>NW_027397165.1:360954-960954 GCF_003265705.2 Callorhinus ursinus
TATATATATATATATATATATATATATATATATATATCACTTCCTTATCCATTCATCTATCGGCGAACACTTGGGCTACTTCCAAATAATGCCCCTAAAACATAGGGGGTACATGTAAACCTTTGCATTAGTGTTTTTGTATTCTTTGGGTAAATACCCAGTAGTGCAATTACTGGATTATAGGGTAGTTCTATTTTTAACTGTTTAACTATTTGAGGAACCTCCATACTGTCTTCCACAGAGGCTGCACCAGTTTGCATTCCCACCCACAGTGCACAAGTGTTCCTTGTTCTCCACATCCTCACCAACACCTGTTGTTTCTTGTGTTTTTAAAGTTAGCCATTCTGACAGGTGTGAGGTGATATCTCCTTGTAGTTTTGATTTGCATTTCCCTGATGATGAGTGATGTCGAACATTTTTTCGTGTGTCTGTTGACCATCTGGATGTCTTCTTTGGGGAAATGTCTGTTCCTGTCCTCTGCCTATTTTTTAGTTGGACTATTTGTTTTTTGGGTGTTGAGTTGTATAAGTTCTTTATATTTTTTGGATACTAACTCTCTACTGGATATGTCCTTTGCAAATATATTCTCCCATTCAGTAGGTTGTCTTTTAGTTTTGTTGATTGCTTCCTTTGTTGCACAGAAGATTTTATTTTGGTGTAGTCCCAGTAGTTTATTTTTGCTTTTGTTTCCCTGCCTCAGGAGACATATCTAGAAAGATGGTGCTATGGCCAATGTCAGAGAAATTACTGCCTATGTTTTCTTCTAGGAGTTTTATGGTTTCAGGTCTCCCATTTAGGTCTTTAATCCATTTTGAGTTTATTTTTGTGTATGGTGTAAGAAAGTGGTCCAGTTTCATTCTTTTGCATGTTACTGTCCAGTTTTCCCAACACCATTTATTGAAGAGACTGTCTTTTTCCCATTGTATAGTCTTGCCTCCTTTGTCAAAGATTAATGGACCATATAATTGTAGGTTTATTTTTGGGGTTTCCGTTCCGTTCTATTGATCTATGTGTCTATTTTTGTGTCAGCACCATGCTGTTTTGATTACTACAGCTTTGTAATATAGCTTGAAGTCTGGAATTGTGATGCCTCCAGCTTTGTTTTTCTTTTTCAAGATTGCTTTGGCTCTTGGGGGTGTCTTCTGTGTTTCCATACAAATGTTAGGATTGTTTGTTCTGGTCCTGTAAAAAATGCTGTTGGTATTTTGATCCCTATCAAAATTGCATTAAGTGTGTAGATTGCTTTTGGTAGTACGGACATTTTAACGATATTTGTTCTTCCAAGCCATGAGCATGGAATGTCTTTCCATTTCTTTGTGTCACCTTCAATTTCTCTCATCAGTGTCTTAGAGTTTTCAGAATATAGGTTTTTTTCACCTCTTTGGTTAAGTATATTGCTAAGTATTTTATTATTTTTGGTGTAATTGTAAATGGGATTGCTTTCTTATTTTCTCTTTCGGCTGCTTCATTATAGTGTGTAGAAATGTGACAGATTTCTGTGCATTGATCTTGTATCCTGTGACTTTACTGAATTCACTTATCAGTTCTAATAGTTTTTGGTGGAGTCTTTAGGCTTTTCTATATATAGTATCATGTCATCTGCAAAGAGTATTTTTTCAGTATTTTTTAAAAGGTCTTCCGGGTGATCCTACTATGCAGCTGGGCTTGAGAATCGTAAGGGAGCTGTTCAGTATACGGATGGAAAGTTAGGCTAGAGCCAGACAACAGAGATGATAAATTAGCTAATGTTTATTACATGTTAACTATGTGCCAGACACTTTATGTGTATTAATCCATTTAATCCTCACAACCCTGTGAGTATAGGTACTATTATCCTTATGCTTCAGATGAGGAAACATTAATTTGACCAAAGTCTTGTATACTAAAAGAAGTGTCAGGCAGTCTGGCTTCAAAGCATATCCTAGAAGGACTTGTATTCCAGGCCAAAGAACTTGGGTTTTCTTCTGTAACCATCTTTATTAGTTTAGTGTGTATCCATCCAGAATATCTTTATGCACATACAAGCAATACAAATGTATACGCCCCCCTCTCTCTTACGCAAAAGGTAGCACACTAGATATACGGCATTGCATCTTGCTTTATTAACTAAATATCCTAGAAATCTATACATATCACTGCACAGACAGCTTCCTCATTCTTTTTTTGCAGCTTCTTAACATGTTTGTGTTCATGTACCATAATTTACTTAATCTTGGGTTGTTTCCAGTTTCTAACTATAAAAATGCTGTAATAAATAATCTTGTATGTGCATTATTTTGCATAGCCACAGAAATGGAATTACTGTGTCAAGGGGTATATGTGCATTTGTAATTTCAATAGATATTGCCAAATTGTCCTCCATAGGTCTTGTACTATTTACCATTCCTACCTGCAGCATATGACAGTATGTTGGCACTTTTTTTTATGAAACAAGTTTTACTAATTATTTTATTTTAATAATAGAGAGAGCGGGGGGAGGGGAGGGAGAGAGAGAAAATCTTTTTTTTAAGATTTTTTATTTATTTATTTGAGAGAGAGAGAATGAGAGATAGAGAGCTCGAGAGGGAAGAGGGTCAGAGGGAGAAGCAGACTCCCCGCTGAGCAGGGAGCCCGATGTGGGACTCGATCCTGGGACTCCAGGATCATGACCTGAGCCGAAGGCAGTCGCTCAACCAACTGAGCCACCCAGGCGCCCGGGAGAGAGAGAAAATCTTAAGCAGGCTCCACACCCAGCCCAGAGCCCAAGGCGGGGCTCAATCCCCGACCCTGAGATCCTGAACGGAGCTAAAATCAAGAGTTGGACATTTAACTGACTGAACCACGCAGGCACCCCTTATTTTATTGTTTAAAGTATAAAAATTATTAATATATTTGAACTTATTTTTTACCAAGTAACTTTTTGAATCCTACTTCTTTTTTCTTCTTTCTTGCCTCTTTTTTTTTTTTTTTTAAAGATTTTATTTTTAAGTACTCTCTACACCCAACATGGGCCTGGAACTTACAACCCTGAGATCAAGAGTTGCGTGCTCTATGGACCAAGCCAGCCAGGAATCCCTTAAAGGTCAATGAAATAGGAAAACTCCTAGTAGGACTGATTGGGAGGGTGGGGGTGGAGTGAGAATTCAAATTACTAACACCAGGAGTAAAAATTAGGAGTAAAGGAAAGAAGAAGCTCCACGTAAAAGTGAGGGAGAACAGAAGCCCCAATACCTCCAAAAGCCAGCTCCCACAGTTTTGAGCTCTTTACAAAAACAGAAGAGGGAGCTATAGAGCTATGAAGTTAGAAAAGTTATCTTGAACCATGCCTCCCTTCTAAACATTCAAGAAAATTAATTCCGTATAAAAGAATGGAGGTCAAATCCCGTGTAAATTTATCGGAAGAAGAAAGAGGATAAGGAGCAGAATAACGTCCCTATAGGCAATGAGAGAATGCCAGAAAGACGTGCCTATAAAACAAATGAAAACTCCATCTTAGTATTTCCAAATGAGCTAATAGATTAAGAAATAATACAAGAGGGCGCCTGGGTGGCTCAGTTGGTTAAGCGACTGCCTTCGGCTCAGGTCATGATCCTGGAGTCCCAGGATCGAGTCCCGCATTGGGCTCACCGCTCAGCGGGGAGTCTGCTTCTCCCTCTGACCCTCTTCCTTCTCGTGCTCTGTATCTCTCATTCTCTCTCTCTCTCTCAAATAAATAAATAAAATCTTTAAAAAAAAAAAAAGAAATGACTAAACTAGAAGGACCACCAGAGCAAAGAAACACAATAGATAATGGCTTAAGAGAAATACATGAAAAGGAGGAGAGTTTTATTTTATTTTATTTTTAAGTAATCTCTGCACCCAACGTGGGGCTCAAACCCACAGCCCTGAGATCAAGAGTCACATGCTCCACTAACTGAGTCAGCCTCCGAAGCCCTCCACCCTCCTTTTTTAAATTGAAAAGGAGGAGGGGCACCTGGGTGACTCAGTTGGTTAAGCATCTGACCTGGGCTCACGGACTGAGCCCTCCGTGGGGCTTCAAGCTCAGTGGGGCATCTGCTTGAGATTCTCTTCCTCTTCCTCTGCCCCTCTCCCAGCTTGCACTCTCTTTCTCTTTCTCTCAAATAAATACATCTTTAAAAAAATAAATTGAAAGAAGGCAAGTTTTTAAGATAAAAAATAAAAGACGTTTGGTTTCAACTTGGACATGTCAAGAACTGCAGAAAAAAACTCCCATCCTTACAAGAAAGATAGGAGCAAATTGATGACTATGTAAACTCATCAGAGAACTGAGATCACAGGAGAGATGGCTATCCTGAAATCTGGAGAGAAACAAGTTGCCCCCAGGGAGACATAAGACCAGAGCATTTGTTCACCTGAGTAGGAAGCCACTGGATGCTAAGTGAGCTAAGTGAGCTAAGAAGAACATTAAAAGAAATTTTGACAAATTGCTGGAGACCAATTGGAAGGAGACTGTGAAGCTTGTGGAGTGAGTGCAGGCTTTTACTCCAGGAACTCCACTAGGGTCTCACAAGAAGGATAACGCAGAATCCAGAGAAAGCTCCCTCCCTGCCCCCAGAGCTGGAGGAGGGAGACAACAGCCACAAGGCCAGACCACCTAGACTGTGTCCTTTATCTGTAGGGGGCAGTGTGAGGCTTCTCTTTGGTTCCTTAAATAGCCTAGTGTGAGAGCTCAGAGTTCTTTGGGGGATTTGTGTCCTAGAGTTTGGGGTCTGTGAACTGTTTGGGGTTCTGTTTCCCAATATGTGAAGACTTTGAGTATTTTGGGTCTATGTTTCTAGATATTTGGGGTTGCTGAGCTATTTGGGGTTGCTGACCCATGGCATGAGGTTCTGGATGTGTTTGGGAGTCTGTGTCACAAATGTAAGGTCACTGAGATGTTTGTGCTTCTTTGTTCGGGGCTGTGAACTCCTGGGGATGTTTGGGAATCCGAGTTTCAGAATGCCTCAGGCTATGAGGCTTCTGAAACCTTGGGGGGTTCTACTTCTCAATGTGTGACATCTCATACTTCCTGGTATGTGCAATCTCTGAGCTGGTTTACTTTTGACTGTAGCATGAATTCTCTGAAGTCTTTGAGTCCGTTTCCATTATTGTGAAGTACTTGATGTTTTGAGGGTCAGCATCCCTCACTGTAAACATCTCTGAATGTTCTCTCCTTGGATTTAAGGCCATGTTGCTATTCCAAGGTGTGTTTAGCTTTGTGACAGGTTTCTGAGGTGATTTAGCAACTATGTCCAAAATGCGAGGTCATTGAGCTTTTTAGTGTCTCTTTGCAGGATATTAAATGGACAAGTAATTTTGGGACTCTTTCTTCCAAGTTGTGAAATCTCAAAGGCTGATGGAGGCATCTTAGCATATGGTGATAACTGGGTGTTCTGTGTATGAGGGTATGAGGTGTCTGAGCTGCTTGAGGGACTTTATCCAAGTTTTGATATCTTTCATCTGTAGTCTAATCTGTAGAGTCTCTATACCATGGTGTGTGGTATCTGAGTTATTTGAGTCTTTGTTCCACGGAGTGAAATCTCTGAGCTCTTCTGTGGCCTGTGTCCCAGGTGTGAGGTCTCTTAAGTTTTTTGGTACCCTGTTTTCTAGGTTATGAATTCTTCAAGGTGATTTGTTTATTTTCTGCCTGGATACAAGGCCTCTGAGCTCTTTGTGTTTCTGCTATCCAGGGTGCGGGGACTCTCAACCTTTGTGAGACTCTCCCTGATGGTGAAGATTTAATATTCTGTGGGTCTGTGTCCCTGAGTGTGGAGGCTCTGGCATTTTAAGGTTTTCATTCCTTTTTTTATTTTTTATTTTTATTTTTAAAGATTTTATTTATTTAAGAGAAAGAACAAGTGAGAGAGAGCATGAGTGGGGGAAGGGGGAGGGAGAAACAGACTCCCCGGCTGAGGGAGCCCGATGTGGGGCTCGATCCCAGGACCCTGGGATCAGGACCTGAGCTGAAGGCAGATGCTTAACCAACTGAGCCACCCAGACGCCCCAAGGTTTTCATTCCTGATTACTGTTCAGAGGTATGTTTCAGGCCTCTGAGCTGATTTAGTACCTACATCCAGAATGTGAGGTCACTCAGCTGTCTGGGTTTCTGTCTGAGATGATAGCACCCAAGCACTTTGTGGGTCTATATCCCTACATGTGTGGTATCTAAGGCTGTTTGGGTGATTTTATCATAGAATGAGATGTCTCTCTTGTGGGATCTTTTTCAGCATGTGTGGTCTCTGAACTCTTTGTAGGGTGGTATCTCTAGGTGTTAAATTCTCTATTATGCCTTTGTGGAGATGGGCCATCTAATGATAACCTTTGAGCTGATTTAAAGTTTCTTGTTCTAGGATCTGATGTTTGCATTCTTTCAGGGTTTCTGTGTCCCAAGGTGTAAAGTCTAAAATTGGTTTGGGATTCTGTGTCCATAGCATGAGTTGTATCGGCTTTTGGGAGTCTGTGCCCACCATATGTGGTTTATGAGCTTTTTGTGGGTCTGTGTTTCAGAGTACATAGTTTTTAAGATGTTTAGGATCTGGTGTGTGGTGCCTCTGAGCCCTTTGAGCATTCATGCCTGGTGTGTGAGGTGTCTGAGAAGATTGGGGAGTCTCCTTCTAGGTTTTGAGGTCTCTGAGGTTTGGGCAGGTTTGTGTCAGGGTTTGAAGTCTCAGAACTTTTAAGGGATATGTATCTGATGTATGAGGTATCTAAGTTATTTGCAGATATGTTACAGAGGATGAGATCTGTGCTGTTGTGGGGTCTGTGTCCCAGGTTGTGAAATCCCTGTACTTTTGGGAGTGGTCTGTGTCCCAGGGTGTGAAGTTTCTGATCCTTTTGGAGATTTGTGTCCAGTCTGTGACATACCTGAGTTTTGGGAGTTCTGTCCATGTAGGAGGTTTCTGAGATTTTCATAGATCTGTGTCAGAATTTGAAGTCAGAATGATTTGGGGTGATGTTTCCATGGCAAGTTGTCTCTCATATGCCTAGGTGTCTGTTCCATGGGTGCAAAGCCTTTAGGGTGTTTCACTGTCTGTTTCTTAGGGTGTGGTGATTATTATAGTTGGGGTACTAGAGAGAATGAGCTGAAACAACAGGAAGAAGTTGTCTGAGAGTGGGATGCATGAACTTAATACTGTACTTGTTCCAGTTTGGGTAACAATGTCAAGGTTATTTTTATGGATGTGAGTGGATGGGAAGATGACTGGAGGAAAGAAGGTCAAAAAAGTGAGAGGCCAGGTCTCTATGTGAAGATGGAAGGTCATTTAAGGAGGAATGAAATCATCAAGGTTCAAGGGAGAGGTGGTATTGGAGACAGTGATAGTAATCTAGGAACTAAAATTCTAGAGATGTGAGGGTTGGTAGATGACTGATAAATCAGGACTCTCATAACATGTGCATTAAAACTGAGGGGTTTTGGGGGCACCTGGCTGGCTCAAGTTGGAAGACCATGGGACTCTTGATCTTGGGTTCATGAGTTCAAGCCCCACATTCAGTGTAGAGATTACTTAAATCTTTTATTTTTTTTTAAAGATTTTATTTATTTATTTGAGAGAGAGAATGAGAGATAGAGAGCACGAGAGGGAAGAGGGTCAGAGAGAGAAGCAGACTCCCTGCTGAGCAAGGAGCCCGACATGGGACTCGATCCCGGGACTCCAGGATCATGACCTGAGCAGAAGGCAGTCGCTTAATCAACTGAGCCACCCAGGCGCCCTACTTAAATCTTTTAAAAAACTGAGGGGTTTGTGAGAGCTTTTCCCCTAGGGTCAAGAACAAGACAAAGATGTCCACTCTCACCACCTTTATTCAGCATAGTACTAGAAGTCCTAGCCACAGCAATCAGACAAGAAAAAGGAATAAAAGGCATCGAAATTGGTAGGGAAGAAGTAAAACTTTCACCGTATGCAGATGACACGATACAATATATAGAAAACCCTAAAGACTCCACCAAAAAATTATTAGAACTGATAAATGAATTCAGTAAAGTCACAGGATACAAGATCAATGTACAGAAATCTGTTACATTTCTACACGCTAATAATGAAGCATCAGGAAGAGAAAATAAGGGGCACCTGGCTGGCTCATCAGTAGAGCATGCAACTCTTGATCTCAGGGTTGTGAGTTTGAGCCCCACATTGGATGTAGATATTGCTTGAAAATAAAAAAATCTTAAAAAAAGAGAAATTAAGAAAACAATTCCATTTATAATTACACCCAAAATAATAAAATACCTAGGAATAAACTTAACCAAAGAGGTGAAAGACCTATATTCTGAAAATTCTAAGCACTGGAAGAACTAAAATCAGAATGAAGTCAAAGAGGTAAAAGTGCTTGTCTATGGGGCTGCAGTATGGGGTGGGGAGGGGCAGACAGAAATCTTGCTTTTCACCAAAAGCCCTTTGGGATCATGGGACTTATTCCTATGCTCATGAATTACTGTGATAAAAATGTGTAAAGGTCAAAGGGTAGAACCTTTCAGTTATAAGGTGAATAAATTTATTTGAGAGAGAGAATGAGAGATAGAGATCTGGGATCTAATGTACAGTCTGGTGACTATAGTTAATAACACTGTATTGTATACTTGAAAGTTGCTATGAGAATGGTGTCTTAATATCCTCATCATAACAACACAACGACAACAGCAACAACAACAAAGTGGTAATTATATGAGGTAAAGGAGGCATTAACTAACCTTATTGTGATAAGGTATATATGTATCAAACAGTATATATGTATCAAATCAATACATCGTACACCTTAAACTTACAGTGTTATATGTCAATTATATCTCAATAAAGCTGGAAAACGGGCACCTGGGTGGCTCAGTCAGTTAAGTGTCTGAGTCTTGGTTTCAGCTCAGGTTGTGATCTCAGGGTCCTGGGAGCCAGCCTTGTGTCGGCTCCCTGCTCTGCATGGAGTCTGCTTGAGTTTCTCTCTTCCTCTCCCTCTGTTCCTCCCCCTGCACTCATTCTCTCTCTCTCTCAAATAAATAAATAAATCTTAAAAAAATAAAGCTGGAAAAAATGTCTGAAGGAAAACCCATTCTCCCAGGCCCCACCAGAGATTTGGATCTACCCCGATCCTTCCCTTTCTTCTTTTTCTCCTCTTTCTTCTTCCTTTTTGCCTTTTTTTTAAAGTTTGTAATAAAATTATTATAAAGTGAGCAATTCAGTGGCAATTAGTATATTCACAATGTTGTATAGTCACTACCTCTATCTAGCTCCAAAACGTTTCCCTCACCCCCAAAAGGAAATCCTGTACCCATTAAGCAATCGCTCCCCATTCCATCCCCAGCCTCTGATAACCACCAATCTGTGTTCTATCTCAATGGGTTTACCTATTCTAGATTTTTTTTTAAAGGTTTTATTTATTTGACAGAGAGAGACACAGTGAGAGAGGGAACACAAGCAGAGGGAGAGGGAGAAGCAGGCTTCCCACCAAGCGGGGAGCCCAATGCGGGGCTCGATCCCAGGACCCTGGGATCATGACCTGAGCCGAAGGCAGATGCTTAACGACTGAGCCACCCAGGCGCCCCATACCTATTCTAGATTTTTATACAGTATGTGACCTTTTGAGTCTACTTTCACATTACATAATGTTTCCAAGATTCATCCCCATTGTAGCATGTATCATGTACTTCATACCTTCTTATGACTGAATAATATTCCATTGTCTGTTTATACCACATTTTGTTTATCTGATATTCATCTGTTGATGGACATCTGGGCTGTTTCCACCTTTTGGCGATTGTCAGTAGTGATGCCATGAATGTGTGTGTACATGTATTTGTTGAGTAACAGTTTTCAGTTCTTTTTTTGGGTGTCTACCTAGTAGTGGAATTGCTGGAATTGTGGTAATTCTGTTTAGGTTTTTGGGGAACTTCCACAGTTTCCACAGTGGTTGAACCATTTTTCATTCCCGCCAGCAGTGCACAAGGGTTCCAATTTCTCCACATCCTTGCCTACACTTATTTTGCTTCTTTGTTTGTACTACAGTTATCCTAGTGGGGATGGTACCTCACTGTGGGTTTGATCTGTATTTCCCTAATGATGAATGCTGTTAAGCGTCTTTTCATGTGCTTCCTGGCCATTTGTATACCTATGGAGAAATATATTTTTTAAGATTTTATTTACTTATTTATTTATTTGACAGAGAGAGAGAAGAGAGAGAGCACAAGCAGGAGAAGCAGCAGAGGGAGAGGAGAAGCAGGCTCCCTACTGAGCAGGGAGCCTGATGCGGGACTCGATCCCAGGACCCTGGGATCATGACCTGAGCCGAAGGCAGACGCTTAACCAACTGAGCCACCCAGGAGCCCCTGGAGAACTATTTATTTAAGCTCTTTGCCCACTTTAAAAATCAGATTGTTGGGGCGCTTGGGTGGCTCAGTTGTTAAGTGTCTGCCTTCAGCTCAGGCCATGATCCCAGGGTCCTGGGATCGAGCCCCACGTCGGGCTCCCTGCTCAGCGGGAAGCCTGCTTCTCCCTCTCCCACTCCCTCTGCTTGTGTTCCCTCTCTCTCTGTGTCTCTCTCTCTGTGTGAAAATAAATAAATAAAATCTTTAAAAAAAATCAGATTGTTTTTGTTGAGTTGCAAGAGTTCTTTACTTATTTTGAATATATATTAGATATATGGTTTATAAATACTTTGCTCTGTTCTGTAGGTTGTCTTTTCATTGTCTTGATAATGTCCTTTGATGCACAAAAGTTTTGAATTTTGATGAAATCCAATTTATCTATTTTGTCTCTTGTTTTCTGTACTTTTGGTGTCGTACCTAAGACTTCATTGTCAAACCTGAGATCATTAAGATTACTAGAGCCTTTTCTT
Source organism: Callorhinus ursinus (assembly GCF_003265705.2). Lineage (NCBI taxonomy): Eukaryota > Metazoa > Chordata > Mammalia > Carnivora > Otariidae > Callorhinus > Callorhinus ursinus. Next base: position 371,755 of record NW_027397165.1, read on the forward strand.
GGGGTGAGGCTCAGCTCATGGCTCTCAGTATCTAGAAAAGTTTGACTTCGAGATGGACCTTGCTCCCCCTCATCTTCACTATCTGACTCCTGCCTCACCCTGGCTCTGGGCTCCATGGGAGGAAGCTACTCTGCTGCCTGGGATCCTCCCCTGGTGCCCAATTGCCAAGTGAGCAGGACAACCCATTTCTGGGTTTTTTCCCCCCCAAGATTTGGTTTGTGATCATCCATGCTGCTGCCTCTGGCAGCAGAACAGCTGCAGTGAATTGACCTAGATTTGGTTGACCACCCAGGACTTGAGTGGAACTCAAATTTTCCCAGATTCTCAAGAATTCAGCACATTGGTTTTTCAGTAAATTAGCTTTCATCAGTTGGGTTCTAGGAGGCTTGATGGTTTGGTGAATTGGCCATTTCATCTATTGGGTTTTAAAAAGAAAGTGTTGGGGCACCTGGGTGGCTCAGTCGATTAAGCATCTGCCTTTGGCTCAGGTCATGATGCCAGGTCCTGGGATCGAGCCTCTTGTCAGGTTCCCTGCTCAGCGGGGAGTCTCCTTCTTTCTCTCCCTCTGCCCCTCCCCCCCACTCGTGCGCGCACATGCGCGCACACTCTCTCAAATAAATAAATAAAAATCTTTAAAAAAATAAAAATAAAGTGTTATCTTTTTATAATAAAGAAGAAATAAGAATATAGACATGTATCGGGTCACCTGGGTGGCTCAGTCGGTTAAGTCACTGACTCTTGGTTTCAGCTCAGCTCATGATCTCAGGGTTGTGAGGTTGAGCCCCTTGTTGGGATCCATGCTCAGTGTGGAGTCTGCTTGAAATTCTCTCCCTCTCCCCCTGCTTGCATTTTCTCTCTCTCTCTCTTAAATAAATAAATAAAATCTTTAAAAAGGGAGAATATAGACTTGTATCTGCTTATTTTTGCAAAGAAGAAACCTAGGAAGGATAAACCATAAATGAATGCAGTTGTTCATCACAGAGCCAGGGTGAGCATCTGAGCACTCTGAGAGGCCCTCCATCTCTGCCACTTTCAGGGCCAGGGGGAAGGAGAGGTGGCAGGGCTACCCTCCCTAGAGGGACTGTGGGCCTGCCCCCTACCCCAGGCCACCAGAGGCTTCTCAGCTAGACAAAATCTCCATGTTGCTGATCTGAGCTGCCATGGTTAGGGCACCAGCTCCCCAGGTGTAGGAACCAAGGCTGGGTGCAGGGAGTGTGCCCAGCACGGAACTGCCAGGTACAGGCCGGCCTGGTGCCCTTGACCTAACTGGTTCTGTGACTTCACCTTCAGCCAGCTCTGTCCTGCCCTCTGTTAGGGCCATTAGCAGTGAGGCACACAGTGGGGGGCTGGGGGAGATTAGGGCCCACATCTAACACCAGGAGATCTTTTAATTCATCAATTCCTTATTGAGCACCTATATATTCTAGGTGCTGGGGAAACCTTGGTGAACAAAATAGGCCTAAACCCTTGCCCCAGGGAAGCTGCCATTCTGGCAGAGATAGCAAACAGAAAACAAACAAGTCAGTACATTAGGTCAGGTGGTGATGAATGCCCTGAAGGAAATGAAGCAGGGAGGGTACTTACCAGTGGTGATCAGAGAAGGCCTTTCTGAGGTGACACATGAACTTAGACTGGAATGGTGACCTGAAGGAGCCAGTTGTGCACTGATCTGGGGGAATGGTATTCCAGGCAGAGGACAGTGTAAAGGTTTTGAGTTGGAAATAAGCTTGGCTAGTGACTAGGATCCAATAAGGGCAGAAATGCTTGGGGCTCAGGTTTTTGCCAGGCACACATTCCCGCTTGGCTCAGTCTGGTAGCACAGAGGGAGGAAGGAGAGGAGAGGCTCTCCTGGAGCAGGGCAGGTACAGATGGTGGTGGGAAGGGTCATGGGCACAGGAGGTAGGTATGGGTATATGGCATTTCAGTGAATCTGCTGGGGATGGGGTCAGAATAGAATTAAGACTTGAGGGTAAGTCAGGGCTAGAATGGGGGGTCAGGGAGGGAATGTAGACAGGGAGGTGGAGTATTCCTAGACCATTTGGGGATACCAAGGGGTCACCTCATCTTCTTCCCCCTTTCTTTCCTTCTCTCCTTCCCGGGAGAAAGCCCCTCCTGCATCTGGGGAGAGCCTTGGGTACAGATGGCAGGTGCTTCTCACCCAGTGGATCACCTGTCTCCTGTAGTATATCCTGAGGCTGCAAGATGGTGACCTTGGCCTATGAGAGTGGGAGGGGAGAAAATTTTAGATCAGAGTCTTTTTGCTTGCTCTCTCTCTCTCTCTCTCTCCCCACCCTCTCTTTTCAGTCAGAGGCACAAATACATAGAAAGGGGGCAGCCAGGCACAGCCCCTGAATCACCCAGAGACACCCACCTAGAGTGACCATGCATTACTCATACACACACATACACACAACACAAACACAGATACAAGCACACATACTCTGATGTATGGCAACAGCAAACAGAGACACATGCAGACACAGTCACCCAGGGACACCGAGTATAGTGACTGTCAGTCACTCACAAAGAGACACAAGTCACATAGAGACCCACATGCCATGCACAGACACAGCCCATGAACACTGACATGGACAGAGCCTACACAGGCTAACATACAGGGATACCAAACCAGATCTGTGTAGACACAGTCACACAGGTACACACTCAACAAACAAAGGTACTGAGAAACAGAGGACCATGCAGACTGGGGTCACATATACTGAGCCAGCCATAGAAATTTTCTTAAAACACTGTCAGACACAGGCACACAGAAGAGGACATCATCATGCACAACCAATGATATCTAATGTGTCTTTTCTTGGGATGTAACAACCATTAGTGATCACTGCTTGGGTCCATGATTTCATTAGGAGCTAGGCTGGAGTGAATTAAACGAAGTAAGAAAGGGACACAGTTATGGAGCATAGAATTTAAGCTGGGTAAATTGGGAAGTGAGGACATGAGAGAGGTATGGAACAGTGAAAAGGTAATAGAGTCAATAAATTCAAGGTGCTAATGGGGTTGAAGTGTGTGATGGTTAATTTTATAAGTCAACTTGACTGGTCCACAGGGTGCTTCCTGTTCCCATAACGTTATGCTCTGAAGGCCTAGAAGTCTTGTTTCCAAAAGGTGAAATGCTTCTGCCAGGAGACACAATAATGAGTCCATTGAACTGGAAGTTGAGTCTGCCACCCAGCCCCCTTTGGGCTGCCCATGCCTCTGAATCAACAGGTAAAGAAGGGAGGTCCTGCACCGGCTGTGTGACTGATCCTGACTACCCAGGGGAAATTGGACTGCTACCCCACAATAGAGATAAGGAAGAGTGTGTCTGGAATACGGAAGATCCCTTAGGGCATCTCTTAGTGTTACAGGGCCCTGTGATTAAGGTCAATGGAATAACTACAACAACCCAATCCAGGTAGGACAACTAATGGCCCAGACCCTTCAGGAATGAAGGTTTGGATCACCCCACCAGTAAAGGACCACAACCAGTTGAGGTGCTTGCTGAGGGCAAGGGGAGGGAATATGGAATAGGTAGGTGAAGAAGGTGGTTATAAATACTAGCTACAAGCATGTGGCCAGTTACAGAACCGAGGACTGTAATTTTGAGTATTTCCTCCTTGTTTTGTGCTATAGACTGAATTTCTGTGTCCCCTCAAAATACATACGTTGAAGTCTGTGAGATAGTAGAAAATATATATTGGTCTCTGTCCCTGGCTCCTGACACAGGCCTCCTGAAACCCATGTAATTTCCTGGGTGATAGGAGGAGTGTCTTTTATTCTAGTGAAGTGACTCTGGATGGGCTCCTGGATGGCTCCTGGATGAGGGCTGGTCACCAGAAAAACCAAACCATGATTAGAAACTTGGAATTTTCAGCTCCACCCCTCTATTCATTTGCAAAGGGAAAAGGGCTGAAAATGGAGTTAATGATTGACTGTGCCTACATGGTGAAATCCCCATAAAATCCCCAAAGTACAAGGTCTGGAGAGCGTCTGGGTTGATGAACAAGGTGTGGAAGTGTTGAGAGAGTGCCATAACTGTGGAGAGGACATGGAAGCTCAGTGCCTCTTCCCACCTACCTTGCCCTACACATCTCGTCCATCTGGTAAACATAAGTAAATATTTCCCTGAGTTCTGTGAGCCACTCTAGCAAGTTAATCAAACCCAAGGAGGGGGTCATTAGACTCTCATATCTACGGCCTATTGGTCAGAAGCACAGGTGACAACCTAGACTTGCGACTGGCATCTGAATTTAGGGGTGGAGCAGTCTTATAGGACTGAGCCCCTAACCTGTGGGATCTACTATCTGCAGGTAGATAGTGTTAGAATTGAGTTGAATCGTAGGACACCCAGCTGATGTCACAGGAAATTGCTAGGTGGTTGGAATGTGTATTTTGAATCCACCATCGATTTGGATTTTGAAATCACCAAGATTCTGGACAAGAGAGGTATTGGAGAGAGTCACAGTGATCCAGTGATCCAGGAAAAAATCCTCAAAACCCAAAGGGGGGTGATGAGGAGCTTGGTAGATGACTGTAACAAAGATGCATAGAGGGCCATATAACCTGATGTTTGTGCCTCAAAGGAGCTGGGGGACTTCCTGAGGAGGGAAGGAGCATGGTCTGGGGTTGTGCATGAAGTTCAAGGAGGACACCTATGCCTCCTGAATCACTGGTATGAGAACTATGGGAGAGAATTCACTGCTTGAGCGAGCTACAGTATTGTCCAGGAAGATTCAGGTTCCCTTTGGAGCAAGAAGGTGAATTCAACCTTCAGCGAAGAGGTTGAGGATGTAGGGATTCTGGTAATGACTGTGAGTTGCAGAAGGCAATGTCTCAGATGGGTCAGAAAAGAGAGTTTGGGGACCTCTGTTTACAGCCATGATAATGTAACAGGGATTAGATTTACTCTCCTGCCTTAAACAACTGAAAAACCAGGTAAGATATATGGAACAATGGTTACTAGACATTAGACAGCAGGACAGATGGGACCATGATCCCAGAGAGAAGGCAAACAGATGAGTGAACCATATGACTGCCTGGAGAGAATTTCCAGGTGTTGTGTGGGGTGTGTGGGGGGGTGCGACTCAAAAGGAACCTGGTGGTCTCCTTGAGTTTAGAAGACATAGTAACAAACTATAGAAATGATCCCTGAAAGACATAGTAAGAGTTTGTGGAGGTCACAACAGCTAGAATTCTCAGAATAGGACAGAGTACTATGGAGAAGGAAGCTTCACAGAGAGAGAAAGCTCTGGAGATCTACAGAGGGTTCCCTTCAAGTCTTCAACCAAGTACTGAGCAGCAAACGTATGTGAGGAAACTGCCTGAGGCCAGGAAAAGTCCACTGAAAAGGATCAGGAGGAATAATCCTCAGAGGTAGTAGTCCATCACCACACCAGTCTGAGTGGAAAAATCTACAAGGCACTGAATGGAGAACTCAGAAGGGTGTTGCCTCAGTACCAAATTAGCTCTAGACTATCAAATTAGCTCTGAACTAAAGACCATTCAGGTCCAGCTTAAGAAACTTAAAAGCAAGCCTCAAAAGGATCACATTAATTGTGCCCCAGAACTCCCCCGCTCACACACACAGTGTTTTAAGTACCCCCCCCCAAATTCTGCACTCAACAAGGTAAAATTTACAATGTCTGGCATCCAATAAAAGATTATCAGGCATGCAAAGAAGCCAGAAAATACAACCCCTAGTGAGAAGAAAAATAATCCCTAAAAAATGACCCAGATGATAGAACACTAGATAAATAACTAAAACAGCTATTATAAATATAATCCGTATGTTTGAGAAGGTAGAGGAAAGCATGAGCATGGCTGAAATACCACACCTAAGGAAGACCCTACTCCACTTGCCAAAACTCAGAGCTGAGATCCAGTCCTCGTGGGAGAGAATATAGTTGTGGCTCATTGAATGAATGGTGGAACTTGCCAGAAAGCCACCCCCTAGGATGCCAAAGAAAGCTGTTCACGGGGAGCTGTGTCATCAGAGGCACTCTGCTACAAAACTACCTGAGGGAAGGTGCCAAGGGGAAGTCGTTGGCCACTGGGCGCTGCTGGCTGCTGTGCATTTCAGGAACTGGAAAATGAAGAAGTTGTGAGTGCTTCAGAAGCCAGAAGCAAACTGCTACTAACCCATCTGATGGTGGATTTCAGGGAGAAGCTGCTGGCTGCTGGGTGCTGGTGGTCACCATGCACTCCAGGAGCCAGGAACTGGAGAATCTAGGGGCACCCTGGTGCTGGAGAAAGCTGTGTATGCTGTAGGAGCCTGCTGAGTGGGCACAACAGAATCAGGAAGCAGAACCATTTTCCTCCTTGCAATGTCTCCAGTGCCCTCTACTGGCAAAGCTTCAGTGCCATTTGGCAAAGGAAAACTATTTAAATGGGCCAGATCCATTTTCACAGAGCGGGCATAGAGTGAATTTGAAGCCAAGAGGAAAAATCAGTAAGTGGCACAGTCCACCCCTTGACTACTCAGCTTACATGTGCAGCCCTCTACACATATTTAAATTCTTATACAACAAAACAATTTTAGTTCTACCTATATATGGCTCTCCTTCTCTTAAAGAGGAATTTATCATTCTTTCCCCAAAATGAGACATACAGTCCCAAGGGTCATTGTATCCATTGTTGCCTATATTAATTATTCCTCCAATTTAGTCACAGTCCCACTGCCATTCTAATATTGGAAGACTAAATTGTAAGATTAACTTCCAACAGCTATTTGTATATAAAATAAAAATGGGAAGGAGCGAGAAAAAGAAAATAGCTAGCATATACAGATAAACACAAATATAACAAGCAAAAAGAAAATAGGCAAAGCTACAATGGTACTCATTTCTGTAATTGATGTAATTCCCATCTGTGGCTTTCCTCTTCCACTATCAATTCCGTATTTCCTCTGCCTTCTTCCAGCACCTCAGGTGCTCTTTTTTTACTCTGATGGAGTGACCCAAAGTTTCATTTCTATTTTTTTTTAAAGATTTTATTTATTTGAGAGAGAGAATGAGAGAGAGAGAGAGAGAGCACATGAGAGGGGGAAGGGTCAGAGGGAGAAGCAGACTCCTTGCTGAGCAGGGAGCCTGATGCGGGACTCGATCCTGAGACTCCAGGATCATGACCTGAGCCGAAAGCAGTCGCTTAACCAACTGAGCCACCCAGGCGCCCCCAAAGTTTCATTTCTAAAGGGTCTGAGTCCTACATCATCCTGTCTGTTGTGGGTTGCTTTAGTTCTCCATGAACTTTTACTATTGGGCATGGTAGTACTAAGAGGCACCCCAGATAATCCTCTGAGTTGCAGGCATAGTCTTCCTTGCCTCCATTATGTAACAGCAACTTGATTTCAATCATTGGTAATGAAAATCAATCATTCCAGCCAGTGAATTAACTCACCCCCCATGTTTATTTGCCTGTAGTTTCGCTGGCATAGGAGCCCAAAATGTCCAAAATGTCTCAGCTTCCAATTCAGTAGAACTATTGTTGTGCCGCCTGGTAGAAGCTTCTTCCATTGGCAAAGAATCATCAAAATTTAAGGGACAGTGTCTCCAGCTTCATTAGGGCCTTCTCACATGTACCCATGCCAATTTACAGGACCCTAGTCCTTTCCCATCAATGCCCACCCTTTAACAGTAGACACCCTGCAAGGTTGCAAGTTCAATTTGCACTATAATTTGGCCAATTGTAGGATGAGACTGCAGTCGATTTTCAGTAATCTCAGCTCTCCAGCTACAGGAGATTGGGGTCTTCTTCAAGGCACACCTAGATTTTACGTCATTTATGTGGTGCTTGAGCTGGGAATTCAAATCTCTGAGCTCGGCCTTTTCTTCCTCTACTTTGTCCAGCAACATTAGGAGCAACTGGCCAATCCCATTATATTTGTTTTCTAAAAATGTTTGAAAGTATCATATACACTGTCACTGAGCTCTTTCTTATAAGAAGTTGATTAGATGTATCCAATGGATATATTTTCTGTATCTCTCTTGCCAGATCAGGCCATGTTCTATCAGTGCTCTCTTTATATTGGAAATTGAGTCATTAGCATCTTTAAATTTAATCAGATTAGAGAGCCAACTCCAGAAACTCCAGAACCAATTTAGAAAACTCCGCCTTAACATTCTGTTCATCTAACTCCACTCCTGGCACCAAAATCTGTATTAGTCAGTGTTCTTCAGAGAAACAGAACCAATAGGATATTCTTATATATAAAGAGATTAATTACAAGGAGTTGGCTCATGAGATTAGGGAGGGTGAGAATTCCCGAGATCTGTAGCCAGCAAAGATTGTGTAGTATATAGTACACAGTACACAGTACATAGAGTATAGAGTGAATGGTATAGTTCCAGTCCCAGTCCAAAGGCCTGAGAACCAGGAGAGCCAATGGTGTAGTTCGAGTCTGAGTCTGAATCTGAGTCTGAAGGCAGGAGAAGACTGATGTCCTGGTTTAAAAGACAGCCAGTCAGAGAAAGAGTGAATTCTCTGTTACTCAGCCTTTTTGTTCTATTCAGGCCTTCAAAGGACTGGATGAGGCCACTTTACTCAGTCTACCAGTTCAAACCTTAATCCCATCCAGAAATACTCTCATAGGCACACCCAGAAGAATATTTAGTCAAATATCTGGGCACGCCATGCCTCAGCCAGGTTGACACATAAAATTAACCATCACAGGGACATAGATTTCCAAACTAGCAGAGCTCAAAGTTGCCATGATGGGAAGCAAAAATTCTGTGAGTGGGTTATTAGGTGTAATAGTAAAAGGTGCCATTCCTACTCCTCCCCCTGGATTTCAGGGCCCATTTAAACTGGGTGTGGGGGAAGTTAGCACCATATAATGGTCTCTGATTCAAAGTATATACTCTATCCTATAAAACAGAATCTCATCCTTTCAGGGTGTTGTTCCTTAACTAGCATTATAACTGAGTCTTCAAAGCCATGCCAACTTTCAATTAGGCCAGCTGTTTCCAGATGATGTGGTATGTGGTAAGACCAGTTACTTCCATAGCCATGAACCCATTGCTACACCTCCTTTGCTGTGAAATGAGTTTCTGGATCAGATGCAATGCTGTGCAAAAGAGTCCACCGATGGTGGTGTTGGCACAAGCATTATGGGTGGGAAAGGGAAACCATATCTAGAAAATGTGTCTGTTCCTATAAAAGAGGAATCTCTGTCCCCCTTCATGATGGAAGCGGTCCAATATAATCAACCTGCCATCAGGTTGGTCCCCACAAGGAATAGTGCCATATCAGGGACTCGATTTTCATCTCTGTTTGGTGGCAGTTAGGCATTCAGCAACAGCCTTCACCAAGCCATCCTCAGTAAAGGGAAGTCCATATTGTTGAGTCCAGGCATAGTTTCCATCTCCACCATTTTGTTCCTGGGCTGCTATGGACTGAATTGGGTCCCTCAAAATTTATATGTTGGAACCCTAACCCGCAGTGTGATGGTATTTGGAGATGGGGTCTTTGGAAGGTAATCAGGTCATGAGGGTGGAGCCATCATGGTAGAAGCAGTGCCCTTGTTAAAAGACACGTGAAAAAGCCTTCTCTCTCTGTTATATGAGGACACAGCAAGAATAAGGCTGTCTGCAAGGCATGGAGAGAGATTTCAACAGGAATGAAATCTGCCTGCACTCAGATTTTGGAACTTCTCGGCCTCCAGAACTGTGAGAAATAAATTTCTGTTGTTTAAGCTACCCAGTCTATGGTGTTTTGTTATTATAGCCTAAGAAGACTAGTACACTGGCCCATTGTTTCTTTTACCAAACACGGGTGGCTGGTGAAAGAAGCTGAGTGATGTGCACAGAGCCAAGAGTCTCCTCTGCAGTAAATGCCTTTTGGTGGGCATTCACATGGGATACACATATCTTCACTGTGTCCATTCAGATGTCCATCCACCTCTCTCTTCCTAGCTTCTTGGTCACTAATATTCCAGTACTATTCCTTCCAACTCCCTGATCACATGCATCAGTGTAGATCCATACTTTTGGCTATTTCTCTCTCCAGACACAATAGACAACGAAATATACTACTCTGTGTTCTGCTCACTGGAGATTTTCCTTCACCACTGTCTGTAATGCACATCTCCACTTTCAAATGGTATCAGCATATCATGCATGCCCATATATAAACCAGGCTTGAGTCTTGTCTTTTTCAGTCAACTCATCATAAGGAATGCCCCATGATACCATAGACATGGACTGAAGGAAAGGAGGCAATATTACAGGACTTGGTGTCAAAAGAGTCTGAGTCACTTGCTCATATAACTTGCTTGGACCTTCCCTTCTGGACCTGCCCAAGTTGGTTTCTTTTCATGTGATAATAAATTGCTGCTATGCATGTCTAACCATATGACTATGTGGGTCAGACTTTTGTCTTTTTCACCCACGTGGGACTCTCAGGATGTATGGTTACCTGATACCTAACAGTTGGGTGTTTGGTCTCTGCCAAGGTCTAGTAGTAAGCCAGAATCTATTTCTCAAGAGGAGAATAGTTATCTGCAAAAGAGGGTACAGACTTGCTCTAAAATCCTAACAGCTTACACTGTGATTCTCTCATCAGTGCTTGCCAGAACCTTCATCCAGCATTCTTATTTGTCACAGACACTTCGAGTGCCAATGGATCTGCTGGATCATAAGGTCCCAGTTGAAGAGTAGCTTGTACTGAAGTCTGAACTGCAGAGCTTTAGCTATTTCTGGTCCCATTGGAAACTGGAAACCTTGTGGGCAACTCTGTAGATGGTTCAAAGTTGCACACTCAAGTGTTGTTTCCAAAATCCAAAGAAGCCTACCACGGCATCTAAGTCTGTTTGGGCTACTATAACAAAATATCACAGACTGGGTAACTTATAAACAACAAACACTTATGTCTCACATTTCTGAAGGCTGGAAGTCCAAGATCACAGCATTGGCAGATCTGATGTGTGGTAAGGGCCTGCTTCTTCACTGATGGCTCCCTTCTTACTGTAACCTCACATAGTAGAAGGCAGGATGGAGCTCTGTTGGGGTCATTCTTACTAAGGCATCTAAGATACTTGATACTTCCTTTTCACCAGATTGAATCAGCCTTTCATCAATATAGAAGCCTAGTGTGATGTTTTGTTGAGTGTCAAGATGATCAAGATCTCTGCAGACTATATTATGGCAGAGACCAGGAGATTTGGTGTATCCCTAAGGCAACATTTTGAAGTTATACTGTTGATCTTTTTTTTTTTTAAGTAGGCTCTACTCCCAACATGGGGTTTGAACTCACAACCTTGAGATCAAGAGTCACATGCTCTACCAACTAAGCCAGCCAGGTGCCCCCAAGTTATATTGGTGTTCTTGGTAGTTAAGGCAAATACCTTCTGGTAGTCCTTGAAATTTAGTATGGAGAAAAAGTCATTAGCCAGGCCAATACCTGCATACCAAGTTCCAGGAGTTATATTGAATTGTTCCAGTAAATATACTGTATCTGGAACAGCAGCTACAACTGGATCACCACCTGATTGAATTTATGATAGTCTGCAGTCATTATCCAAGATTCAGCTGACTTCTGCATAGGCCAAACTGGTGAGTTAAAGGGAAACATGATAATTATCACCACATTTCCTTTTTAAAGTCTTTTATGGTAACATTAATCTCTGCATTATCATTGGTTTACTAACTTTGAAGCGAGAAAAAGTTCACTTTCACTTAGCCCCTTCTTACCATAATGGCCCTCATTATTATCAGCAAACTGATGTGGGGATTATGCCAGTTTCTAAGTATATTTATTCCAATAATAATTTAAGAACTGGGGAAATAACCACAAGGTGGGTTACTAGACCAACTGGGCTCAACGGGAATCAGACCTGAGGTAAAATTCTATCATCTGACCACCACTTTGTAAAGTAAAAGTAAAGCCCCCACTTTGACTGTTGGGCCACAGTGGCATTTTGGGTCTCCAGGAATTAGTGTCAATTCAGAGCCAGTACCTATGAATCCTCATAAAATCTGGGTATTTCGTTTTCCTCAGTGGGTACTCACTCTATTAAAAGGGCCACAGGTCCTTTTGGGGAAGGTTTGGAAGAAGATTTGCAATATGTTCTTGCAGCAATGATGCATGTTCCTTCCTCAAGGGAACCTGGCCTCCCCTTTAATCAAAGGTCTCTGGGTCTGCGAATTGACTTGAGACTGGAAACAGCAAGAGGTTGACTCTCCACTATGATGACTTGAGTCAGATTTCTGGTTACTAGATCTAGAACCTTTCTTATCATATAGATTAGCAATATTGTAGTAAGCTATTCATTTATTTCATAGCTAGGGACATCATGATCAGTTTGCCTATACATTCATGCTACCCTTCATGGTAGATGTTCCTACCTTGTCTTTTGCAGTTAAGTGTTGCCACTTGGCCTCGGCTTCTCTGGGAATCTGTCATCCCCATTGAAAACAGGGAGCCTGTCTTAGTGTGTTCAGGCAGCCCTAACAGAGTATAATAGACTGAGTGGTTTATTTAAAAAAAAAAAAATTTACTTCTCACAGTTCTGGAGGCTGGGAAGTCCAAGATCAAGGCACCTGCAGGTTTGGTGTCTGTTGAGACCTGCTTCCTCGTTCATAGATGGCCGTCTTCTTACTGTGTCCTCACATGGTGGAAGGGGCAGAAATCTCTCTGGAGCCTTTTTCATAAGGGCACTGATTCCATTCTTGAGGGCTCCACCCTTGTGACCTAATCACCTTCCAAAGGCCCCACCTCCAAATACCATCACACTGGGGGTTAGGTTTCAACATATGAATTGGAGGATACATTCAGGGTATATCATTCTACCCCTGACCCCCCAAAATTCATGTCCTTCTCACATACAAAATATACTCATTCCAACCCAACAATCCCAAAAGTCTTGACTTGTTCCAGCATCAACTCTAAAATCTAAAAGTCTCATCTAAATATTATCTAAATCAGATACGAACCATGAGAGACTATGGACTCTGGGGAACAAACTGAAGGTTTCAGAGGGGGTGGGGTGGGGGGATGGGGTGGCCGGGTAATGGGTATTGAGGAGGGCACGTGTTGTGATGAGCACTGGGTGTTAAATGCAACTAATGAATCATTGAACACTACATTAAAAACTAATGATTTAGGGGCACCTGGGTGGCTCAGATGGTTAAGTGTCTGTCTTCAGCTCAGGTCATGATCCCAGGATCCTGGGATCAAGTCCCACATTGGGCTCCCTGCTAGGTGGGGAGGCTGCTTCTCCCTCTGCCTCTGCCTCTCTCTCTCTCTCTCATGAATAAATAAATAAAACATTAAAAAAAACCCTAATATACTTACTTATATAATACCCTTACTATACAGTGGCTTAACTGAACAGAATTAAAAAATCAGATATGAGTGAGACTCAAGGTATGATTCATCCTGAGGCAAATTGCTCTCCAGCTATGAACCCAACAGGTCATGTACTTTGCAAAATATAATGTTGGCACAGACATAGGATAGACATTCCCATTACAAAAGGGAGAAATAGAGAAGGAAAGAGTGTCAGGGTCCAGGCAAGTCCAAAATCCAATGGGGCAAATTCCATTAGACCTTAAGGCTCAAGAGTATTCCTCTTTGGCTGGGCACTCTGCCCCCCAGGCCCACTGGGGTGGATGTCTTGCCTTCCAGACACACTGGAGAGAGGCACATGGTGACAGGCTTACTCCACAGCTTTGCTGGGCATGGGTTGGATCCCTAAAGCTTTGGGTAGCTGGCCCCCAGGCAATTCTCTGCTGGGACCCCATGGCTTTCCTGGCTGGGGTCCTGAGTCTGCAGCTTTTTTTTTTTAAGATTTTATTTATTTATTTGGGAGAGAGAGACAGATAGTGACAGAGATAGCGAGAGAGAGCACAAGTGGGGAGGAGAGGGAGAAGCAGGCTCCCGCTGAGCAGGGAGCCCAACATGGGGCTCCATCCCAGGACCCTGGGATCATGACCTGAGCCGAAGGCAGACACTTAACCGACTGAGCCACCCAGGTGCTCCTGAGTCTGCAGCTTTGCCTAGAGGCCTGGTCCATTGAAATCTGGGTGGAGGCACCTTGTTCCCATGGCTCTGCTGGGTGCAGTCCATGCCATCCTGGGCTGCCAGAGCTATACCTGGGGTAGGTGGGGAGCTCGGTGCTGAGTAGAGGAGCAGAACCCACCACCATGTGAGGTGGGTTCTCCTTTGAAACCACTCTGTCCCCAGGGTCCTTGTACTCTGGGCCTATGATCAGAGAGGCAGCTCTGATGATCTCTGGATTGTCATCAGGGTCATTCTTCCCCTGAAGTCATACCTGGCCTGCAAAGGGAAACAACCACAGAGCTTCCAAGGATGCAGGTCCTCCTCTCACTAATGGATTTCTTAATGTCTTAATGTGAAGGAGGTGTCTTCTGATCCTTTTCATGGAACTTGGTTGGGGATTGTGTACAGGTCATACATTATAAATCTTGTCCAGCATTCCTATCACCCTAAGCTTTTGGATTCCCTCTTCCATATCATGCCAGGGCACCTCTGGCATCTCAGTTTCATTAATGTGGGCCACAAATGAGTTCCAGTTTCAGCCAATCAACAAAGTAAGCTCTTAGAGCCACCTTCAGCTGCATGTACTGACACATTAAATCCAGAATTTCTAGTAAGTGTACCCATATCGATGAATTTTGCCCTCCCTCATCGAACACCCTTAGAATCTGCCTCTGCGCAGATTTCCCAGGTTTCTGTCAATATATATTAGCAAGGTCTTACAATTCTTTAGGTATATAAGCTGTTTCTTCCTTAGTCATAGTGTGCATTTGTTCCCCTGGAACGTGCTAAGATTTGGCTTTAGTTATGGTTCTATCAGCAATAGGTAGTGGTTGTGTTTGGTCTTGAGGAGAATGGTCATATGCTTTCAAGGCATCTGGACCAGGTGAGTTTATTACAGTGTTTTCAAGGAGAGAAAGGCTAGACTAAGACACTGAAGGGCAAGCTACTTCCATTAGTAAGAGAGGCTCAGATGACTTGGTAGTTTAAGATTGTTAGTTTCATCTGGAACCAAACTGATGTTACCATTCCAAGTTTCAGGATCCCATTCTTTACCAGTCAGTGCCCCAACTTTCACAAGAGAAACTTGTCAAGACTGTGAATTCAACTGTCACTGCAATTCAACAACCCATACAATTAAATATTGTACTTGATTTTCAGCAACATTAGCCTTATAGCTACAATAAATAAGAGCATCCTTTAGGCATCATGAAAGCTCTCTGGTTCTTAGACTGTGGCTTGAGCTGAGAAATTAATGGACCTAAGCTTGTCATTTTCTCTTTGTAAGTGTTCAGTGCACTCAAAATAATCCATCCCACATCACAGTCTTTATAGCTATGATTACTGCCATAATGGTCAAATGCAGCAGCCGTTTAGGCTTCCAAGGATGTGCTTCAGTTGGCATTTCAACACAATCGACCATAGTTTGATTAATTGTGATGCCACCGTATGCCATGGATTACAAGCATCCATTTCTCACTGGCAAGGACTGTGCTCAAGCCCAGAGGTGTGAACAAACCAAACCCAAAGTCTCATCTCTGCAGGTCTATTTCCTGGGACCACTCTTGGTGGCAATTCTACATCAGCCTGAGTCCTATCTGGACAGAGGAATGACACAGTAATACACAGTAACAGGGAAAGTTAATATAAGGTATTACCTGTAAGAGGGGATTGGAATAATGAAAGGTTGGCTAGGAAGATGTAAAGACAACTCCAAAGAACATAGGAATAGCAGATATAAGAAGTAGTTGCTATCTCTAGGCTGAGATACAATGCTCTGGGGCTGAGATCCAGATTTTGTTGGAGAGGCATGACTGTAGCTCATTGAATGGCAGAGAACTCATTGTGGTGCCACACTGGTAGAACTTGCTGGAAATCTTTTCTCTGGAACTTGCCAGAAATCTGCCTGCCGTGGGATTCACTGAGTGCTGCTGGCCTCTGTGCACGGAAGGAGCCAGGCCCTGGGGAAGCTGCAGGATCCAGAAGCACTCAGCTTGCTACCAAAGTGCCTGAGGGTAAGTGCTAGGGGGAGGGAAAAGCTACTGATCACTGGGTGCTACTGGCCGCCATGCCCTGCAAGAAGCAGGCCCTGGAAAAATTGTGAGCACTGCAGGAGTCTGATGTAGAAAAAGCCATGCAGAAAGGGCCTGCCAAGCAAGCACACAGGAATCAGGAAGGAAGCCTCTTTTCCTCTTGCAATATCTCTCCAGCACCCTCTACTGAGAAAGCTTCAGTGTCAGCTGGCAAAGGAAAAATAGTTAAAATATGCTCCATTGTCAAAGAGCAGGCAGAAAGGGTGAATTTGAAGTTGAGAGGCAATAAATTGACAACCAGCACACCAGGAATCAAAGAAGAAATCATAATGAAAATTAGAAAGTATTTTGAATGGAATTAAAATGAAACTATAATTTATCAAAATTTATGGAATGCAGCAAAATCAATGCTTAGGAAGAAATATATAGCATTAAATGCATGTATTAAAAAAGAATGGTCTCAAACCAATGACCTCGGTTTAAGAAATTATGATAAAATGAGGAAATTAAACCCAAAATAAGTAGAAGAAAGGAAATAACAAGGTAAGAGCAGGAATCACTGAAGTAGAAAACAGAAAAACAGTAGAGAAAATCAAAGAAACCAAAAGCTGGCTCTTTGAGAAGATCAATAAAATTGATAAACCTCTAGCCAGAACGAGGAGGGAAAAGAGAGAGAAGACCCAAATGACTAATATCAGGAATAAGATATGGGACAACACTATAAATCCTACAGAAATTGAGATAATAAGAAAAGGACGTTATAAAGAGTTTTATGCTCACAAATTTGGGAATTTAGATAAAATCTACACATTCCTTAAAAGATACAAGCTATCAAACTCACTCCAGAAAAAATACAACCTGAATAACCATATGTTTTTAAAGAGATTTATTTCATAGTTAAAAACATTCGTTTCCATAAAGAAAATTCCGTGCCCAGATGGCTTCACTGGCCATTCCATTTGACCAAACAGGGAAGAAATAATAGCAATTGTACACAAACTTTCCAGGAGATAGAAGAGGAATGTATTAATTTTCTATTGCTGCATAACAAACTACTATAAACTTAATGGCTTCAATCAATATTTATTTATTATTTCAGTTTCTGTAGGTCAGAAGTCCAGCATGATGTGACTGGGCTCTCTGCTCAGGGTGTAACAAGGCTGCAATCAAGATGCTGGCCATGCTAAATTCTTGTCTGGAGGCTCTGGAGAAAAATGTTTCCAAGCTCATTCTTGTTGGCAAAATTGAGTTCCTTGCAGTTGTGAGACCGAGGATCCCACTTTCTTGTGGGCAATCAACTGAGGCTGCTCTTATCTCCTAGAGGCCACCCTATCCTTTGCCATGTGACCCTCCAGGTCTTCGAGCCAGCAACTGTGTCAAATGCTTCTAGTGCTTTGGATTTTGGACAGTTACATCTTCGAAATCCCTTCACAACATTAACTGGATTCATGTTTAATTAAGTAAGTAGGAGAAAGTATGTGTATACCAGGGACTGAGAATCTTGGGGGTCATCTTAGAATTCCACCTACCACAAGGAAGGAACACTTCCCAACATATTCTATGAGTTCAGCATTACTCTGATCCTGATATCTAAACCAAACAAAGAAATCCCAGCAAGTTATTTCATGGATATCAACAAACTGATTGTAAAATGTATAATGGAGAGGCAAAAGACCCACAGTAGCCAACACACTATTGAAGGAGAACAGAGTAGGAGGACTGATACAACCCAACTTCAAAACTTACTGTAAAACTACAGTATTTAAGACAGTGTGGTATTGCCAAAAGAATAGACAGAGATCAACAGCACAGAAGAGAGAGCTCAGAAATATACCCACATAAATATAGACAACTGATTTTTTTTAGAGGGGGGAGGGGCAGAAGGAGAGGGAGAGAGAGAGAATCATAAATAGGCTCAATGCCCAGTGTGGCTCGAGGCTCAAGGCTCGATCCCACAACCTTGACAGCATGACCTGAGCTAAAGTCAAGAGTTGGACACTTAACTGACTGAGCCACCCAGGCGCCTCAAGTCAACTGATCTTTGACAAAGGAGCAAATGTAATACAATGGGGCAAAGATAATCTTTTCAACAGGTGCTGACACTTGTCAGGATAGCTATTATCAAAAAAAAGGAGGGGGGTAATACCTGGCTGGCTCAGTTTGTGGAGCATGTAACTCTTGGTCTCAGGGTCATGAGTTCAAGCCCCACATTGGGTGTAGAGATAACTTAAAAAACAAACAAACAAAAGAAAAGTGTTGGTGAGGATATGGAGGAAATAGTAGAACACTTGCACACTGATGGTAGGAATGCAAAATGGTGCAGCCACTATGGAAAACAGTATTGGGGTTCCTCAAAAATTCTAAAAATAGAATTATCATATGATCCAGCAATTCCACCTCTGATTATATACCAAAAAAATTGAAATCAGGATCTCAAAGAGATATAAGCACTCCTATGTTCATTGCAGCAGTATTCACAATAGGCAGGATATGGAAATGACCTAAGCATCCATTAATTAATGAATAAAGAAAATGTGGTATACACATACAATGGACTACTATTCAACCTTTAAAAAGAAGGAAATTCTGCAGTATGCGACAACATGGATAAAACTTGATGACCATACGCTAAGTGAAATGATCCAGTCACAGAAAGACAAATACTGCATGATTCCACTCATATGAGGTATCCAAAATAGTCAAATTCATAGACTCAAAGAATGGAATGGTGGTTGTCAGGGCTGGAGTAAGGGGGAAATGGGGAGTTACTAATCAATGGGCATAAAGTTTCAGTCAAATAAGATGAATAAACTCTAGAGAGCTGTGCCTATACAGTCAGCAATAATGCATTGTACGTTTAAAAAATTTTTAACAGAGTAGATCTCATGTTAAGTGTTCTTATCGCACAGACACACACACGCACAAAAATGGTGCTGGAACAACTGGACACCCACATGCCAAAAAATGAATCTAGACACCAACCTTAACACCCTTCACAAAAATTAATTCAGAATGGATCACAGTCCCAAAAAGTAAAATGCAAAACTATAAAACACATAGAAGATACCACAGGAGAAAATCAAGATGATCTTGGGATTGGCAATGACTTTTTAGATACAACACCAAAGGCATGATCTGTGAAAGAAAGAATTGATAAGCTAGACTTTGTTAAAATTAAAAAAATTCTGCTCTGTGTAAGACACTGTCAGGAGAATGAAAAGACCAGCCACAAACTGAGAGAAAATATCTGAAAATGACATATCTGATAGGGGACTGTTATCCAAAATATATAAAGAATTCTTAAACCTCAATAGTAAGAAAATTAACAGCTTAATATAAAAATGGGCCAAAAATCTCAATAGGCACCTCACCAAAGAAGGTATACAGGTGGAAAATAAGCATATGAAAAGATGCTCCACATCCTATGTCATTAGAGAAATGCAAATGTAAACAACAGGGAGATGCTACTACATACCTATCAGAATAGCCAAAATTCAGAATGCTGACACCACTAAATGCTGGTTAGGATCTGGAGCAAAAGGAACTCTCATGCATTGCTGGTGGGAATGCAAAGTGGCACAGCCACTTTGGAAGACAGTTTAGCAGTTTCTTACAAAACTAAACACACTCTTGGGGCACCTGGGTGGCTCAGTCGTTGGGTGTCTGCCTTTGGCTCAGGTCATGACCCCAGGGTCCTGGGATTGAGCCCCACATCGGGCTCCCTGATCGACAGGAAGCCTGCTTCTCCCTCTCCCACTCCCCCTGCTTGTGTTCCCTCTCTCGCTGTGTCCCTCTCTGTCAAATAAATAAATAAATAAAATCTTAAAAAAAACACAAAAAACTTAAACACACTCTTACCATACCATCCAGCAATCATGCTCCTTGGTGTTTAACCAAAAGAATTTGAAAACTATGTCCACACAAAAATCTGCACATGGATATTTGTAGCAGCTTTATTTATATTTCCCCAAACTTGAAAGCAACCAAAATGTCCTTCAGTAGGTGAATGGATAAATAAACCATGGTATATCCAGACAATGGAATATAATTCAGTGCTAAGTAGAAAGGAGCTATCAAGTCATGAAAAGACATGGAAGAACCATAAATGAAGCTGATTTGAAAAGGCCATATATTATATGGTTCCAACCATATGACATTCTGGAAAAGGCAAAACTATGGAGACAGTAAAAAGATCAGTGGTTGCCAGGGGTTAGGGGGAGGGAGGGAGGGATGACGAGATAGAGCACAGAGGATTTTTAGGGTAGCAAAACTGCTTTTTATGATTTATGTAATGGATATATGTCCTTACACATTTGTTCAAACCTATAGAATGTACAAGACCACAAATAAACTCTAACGTAAACTGTGGACTTTGGGTGATTATAATATGTTAATGTAGGTTCATCAGTTGTAACAAATGTACCACTCTGATGTAAGGTTTTGATAATGGGGGAGTCTATGTATGTGCAGGGGCAGGGGGTATATGGGAAATAACTGTACCTTCTGCTCAATTTTGTTATGAATCTAAAACTGCTGTAAAAATAAAGTCTTTGTAAAAACACAATGATATGAGAAAAGAAAACTACAGATCAGATATCCCTCATAAACATAGATACACAAGTTTTAAACAAAATCTGAGCAAATCAAATCCAACACAATACATAAAAAGGATTATACCGCATGACCAAGTAGGGTTTAATCCTAAGAATACAAGTGTTGGTTTAACACTTGAAAACCAATCAATGTAATTCCTCATATTAATGGACTAATATAGAAAAACCATATGATCATCTCAATTGACACTAGTAAAACATTTGATAAGACCCAACATACATTTGTGATTAAAAAAAAGAAGAAACAAAAAACAATCCCTTACAAAATTAGAATTTGGGGGCTTCTTCAACCTGATAAAGAGCACCTACATAAAAACTACATCTAATTTCATTCTTTTTTTTCCATCTAATTTCATTCTTAAAGGTAAAAGATAGAGGTGCCTGGGTGGCTCAGTTGGTTAAGCGTCCAACTCTTGATTTTGGCTCTAGTCATGATCTCAGGGTTGTGAGATTAGGGCTCTGAGCTGGGCATGGACCTTGCTTAAGGTTCTCTCTCTCCTTCTCCCTAGGCCCCTCCCCCACCCTTTCTGCCTCTAAAAGAAAGAAAAAGAAAAAGAGTGTTTTCACCCCAAGATCAGGAAAAAGGCAAGGATGCTTTACTCCCACCATTTCTGTTTCACATTGTACTAGACAGCCAGGGCAATAAGGCAAGAGAAAGAAATAAAAGTCAGACTGACTGGAAAAGAATAAGTAAAACTGGTTTTATGGGGGCCCCTGGGTGGGTCAGTTGGGCGTCCAACTCTTGATTTCGGCTCAGGTCATGATCTCGGGATCGTGGGATTGAGCCCTGAGTTGGGTTCCACACTCAGCAGGGAGTCTGCTTGAGATTCTCTCTGCCCCTCCCTGCTCCCTTCTGTCTCAAATAAATAAATAAATCTTTTAAAAAAACTGTTTTTACTTGCACACAACATGATTACCTATGTAGAAAATTCTGTGGAATCTACAAAAACAAAACAAAACAAAACCCTACTAGAACTAATAAGTGAGTTAGCTAGATTGTAGGACACATGTTTAATAGAAAAAAATCAATTGTATTTCTATATACTATCAATGAATGGTCACAAATTGAAGTAAAAAACATAATACCATTAAAAGGTGAACTACTGGGGTGGGGGGAAGGAATTTAGCAAAAGACTTGCAAGTGCTTTACACTGAAAAGCACTAAATATCACTGAGAGAAATTAAAGAAGACCAACATAAATGGAGAGATATAACATGTTCATGGATTGAAATACTCAATATTGCTGTGATGTCAGTTCTCATCAAATTAATCTATAGATGCAATGAAATCCTAATCAAAATACCAGGAGGGTTTTTCGGGGGGGGGGGAGGGCAGAAATTGACAAGCTTATAAAATTCATATGGAATGCAAAGTATTTGAAATAGTCAAAACAATGTTATAAGAAAAGAACAAAGTTGGAGGGCCTAACACTACCTGATTTCAAGGCTTATTATAAAGTTACAGTAATCAAAACAGCATGGTATTGGAATTAAGATAGACAGATAGATCCTTGGAACAGACTAGAGAGTCGAGGAATAGAAGAAGCCTGAAGGGCATAATGAGGATGGATTACATGTGTAACTAGTCACCCACTGATTTAAATCGTCTTTGTCCCTTTCTTGCAATACTTTTGTGCCCATGCAATTCTGTACATCGGCAAATATGTCTGTAGTGTTAAAAGTGGTCAGTGTGGTCAGATCCTGAAGGTGGAAGTTGATTGAAGGCAGGGGCTTATGGCCGCTTTGTTGTTGGTTTTTTTTTTCATAACTGCATATGCAGGGTCTAGTGCAGTGCCTGGCATCTAGGAGGTGCCAAACTAATATTCCATAAACTGATGAAACCCATGAGAGTCATGCCTAGATGCATGATCTCTGAAATGCTGGCAGAGGGCGCCTGGGTGGCTCAGTCGTTAAGCGTCTGCCTTCGGCTCAGGTCATGATCCCAGGGTCCTGGGATCGAGTCCCACATCGGGCTCCCTGCTCCGCGGGAAGCCTGCTTCTCCCTCTCCCACTCCCCCTGCTTGTGTTCCTGCTCTTGCTGTCTCTCTCTGTCAAATAAATAAATAAAATCTTTAAAAAAAAAAAAATGAAATGCTGGCAGAATCACAACTGTGCACCCCTGCACATACAGCCGCATGTTAATATGAGCTGATGTTTAGCCAGTGCTTCCTATGGGCCAGGTGCTGTGCCGAGCCCCAGATAAGTATTGCTTCATTTTATGCTCCACCAAATAGAAATGATTAGGATTTGTTTTTCAGATGAGGAAACTGAGGAAGAGGGAGGTTCAGTAGTTTGGTCAAGGTTACCTAGCCAGTAAGGGCCAGGATTTGTACCCAGGCCAGTTTGTCTAATTCCAGAACCTACAGGCCTGACTACTATGCAAGAGTCACACATAAGCCCAGAGAGGCCCAGGGATACACAGAGACAATTTTTGGCCATAAGAAAGCTAGTTCCAAACTCAGAGGCAATCCCATACAGACATGTGCTTACATAGTTTCTCTCTCTCTCTCTCCCCCCACCCCACACACACACTCCCAGAAACACAGACACACTCACCGATGGCCCCTCTTCTATGTCAAATATGGACATTCACTTAAAAAGGAAACCACAGGCCCAAAATGGAGTCACTTATGCTAGGCCAAGTCAACAAGCTGGCGCTTAATACCTAACCTAATTGTAGTTTCAACCTCCCCCAGACATGTAGTCTTAACCAGCCGGTCAGGAATATTTTGGTCAGCACCAATAAGATACTCTGTCACATGGGCCCTCTCTAACCCCAAAAGGAAAACGAGGTAATCCACTTAATAAGACCCCTTTTCCCACAAAGGTTGTCACCTCACCTCAAATAATCCCTTTTTCTGTTTATGACCTCCTTGTCCTACCTTTAAAAAAACTTTCCCCTTTCTGTAGCCCTTTGGAGCACCCTCTACTTGCTAGATGGGATGCTGCCCAATTCATGAATGGATTAATAAGGCCAATTACATCTTTTTTAAAAGATTTATTTATTTATTTGAGAGAGAGAATGAGATAGAGAGAGAGAGAACATGAGAGGGGGGAGGGTCAGAAGGAGAAGCAGACTCCCCACCGAGCAGGGAGCCCGATGCGGGACTTGATCCCGGGACTCCAGGATCATGACCTGAGCCGAAGGCAGTCGCTTAACCAACTGAGCCACCCAGGCGCCTAGGCCAATTACATCTTTAAAATGTACTTGGTTGAACTTTCATTCAACAGATTTGGTGGCAGCATCAGGATCCAAAGGGAACTTCTGACAGCATTCCGGGACAATGAGAAACACAGGTGTGGTGCCTGTGAACTCTTGAGTTCTCTGTGTTTCTCCCTATTTCCAAGGGCCGTTGGTAAGTTTCTTTTAGTTCTGTGCCCTCCTTTCTTAGTGTTGAGCTCCCAATATTAATTGGCTTTCCACAGTTCCCTATTTTGATTGAAAAACCTTAATCCTTTCCCTAATCCTCAGATTCCACATTTGGGACTGTTGTTGGTTACTGGGCTGAGTTGGACTGGGTCTGGCTTAAAAACTAGACTGTGTCCAGGATCGGACTGGGTCCGATTTAAATTGGAGGGTCCAGTACGAGGCCTCAGGTCAGTAAAATTTTATTTTAAATAAAGCCTAGGGGCGCCTGGGTGGCTCTGTCAGTTAAGCATCTGACCTTGGTCGAGGTCATGATCCCAGAGTCCTGGGATGGAGCCCCACATCAGGCTCTGCACTCAGTGGGGAGTCTGCTTCTCCCTCTCCCTCTGCCCCTCCCCCTGCTCATTTTCTCTTTCTAATAAATAAATAAATAAATTTTTAAAAAGATTTTTATTTTTTTTTAAGATTTTATTTATTCATTTGAGAGAGAGAAAGAACAAGTCGGTGGGGGGGAGGGAGAGGGAGAAGCAGACTCCCCGCTGAGCAGGGAGCCCGATGCGGGACTCGATGCGGGACTCGATCCCAGGACTCTGGGATCATGACCTGAGCTGACCTGAGCTGAAGGCAGACGCTTAACGACTGAGCCACCCAGGCACCCTAAAAGATTTTATTAGATTTTATTTACTTATTTGACAGAGAGAGACACAGCGAGAGAGGGAACACAAGCTGGGGAAGGGGGAGAGGGAGAAGCAGGCTTCCCGCCGAGCAGGGAGCCCAAAGCTGGGCTCGATCCCAGGACCCTGGGATCATGACCCGAGCCGAAGGCAGACACCCAATGACTGAGCCACCCAGGGGCCCAAATAAAATCTTTTTTAAAAAAAGCCACAAATGTTGATGGGCATGCGTCATGCATTTAGACTGTTAGAGCACTTGCCACCTCAAGAAAACTGCCGTGTAGCATACATTGGTCACAGAACAGGATAGAGTGACATTTGCCAACCTTAAGAAAATTTCTGTGCAACAAGGTACGCTGTAAAACACCCCACAATCCCCAATCCCATGGCATGTCCCTCTTAGGTATTGGTTTGGCTCTGAGAAGCCCAAAGGTCTAGCTAAAAGAAATACGATCCTTTAAATTAAAAGAGTTGAGTGCGCCATCTTCAGAAAACCTGCTTATGTCTAGAACCTATAGTTCCTGAGGTTGCCTATAGATACCTAGTAAAAGGGCAAAATCTTCCTAAAAGCACCCTAGAATTACAACAGCCATTACGGGGAATGGGGAATGTTCCAATTAGACAAGATTGTTCATTTATGATGTGTACTTGAGGGCAAGGGATCCCAAATTAAACAAACAGAATGAGATACCTATTTTAATTGGTAGGCAGAAGGCTCCAAAAGACTTCAAGATTCCAAAAGAGCTTCATTAAGAGATTCATCACAGGGTGCGTGGGTGGCTTAGTTGGTTAAGCGACTGCCTTCGGCTCAGGTCATGATCCTGGAGTCCCGGGATCGAGTCCCGCATTAGGCTCCCTGCTCGGCGGGGAGTCTGCTTCTCCCTCTGACCCTCCCCCCTCTCATGTGCTCTCTCGCTCTCATTCTCTCTCTCAAATAAATAAATAAAATCTTTTAAAAAAAAGAGATTCTGGGAGGGATGGGGTGGCTGGGTGATAGACATTGGGGAGGGTATGTGCTACGGTGAGCGCTGTGAATTGTGCAAGACTGTTGAATCACAGATCTGTACTTCTGAAAGCAAATAATGCAACATATTTTAAGAAAAAAGAAAAAGAAGAAGATAGCAGGAGAGGAAGAATGAAGGGGAGTAAGTCGGAGGGGGAGACGAACCATGAGAGACAATGGACTCTGAAAAACAAACTGAGGGTTCTAGAGGGGAGGGGGGTGGGGGGATGGGTTAGCCTGGTGATGGGTATTAAAGAGGGCACGTTCTGCATGGAGCACTGGGTGTTATGCACAAACAATGAATCATGGAACACTACATCAAAAACAAATGATGTAATATATGGTGATTAACATAACAATAAAAAATTTTAAAAAAGAGATTCATCACAGAAGGCTAATGAAAAATTAAAAGCACAAGAGATTACATAAAACAAAGCACAGTAAGGCTGATGTGACCCCTTCTGCTCCCCTCTGTCTTCCTTTCCTTGAGCACTCACGTTTTTACTAATTCACTGTCTGAACTGCCTGTCCACTCTGAAGAGACTAACAGTTATCCTTTAAAATAAAATTACCTGAGGTGGTAGACGGACATCCTCAGCTATCTTTTACCCTTGGTCAAAGACTGACCTAAGGACCATAGTTAAAGAATTTCCTAAACCTAGGGAGGGACCCCCAAAGTTTTTTGAAGAATTTTTAGTCATTATTGGGGCTTATGACTCCAGGCTGCCAGATCCTCATCAGGTTGGACACAGGTTGGTAGGACCTGGTAAAGCCCCAAAATGGACTCAGGAAGCAAGATGGCAAAATCCTGAGGATGATACTCAAGATCCTCAGTCTTCAATGTCTCAGGACCAGAAGTTCACAAAATAGCACCCGAACCCTTACAAGCCATTCGTAGGGTCTTCCTAGCTCACACTGATTGGTCTACTATACAAACTTGCAAACAAAAACCAGGTGACTCTGTGGAAGATTTTAAATCCTGTTTAGAAGCCCTCCTTCTACAGCATTTGGGGTTTCGTACAATAGATAAGATCACCCAAACTGCTCTAGCTGCTTTATTTGTAAATGGATTATCTCCTGAAATTAGTGGACTGATAAAAAGACAGAAAACAGGATGGGAGGCCACTGGACCAACTGAACTCATGACCATTCTGGAAGAACCCTGGAGCTAGACCACAAACAATAAGCTGCCAAGCAGTTAGCCTTACAGTTACAACAGCTCCAAGGTCAGAGACCTAAAATAGCACCTGGGCCTCTCAAATTGCACCCTCCTAGGGGTTCAGCATGAAGACACTGGCTCAAGGATAGATGTCTCAGCTGTAATCACCTGGGACACTGGAAAAGAGATTGTCCTCAAAGGTCCTATGCAAATTTTTCTTGAAATGCCCTTATATGTACCTCCAGAGGAGGGTCCCCATATGTGCCCCTCCCACAGTTGATGGGACATTGAAAGGTTCTCTGGTAAACTATTACCATTAATCCCCTTAAACAGCCAAGGGGGAACTAAAATTAAAATTAATGGGAAATCTTGCCAAATTCTAGTTGATACCAGAGCTACGCTTTCTTTCTTTCTTTTTTTCCCCAGAGCTACGCTTTCTACCTTAAACCCCACCATCACAGGACAAATCCCTTGAAGTAATGAAGTTTCCAGAGTGAGGGTATCTAATAAAATTCAGAGAGAGTTTCTATCTCAACCAGTACAAATGACTCTGGGACCTGTCAATGAAAAAGATTCCTTTTTGATATGAGATACAGCCTTAGTCAACCTATTAGGTAGAGATCTCCTAAGTTAAAAGGGCTAATAATATTTTGCCTCCAATGGAGACCCTCACCTTGGAATTTCCTGACCAACTCAAACCTGATCTTTTATATTCCTTACAATCTGTCTTTGATGTAGAAGAGGAAGAAGTCCAACAAAAGTCCCCTACTTTAATTGAGGTACCCCAAAATCTGTGGGCTACTTCTAATACTGACACTGGGAGAATAGAAAGTGCAGAGCCTATAAAAACTCAAATAGAGGGGCGCCTGGGTGGCTCAGTTAGTTAAGCATCTGCCTTTGGATCAGGTCATGATCCTAGGGTCCTGGGATTGAGCCCCATGTCAGGCTCTCTGCTCAGGGGGGTCTGCTTCTCCCTCTCCCTCTGCTACTCCCTCTGCTTGTGCTCGCTCTCTCGCTCTCTCTCAAATAAAATAAAATCTTAAAAAAACTCAAATAGATAAAACTAAGCCTCTTCCTAAATTGCCTCAATATCCATTAAAGTCTGAGGCCAAACAAGGCCTCACACCCATAGCGTAAGACCTTCTCACCCAGAGGCTAATCATTCCCTGTACCAGCCCCTGTGACACGCCCATGGGGCCCTAAACCTAATGGGTGGGGATGGTGATTTGTCCAGGATTTGAGAGCTATTAATAAGATTGTTATTCCCCATTTCCCCGTTGTCCCAACCTGAATACCTTTCTGTCATAAGTCCCACCAGACTCAAATGGCTCACTGCTGTAGACCTTTGTTCAGCATCTTTTAGCAACCCTGTAGACCCCAACAGCCAATATCTATTTGCCTTTACTTGGAACAATCAACAATACACCTGGACAGTTATGCCTCAAGGGCTCACTGAGGTCCCTTCTTATTTCTCCCCAGGTGCTCCACCAGGATTTAAGTACCTACCAATTCCCCAGGAAATCGAGCTTTTACGATATGTAGATGATTTCTTGCTGTGCTCAATTACCAAAGAGGCGTCCATAAAAGATTCCACTTATTTGCTGCAACAGTTAGCTGCAAAGGGATATAAAGTCTTTACGGAAAAATGGCAATTGTCTTTAAATTCTGTTCATTACCTAGGTCATAATCTAAGCGCTGGGGGAATCCAACTATTTCCAAAAAGAATTAAACTAACCCGGGGAGGGGCGCCTGGGTGGCTCAGTCGTTAAGCGTCTGCCTTCGGCTCAGGTCATGATCCCAGGGTCCTGGGTTCGAGCCCCACATCGGGCTCCCTGCTCTGAGGGGAGCCTGCTTCTCCCTCTCCCACTCCCCCTGCTTGTGTTCCCTCTCTCGCTGTGTCTCTCTCTGTCAAATAAATAAAATCTTTAAAAATAAAAATAAAAAAAATAAACTAACCCGGGGATTTCCTAGGCCCACAAGCAACAGCTTCACAGGTTTCTGGGCTTGACTGGCAATTGCAGATCGTGGGCTCCTAATTTTTCTGTTAACTTCTCCACTGTGGGAACTTACGAACACTTCAGTCCCCGAGCCCCTTCCTTGGGAAGATAAACGTGAGCAGGCCTTCAAAAGCCTAAAATAAGTACTACAAGAACTGCCTGCCTTAGGGCTACTTGACTACTCAAAAATTTTCTCCTTATTTGTACAAGAAAGGGACGGATAATCAAGCCCTGGGAATGCTCACGCAAGAACGTGGTAATGAACATATGCCTATTGCTTATTATAGCACATAACTTGGTTCGCTCGCTTGTGCCTATCGCAGCAGTCTCTTTTTTTTCTTTCAGGATTTTTATTTAAATTCTAATTAGTTAACTATCCCAGCAGTTTTGAGGCTATAGCCGCAGATGCAAAGTTAACAGAAGCCTCGGCAGATCTAACTCTAGAAAATAGTGTCTATTTACGAACTCCTCATTGTGTCCAGAGTTTTCTTAACTCTGAATTGACTAAACCATCTTCTCCGCAAGCGGATGAACCTCCTACCTTCTGCTTTCACTACCTCATCTACATCTTAAAACACTGCAACGTTCTTCATCCTGCAACGTTACCACGCCTGCGCAATGAAGGCGAGCCCCATGATGGCGAGGAAGTAACATCCCATTTCATGACACTGCAGCCTGATTTATGAGACACTCCTTTAATTCACCCTGATTTAATCTTGTTTGTTGACAGGTCATACTATAGACACGAACAAGGGAATCTCCAAGCTGGTTATACTCTTCCTATCCAATATTAACTACTCAAAAGGGGAACCTCCCACAAGCGAAATCAGCCCAATGAGCAGAGCTCTGTATTAAATACTGTTAGTATTGTACTGACGACCTGCAAGGTCTTTGGGTTTGTCCATGATTTGGGCATGTTATGGAAACAAAGGAGTTCTCTTACATCCTCTGGGACCCCAATCAAAAATGGGCAGGGAAAAAAAAGGGCAGCAAGTAAATGACCTTCTTACTGCTATTCGCTACCTTCTGAAATTGCTGTCCTTAAAATGGAGGCTCAGGGCACCTGGGTGGCTCAGCTGGTTAAGCGACTGCCTTCAGCTCAGGTCATGATCCTGGAATCCTGGGATCGAGTCCCACATCGGGCTCCCTGCTCAGCAGGGAGTCTGTTTCTCCCTCTGACGAAACCCCCTCTCATGCTCTCTCTCTCTCATTCTCTCTCTCAAATAAATAAATAAAATGGAGGCTCACACTAAAAGGACTGAACCTGAGTATCAGGGGAATGCCCTGGCTGACTCCCATGCAAAGGCAATTTCAGCCCATTCTGCTTCTGCCAGACTCTGATCAGGCTGCTCTCCATGCCAGACTTTTGCCATCCTGATGTCCTTACAACATGGCAGCAGTCAGAAGCAGAGACATTAAGATGGGCAAACAATGCTTGTAAATTAAATGAACAGTCAGAGCTATGGGAAAGCCCAGATGGCTACTTGGTTCTTCCCGGCTCCCTGGCAAACCCCATTTTTCAGCTTTTACATTCCTTCACCTACTGTGGTGCATTTGAGATGACTCAAATTATAAATAGACATCAGCGGAGAGACTTCTGTAAAATTGCAAAAACAGTTTACCACCAGTGTCTGATTTGTCAGGTCCTCAATCTTGGAATGAGTGTTTTTGTTCCCTTCCTCTGGACCCTTTGAACACCTGCAGCTGGAAGTCATTCAACAGCCACTTAGTATGAAGTATCAATATGTTCTTGTTACTGTATGTATGTTTTCCAGAGAGCCTGAAGTGTTCCCCTGCCACAGGGCTGATGCCCTCACAGTGGCAAAGAAACCGTTTAATGCGTTTTCCACTTGGGTTGTACCTTCCATGATCTCCAGTGATGGAGGCACCCACTTTGTTGGGTCAACCATACAAGCTTTAACACAGAACCTTGCAAACTTCTTGGAATTACCATTGTCCTATCACCCTCAATCATCAGGCAAGGTTGGGAGAACTAACAAGATCCTCAACTTAAAATCTCTAAACTTGCTGAAACTAACAGACTCCCTTGGGTTAGGTACCATCTTTGGTCTTGCTGACTCTTCGTAGCACCGCCTTTGGAAATCATCAACTCACTCCATATGAGATAGGCACCAGTAGATCAATGTCTATTGGCACAAACCTTCTGCTGATCCCTTACCTCAAATGAGTAAGCTACTGTAAGTCCTTAATGTCTTATGCTCAAGCCTATCAACAGGTTCAAGAAGCTTTCCCATATTCCAGTTCAAAGGATCCTATTGGTCACAGTCTAGAGCCTGATGACTGGGTAATCTGGAAATACTACCAGAGTAAGACAGCCATCCTGCCCCACTGGAAGGGATCTTCCTAAGTGCTCCTGACCACTGACAGTGCTGCAGAACTAGAAGGCATTGAGCCTTGGTTATGCATCTCACAGCTAAAGAAGGCTCCACCTGATAGCTGATCCTGGGCAGCCACTGGAGGCCTCCAAATCAAACTGACAAGGAAGAGAAGTAGCTGACATTGGGGTAGACCGCTCCTGCTCAAGACATCAGATGAAAAATAAGGAAAAACAAATAAAACAAAACAAAAAAAAAAGGAAAAACAAGCAAACAAACAAGCAAAAAAAGACATTAGATCAAGACTTCATACTTTAGCCATGAAGCCCTTTCTCCTTTATTCCCTTTCCTTTACTGGAATTGGCCTGGAAACATAATGCCCTCCCCTGCATCTCCTAGGTCATTGCTAAGAGGGGGGTAACCTTTCAGATTGCTGGATTTGTTATCCAACATAGCAATCTACCCATGATCCTAGAGACCCCCTCGTCCTCCCTGTGACCAATTTCTCTTCTTAATGTCCCTTCAACTACAATTGACCACTCCCCACCCTTAGAAGTCTCTTTTACTGAGTTCAACTCTTACGGCCAGAACATCCAGTGCCTTGTTGTGACCTCTCTCCAATTATAGCTGTACATACCCAATTTGACACAACTCCCTACATAAATATTAGTCCATTTGCACTCCCATGTTCCCATGACTATCTAGATCAGACCTGCCCCCTCTGCAGTGAGACCGCCCTAGCAGCACCCACCTTTGCCAGGCATTTAGAAGGACTCTTCCAGGCTCAGGAATTCTGTTCCCACATGCACTGAAAACCTGACTGACCACTGGCTTGAATGAATAAATGCAGCAATCCCTGTGAATGAGTCTATTAACAGGACCACCCTAACGGGAATGGTCTCTGCCTTGACAGGGTTTGTCTTTGTCTGTGTCATTCTCCATGGGCCTATGAATGCCTAGATGGTCAGCACATAACCTGGCAATGCCTTTTAGGTTATCTAACGGTGCTCCCAACTTTCCCCAAAGGAACTAAGACACCTCATTGGTCGACTCCCCTGTATTTACATCACTGAGTTAGAAAGGACTTCCCAGGAGCCTCTCGTGACTCAGAATTCACTGAACCAGGGCCCCACTTCCCTGGCTAGGAATAAATCTAAACGAAGCTATAATCACGAACCCCTCCTTAACTCTTGAAGGTAGTGCAGATTCTGTTGCTAAGACAATAGTTGCCCAAAAAAGATCCTTAGACTCTCTGGCCAAAGTAGTTCTTTTTTTTTTTAAATTTTTATTGTTATGTTAATCACCGTACATTACATCATTAGTTTGTGATGTAGTGTTCCCTGATTCATTGTGCTCTGGCCAACACCACCTACTGCCGCTGGATTAACACTTCTGGGGAAGTTGAAACAATTAACCTAAGATCGCTGAGCAAGGCACTTGGCTTATAAAGGAGACTCCTTCAGCGGGGTCTTTCTTTGACTTACTTGATTTTGATTGGTTTGGGTCTTGGGGACCATCACTCCAAAGTGCATTCCAAACACCGGAAATTATCCTGGTCATTATAATCACAACAATCTCCCTGAGGCATTATATTCTTTCAAGAGCTCTAAATGCGGGTTGGTAGCTGCTCACCGCGAAGCAAACGATCTCCTTAGGACTGGAGTGTCAGAAAAGGAACGAAGACAATGACCGACTTAAAGATTGTGACCCTGAAACCATGACTTGTGAATATCACAAAGGGGATATCTGGGGATACCGCACAAAAAGAAAAAAACGGCGAGACCTTCAGAGTGGTAGCCGGGAGTAGTGCTAATGCCTTAAATTTTGATCACATCTCTAAATTAAGCCGAGAGTCCGACCAAAAGGGGAGAATTATTAAAAAGAAAACCACCGGCCCCCATGGAGTCACTTATGCTAGGCCAAGTCACCAAGCTGGGGCTTAATACCTAACCTAATTGTAGTTTCAACCTTCCCCAGACATGTAGTCTTAACCAGCCAGTCAGGAATTTTCTGGTCAGCACCAATGAAGAAATCTGCTACATATGGGCCCTCTCCCTTTCCCAAAGAAAAGTGAGGTAATCCGCCTAATAAGACCCCTTTCTCACAAAGGATGTCACCTCACCCCAAATAATCCCTTTTTCTGTTTATGACCTCCTGGTCCTGACTTTAAAAACCTTTCCTTTTCTGTAGCCCTTTGGAGCTCCCCCTCTACTTGCTAGATGGGATGCTGCCCGATTCATGAATGGACTAATAAGGCCAATTACATCTTTAAAACTTACTCGGTTACATTTTCGTTATTTAACAACACAATCACCCTAACTCAAGGCACCAGATCCGGGCCACGCGCGCGCGCGGTCACACGGTCACACCCCCACTTCTGGAACGACAGACGCACGGTTAACCCCCACAAGCCCATTCGGTTATGCACAATCAGCAATGCGCACAGTCATCCGATCACTTGCAGTCAGACAGCACACAATCTCCCCAACACAGCAACAGTGCCTCCTCCCCTAAGCTGTCCAGTGACACAAACCCAGAGTCACACCCACTGACTTTCCAGGAAGGGGAGGGGGAGGTGGTTCCGGTGTGGGGCCTCAGGCTGAGCCGTAGCGGGGGGCCCTGGGGTTGCCGGGCAGAGCGCGCCTGGGCACCACGTCCGGCTCCGCCACTGGCTGGAGGCCCAGTGCTGGGGCGGGGCTTGCCGCCCAGGCTTCTCCCTCAGCGGCCGAGGAGCGAGTCGGCTTGGGGAGGGTGACCCACTTGGGGACGGTGAGCAGCTGTCCTGGTTGGCCGAGGAGGTGGGATTTTCGGTACTGAAACCGGGGAAGCCCCCGGCAAACCAAGATGAGCCGGGCGAGGCTTCCCAGCGGTGGGGCGTGCCGGGCAGGGTGGGACGCTCCTAGTTCCTAAGGATGGCGTCTGGGAGGGGAGGGAGCAGGGCGTGCCCACTAGAACTAGGCTATTTATTTTCAGTTGTAGAAATACGCGCCCACGGTGAAAAACAGACAAGGAAATCGTCATCACCACCACCATCATCATCCAGAGGAGGCTCTGGCTCACCTTAGGCCCTCAGTCCCCCTTGCCCTTTAACAATGCTTCGTTTCACCCAAGCCTACAATAAACCTATTAAGGACTGTTTTCAGAGTCCCCGCCGGTAACTCGTGAACTGCCTGGAAGAGGGCCTCCGCAGCCTCCTGAGGCTTCCCCGGCCTCCACGCTGGCCCCTCCCACCTGCTCTTCGCGAGCAGTAGGGAGGTCTGCTTCCCATCTCTTATGTGCAGTGCCCTTGGGTAGTTCCCCCCTTAACTCAGAGTAGAAGCCTGAGCTCTGACTCCTGTCTATCTCTCTGACCTCAACACCTAGGACACTTCCCATCACCTACCTCTCTAGAACCACCCTGGTCCTCCTTCCGGACGCCATGCGAATTCCCACTTGGGAACCTCTACACTAGCTGTTCCGTCTGCCTGGAACACGAGTCCTTGAGATCCTCTGATGGCTTATACCCTCGATTCTTCCAAGCAGATCTTCTAAGCGTAAACATCATCTCTTCAGAGAGGCCTTCCTCTGACCACCCCGGTTAAAATAGCCTCCCCCTTAACTCTCTTTTTATGTGTATTTTTCTTCAGAAAAGAAAATGTCACTCACTCCTTGACATATTTATTGTCTGCCTTCCCCCATGAGAATGTCAGCTTCATGGTGGCAGGAATTTACGTCTGATGCGTTCACTGCTGCAGCCCTAGCCTGACACACAGTACATGCTCAGTAAGTGTTTGTTCAGTGAACAAAGCAAGAAGATATATAATGAGTGGTGGAGACTGTGGGACCCGGAGAAGATATGTCTACCCCAAACCATTCACATTAACACACACCCACACATACCCTCACACATACACGGGGTTGTAGTCTGCAAGCCAAAGAGTTTGGGCTGCCAGTTTCCATCTGAATTTATAAATATTAAAAAGCATTAACAGGAATATAGGATACATGCCAGTTGGCACCTTACTGTGTATAAAGTTCTTCAGTGTCAGTGCCCCAGCAGCCGAGGCTCAGGAGCATGAACCTGCCTGGAGTCAAGAAAGTTGGCAGTGAGGGGAAACACACAGCATGGGGGACTGTGGGGTATCACAGTAAGAGAAAAAGATATCCTAGGATTTGGGCTTGTTAAGTGATTTGGGGACATTTCAAAGTGAAGTTTTACTCTAGATTGAATACTGGGGAGTAATTTCATGATTGGGTATGCTAACACATCTTCTCTATAGAGAGGACAGACTAGAAAGAGGCTAAAGCTGTAAATGGCTAAAAAAGAAAAGCAGTCACTCATTAATCAGGATAGGGGATGTTCAGTTAATTTAGGTGGTTTAGACAATGTTTCTGATGTTTTGTCTGTGTTCAGACATGATTTTGAGGTGGTCTCAGTTTTGTCTTAATCCATAACGGTTACAGAATAGCCTTCTCTGATGTTGATATTCTGTGAAATTGTTTATGTTCAACAGAAGAACACCAATGCCTAACTGTGAATGCCAGG
This sequence comes from Callorhinus ursinus, assembly GCF_003265705.2. Lineage (NCBI taxonomy): Eukaryota > Metazoa > Chordata > Mammalia > Carnivora > Otariidae > Callorhinus > Callorhinus ursinus. The sequence continues at coordinate 407,457 of NW_027397165.1, forward strand.
CCAGCTCCCAGAAGTCAGGGGCTGCTTTTCTCTTTCTCAGTAGACATTACAAAACTACACATCAGAAAGGTGGTGCCAATTTCTCAGCACTGTGTAACAGTGCCCATTTCTTCACATTCTCTCCCACCTGTGTCCACACACACACACACACACACACACACACACACACACGTTTTTATTTTAATTCCAGTTAGTTAACATAGTTTTAGGGGTACAGTATAGTGATTCAAAATTCCATACGTCACCTGGTGCTTATCACATGTGCACTCCTTAATCCCCATCACCTGTTTAACCCACACCTTCCCTCTGGTAACCATCATATATTTCAATTTGGTAAGTGGTTTCCACTGGGTTTTTAATGGATCTTTATTACAGAGGTAATAGTTATTACAGAGGTAAGCATTTATACTTATTGCTCATTTATATTTCTTTTGTGAATCACCTTTTCATATCCTTGCATGTTTTTCTGTTGGGGAGTTTGTTTCTTAGTAATTTTAAGTTTAAAAAATATATATATTTTAGGGTGCCCGGTGGCTCAGTTGGTTGGGCGACTGCCTTCGGCTCGGGTCGTGATCCCAGAGTCCTGGAATCGAGTCCCACATCGGGTTTCCGGCTCAGCGGGAAGTCTGCTTCTCCCTCTGACCCTCTCCCCTCTCATGCTGTTTCTCTCTCTCTCAAATAAATAAATAAAATCTTAAAAAAAGAATAAAATATATATTTTAAAAAGTATATATGTAGGGCGCCTGGGTGGCTCAGTTGCTTAAGCGACTGCCTTCGGCTCAGGTCATGATCCTGGAGTCCCAGGATCGAGTCCCGCATCGGGGTCCCTGCTCAACAGGGAGTCTGCTTCTCCCTCTGACCCTCCCCCCTCTCATGTGCTCTCTCGCTCTCATTCTCTCTCAAATGAATAAAATCTTAAAAAAAAAGTATATAAAGGATTAACCCATTGCCTGTTAGAGACATTTTCCCCCCTAGATTGTCATTTTTTTTTAATTCTGTTCATGGTGTTGCCATTTTAGTAGTCAAATTTATCATTTTCCATTATGATGTCCTTGTAGATTTTAGCCTTAGATTTTCCATAGTCCAGATCAGTTATTTGCCCATATTTTCATTTTGTGCTTTAAAAAATCAGTTCATAGTTTTCACTCTTGAATCTTCCACTTGGAATTTAGTGTGGAGTGCAGGGCAAAATTTATATTTTTTACCCTCCCAATAATTAGACAAGTTTCCTGACCTTAACATTGACAAAGCTATTCCTTTCCACAACTGGCTCTTGGCGCCTCATTTTTCACCGCTGAGGCCATTCTGTCAGGTCTGCCTATTTCAACTCCCATCTTGTTTAACGTATCAGTCTCTCAAAGCCAGCTATACTTGCATTTTTATGCAAATGGACACAGTATGTCTCATTTGCCTCTTTTATGCTTAAACATGAGTTTTGCCATTTCTCTTTCATGAGTCCTAAACACTCGTTATTCTTTGGTATTTTGTTATTGTTGTAAAGATAATCTATTTCCTGTTCATTCTCTAACTGGTTATCGCTTGTACTTGAGAACATGTTTAATCTTGCTACACCTGCCTTGTAAGTCTCTGTGTACCCATTGGCCCCTGTAGTTTCCTAACACCTGCCTCCTTCCCTTAATGCTGAGCCTTTCGGTATTGTCAGTACATGGTAAGTGCTCAATGGAATTTTATTAGGGGTGATTGTTTCTCCAGCCTAGACGGATACACATCCTAAATATAGAACCATACATTCTAGTTTATCCAGTTTGCCCTTGTGGCCCAGCATAATTATTAACAGCACCCTTTTTATTAAATTTTTCCAACTTTGATAAATTACATGGTCACCCTGATTATAAGAAAAGAGGACTATTTTAATAAGGAGATAACCCATGGTAATCATAACGCACAGATAGATCAGTGGAGGGAATTACTCGGGGGCAAAAAGAGACATGTTTAATCATGTCATGCAAGCAGCCTTCATGTATAATTAGGTCTGTTATTGACTCCCCTGCTGCCTACCTCAAATTCATTGTGAAATTTGTCTATCTCAAAAACATGAACTATCTCGTTATCATAATATATAGCATTATAAGGAACGCCCATGTGTCTAGCACCACCTAGTCTAAGAAATAAACATCACCAACGTGGTTGAAGCTCTGTGATTACCTCTTCCAAACTGCATCTCGTCTCCCACAGCTTATCCTGAACATTGTACAGTACTTTGTCATACTCATGCACGGATTTTCACTCTTCATATGTATGGATGTAGTTTTTCATGCTCTTGGTACATATGCTATGTAGTATTGTTTTGTAACTTTTAAACAGGCCTCATACTTACATTGAGATTATGCATGTTGATATATGGGATACATTTTTACTGCTACACAGAATTCCATGGTATGTATTATTTATTCACACTTGTTGGGACAATAAATGTCGACATGAGTGAATACTTTGATTATAACCAGTCCTCTTTTTGGACGGTTTTAAGTGCTAATAACTTTTGGTTCTTTGGTTAGCAGTTTCTGCTATACTGAAATGGTTAGAATTGGCATAACAGTGTTAATAGTGGTAACTGGCCACCTTACGCTTCTTGTGTGATGCTGGCGGTTGGTCTGAGGCAAGCTTATCAAGGTAGTGTCTTAAGTTACCAATAATATTGTTAGCAAATGCCTTGCATCAATTAACAGGATTTTTCTTGACATTGAGGTGATGAATATTACACCATACACATATCCCAAAGGCAAGTCATGCTTGACACATTAGATTTTTGTAGTATGCCACTGAATTAGATTTTTTTTCTTCACTGTTATTCCATCTGTACTCCCAGCTTCCACACCCAACTCCCAAACCCTATACCTCCCAAATTTAAATGTTAGAGGTTTCTTTCCTACTTCGATTTTTCAAGGAATCCGTTCTTAAGCTTATTTATCAATTCTACTTTATTTATTCTTTTCATTTCAAAGCCCCGCTGGACTCCCAGCCTCATCTCAGGCCACCATCCTTTGCTCAAGCTGTGCCATCAGCTGGACTCCTCCTGCTTTGACCTAGATTACCCTCCCCCTCAATATTAACTCCCAGCTAGGATTCAACTCACGAATGCCTGACAATGGAAAGCCTTCCCCGATCTTTCAGGCTAGGTCAAGGACTTCTGCTCCGGGAAACTAGGGACCCCTTCCTACATTTGTCACAGAACTACTCAGTCTCCTTCCTCCTTGACTAGAAGTTCAATAGCAGGGACAGGGTCAGTCCATCTGTCTTCTCAGTTGTCAGCAGGATGAGGCATAGGCAAGTATGAATATTTAAAGAAAGGGAGAAAATGTCTAGCAGCCATTTCCATCAGGACCAAGGGCAGGGGGACTAGGTTAAGGAGAAAATCTTTACAAAACAGAGCCTCAGAAAATGAGAAAACCACACAAAGCAAGCATCACTTGGGGTTATTTTTCTAACTAAACCTTTATTTTTCTTTGAAAGCTGGAACCATCAAAGTCCTTGGATCAGCTTTAACTGCTGGAGTAAAAACCATGAGACTACTGGTTGATCCGTGAACAGACTGGCAGATGACAGGACAAAACCAAAACGGATGGGAAGACTGTTCTGAGAGCTAGTCAAATTACTTGCTTACTGAAATTTGTTAGAAAAAACCTAAAACATTAAATGAAATAAAAATTTTAAACTAAGCTCTACACTTGAGGCTGTTATAAAGGCTCATCAAATAGAACTGTTGGTTGGATTGAGTTCTCAGTGTTTCTTATAACCTGATTTGTTCCCCTCCAGCAAGGTGATGCTTTGTCCTTGGCTGCAAACTGTTAACACCATCACTGCCCTCAAGTGCAGATCCCATTCTAAAAAAACAGGCTCCCCTCAATTCCTGGTGGCTGCTGATCTCTCCTGACAATGGGGAAACAGACTTTGAAGAAGGAAGATGCACCAGTGGTGGTGGCAGAGATGGTTTTCTGGAGAGTCCATTTGCATCTTTTCTCCAGATGTCTAGCATGTGTTCAAGAGTTGTTTCAAGTTTGAAAAAAACTCCGTTGTGAAAAGTGAGTTATGAAGAGTGCTCTTTATTTGAAACCTCCACAACACAGACGCCAATCTTGTCTCGCATTGAATCATTAGCTGTGCACATCAACACATTCCAAGCACAAATTAAGAAATGCAAACAGAACAAAAAAATATATATATATATAATTTTTCCCCTATCCAAAGGTTTCAAGTCTCAATGCAGCAAATCCTTCTGAACACAGAATCTGAGGAGCACACTGTTCAAACAGTTGGGACAAACAGGTCCCTGCAAAGGCTAATGCCTTTTTAACACATGGGCTGGGGATCATGGACGGCATGGAACAGGGAGGAGGAGGTGAGGGAGAGAGGGAGAGAGAATGAGCAGGAGAGGGGGAACGGGTATGCGCTGGGGAAGATGGGGAAGCTGGGACACACACATGGTGAGTTGGTGGATTTCATTTATTGGTTTTTGACATTTTCTTTCTGGTTCTTTTTTGTTTTCATTTCCCCCCATTCCCAGGTCCAACAATGGTAGAAAACCCCACAGTGGCAGGCGGGGCCTTATTAGGCCAGCCCAAAGCCTTCAGAGCACTCCTGGATGGCCAATAGTAGCATGTGGCGGAGCTTCTCAAAGCTCTCGTAGGCAGGCAGGTCCAGCTGATTAAAACTAGAGAAAGAAGAAAGATCAGTTTGTGACAAAAGATAACCAAATCCCCGTGTTCCCATGGTGCCCCCTGACCTTTCCTCCCTGAAGAACCTACTCCTCTCTTGCAGACTTGAAATCTTGTCCTAGCCTGGTCTTCCCTCCTCCAATCTGGCCCTAATACTGGCCATCAGGCACCTAAAACATAAATCTGACCCTGCCACTCCTTAAAACACCACAGCCTCACCTATGGGTTAATGTGCAAGCTCTAAGGAGGCATTTGGGGTCACTGGTGATCCAACTTCTGCTGATCCAACCTCTAAGCTTTCTGTTCCCCGCAACTCCTTGCTCCAAGCTGGGCCCTGGAGTACACTGTGCTCTCCTACGGCAGTGCTCACCCGCAATGTCCCCCCAGGCTCACTGTGAATCTGGGCCAGCTTCTCATCTCAAACATCACCTTTTCCACAAAACCACCAAATTATGAGCTACCACAGGTCTAGCACAGCTGGGGCCAGATTGGGGTTCCTGCCCTTGGTTAGGGTTCTAGAAGCAACAAATATGCAAGCTCAGTCTGAATGCTAAAAAGGAGAACTCTTCTCTTACCATGTGTGAGCTGAAGGCAGGCGATCTGTGGACCTGTCATCTCGATGGATCTGAAACTTCTGAATGCCATTCATGCCTTCAAGGGCAGCAAAGCCTTGCAAGGGCACCTTGGAAGTACCTGTGACAAACTGGAGGAACTTGGCACGGTCAGCTTGGTCGAAAGAACGCAATGCTCTCCAGAACCACTGGATCTGTGGGAAAGGACACAAGAAGCCAGTGTGAGGTGGGATGGAATCTGGAATCTCAGGCAAATCCATTCTGTGAAATGGGCTTCAGTTCTTCCGTAAGATGAGCAAGAACACCCCCTGAAAATGTGTTCCAGAGGATGAAGACTTAGGTCTAAGTAAGTTGTCACCTATATCCCCTTGCCCCCTAAGAGTGCTGGTTTATGTGGTGTCATACCAACTAGCACTACTCAGGGATATGGGGAAGGATGCCAGCAGCAGCTCACCTGAATAGAGTTGGACTGGTACTTGTGGTATTCAGTGTTGGATTTCAAATCATCAATGTCGATTGTGGGCAGTCCTGATATGAGCAGCTCTAACTCCTGCTCAGTGAAGATAGAAATGAGGCGCTTTGGAATGATCTCATAGAAGCCTTCTAAGAAAGCTGCCAGCTGTTTACGGATGGCTCCTGGGGAGAGAACCAACAAGCCATGTGGCAGCTAGACTCACACAACTGTTAGAGGTCAGGGATCCTCAATCTGGCTCCTGCTGCAACTAGGATGCTGAATGGTCTGCCTGCCTCACCTAACACTGCTTCTGGCCCTTGAAAGAGAGTGGGTGAAGGGAAATACTTTTTGGTCAGGTGTTTGTGGACTCTTTGTGCAAGGCACTTGTGGCTGGCACAGGGGAAGAGAAAAAAACCCAGTTATCTGTGAAATGATTGAGGCCTGACCTCTTCCATATGAACAATAAGGGGTCTAAGGGACATTTCCCCTACCTGTCATCCTCATCTGGCACACCAGGTGTACATACTCCTTCTTATTCTCTTCTGTTACCAAGATGTTGGCCCCATTGGGTTTGAGGTCACGAACTTCACAGACTCCAAACTCTTGGACCTAGAACACCCAAAACACCAATCATTACTATCAGGCATGATCTAGGATGGGATTTATATAGCTACCTCGGAATACTTGAACTCTTTGCCATGTCCTGGGCAGAAAGACAAAGCAAGGTCATAAAAAAGTGTCGTTTCTCATGAGTGCGTAACTTTGTAATAGGGAAAAGCCAAGGTTTGGCCCCAAAACACTTCAAGGCTGAAAGTAAGGAAATGGTCAATGGTGAAAGGGAAAAAGGCATGGTTAACATGCCTAACATGACACAACACAATCTTTATGGAAAACAATTTGGAGGGAGAGTAACCTTAAAAAATTTTTTTTCCCATTTATATTTATCTGTATAAAGAACTACTTTTGGGAATGAAAAATCCTGTACTAGAGCACTTTTTTTTTAAATAAGGAGGAAACTAGGGAACACCCTGGATTGTTTTACAAATCCTGGTTTTTGTAATGTCTCATACAAATACCCACTGCTCACTGCTAGATGGGGAATGGGGCATGAGACTTTATGCAGTGCCAGTTTAAGGGCAGTCCCACAATGGGTTTCTTGGACTATCTAGGATGTGCTGTGGTCAAAATTTCTCGACTTGCCTCAGTGCTGAAAGTGAGGTCGTAACCTAGTGTGGAGACGTCATTTTCCAGCAGATAAACCAGGCCCTGGTAGAAGTGGTAATCTTCACTCTCCATATCCGTGTATCTAGAAAAACACAATTAGGGTCATGGGTTAGGGTGGAGGAGAGGAAGTATGGGGGTGGGACACAAGAAAAGGACCTGTCAAGTGAGAATGTGGATCCTGTGCCACATTCCTCACCTGACAGACTTGCCCAAGATGTGTTTGTAGAAGGACCGAGTAAAATAGCACTCCAGGAGGCGGTTGTCATATACAGCTTTGGCCACAATGCGTCCAACAAACTTGAAGTAGCTGAGGTGGTTGGGGTTGCAGTGGGAAGATGGGTTGATGGTGTAGGTGACCCGATCACCGGGTGAGGTACGGAACAAGGCATACATAGGGTTAAACATCTCCCGAGAGATGATCATATACCACTCCCGCAGGAGCCCTCCAGCATCCTGCCCTTCTTCTCCTTCAAACACTATATACCTGCATAAGAGACCAGAAACAGATGTGCAGAAAGCCCAGGATAAATCCATTCTTTTATGCAGCATGAACCAAGTGAGTGAGTGAGCGAGCGAGTGACTGAGTGAAGCAGTGGCTGGGGAGTGCAGGATCAGAGAACAGAGGTGAATGCAGAGTGCCAGGAAAGCCCAGAGGAAGGGTGGGAATCTGGGACAACAAAAGCATCGATAGAAAAGATGTCCTGAATTATCAGTAAAGGCTTATCAATATTCCAGAAAACAGCAATAGAAAAGGTATAGAGACTGAGGGCCTCACTTAGGGAAAGCAGGGAGAGGAGTTGTTAAGTGGTATAAGAGAGGGCTGAGCTCAGCCTGATGTCTGTAAGGATTTGGTGGTGGAGGAGCAGGGCCCAGTCTGTCTCAGAAGCCTGACTTCCTATGTGATAACATGGATGGTGAGCCCAATGCCACGAGGGAGAGGAGGAATCAAGTTCCTGAGCTCAGGAGCATTAAACTACTCCAACAGGTCTATCATCTCACTGGCTTCCATGACATTTAGTATCACAAACTGCTGATCTCCTCTAGGTGGCTTCAGGATCACCAGGGAGTGATTACCGATTTGGTGAGGGGCCACTCATGCAAGTGTGGTCCCCCCTCCAAGCCAGGATAGCATTTGCTCAGCAGGCTTCCTATTCCTAGTATAAGAGAAAGCTCTCTGCGAAGCCATCAGGTCTATCTTTGTAAATGCCGAAGACTCTTCTGTCTCTCTGGGAATTGTGGGTAGCTCAGCCTAAGGGCCAGCTAGCCAGTAGAAGACCAGAGTCATGAGACCAGGCCAAGGAGACAGGAGATAGCTCAGTGAGATTATACCAGGTTCCTATTTGGAATTCTTTTGGAGTTCCCCTGCACATCTGGCACTGGAGTAAGCCTTTACTACCACGTAGGAAGGTCCTCCACCCTCCCATCCTGTCTTTTCTCTGTTCTGGGCTCTTACAATCGATTCTTCATTTCTTCAGGGGATTTCCGGTGCAGTTCACGATAGGAGTCTTCAAACACATGATCACGGCGGACATGCACAGCCATGTCTTCTTTCCGGAGTCCCTCATCCAAACGTTCCAGCTCTTGGCGGAAATATCTTGGGAGGTAGGGAAGGAAGGAAAATAGGATTGGGGGTGGCAGAGTAAACTTCTGTTAGCTTGATTAGGATGAAGACCTACAATGATGCTTCTCCCATCTTCCAAACATCTGTTCCCCAGGTGAACCTGAAGGTGCCCAGTAGTTGGGAGAAGCAGGTCATTCATTACCAACTCTAAATTTTCCCATCTCTACTGAATAAAGGCCCACAGAGATCGTTACACAGAATATCTGCAACAAGCAGGTAGTATGTGTAGGTGCACAGAACAGTAGGGATGACAGGAGTGCTGTGGAGCCCCTGCCGCCCCTGAGTCCTGCTATAAGTGTACTATGGCTACCCGCACCTCCTGCGTGACCCCAAAGAATGGAATGGAACTTTAGAAGTCATGTGATTAAACAAAGGCTTGCATTTCTCTGATGAAGAATGGAGATGGGAATGGAGAAGGCCAAGGAGTATTTAGGTATAATGACTGTCAGTGGCACAAATGAACCTCCTCCCTCCCATCCAGCACCATTCCAAGGGCTGCCACCAAGGGAAATGTCTTTTCCCTGAAAACACTCCTTCAGGAGGAATTTTGGCTCCTTTCTGGGAGGAGAGATACCATTGGAAAAGTTCCCATCCCACAGCCTCCAGGACACATACTTGCGCTTGACATCAAAGTCGAGGACACGAATGTAGTCTACCAGGACAGCAAAAGGTCCATCAGCGAGGTGGGTGGTGGACTGCCGTAGGATCTGGTTTAACACAGTGCGGTGAGTCTCTGAGGGGAGAAAGGACAGCAAGAATCAGCACATCTTGGCCCCCAGAAGACTACATGACCGCCAACCAGACAGCAACTCTCTTTGTGTTTCAGGGAATCAAGACAGTGTGGCACAAAAGGGCTTTCAGACCCAGTCCCTACATCACTGGCTTCATTCATTCTCTCCCTCTCTCTCTACCCCCCCATCCCCCCTGCCACACACACACACACACACTCTCACTCTCTCTCACCCCTCTCCCCCACAAAACACCTAAGAATAAAGCGTATGAAATGACCCTATAAAAAATGAAGACTTCTTCATTGGGGGCCGAAGAGTTTCCTGTACCTGCAAAGCGAAGGAACTTCTGTGTGTCAGGGGGCAGGCTTGAGGAGATGTGCATAGACGAGGGCTCCCTGGAGAAGAATGGGTCAAGGGAAGAAGGAGTAGCTGGGGTTAAGGGGGCAGGGGAGAGTGGAGGAGGCTCGTCCTTGATGTGTGCCAGCTGGCTCTCACGGGTGTCTCTAACAGGAGGCTTGCTCTCCCGCTCTGTGGCATGGACCAGAAAGAAGGCCTCGACAGCAGGCTGTAGCACTGGGGATAGGAATGACAGGGAAGTGATATTTTACTTTAGAAACTTCAACATACAAACCTCTTCTTCATAATCAAATTACAGAAACACAATATGGAAGAATAAATAATGAAAACTTATAGGAGAAATACAATGGTAGCAAAGAAAAATAAAGCCACAGAGGAAGTCTGAGCTTCCTTGAAACTTAAAAAAAAAAAAAAAAGGAAGAGGCAACAAGTTATAAAGATTCCCCTGGTCTAAAAAGTGAAAAGATACCAGCTACTAAAAGAGAGGGCAAATATTTTTTTCTGATACTGAAGTGAGAGAAAACACCTCTCCTTTGAATTCTCATTACAGACACTGAGAGAGAGAGGGATGATCTGGAAGGAAGAAAATTAAGCGGGCAGAAAGGGCCCCAGAGCATATCAGTGGGTTGGGACCTTGGCCCAAAGGCCACAACTCACCTAGCACCGCATGCTGGTCATGGGATTCCTCCAGTTCCTTTAGACACTCTCCCAGCATGTCCCAAAGCTCGTCCAAGCTCAGCTGCTCACTGAGCAGGGGTAAATCAGGTGGCCTCTCCTCCTTTTCCCCTTGTGGGGTTCCATCTGAGCCTACAGGCCACACAAAGGAAAGACAAAAAGTCTTTGAGGTTTTTCTTTCATTAGGCTTTTTCCCAGACCAATGTGCAGGCCATTAATCAATGGCCTATGTCTAATGCCAGATCAAGTAGACTGGCCCGCTGGCTACTAAGTAATACTGAGCAACACCTGAAAGCAAGCTCTAGTCCTATACTGGATGACATTTAAATTTAAATCAAATACAATTAATACAATAAAAACTTTGGTTCCTCAGCTGCAACAGCCACATTTTAAGTGCTCAATAGCCACATGTGGCTAGTGACTACTAAAGTTCTACCAGACAGTGCTGGTTTACCCATTGCCTCATTAGTTCTCAGAGAACCTGTGGATTATTAAATGATTTAATATATTTCAAAAATGGATGTCTTATGCCAACACGATTCCACAGAAACGTGTTAAGAGGGCATCAGAAAGTATTCTACATACAATTAACTTTGAGAAATGCTGCTACTAATAGCATCCACTGTGTGCCAGGTTCTATTTAAGTGCTGTGTGTGTGTGTGTGTGTGTGTGTGTGTGTGTGTGTATGTATGTTAACTTGTTCATTCCTAACTATTAACACCCCTATTTTAAACAAGGAAACTGAAGCTAAGAGAGGTTTGCTTCAGGTCCCAGAGCCAGTAAACAGGAGAGCCACAACTCAAACATATGCTATCTCCATGTCTAACACCATCACATCTCAGTTTCTTTAGGAATTGTAGCGTATGCTATGCATCTCCAGAAAGGGTCAGGTGGTGACAGTTAGTGATCCTGGTTGGTAAATGCCTATTAACATTTACAAAAACCAGTGTTCACTGGAACAAACTGGAAAACACTGAGCTTATGTATGTAGAGTGCAAGGGATCCAGCAGACATTCCATGAAGACTGGCTCTCTCTTTTGCTGCACTGGAAATAGGAAGTAGTACTGACCAATGGACTGAGTATCCTGAGCACTGGGAGATGGCTGGTCTACATCCATGGGTGACTCCTCCCTCCGGACAGCGGCTTCCGACTGGCTTGACTCCGACTGGATAAAAGGGAGACAAAGTCACATAAAAGGGTGCAACTCTGCTTTCCTCAGGGACAGGCTAGAGGCTGGCTCTACCCATTCTCGCGTATCATAAGCTTAGAAAGCTTGGAAAGATAAAGCTTCCTTTATTTGGTCAAAAAACTCTGTAGCTTTCTCGAACAAAAGAATGGTCTTCCCATCTCCTTTGCTGTCCTCCACCCTGAGCTAGCAAACTTCTCCAAAAAGCTCCCCGGATGCCTGCATTGCCTCCACTCTACTCCAGACCTATGTCTAGTCAGACACCAGCCTTCTGGATACAGACTTGGAAGACTTCTTCTGGGGACAGATTACATATATATATACATACATAAAAAATTCAGGTGAGCAGACTGTAGATTTGGCTATTTCTGTTTGCTCAGAAAAGGGGAAATAAGGGACAACCTTTGATGGGTGGGATTATTCAAAAGCCAACATCTGTCCTTTTGGGTATGGGAAAGACAGGGCAGAAAATACTCCAGAAATCAGAGTTGTTTTCCCTTTCTACCCTGTTGGGAGTCACAGCCCTCAAATTCTACGATGTTCTCAGCATGCTCAATGAAATCATACTGTGTAATAGTAATCATATGCAAAGAAAAACCAGGCCTCAGGATACCTTTATTTCCCGGATCTTGGGAAGGTGACTTGCATGTTGCAAGGACAGGAAAACAATGAGAGAGTGCCACAGCATACATACAAGATGCCAGGCTTTTCCCAAAGCCACTCTGTGCTGGGATCCCAACAATGAGTTGGCTATCTAGGAACCTGAAGGTTTCTTCCTAAAAGTGCCTGAGTGCCTAGGTGCCAAGGTGCCGAGAGAGTATGGACAACAGAAGCAGAGGCCAGGGTAGATGGACCAGCCATAGCCTAGAAGAGGCTGCATGGGATATGTACCAAGCTCGGGGAATTTCAAGGGCAGGATTCCTGATGTACTTGCATTATTCCATGAGACTGAAAAATCTTCATCCCACACCCCCTCAGAACCCAGACACTAAGCATTATGCAGTTTGCAAAAGCGCCACTGTTGACTGGATAGCTGGGAGTGGGGTATGATGGCCAAGCTTTAAATCATATCAGTCCAAAACAATGAACAGTAGAGAAAACACCAACAGAAAGTAACCCTGTTGTCCAGAAGCATTCATACAGCAAACTTAATGCAAAAGCATACAAGGTAAGGGCAGTGAAACCCCACTGATGATGTGGTGGGGCAGGGGAGAGAGACAAATGAATGAGGGGCCACAGGCATCATGCTAACCGTTGCTGCTTGTTGCTGTCTCCGCGCCCTTTGACCCTCACGTACCATTTGTATAATGGCATCAGCCTCAGCCTCCAGCTGCCGAACAGCTGCCTGGATGCTGCTAGCTGAGCCTAAACCGGAAGAACCTGGGAGAAAGAAAAAAGAAGGCAAGATATAAAAAGTAGAAAGAGGGAATGCCCAATATTCTCTCTCCCATCTCCTGGGCTGCCACAGGGCATCTTGCTGAAGTCTTTGACCTTTAGCTCAGGCAGCTTCAGAGTGCTCTTCACCAGGCACTAAGGGCTACCATTACAAGTAAGGGTAGGGGACATGGCGCTAGGCAGATGGATAGTGGCAGGTGGAGATGGTTCTGTGGGACAGGAGGAAAGAGGTAGGATTTGGCAGGCCACAGCTGAGGCAACATGGCTGCAATGTTTTAGTCAGGAGTGATCAAAGAAGCAGAAAGGAGACACACTCAGTGCCTTAAATCTTGTTCAACAAAAGATATGCCCCCAATTTCTTTGCCGGATTTCCACTCCCCCTTAATTCTCACTTGCCCTAATGAATTTCCTATGCAGACACCTTGAGTGAGATACAGAACGCAGCCATCAACAGCCTAGGAAAGGATCATTACTTTCGTTTTTTGGAAAGGTTAAGCAGGATGGAGACATGACATTAAGTCCCGCCCTCCAGGGACTCTTTGAGTTTGCCACCACTAACCCTGCCCCTCAACTGGACACTCCAGTTTCATACCTAGCCTGCCTGTCTGCTTGGCTTTCTTGTTAGCTCGGCGTGTGTCGTCCCGGAGCTGGATGATGACCTGCAGTACTCTCAAGAAGAACTTCTGGGTAGACGTCTTGGATGTCAACATGGACATAGAAGGCAGCTGGAGCTCCCGGCCACCCAGAGGTCGCTTCTGAGATGCCACAATTACCACATTCTCAGCCATGTCAAACCTGGATAGTGTAGAGGTGGCTTGCGTATACTGACAGCATCAAAGCATAAACATCCAGAGCGAGCAGGGCTTTTCGGTGTCAACCAGAGGGTTAAAGACTCTCAGAAGGAAATCCCACAAGTGGGACAAAATAAGGTCAAGTATGTACAGGATAGATAAGAAAATCTTCCCAGAGAGGGGAAAACAAACAAAAACCCACCACCAACAACCAGGAAACCAGCAACAGCCACCTTTTAGAATACCCCAGATTCCAGCCCCATAGCCAAATGGGTGGCAACCACCCACCTGCTCTGCATTTTGCCTTTTAGCTTGGTGGTCTGTGGCTGCTCCTCAGGCAGGCCATCAGGAGAGAGGGTCTCACACTGGGTTCGTCGCTGCTGTTCTAGGTTGTATTCCCGTAACTCAGCCAGAAGGGTACCTGGTCAGGCAGAGGAGCCAGCAAGTGTTCAGAGACTCCCCTAGTGAAGCAGTTGAAAGCCAAACCTTTCCAAGAAACCTGCACAGCCTATCTTCTTTGCTCGGCTGCAGAGAAATCTGGAGTGAGCAGGAATTCTGCTGTTCACCTTACGATGTGTGTTCATGGATCAACCATCCAGAGACTACCAATCTACCCCGCTTCAGCAATCTGTTGAATCTACACAAAATGCAGCTCAGTGCAGAGGGGAAAATTATCGGTTTCTGAGGCGATCTCAGGCAAATTGCTTAACCCCCTCTCCCAGTTCACTTACCTATCTCAATAATGAGACTAATATAGCCTAACCTCACAAGGCAGTTTTGAGAATTAGGAGATAACTGCAGTAGAGTAGGTGGGACAATGCCTGGCCCACAGGTGTTGAATGGTCGGAGTCAAGGAAAGTCGGAGACTGGCCAAATTCCTTCTGGAAGAACCTTATAGTTCTCATGTAACAAAGAATACCCTGGTTCATACAGTCTAACCAATACCCTTATCACCTCAGCTCTAGGCACATTTGTGAGAAGAAGATAACTAAGCAGGTAGCTGAGATCTAGGGAGATCCATGATTGGGATGGGGGTGGGAGAAAGCAAACAGACTCTATATGCTGAAAGAAAATCTGGCTCTACTCCTCAATTCAATCGCTTTATCTCCCCAGGTTTTAGTTTTCTTCTTGGTTAACAACAGGAAGAAAGACTGAAACTAGATATTTGCAAGTGTTTTTAGAACTTTTGTACCCTTACAACTGCACAAAGGCAGAGGGTACCTACCATTTGGACTCCCAATTCTTGAGCCTAAGTGAAGTGCAGGTGCATCTCTGAGGTGGTGAAGCTGCCTCAAGCAGGCTCATTGTAGGGCTCTTGTAAGTGCCCAGAATGGAGAAACAAGGGAGTACTGCTGGTCCTACATGTGCTCATTTTCCTTTACTAAGCACTGATTACAAGGCATGTGCCAGGCACTGGCAATGTAGAGAGAAGCCCAGCCTTGCTCTCCATGAACAACTGAGCAGAGGAAAACAGATGACAACCCAGTATTATCAGTGTTGCAACAGGGCAGACACAGGGTCTGTGCTACAGAAGCACAGAGGAGTCTGATTCAACCTGGAGATTCAGGGAAGGCTTCCATAAAGAGGTGATTCCCTCAGTGGAAGGTTTCAGAAAGACAAGAGGCTTTACTCCCGTTATTACCTATCTGTTTACAAAGAGTATAACCCAGATGGCGAGCTCCATTCAGTAGCAGCTTGAGAACAGTGTCCCGGGTTGCAGGGTCTCCCCGAGAGAGCTGCAGTAACACATTGGCTGCATCCTCTAGACCTTCTTCAGAACAAGAGTGGGATGTCAACACCTGGGAAAAAAGAAAAGGAGTAAGCCTCAACTTGAGAACTAAAACTTTATCTACTCCTATCTACCTTTTCTCCCCCAATCTTGGGATTCAGAAGAACTTGGGACTCACCTCCACAGAGAGCTGTAGCTGGTTTTCAGTAAGGCCAGAGGATACCATCTTAAAGTCTGCACTGCTGCTGCCCCCATCACCCAACTTTGCTGGAGATTTGCTGGCCTTAGTAGTTGTAGAAGCTTTGAGGAATCAGATGGAACACTGTAAGCCTCTAAAACTAACATGCCAGAACCAAACAATGACTAAACTGTGCAGGGCTTCAATATGGGAACGTAGAGCAAATGAAAAGCCACCTACCAAAATCAAATCCAAATGACTTGGGATGTCAAGGACTCTCACGACTGCACTTTCTAAAGTGACGATCTCAAACATTTCTCAACTGTTTCTCTACCATCAGGGGCCCCTCTTCAAAACGTTTTTTTTTCAAGTAAATCTTACTAGTCCGCTATAGGGCTCGTTCCGTTTACTTCCTAGGATAGCCTGGCTAGTCTACCCTGATTCAAATGGTATCCTGCCTGCTCTCAAACTTTTTCCTGAGACTGGGTCCCTCAACTAGGCTAGAAAGGTTGGGAGTTCTTTGAAGACAGGGACTTTCTCTCTCTCCTCCTTTTGGTGCTTAGCCTAGGGAAGCCACACTCAGTGAATGCCTGCTGATCTTCACCAGCGTCTGTGTGGGTGGGTGGATGGGTGTGGGGAGGAGAAGGATGGAGAGAGAGAACTGGGACTGAGGAGGGCAAGAATGAACGCATCTGGCTCTTGCAAACACAAACCAAGCCGACTGCTATTATTTGGGGAGGAATACCTGGATGGGGGAGTGGAGGGTGAGGTGGGTGTCCATACCCCAAAGCTCCCAGCCTACATCCACACTTACTTGAAACAGTAGTGGTAGCAGTTGTGGGGGTAGTCACCGTGGTCGAAGCAGCTACGGCAATGGTGGATACAGCCGTGGCAGCGACCAGAGCTGGAGCAGAAGTGACAGGGGTGGTTGCAGCAGGGGGAGTGGGCGTGCTGGAGGTGGCGGTGGTAGTGGTGGTAGATGTGGTTGAGGTGGCCACAGTGGTGGAGGAAGCGCTGCTGCCAGAATTAGCCTGTGCTTCCGACACTTTGTTTTCCGGGAGAGCAATTGAGATGAGAGAAAGGAGTCTGAGGAGTTTCTCAGTTAAGAGAGAGCTCCGGCGGATGACTGGGTGTGACAACATGTTCATGAGCTGCCCCAGTGGAGAGGCCTCGAGGCTGTATGGGGAGGTTTCCCCCTCACCACCAGCGCTCACTGGCACTGACTTCACGGAGTTCTTGCCTTTCCGACTGACATTCATGTTGTCCAGTTTTACCAATAAGTCCCAGAAGTCTGTGCAAATGCCACTGCTGGTGGACTGTGAAGAGCATGGGCTGCAGGCCTGCTTACTGCCCCTCTCCCGATCACTCTCACAGTTTGTTTCTTTGGTCCGCTGCTGTGTAAAGTGGCTGGGAAATACCTGCCGGCAAAAGGAGGACAGGCTTGGTCTAGGGGGTCTACACAGAGGATAGGTCTTCCTGACAAGGAAAGACAATTGGTTCCTAGATACTCCACTCCTCTGAATAGCTTTGGTGACATGGGAGAGATACCATACAGGAGTTTTATCTAACTGATGGCGAAATAACCTAGAGAAGCAAACAAGGGCTTTGTAGGGAGATGATTAGTTAACCTCTGAGCATCGGTCTCTGTACTTATGAAATGGGGAGCACCATTATGCTGTATCAAAAAATTGCCGAGATTAAAGGGGATAATGTATTTTTGCATAGTACCTGGCACAAGGCAGGCCCTCAACAAATGGCTGCAATGATAATTAAATAGAAGACTGAACAGGGGTGCCTGGGTGGCTCAGTCAGTTAAGTGTCTGACTTTAGCTCAGGTCATGATCCTAGGGTCCTGGGATCGAGCCCCACATTGGCTCCCTGCTCAGTGGGAAGTCTGCTTCTCCCTCTTTGCGTCCCCACTCATGCTCTAATAAATAAAAAAATTCTTAAAAAAAGACTGACCTAAGTTCTAGGCCCAGCTCCATCACTTACTAGCCACATGACAAAGCCACTAAAAATTTCTGTACCTTAGCTTCTTCATCTGTAGAATGGGGATCATACAGACCACTAAGAGTTGTTTTGATAACCAAATGAGGTAATGCACAAAAACTATAAAAAGTGAAAGTAAAAACCCCACAAAATTATCTACTGGACAACTCTCAGAAACAATACAGGCCTCAGCACTAACAGTGAAGAAAGACCTGTTAGCTTTCTTAGAGTTCAGGTTTCATCTAGGCTGTGGCTGCGACCTCTCTTCCATCCCCCAGGGTTGGGTTCAAGCTCCTCACCTTGGCCAACTGAATGAGTGTGTCCAGAACATGTCTGCAGACAACAGGAGCAGCCTGGGGGTGGATATGGACAGTGGAGCCACTGCTTGCATGCTTCTCGGTATGTTTGCGACCCCCTGAACGTTGGATCTGGAATATATTAGTCCTGCAGCCTAGGGCTGCATCCATGGATACTGACAGCCAGGAAAGCTGATTGGAGCTCTTAGACTCCATCTTGTGTAGGAGGTCCAGGGGCCGGTTCTCATGGCTGCTTGACCCACAGCTTTTGCTTGACTTTTTGCCCTTCTCCTCACTTGAGGAGAGCTTGGGTGTTTCAATGCATAGCTCACTCTCACTGCTGCGCTGCAAAATGGAGAGCAGACTGCGGATGACCCAGTGGCGGGTCTGGGCATGGTAGCAGAGATTTCTCAGTACTCGGTGTAGGCGGCTAGTATTAAGCTTTGGCTCATCCACGAAAAGTAGGACCAGGAGACAGGATAGGGCTTCATGGTCCAGGAGGAGCCGTCCTCGGAGGCGGAGGAGAGTATCCACATTACTGCCAGAAGGCCTGGAACAGAGCATGGTTTCTAGGTAACACTTCAGCTAGAGCTCTGGGATTAGGTATAGGCCTAGGGAAGGGGAATGAGCTGCATACTTCCAAGGAGGCATAAGAAGGGAGAGTCTAAGGGTTCTTAATAATAACGAGAGCTGCCCTCTTGTGTATCTACTGGGTATCAAGTACTCTACAGTCTAGAAGACAAAAGAATTGCCCATTTTGAGATGATGAACAAGAGGCTCTAATAGGTTAAGTGACTTGCACTACACATCACACACTGTCTATATTATCAATTGGTAAAACCAGACTGCACCTAAGGTCTTAAAAAAAAACAACCCAATGCTTATTTCCTGCCTTCTCTAGACTACCAGGGATTTGCCCGCCTCATTGGGACTGATCACTCCCTTTACATTTTGGCATGTTGGGTGCAGTCAGCTTCAGCCTGGGTAGTCATGAACTCTTCTTCCACAGCCTATGTGTTATAAGCTCAAGTGGCTTTACTTATTACAACCACAGCTAGCACCTGTTGCCAGTCTGCCTTACTCTGTGATTATGATCTATGGTAGCTACGCCAACCCAAAAGTGTGGCTTTCTGAAGGGGGAGTCCAAAGATCTGGCTCCCCTACTCATTCAAGGCAATATCCTAGAGAGGTCATCCAGTCTCTCCACCTATAAATTAAGGAAGCTGGACTAGCAATAGATGTGAGAGGTGGTATGGCAAGGTCAAAAAAACACAAAGGTACCTGTTATGGCTGCTGCTACCCCCCATCTGGAAGGTGCCACCTCTCTGCACAGCAAGGCGAGTATACTGGACTCCACGGTTGCCACTGAGGCGACTGGTGAAAGCTGGAAGGAAAGAAAAAGGAAATTGAAACTGGGGAGATGGGGTTAGCTGGGTCCAATAACAGAAAGGGGAACAAAGCCTCATGTGGCCAAAGCCAAACATTTCAGAGCCCTCCCACTTGCCTCCCTCTGTACCCGGGCTTCGGAGGATGGCAGAGAGTGCAGAGGTGCTGCTGTGGCCAAAAAGCCGCTCATGCATGAGTTGTCGCTGCCGGGCTTCCTGCTCTCGCCTCAGGGCTTGCGCCTCAGCGGCAATGTCAGGTGGCATCACAGCCAACACACTGTCCTCCATGTCCTCTAGGACACTACGGCGCAAGTCTGAGGGCAGGGTCTGGATGAAGGTCACAGGGTCCATGGGGGTGTCTGAGCTGGCATTCTGTGCCAGTTCCCGTCGCTGTTGCTCAGCTCTCTGCTGTGCCAGCACCTACGGAGCAGAACAAGTCAATGGGGGCATACCCACAGCTATGCAGCCTAGCCCCACCAGCTCCCTGCTCACATACTTCCTCCTGGATGGCTGGAGGCAGGGCAGCCAGGAACTCAGGGCTCACTTCGGTCACACCAGGATTCCCCACCACTGCAGGAGCTGAGCTATTTGTTGAAGGGGCAGTCCGAGTTGGTGGACGGATACCCAGTTGGTTCTGCAGGACTTCCCGGCGGATGTCATCAGGCAGAGCAGCCAGAAAAGAGGGGTCCACACCTTCAGGTAGACTGATACCTGAGGGGAGGCACAAAATGTGAAGGGACTCCCATCTCTACCAACCTTAAGATGTACTTGGGAGTAAAGAGACCCATGGCCTTGTTTGAGGGAAAAACGAGCCTTGTTTATCCTCAATGCATGCAAAGGACAGAAGACACAAAGAGGCCCACTCACCTTCCCTAGGCTGAGAACAGCTCTTGTTATGTGCCAGAGTCTGTGTGTATGCTGTCACTTAATCTTCATCAAGACCCTACCATGCAGCTATTATCAAGCCCCCTTAGAACTGATAAGGATCAGAGAAGTTAAGTAATGGTCCCAAGTTCTGAAGGTAGGTGGCTGCAGAGGGGATAACCCGAGCTTAAGATCTGTTTGACTCCATAGCCTGGGCTCATTCCATCATGCAGCATCAGCACCCCCTTACTGCTGGTTCTCCTCCCACATGTATGCTGCCTTCCATCTGGATAGAACATTTAACTGGCAGGCATTTCCATGCCAAAAGCTACTAGAAGCCTAAATAACCCCAGGATGGCCTAAGCACACATGAAGCTCACCTGCAAGGGGATCTTCCTCTTCACTGCTTGTTGAAGGCAGTGGCTCTTCTAGGATTCCCCGGGAATCTGCTCCAGAAATGGCCACAGCAGAATCTCTGGTGGAGGAACTCTCAGAGGATGCAGGGGGAGAGCTGAAGAAAATAAATTTCCAGGTTGTTCTTAGTATTAATGTTTTCCCATTTATAAAATACTCTTATAATACCCAGTTCTCACAGAAGCCAGGTTGATTTCCCCAGTGCACCAAGCATGCGCAAGAGTTAACAAGTATGCATGTAGCCTGAAATACCCACCATCACATCCTGCCTTCCTCTTACTCACACAATGCTTACCTGTCCTCAGGGGGCTGGGTAGGTTCCCCTGAGCCATCGCCCCTGCTTTGCACTTCTGTCACAACAGGTGGGGCATCCCCAGGAGTGGAGCTGCCTGCTGTGGGTTGCTCAGAACTGCCAGCTGCTGAGGTGTCACCCACAGCCTCCTCCAGGGTACAGGAAGCCAGGCTACTGGTGTCCATGGGAGAGCCTTCCAGTTGACTGCTGACAGCTGTCAGCGCATCAGAATCTTCAGCTCTCTCTGGGGAAAGAGAGGCTAGGAGGAAGTCACATGGAGAGGTTAGATCTCTGCCTAGAAGATGGGGGCCGAATTAAGATGCAGCCAGATTAGACTTCTCACTTCTCTACCATCTCTCTGGCCTGACATTCCCCCTCAATCTCATATGCTTTATAAAGCTCAGCTCAAATCCTCATGGTGTTCTAGTTATGCCTGTGAAACACCTTTCCCTAGGCACCCCCGGGGTAAGGGAGTCTGTCACTTTCAGACTCCCTACAGGCACCATTTGTACATGCATGCTGGTTCTGTTTATCTAAAGGCAGCTCCTTGAAAGAAAAAACTCCTACGCCTTAAGGTTTTTCCAGAGCAAATCACAGGCAGCATGGTACAGAGCAGGAATAGCAAACAGGTTTCAATTTACCCTGTTGGAACACTGCTGAGAAGAATTCTGAAGCCCCATTTCAAACCAGTGGGAAATAGTGCCATGAGATAAATGGTGTTTGCTAGGATGGGAGAGCTGTGTGTGGGTGGGTGGGTCATGTGCTTGCCATCCCTGAAGGATGTTGAAGGAGAGCGAGCTTTGAAGTCACACAGATCTGGATTTTTATCTCAGCTCAATCACTTACTGAACGGTCTTAGGCTAATAATTTCACATTTGTTTCAGTTTATTCATGGAGGTAACACTACCTACTTTGCAGGGTTGTTTTTGTTTTTCAAAGTTTACTTCTTTATTATTTTTTAAAGTAATCTCTACCCCCAATGTGGAGCTCAAACTCACAACCCTGAGATCAAGAGTTGCTACATGCTCTTCCAACTGAGCCAGCCGGGTGCCCCAGGAAGGTTTTTAAAGAAGTAACAGGCCTGCCACGACAGCCCAGGAAAAGTGATTACCTCAACAAACTGTTGGCATCATCACCTGTATCATTAGACATTCAGATATATGATCACTTGAGTCCACAGAGAAGAAACCTCAACTTTAGCTAAGAAAGCAAATGTGCAAGCTGAGATCCTACTCTTTTGAGGACCCGAGCTGCTATTATTTCTTTAAGGAGAGTAAAGAGAAACTCCAAAGATGTCCATTCTTCCCTCCTGTTATATCACCTCTCACCCACCACCCAAACCCTGAAATTCTACTCACTTATAGTAGGAGCTGGGGACAACTCCATCTGAGTCGTTTCTGCTTCTCCACTTGGCCTTGTGGGACCCAATTCCTCTGGCTCTACAGGCATCAATAGCTGTGTAGAGCTACCCCCTTCTCCAGCCGGGGACTGCAGCTCTTGAGGAATCTCTCCCAAGGCTGGTGGGGGTGGGAGTGTTTGTTGCTGTTGTGAGGGCTGCAGAGTGACAAGGGTGTCCTTGGACTCAGATGTAGCTGCATCAGTTGAAGATGGGGTTGTTGGGTAGCTGTCAGGCATAGGAGTCCCATCTTTCTCGGAAAGAATAACAATGGGGGTGTTAAGGGACAATCAGCCAAGAACCTAGGGAGCCACTCAATCAGCACATGTGGCCTGACAAGTATCCCCCCGCTCCGACCCCCGAGTGTTCCTAGGAACAGCTTGTGGCTGATCTGGTATACCCTGGATGAGGGCTAAGGCACAGTGCTATCTTAGTCTCAAGAACTGGAGATCTGAATCTTTGTAGATCCTAAGAATTAAATCCTTTCTGTGCCCTGGGTGGAAGGGGAAAGAGTTCAAGTCGCTTTGTAATGTTATTTGCCTCACCCTAAATATCACCTATCCCCTTCCACCTCCCTTTTCTTCCAGTCCTGATTATCCCAGGAACATCTACAACTCTGATGCAGGCAACAGTGCCAAGACTAAGTATGAATATGCCCACACCAGGGAAAGTAGTAAGTTGTATAGTTATCTTCTAATTGGGGCCTAAAATCCCTACCCCACAACAATACAACTTACTACCTCACCCCGGCATGAGCAGAATCCTCCAGCAAGGGCAGCAGACAAAAGGCCATTTTACCTGATGACAGACCCTTTCAAAGACCTTTTGCTAAAGGCACCAGGACACCTACCACCCACTTTCACTGCTTTAAAAAAAAAATACTGTGTAGGCTTTATATCATCATTTTGCAATTCAAATGCCAAAGAAGACAGAAGGCATAGGGAAACAGAAGAAAGTTCTGAGGAAATAGGGGTGGGGGAGACATAATACCACATGGATCAGTTATTAGAACCATGAAATAGCTGACATTAAGATTAGAACGAGGAATACAAAACATATAGTAGTAATACCATTTAGCCCACAGATGCCAAAGACAGATTGCTAACATCCCTAGACGTTTAGATTCCAAAGACTCACAAAGTTTATATAAAAAGGAAAAAATAGAAAGAGACTAACATTGGGTTACCAAACCTAGGTTTAGCCAAATAAGAAAGAATCCTTTCAATATCACTTAAATTTGATACTAAAGAACTAGGAAGGACATAATCTCTATAAAAACCAGTCCTAATTGAATAAATTCAGCTTTCTGAAAAGCTCATCAAACCCTCTTTATTTTGTTCATTTCCACTGAGGGCTGGCATTTGGGAACCACTGCCATCCTTCTCAGGAAGCACCACACCACGGTGGTCACCAAAGGGGAAGGACACATGGCCTGGCTACACATGCCAGAATGCAGCACAGCATGATCAGAGTGAGACCCTGAACAGAGCACGTCGGAGGGGAAGTGTACCACCGTGGGAAAGACAGTAGACTGTATAGTTATCTCCAAGATGGGGTATGACCCTAAAACTATACAATCTACTACCTCATCCCACAGAGCACCAGTGTTCATCTTCAGCCCACCTGGGCCAGCTACTTGAAAGGGTCAGGAAAAAGAACCAGTTAACAAGAAGGTGAAAAAGGGGGTAGAGTTACCTGAGAGGTTCTGTTCAGTGGAGTCATTTGTCTTAGATGCAGTACACTGGAAAGAGAAGGGACAGACCAATGTGGGACTTTCGCAAGCACATAAGACAGGGGTCAACTATAATAGCTACCCCTTCCCCCCCCCACCCACATAAGCCATCTAGGAGTTCAAGGACCTGGATGAAAGATGAACATTTTAGTGTGCAAATGTATCTCTAATTTCTCTAATACATACTTGTACCGAAGGATGGCTTGGGAACAAGGGGAAACTGCCAGGAGGCTGACTGAATAATGAGCTGGGCTGGGCACAGGACATGACCTAAATACAATCATAAGACCAGCAAGAATTCCTCAAAGTTTCATTTCTATGTATTTCCCTTCTTTGGGCTCATTTTGTCCACTCCAGCTTAAGATTTTATTCATTCATCTACTTGAGAGAGAGACCAGTGAGTGGGGGTGGGGGAAGAAGAGGCAGAAGTGGCAGGGAGAGGACAAGCAGACTCTACCCTGAGTGCTGGGCTCCATCCTACAACCCCGAGACCACGACCTGAGCCAAAACCAAGAGTTGGACGTTCAACTGACTGAACCATCCAGGTGACCCAATTGTTCACTCCAGCTTTTAAAATCATATGCCAGGCTTGCCTATTTTCTATCCCTTTTCATGTGTTTGAAACCACGTTATTGTTTATCAGGTAAAACTTTCATACAAAAGTATTTGTTAAATCAAGTTTGTTATCCTAACTGAACATTTTCAAAATCCTCAATCTGACCTAACTGCTGAGTGGGATATAATAAAGTCTTTCACTCAAGTCTTTTAATTTCTTCGTTTTTTTAAGATTTTTTCATTTTTATTTATTTGACAGAGAGAGAGAGAGAGACAGCGAGAAAGGGAACACAAGCAGGGGGAGTGGGAGAGGGAGAAGCAGGCCTCCCGCTGAGCAGGAAGCCCGATGCGGGGCTCGATCCCAGGACCCTGGGATCATGACCTGAGCTGAAGGCAGACGCTTAACCGACTGAGCCACCCAGGCGCCCCAATTTCTTATTTCTATTAGCTTTTACTTCATATATTTTAAGGCTAGTATTGTTCAACTTCCCAGAAGTTTTAAAATAGGTAGCTTCTTTCCAAACCAGTCATGCTACAGATTTTACAAACTGAAAATCAAAGCCTTAGAAAATGACATGTCATGCTAGGGTTCAGAGCACGAATATTTCCTGATTGAATCCTAAGCCTAACTTATCCAAATGATGGAATGGGGTCATCTTGGTTAGGATTCCCCACACTTGGTAAGTCAATCCACTTCCACTAAGTGAAGTGCAACTGAACCACCAAGAGCATGGGCATAATCAAAATCATTCTTCTTGTCTAGCTGCAGTCACTGAAGGTAGAGACTACACAGTGTGACTGGTAAGTCAGGAGCCACTCTGCTTCTTGCTCCGGTTTTCCCCAGCAAGAGACACTGGAGACATAATTTTCCCTCTGGGTTTGAATTCTTTCCCCTAAAAAACATATGAATGTAGGGTGCATTTGGAATGAATCATTTCTCAGGTTCAGTGTGAACATCTCAGGATTCTTTAATGACTGGTGCTATGCGTATGCCAAAATCATATGAAAGTAAAGGAAGACACAGCCAAAGATGAATCCTCCCAGCCCTTGCAAATCACCTGTGCACTCTGATCCCTGTTTTCCTTATCTTCTTTGCCTTTGTCAGTTATCTTAGTTTCTTCCTCAGCCAGTTGTTTCCTGCGTTTCTCCCGCCTTTCTTCCAGCTCCTCATCCCTCAGGAATTCCAGGTGATTAACAATGGGCACTTTAACAACTGGATCAAAGAGGCAAAGATCAGAGGTTGCTCAGGGGAGGTAGCCAAGAGGCAGAGCTTGCAGCCAGAGAATGAGGGCAACAATTCCCACGCACTCATCCCAGCTGTGGAAGGCACACTACTGCTCAGATAACCAAGCTGCCACATACCTGAAACACAGTCATGCATGCTCTCAGCATCAAGAACTTTGCATTCCTCTGTCCAGCGGGTCAGGGCTGTGGGGATGCTGGACAGGGTCCCTGTAGGGGAACAAAAGAGTGAGATTCTTGGAGTGGTCATATGTCATCTGATCCAAAAATTGCCATATTTCTCTAACAGGACCCAAAGTCCATCACAAGATTTGGCACATCACAAGTATCCAGAGATAGTGAAGGTTTTGTTGACCTTGGCTAAATTATCAAGTGGTTCTGGCTCCAATAAAATGTGGTTTCTCTAGGCAGGGCAGATATTGCTCTGCCTTCCCTCAGCAAGGAAAAAGTAGAATGTGAAAAACTGTACCCTCCCTTTCACCACACAAACTTGCCTGCTTGGCTGGTAGCTGTGCTCTGGTCATGGAAAAAGTCATCCAGCAGTTCATCATCAGATCTGGCAATGATGTGGACATCATCATTGCCTACCAGGAGGCGGGCTCGGCCACGGCTTTGTAGGGGAAGGCTGCTGCTCAGCTGAAGGATGTCAGCAGCAGCAGAAGGACCAAGCAACCTGTAGGGTGATGGTGCCATGGTCACTGTAATTCATAGGGGGTCCTTCAATCTGTTATTGTGAGATCCTTTTTGTGACCTCTTGGAAATGCTTAACACTATTACGGACCTGATCACATTAAGCATAAATCTTTTTTTTTAAACTTTTGTTTAAGTAATCTCTACACCCATCACGGGGTTCTAACTCATGACCCCAAGATCAAGAACTGCATACTTCTCTGACTGAGCCAGCCAGGTACCCCACTAGGCATAAATCTTAGTTATCTTTCTAACTACTCCATTAGTCTGCAAACTTTATTTGGGCTGAGGCCGCATATTATTCCATAGTTGTGTCACTGATAATGCCAGGCACTGTGTTAGGGTACATCGCTCTTGTATACCCACCGTAGCCTGTACACTGACCATTATGACACCTATGTCCTTTTCCCTCATTTTAAAATTGTTTCTTCCACTAAACTCATAAGCCTGAGGGCAGAAATCCTGTCCTGTCTACATTTAAAGTGTTAAGTGCTTGGCACATGAGATGCTTCACTGATTGCTGAATGGATGCATTGGATAATACTTAAGCAAAAAGACTGTGTTATACAATTTAGTATTCTCCAAAAGGCTGCACATACAATCCAAAGAAATGGGACAAATGTAACTCACCTCTGGAGTATAAGAGGAGGGTTGGGCTGGCGATTCCCAGGGTAATGAACGTGAATGGTATGGCCTGTATTGGCTGTCAGCTGCCTTAGGGTCCTCTGACTGCGCCCGATGCCCTGGGTGAGACGCGTTGTGGAGGAGCCACTGCCCAACGTCAGAGAACTGTGGTCTGCATGGCGTACCATCAGTGGGTGAGTGGTAGGGATATTTCCTGGGGATGGGGGGATGTCTGCTGCAAGGACAATATGTAAAGGGGTCAGTGCCAAAAAAAAAATCTCTTCCATGGTTGTTCCAACAGAACCATGTCTCCTGGGCCTTACTTCCTCACACGGAAACCTGAGCTTTGTCCTTTCTCCCTCATTCCCACGCCTCATCTATAATCACTGACACTACCATAGCTTATGCCACCATCTCTTACCTAGATATTGCAACAGCCTCCTAAATAGTACCTTCTCCCAATCCATTCTCCACGCTATAGCCACAGTGATGCTTCTAGGCCCCTCAGAAACATGCTACTCCCTCCACCTCAAAGACTCCACTCCCCCTTCTTCACCTGCTCTTTTGTTCTTGGCCCAGATGTCACTTCCTCTGATTCTACAGATTGGCTTAATAATCCTTTTCTCTGGGCTTTCTTACCCATACTACAACGTAATGCCTGCTTACTTATAATTCCTAACAGACCATAAGCTCCTTTCACGGAAAAGGACTTTTCTTTTTCACTGCTGTATCCCGAGTACCTAGGAAACAGTAGGCACTCCTCAAATATTTGTTTAATTTGCTAAACGAAGGGAGGCTCAACAAAAGGAAGACTGATGGAAATCACAAAAATGCAAAGAAAATCACAGAAGGCACCTTGAAAATTATGTAATACAACCCATTTTTTTTCTTTTAAAACTTTTCATTTACAGGTGACAAACTGAGGCTCAAAGAGGTAAGAGACTACTTGGCCAAGACAATAGACCAGAACAGTTCAGTATTTTCTGCTATATCATGCTTGTGATTTGGGGTCAAGACCTGCCTTCTCAAGACAGCTTGATTTTAAGAACTAGATGCTAAAAGCGAACTTTGACGTTGATGGGGGAGAAGGGAAGAGATTCACTCTCTCCTCCGAAAAGATGCATCCTTGATGACCAGAGTGAATGTGCTCAAATCTACTCCCCAATGCCAAGCTCAAAGGTGTTCATCCAAACTCTCAAGATCCAGTGTTACAGACATAAGAATTATTGATTGCCCTGTCACTGTAGCATGCACATGGGTGCCTGATGCAGTCAGCCTTGGTCTCACTTAAAAAAAAATTCAAGCAAATCATCAAGTTGTCCAGGCTCTAAAATGGCTGCCTGTTTACTGAGGTGGAGAGAACAAAAGCAGCCTCTCACAATTCCTTCTTCTAAGTATACATTTATTGAGAGAGATGGATTCAGATATCCCTTGCCCCAGGAAGTCAGCATAGGAAAAGAAGTGCTGTCTGTATCAGATTGATAGCTGCTCTGGTTCACTGCTTGGCTTACCCTAGAGAAGGGTATAAGAATCAAGAGATAAAACCCAGCTGAGCCCCTGTATCTTACTAGCACTGGAGAACATGTTGTCAAACTCAATGATGAGATCATCCTCCCGGTCAAAGCGCTCAAATCGGACCAAGGGAGAAGCGTTCATATCAGGGTAATCCTCATCCAATTCCATTTCAGAGCCATCGTCGTCATCGTCTTCATCTCCCTCTTCACCTTCATCATCCTCCTTAAGGGGAAAATAGGAGATGGAGAATTGCTGGAGGTAAGGGTTTTCTGAAGTCTGGTGTCATGGCCACATTTGCACATGAGGGAGGGAGGCGCTGAGGCTAGCAACCCAGACTGTTGGTTTTCTCCAGCTCTGTGTTCCCACGGAAGAGGTTGTCTGAACCAGCCCAAACACAGTCCCCCCTCACCTGATCATCTTCCTCATCTTCCTCCTCCTCCTCCTCTTCATCCTGACTATCATCCTCATCCTCGTTACTGCCACTGCTGTCCTCTTCCTGAGTGTGCTCCTCCTCATCCTCAGGGTCCAGGATATTCATGGAATCTAAAACAAAGGGAGCACATTGGAGGACTATACTGAGTAGCTAGCAAACAGGCTACTGTGCAGGCCGGCAGACTGAGTGGGAAGGCGATGGGGTATCTGACTCTAGGAGAGGAAGAATCAGATCTGGGGTGATATACAGACTTAGTGAGCCAGCCCTGATTTCCTGAGAGTGCCAATCAACGCATCAACACGCTGAGCAGGGTGGCTGAATGTGGAGGCTGGCTACAGAGTGGTGCTTCAGGAGCCATGGTCTAGGACTTGGCCAAGTCTGCTGGTGCCCCCTTGCCTTTCCAGCCCTACTTTGCTACTGACTGCATCCTGTTGGTAAGAGGGAATCTGGAGCGATGATAGCAGGTGGGTGAGAAGAAAGCGAACCAAGTAAGAAGTGACAAACTTTTGGGCAAGCAGTAGTAACATGTTATTTGAAAAACTGGCTGAGGATAAAGTGGATGGTGTATGTCAGCGCATGCAGACAGATGCTTCCTTATTCTGCACATGTGGGCAGCTGCCTCCAGGAAAACCCTAGTGTAGTGTCTGTCAGACGTGCAGGGCAAGAAGGGAGGCCTTTCTGGCCTCGGCACTCTCACCTTCTCGGTTGGCCTGCAAGGTGGAAGCTTGGCTGAGGTTGGAAGGAGCTTCATCCATCAGCACGTCCTCTTGTGATTCATCCTCTCCACTTCTGCTCACTGAAGGTTACAGAGCAGAGCCTTCACTGAACAACAGAGGACTTCCCTTTCCAGATTGGGTGCGCCTAAAGTAGCTATGTACACCTAGCAGATATCCACTTTTTTTTTGGATGAGGGAGAAGACCTATGTTCTCTGCTGTCGACTAGCTAGGTGAGCTTGGCCAGTCACTTTACCTGTCTGAGTCTCAGTTTCCTCATCTGTAAAATGGGATGATCACATCTGCCCTGCCAATCCCACTAATTGTGAAACCACAGAGGATAATGGGTGTGAAAAAGCCTTGTCAGATTTAAGAATACATGTCTACTTCCGTTTATCCTTTGATTTCCTTCATCAATAAAATAAAAACAAATAACACATAGAACCTTGTAACCAGGTGACAGTAGGGTACTTTTGCCGTTTTCCCTTTGAATTGTAAAAAGGGCCACCCTTAGGGAATGATCACTCTTTTTACACTACTGAGACTCAGAGGCGGAAAGCCCCTGGATTTTGCTGAAAAACTGAAAGGAAAGCGCTTTCTCACCCTACAGCCTCTAAAGCCTCCTCTAGGCTTCCATGAATAACACTCTTGATGTGCCTCATGTAGCATCTATACTGATGGCCACCCCCTCCACCTCCCCCACACAGGCAACGCTTCAGACCTGCCACCACAGGTCTGTAGATGGTTTGTGAATTTCTCATCTGTAAGACCATCAACATCAAGACAAGCAGCAATCTAGGCTGGCTATGAGCCCTTAGGCAGAGCTGAGCAAGCAGATGATGAGAAAAAGGGTCCTCCCAAGAGAGACTGAGGCAAAGGAAGAGGCTATACTCAGTTCTGGGGCTCTCACCTATAATTGTACTGTTCCCAGATCCGCCATCCCTCTCAAGCAACTCATCTATCAGGTCCTCCAGCTCATTCTCAACCTGGAGAGAAATAGAACATATATATGGATGCACACAAGTCTATCATTGTGCTAGCACGGAAACCCTAAAAAAAGCCAGCAAGGGAGTATATATTTCTAGGATAACGTGTGACAGAGCATGTTGCATAAAACACCACACATTTGGTGCTAAGAGCACAGAAACTACCATGTGCTGCCAATCCACACTCAGACTGTCCTTCAAATGGATTCATCCCAGTTATCTCAGACCAGGTTAGTCGTTATACTATCCAGGAATACATGCAGATCTCCTCAGAGCTAGCAGCTTAGGACTGTAGGCCCCATTTCTTACCACTGCAGCTCCAGAAATTACAATGCTTTCTTTAGGGTCTTTAGAAAATAGCCGTTTGAATGCTCCAGTGAGACCAGGTGCTATAGGCACAACAGTGATGTTAAGGAATTTCCATTAATGACCAGAGCCAAATAAATCAAAGACCTTGGGCCCAAAGGACTCAGGCCAGTTTTCTACTTCCACATTTCACCTGTGCCTAAGTTTTCCTCTTGGGATCTATTCCATTTCATAGTACATGGATAGCATCCTGGCCCTGCCCCCGCCCCTCATTTAATACAAACACATTTACTGAGCATCTACTACTAAGCATATCATCTGTGCTCCTCTGCAAAACAGACAGCATTGAGGCAAAGATCTAAAGTACTCACCCACCCACACCGCTTGGGGATTTGGTTCAGCGCCGCAATAGGGGTATGCTGGGTGATCTGCCTCCCTACCTGCATCTCTTGTGAACTGAGCACCTCAGGCTGCCCAGCAATCACCACTGAGTCGGTTTCAGCCTCCCCATCCATGATATCCCCATCTGCCACCTCTGTCTGAGTGACATCATGATCCTCCTCCTGCACTTCTGCTTCCCCAGGCTCGCCTGAAACAATCAACCAACCAGCAAAATAATCAAAGGGTGCCTATGTGCAGGGCACCACGAGGCAAGCATGAAGACAATAAGGTCCCTTCCCTGGGCAAATTTACAAGTTCTCAGAGTAAATGAATGGGTGACAAAGGAAAAGACAAGGCTACGTGTGAGGATAGCCAAATAAGGCTGCAATTTTAAGGAATTCTTTGTGGGGCAGATTCCCACGCCACTATGACAGATCTCTGGAAGGCCAGCAAGTTCCCAGGGAAACAATACCAAGCCAGAACAGTTGTGATGCGATGTGCCCACAAAATAGCTATGCCCACCCAGCCAGCTCTCCAGTCCATTGGCTCTGATTCCCTACCTGGGTCCTGCTGGTTGCTATTGGAGTCTTGAGCAGCTCCTTGGGCATCCTGCTCAGACTTGCTCTTGCTAGAAGCACTCTTGCTGCCAAAAAGGCTACTGGGCTGGTTCACAATTCGGGAAAGTGTTTCCAAAGGCTTCAAAGCAGCATTGACTGTGTTAGCCATGTTTGGACTGAGATAAAGCAAGATACAGAGATGGACTTAGCACAAAAATCCACACTAAAAGGAACCAAGGCTCCTCAGAGTAACTGATTCCAGGGATGGGGCATGGAGGGTACAAGGTGAGTCTGGGACATCTTGTTGTGCCAGAGGCTTTAAAAAATTAATGGGTCATCATTACCACAGGCCAAATCTGAGATCACTGAAGTATCAAAACTAATGATGGTAATGGTATTACATTAAATATAAAAAGAACCTGCAGCCACAGGGATACAAATAGGCAGAAGGAAATCTTCACTATAAAAGAATGCCTGCCTGCTAATAAACAGCAATGAGAAAATCAGAAATCATCACTTTTCAAATAGCAATATAAGTGATCCAGGCAAAGATCACCAATAAATGCTAAAACTATGGAGTTAAAAATCTTCAGGGCATAGGATATTCATATAATCTTCATATGAACTCAAAGCATCACCCCATAAAAAACTTACTAAGTACAAAGGGGGAAAGCTAACCTTTAACTATGTGATCAAACTTAGCATTACCAATAATGGGACAAATTAGCACTGTGTGTCTCCTGATGTGATGCACCAGTAAGGGCAAACATCACCTATGTACTATTCATGCTGGGAAGTTTAACCTGAACCTAAATATAAGGAAGCATTGGACAAATCCAGACTATGGAATATTCTACAAGACATTTGGCCTTCTGGATTCTTCAAAACAGTCAAATGCCATAACAAGAGACATGTGACAATCAAATGCAATTAGTCATGCTCATTGGATCCTGGATCAAAACACTCTACCCTCAAGGTATAATACTTAGAATAACTGGGGATATTTGAATATGACATAAAAATTGAGTATTGTTACATCAATGGTAAAATTTCTTAGATGTGATGATATTCTAGCCATGTAAAGGAATGTTTATTTTTAGGAGACACATGCTGAAGTATTCACAGGTTAAGCATCATGTTGTTTGCAATAAACTTCAAATGATTTAGCTCCTAAAAGGGAGAAGAAAGGGGGAACTCAAGCAAATAGGACAGAAATGATAACCACTGGTTAATCTAGATGAAACATACGTGCTCACTCCTGAGTTTGAAATTTTTAAAAGTTTTAAAAAAATTGATGAGCTTGTATCAAAAGGACAAAGAAGTCAACCTAAGGAGGCCCCATGGGCCAAAGGTGTAATGAAAAAGAATGACTGCAGTGATCCAAATAATTCAATCACTGATTAAAAAAAATCAGTGAAAATAGAAAATCGAAAGCCAGAGAAAGTTGCATTTGAGGTGGTGATTAAATCTATTGATTAAAAATTGGTGACTTAAGAAAAGAAAGTTTTTATCCTGCCTTTTCAGTAGGAACTGTATTTCAGGGTAACCAGATCCCTCACCCCCTTGAACAGGGACTCTGTCACACAAAAATGCCAACTAACAGTGTAGAAGGAATGACAGAAATTAGAAAGTTGTCACTGATAATCCCCGAAGAAATTGGCACAGGACAGGATTATCAGTTAGTGTTAAGATCATTGATTAGGTATGTGGCTGACAGGATACAGTGCCAAAATACTAACATAGATTATTTTCTAGTAAGAAAGGTGAAAATATAACAGTACAATGATGATTATCAGTCTAGTAGTTTTATCATGATTTTTGATAGTTCAAAGAGATGTCTCCCCATGACAGAATATGAGATATACATCATTTATGATATATCTTAAACCAATAATTTTTAAATTGCTCCATTAAGCTTCTAGCTCTTATTAGAAGTTTACAGAAAACAGCGAGTAAAGGAACAAGTTAAACGACACTGCAATGGACCAAATCGAGAAGGCAAAACATTCTGTACGACAGCAGGCCTGATCACCTCAATAAATTAGTGTTACTAACAGAAATAAAATGAAGATTAAAAAAATTAAGGTTCTGTGTTAGAATAACAGAGATTCAGAGGACATAACCAGATGTAATGCAAGGTCTGTAACTAGATTCTGGTTTGGACAAAAATTTCTGAATATAGATTTGGGCATTATATAGGACGAAAAATTACTTATACCAGAAGGTAGAGATAGTAACTGAAAAAAAAAACCAACAAAAAACCCTAACCCAACCCAGGTTACACAGCAACATATATAATATCATTTTAGTAAAAAAATACATTTTGTATGTATGTGAAGAAAACCACTGAGAGATATGTGGTAAGGTAACAGTGATATCTGAGTGGCAGAAATATGGTATCTATTTTTGCTCATCTGTAGTTCTCATGATACACATACAATCTTATAATAATAGGTTATTTTTAATTAAGGTAGGGGAAGCTTGGGAAAAAACTTATTCATATAGTCCAACTCTTGAGTTTGCAGCAAATGAGAAAACTAAGGCCTAACGAAAGGCAAGTGCCTTGCTTAACCACAATACTAAGAACTCAGGTTCCCACCTATACCAAACTTTTCCTATCACATTGGTGGCTCACTACTCATCTGACGAGGATACAGGAAATATAAGCAAATGAAGAAATAAAAGCAGCATGACTAAAGAGAGGGCAAAAGCCTGCAGCTGGAGTTCAGGAATAATTTTACCTGGACAGGTCCAGGCTGTGAGGCACTCTTGCCAGGTCATTAACCAGTCCCTTCTTTAGGAAGAGTCGAATGATGTTGTTCATGCCGTTGTGCTGGGTCTTGGCTGTGGCACTGCTGTAGAAACTGGAGGTGGAGGGGCAGGACTCCATGATAGTACTGATGATACACATCACTGCCTGAAGCCTGGGAGAGAAATTTTAAAAGCTCTATCATATGAATACTGCCTGTTCTTTGGTGTCTTCACTAACTTGCCTCGGATAAACCCTCCTGTGCCCTCAGTGTTTCCTTCTGGAAGTAACATTGAAACAGGTTGAGAGCTCACTTCCTGAGTGGTAGCATTCTTAATTTTCTTTACACTAATTTATTTTTATTTTTTTAAAGATTTTTATTTATTTGACACAGAGAGAGCGACAGTGAGAGAGGGAACACAAGCAGGGGGCGTGGGAGAGGGAGAAGCAGGCTTCCTGTGTAGCAGGAAGCCCAATGTGGGGGCTCAATCCCAGGACCCTGGGATCATGACCTGAGCTGAAGGAAGATGCTCAATGACTGAGCCACCCAGGCGCCCCTCTTTACACTAATTTAAAAAAGTGAGATTGAATACCCTGCCCAACTTCTTCAAGACCTCAGAAGTATAATGAAAACATCCCTTTGCTTTTTCTCTAAGCTGTACCCTCCTCCAAATGTAATCAGCACTCTAGGTATTTGGAAGCACTAGAACTAGTTGAGAGGACCAGAGAATACACAGTGCCAGTGGGACCAGAACTCTTGTTCACAAGTGCAAGGAATCCCATGGACAAGGAATGGAGTAAGGGGATGCTATTGGTTATTAGCACTGCGTCAGGCATGGATTTTTACCTGGCATGTTTCTCTGTACTCTCAGCCATAGCCAGTGCCCGTCCCAGGGCTGCTTTTACTTCATTCACAAGGGCCACTTGGGCATCTGTGCCACTCCCTGCAGCAGCCAGGCTTGCGAGGAATAGGCGGGCCAGGGCAGGTGTGTCCTTGTCTTCTGCATTCTGGGTATGTGGGAGGAGGTGGTCCAGAACAAAAGCTAGCACACTGCAGTCCTGAAAAGTCATTAATCATGACATTTACTCACAAGCATAATTATGCCATATTGTCTGCATATCAACAAGGTACAAATACACAAAGTTGATCCTTGAAGTCATCCAGTCAGTGATTATCAGGTCTACTTTATAGATGAGAAGACCAAGGGTTGAAGGTACAAGCTAAGTGAGTAGCAAATCCAGATTTTATGCTTTTAAATCCCATTCATTCCTCACTACACAGTTTATGCACCTTTATTTACATGTCACTTGGTATTTCTCAAAACATTTTTATGTGTGATATTTGATAGAACTGTTCACAGTAAACCTACCTATAGAACAGTTAAGCCAAGTTCAGTATTTTCCCCATCTGACAGATGGGTAATCTGAGGCCCAAAGAAACATGGCCTGCACAAAAAACTTAGCCAATGGCAAGCATTCAAATCTTGATTCATAATTGAATGCTGTAATTCCTTCAGTAGTTAATTAAATTGTAATATTTACCGATACCTACAATATGCTAAGGACCCTGGGCTAAAAATTGGCAGGAGTTGAAAGAGAAACAGCACAATCACAGATATGGATATGCAAACATATTTAATGCAGTTATACAAAATAGCAAAAAAGGCCCAACAAGGGAAGGAAATTGAGACTTGTTCCTTCTAACAATGATGTCTGCCCTGGTAATTCCTTATATTAGAAAGGAACTTAGTTCTGTTGTCATTCAAGCAGATTTTAGAATTAGAAAGAGATGATGGTTGCACAACAATGAATGTACCAAATGCAACTCAACTATACACTTTAAAATGCTTAATTTTATGTAAATTTTGCCTCAATAACAAAAAAGCATTGAAGAATTCTAAAGTCTGGATAATTAGATAAGGTGGCCTGGTTAAGATGGAACTTATTAGAAATAAAAATTCCCCAGTAGTGAATAAAATATAAAATTGTATAAATATGTTATAGGACATTATTAGTAAAAACCGGAAAAAAAGCTTTGCAATTTGGGAAAGCAGTATGATGTAGTAAAGAGACTTGGATTTGTAATTAGAGACCTGGGTTCCAATTCTAATCCTGCTACTCTGCAGCTGGCCTTGAGCAAGCTCATCTTTCTGAGCCTTCTCTACTTCTCTGTTAAAGGTAGCAATACCAGTAATCTTCCAGTGCTGAGGTAAGGATCATCAATTGCATTTGTAAAGCACCTAGGAGTACCCAGTACCACAAAGTCACGTGACACATATTAAACACACAGTTAATAAATTTGCAATTAAATGTCTTATTCCATGAGTAACTACAACTGGCATAATGATTAAAAGCTTTGAAATAAAATGCCTAATGTGTATTTAATATACATAACTCCACAAAAGACTTATATCCAGAATATGTAAATAATTCAATAGAAAACAAGAATACAAGACTTGGACTTGTCACAGGAGAATATCCAAATGGCCAATAAAGACAGGGGTATATTAACCACAATGCAATACCACTACAAATCCATTAGATCAGCTAAAATGAAAAATGAGAAAAATACCAAGTGTTGGCAAGGAGGTGAAACAACCTGAACTCCCACATGCTGTGCTTGGTGATGATATAAACTGACACAACTACTCTGGAAAACTTTTGGTGCCATTTGCTAAAGCTGAAGAGACTAGTAATTCTATCCCTAGGCATATACCACCTAACAGAACCCCTTATAACAGTTGATCCTTGAACAGCACGGGTTTGAACTGTGTGGGCCCACTTATACGCAGATTTTTTTTTTTTTATAAAGTACCATACTGTAAATATATTTTCTCCTTATGATTTTCTTAATCACATTTTCTTTTCCCTAACACATATAACCATATGAAGTATGTGTTAATTGACTGTTTAGGATATTGGTAAGGCTTCTGGTCAACAGAAAGCTACCAGTAAAGTTTTTAGGGAGTCAAAAGTTATATGCAGATTTTCAACTGCATACATGGAGGGGGGGAAAGGGGTGGGGTGTCAGCAACCTTAACACCCTGTGTTGTTCAAGGGTCAACTGTATACGTTCACCAAGACATGTATAAGAATGGACTATAGCAACACTACTTTTAATACCTGTAAATGGAAAACTACCCAACTGTCTATCAGCACTAGAATGGATGAGACTGTGTTACATTCACACAGTGGAACTCTATACAGCAAATAAAACTACAACCGCACTGAAAAATGAATCTTGCGAACATCTTAAATAAAAGAATCCAGACACAAAGGAGTATATACTATAAGATTCCATTTATATAAAGTGCAAAACTAATCTATGGCAATAGAACTCAAGATAATGGTGACCTTACGGAAGCTTAAAGGGGAGGGGAAGATGTACAAAGGCATGAAGGGGTAAACTTTTATGGAATGTGTAATGTTTTAATTTGGGTAATGGTCACCCAAGAAAAACTGATGAATTATTCAGGAATTGTGTATTTTTGTATGTATTTTAAAAACTTGGATTAAAGTCAAAATAGCTTAAAAAATGGCAGCTTTCTTATTCTTTGCCTGCAACATTATTGTCCCCATTCCACTCTCAGACCCTTTACTGCTTACTAACCATAAAATTACAATGTGACTCCCCCGCCCCAGAACAAGGTCCACTTTACAAAACCTCCCTGGGCACCCCTCTTACATATATAGGAACATGATCTAGTTTCTTAAAGTGCCCTCTCACTTGAAAAATCTAACTCAAAGATAATTCCGTATCAGGACATATAAAATATGACTTCATTCTTTCTCATAGCTCTGATAGACATTTAGGCTTTCCTTATATTCCATGTTACAAATACTATTAACCACATCAGCTGTCTCTGCACGGGTGTGAGTACATCTGGAAGATAAATACCCATATTCTTGTGTATTTGGCTTATTCTACTGTCCCCTAGACACCCCTATGCAGACAAACCACAGATACTTTTCAAATTCTACCTTCACTCTTCAAACCATTTCTTCTTCTAACAAAATAGAAAACCCACATAACGAGTCCTTGATTTTGTCATCTTCCAATTCTTGTCTATTTCTACCTTTAAAACATCTCTTCAACTCACCCATTTTTTCCTGCAACTTCACCAAGATCCTGTATTACCTAGATTGCTATCTAGATCAGATTCTTAATTGGTTTGACTCTA
This sequence comes from Callorhinus ursinus, assembly GCF_003265705.2. Lineage (NCBI taxonomy): Eukaryota > Metazoa > Chordata > Mammalia > Carnivora > Otariidae > Callorhinus > Callorhinus ursinus. Next base: position 446,348 of record NW_027397165.1, read on the forward strand.
AACCTTGTCTTTTGCAGTCGCCACACTGTAGACCAAGTGGTTTTCTACGAAACAAATAACAAATGGCACCAACTCACTCCCTGTAATGAGCCTGATGGCACCACATTACTGGAAAATGCCTAGCTTCTTCAATGTTATCGCAAGAGGCCTCTGCCTTGCAACACTGGGCTAGCATGCATAGGTTTCTAGCAAAGTGTCTGACACATTTGTATCCAAATAATGACAGTATAAAATCTTAGGCAGATTGGATATATTACCTCTTTGATCAGCTCAGACTGGCCCACAGTGTAGCTGTAGTTGGCAATCAGGGTAGCAATACCAACATAGGACCTCACCAACTCTGCCAGAAGACGAAGAATAGTGGAGGTGGGCATTAAAGGTTTGCTGCCCTTGCCTTTCTGCTTGCCTTCCTCAGAGGCCCGGTCCCCTTCTTTCTCTTTCTTCCCATCCCGAGACTCCTCTGGAGTTGATGCTGTTGAGAAAGAGCCAAACTCTGGTTTAATTTCATACTGAAATACTGGCAAACATCAAGCCTCGTGTACAAAGAGAATACTACTTCTCCTCCACTTTAGGACACTGGTACAAACTGAATGTCCTCATCACAATGCAGTGGAAGCACAGATAGCTAGGATGACAGGTCTCAGACATAATATGTAGATATAGTACAGCAGGGAGGCTGTATCTTCTGTCACTCCCCTCCTTTTACACATAATTTTATGCTCCAGCAATACTGTACTAATAGCTCTCCAAAGATGCCTTATGCACCCTTTTACCTTTTCCTTCCCACATGTCTCCCTGGCACATATTTACTTATCTAGCTTAGCTCAAAAGCTGATCTCCTCTATAAATGTTTTCCTGTCTCATCCAGGAATACTGAGATACTTTTATATCACGTGCCCTCTATACTTTATCCCAGCATGCCTCCATTCCAGCAGTTGTATCAAGTACAACTGTCTCCTTGCTTAGATCTCAAAGATCTTCCTATCCAAGAAGCAGCTCTTGGAAGCTTCCACATGACATTTCTCTAATTGTTGGCTAAGCAGCCAATGGGCTCTGTGGAAAAACTGCTAGAAGGCAAGAATCCACCGCACAAACCTTAGAAGAGCTAGAATTGTGTCACTGGCACCAAAACTCTATAAACCAGCATGAAAGCCAACAAAATATATGGGGTGATATGGGGTGGTTTAAAGAGTAGATCTAAAGGATCTTACCATAGAAACCATTACTTGGTTAAGTCACAGTTCTATTAATTTTAGCATATAAAAACCCTTTATTTACAGAACACTGAGCTCACTCTTGAGAAAAGTTCACTTAGACAAGTAAATGCGAAAATTATGCCTACATTCCCATACCCCCTTGCCCAGGACACCCAGTTTCTTTGTCCTCTCGAGAAATAAGAACAAGAGAAAGTAAACCATTACCTTCTCCCTGGGATGTCCCAGATGTGGAAGTCTCAGTGGAGGCACCATCTGCAGCAAAGACCTGACTCTATGGAAGAAGAATACTCCTGAGCCATTATTAATTTCAAAGACAGTTGTCCCTAAATGGTAGGATCCCTTCCCAGGGTACTCATTGTGAATGCTACAGATTCTCTTTGGCTGATCTTTTAATCACCTTTACCTGCTATATACTATAATCTGTGGGAAGCCATCATTATAAAGTGACTGGGAGAATGGGGAGCAGGGGCAGGGGCAAATGAGAATGAAAAATGAATTTAAGGAAATGTTTCCAATCCAAACAGAGAAAAATCCCAGGGACACCTTAAATTTATCTTCATTTATAGGCCACAGGTAATTTATAGGTACGTCAAAATTAATACCTTTGAAATTTCTGTAGCATAACCCTAAATATGGAGAGAACATGTGGGTATTGGAAAGGGAAAAGGAAACAAGAGGTTGGAATTGACTTACATTAATGGAAAAACCTGATTGTGTATCAAAGTCACTGCTCTGACGAGTAAGTGACCGGTACTGCTGGTATACATCATCCCCCATGTCTTGTAGGAGTTGGCCGACCTCTTGGGTCATACCCCCAGGTTTAGGGTCAGATTTCTCTGCTAGAAAAACAAACAAAAACAGAACTCATTTGTAACTGTGCAATCTTAATGCCTATTTGGCAGCTTGGTCAATTTCACTCCAACTTACTATGACTATTTATATAACGATATTGCCAGGCTTTCACTTAAGAGGAGAAATGTAGTATAACCAAGAGAGCATGGTTGAAAGGCTCATTCTTTCACTAACTAGTTCTGTGACCACAGGCAATTTACTTTCCTCACCTGTCACTACTAAGCTTAAATGAACATAGCTGGTATTATGCCTAATGCAACAGAAGTCAATAAATGGTTGCCCTAGCTATAATTATTTTTGGGGGTGGGGGAGGATATATGAGGCGGAATAAAGGTTCTATGGTTGTAGAAAAAGGAGCTATGGATCAGAGTGCTGAATGATGAAAAGCACCAAAGACTCAGATTCTCTTGACTTAATAAAGACTATATTCATCAATTTTTGGCAATTCTGTGGGACCTATCAAATAAGTATGTCCCAAATAAAATCCAGAAGGATATGACGGGAATGAAAACTAGGTTCCAAGTAATTCATTTATGACTTTCCCAGTACTTACAAGCAGCACCTTAGCTAGGAATAAAGGTGGATTGGGAGGGTGCTCTCAAAGGTCAGAAAGTCTAACCACACCTTCTAATACTGATTCCAGTTTTTTGGGAGATAAAGATGTTTTTGTTTCTGAGAATGAAAACATTAGAGACTTCTTGGTATTTGTTTTTCTGTCTACAAGATATTATCTCTTTAATCTTTGTTTATTCTTCCCTCTGTAAGGGATGGATTCTCATTATGTCAACATTCTCCTCATCCTTAAGACTTATCTCAGAAACCACTTGTTCTAAGAAACTTTCCTACAGGTCACAACCCCCACCAGGCCAGGTGCCTTGCTCTAGGACTCACCACTATTTTGCCATCTGTCATAATGTATGACCACTAGTTTTTTCAGAAAAGGGCATCATGTCTTATTCATCTTGATTCCCAGTACATGGGCACATAGTGAGTGCTCACTAAGACTTAAGTTGGTTGAAAGATCCAGGCAAAGTGCCCAGGCTCCTGAGGTACATTAGCTACGTACCTTCCTCTGGAGCATGGTATGCAGCCAGGGCATTCAGCATATCATAGATCACTTCCTTGATAGTATCAGGAATGACAGGCAGAGGTGAGGGCTTCAAAGGGGTTGTCTTCACCAGCTGTACAGCATTAGGACCTTTAATTCTAAGGTTCTCAAATTCATCATCGGAAGCTAAGCCAAAGTGAGACAGAGAAAAATCAGTCAATGGTGAACCAGTACCTACACTTGGTTACTGATAAAGACTCAGAAGGGGGCTCGTATAAACATGTAAGCTTGGAACAGAAGGCCATTTACAATGTTTAAGTAGCCTACTAGAAAATCTGGCTTTTACTTTCCCTAAATCCCACAGAACTTATTACAGCAGTACCAAATAGTAAAAAGAATACAGGCAAAAAAGAGTATATGGGGCATCTGGGTGGCTCAGTTGGTTAAGTGCCCGACTCTCCTGGTTTCAGCTCAGGTCATCTCATGGTCATGAGACGGAACCTTTAATCAGGCTCCATGCTCAGCGGGGAGTCTGCTTCTCCCTCCCCCCAATGAACACAAATAAATAAATCTTAAAATAAAAAAAAAGTACAGTCTTTGCAGTTGGGGAGACTTGGTTTTGAAATCCAGTTCTGTTACAGGATAATGGCCAAATTACTTAAATAAACCTTAATTTTATTTTTTTCATTCCTAAAATTTGAGATTTTAGAGATCACACATGAGATCTGCCCAGCACAGAGCCAGGCACATATCTGAGGCTCCCAAGATAATGAGTCCCCCCTTCCAACCTACCTTTTATTTTAAAAAGAAAACCCATAACCCTACAGAAAAGTTTAAAGGTTAGTATAATTAACACTCATATACTTTTCATCTAGAATCACCTTTTGTCTACCCATAAATTTATTTACCTGGATACTTAAGATCAAAGATATTTTTCTACATAACCAGAATACCATCATAACACCCAAGACATTTAACAAAGACACAATTATCTGACCATACTCAGTATTCAAATTTCTCTAAATCTCTTTATCTGGGTTCAGAATCCCATCAAGGTTGGTAGTTCTTTGTAGTTTCCTTTTAAAACCTAGGAGAACCTTGCATTTTTTTCCCCTTTGTAACAATATTTTTGAAGAATCTAGGTCAGCTGTCTTATAGAGTATCTCACAATTTGCATTTAATTGTTTCCTCATAATTCAATATAGGCCAGACATTTTGAGTACCAACACATTGATACTGTGTACTCCCTACTGCATCAGGTGAAGTCATCACATGTCCACTTGTCCCTCAATTACTACTCTATCTGTAAACCATTCACACTGTATATAAGCTCTGCTGTCACACCAAGACAAATTCTTTGAAGGCAAGGACTAGACTGAATGAGTCCTTGGTATCTCTGGCAGGGATTACCACAGGGCAAGTAAAAAGCTACTGGGTACTTCTGAATTGGCCCACATGACCAACTAGTCAATGTCCCAACACTTGCCTAAGGAGGCTTTCCAAGTTATAGATCTTCTCAAAGAAAATCTCTGGGGTTATACTAGGCCATAGACTTCAATGTCTCAAAGGCCAGGAGAAGGGGAAACTCACCAGTTCCTGAGCCTCGAGGGGCAGGAAGGGCAATGCGGATACAGCAGTTGGCTACTTCTGTAAAAATGTCTGGATTGCGGCATGCAGCTGGCCCAAGGACACGAAGGATGTAGTTGATCTCCCGAGAACCAAGGCTGCCGGATACAACACCAGAGGTCGTGCTACCAGCTCCACTTGTAGCTGCTGAGCGAACCACCTAGTAAAGAGAGGAAGAAACACTGCTGATTAAAGGCCACTTTCCAAAAATACAATTGCATTCAAGGAAGAGTTACCAAGGATTAAAATACTATCCAAACTCTGCCTCAAGACAGTGGATGACAGCTTTAGATTTTTGAGAAAAGATACACTTAGTCTTTTAAGTCCCATTCCTTCCTGATTATAAAAAAAGTTACAACATTCGGCATATCCCAAAACTATCAATTATTACACCAGATGGCATGTGATCTTCATAAAAATTGGGAAATGTATCTAGACCACTGATCATCCATCTAAATTATAGCTCTCACATATAAGTGCCAGCTCCTAGCCTTCCCACCAAATGCTGTCCCAATTTTAAGCCAGAATGGTTCAAACTCTAAAAATATGCAATATGGTATCTTGGTGTACAAATTAAATGTTTTTTTTATGCCTCGAAGTCAATTATCAGTCTCAGATAGCCACAGGAAATATCAAACTATTGCTCTGATACTACAGGGCTTACACATCATTATGCTTTTGGTCTTCTCATAAAAGGGCGGATCAATCAATAGAAAATACAGGAAAGAATAAAGAAAATAACTCCACTATATTTTCCATTATTTATTCCTTTGTGAGCTATGTTCACAAAGACAAACATCTTTTGGAATCTTAATGCTTTTCTTACCAAATCAGTCATGCTCTTTAGTTTAATATATTAACCCTTTATCTTGCCTGTAAGGCTACAATTATAAACTCTCATTTTTTAAATACAGAGAAGTGTAATTTCACTATGAAGAATGTGCTATAATTTATCTAGTCCTCTGCTGGACATTTGATCTCATTTCTTGTTATTACAACCAATTCCTACAGTGAACATTCTATATGTGCCTCGGCATACTTGACTTCAATTATCAAATAAATTCTTAGCCATAGAATTTCTAGGTCAAAGGATATCTTAAACTGACAGTACCAAATTGCCCTCCAATGTGGCTGCACCAATTTCCACTCCTACCAAAAGTAAGAGTATGCCTGGTTGTCCACACCCGTACCTGCAATGGATATTATCAAGCATTTACATTTTGCCAACTTGATACGTTAAAACTGCCACTGATCTTCCTTTGCTCCCCACACCCCCAAATACAATTAAGCTTAGAAAGTTTTTTTTTTTTTATTAAAGATTTTATTTATTTGACAGACAGAGACACAGCGAGAGTAGGAACACCAGCGAGAGTAGGAACAACGAGGTGGGTGGGAGAGGGAGAAGCAGGCTTCCTGCCGAGCACAGGAAGCCCGATGCGGGGCTTGATCCCAGGACCCCGGGATCATGACCTGAGCCAAAGGCAGAGACGCTTAACGACTGACTCACCCAGGCGCCCCAGAAAGTCCTCTCATCCTGAACCTGTATTTTTTTTCCTAGCATTTTTTAAGTTGTATAAACTTGAAACAATTCGAGTATTTTGTTTTTAAGTCAGAATTCTATCTGTATATAGTTGTTTCTTCCCTATTGGGCTGTCTCTTACCCTTGGAATAATGTATATGCAGCTTTTAATAGCACTCCTTTTGATTTTGCTCATGTCAGATGAAATAAAAAAGGCTGGGCAAAGAACTGTCTGAAGAATGTGAGATGTATACTCATACACACGTGGAAGTATAAAGTGGCACCCCCTTTCTGGCAAGCAAGTTAAAAAATACTTGTACATTTTGATACAATTTCTAGGAATCTCTAAGAAAAACAAATCTTAAATGTGACAAAGCTATGCACAAAAATGCATATTCTAACACTACTTACAAATGTGGGAAACAATGTCCCAAAAGAGAAAAATGGAAGTCCAATAACATTCACATGATGACTGTTGACAAAGAATTAGGAGGAGGAAATAAGACATTTGTCTTCCCTACTCCTCCCTCTGATGTCTTAATGTTGATGTTAAAAACATTTTCATGGGGCGCCTGGGTGGCTCAGTCATTAAGCGTCTGCCTTCGGCTCAGGTCATGATCCCAGGGTCCTGGGATCGAGCCTCGCATTGGGCTCTCTGCTCCGCGGGAAGCCTGCTTCTCCCTCTCCCACTCCCCTTGCTTGTGTTCCCTCTCTCGCTGTGTCTGTCAAATAAATAAATAAAATCTTAAAAAAAATTTCATTTTTTCTAATTGCCATGTCATTTCTTCCACTGCTTTGTTTCCTAAAATGAACATACATGCCTCAGTTTTCCAATCTGCACAATGGGTATCTGTAAAGAGCTTATTAAAGTGTCTGGTATATCATAAATATTTCTAAAACTTTACTACTTTTACAACTCCAAAATACAATGTTTGGAAAATAGGCTCATGGGTGAACACATGAGAAATACTCTTATTAAGGTAATTAAGACGTGAACTTGGCAGAAGTTATCCCAGTTCCTCATTAACAGTTTTTGCTTCAAGAAACCCATATATATTGCCAAAGAGGACTTTATAGGTAAGATTTATTACTATAGTAAATTTAAGAATTGAAAATCTTATGTTCTACTTTTAAAAAAAAGTCATCCAATGGGACAATTTATCATACCGAAGCAAGCACCTGATCACATAGCTGGGAAAGTTTGCCAGACAAAGCATATAGTCTATATATCTAGCTAGCTATACATACACACCTTATGAAGAACCAGAAATGTAGCTGTTCTGAGACCAAGGAGAACAAAGGTATGATATAAGGCTAAACCAGTTTCTGACACCAAAAAGACTTACCTTTTCCATGGTATGACGGAGGGTGCAAGGGTCCTCAATGATGTGTCTTAAGAGAAGGGTGACCAGGGGAGTAAACCCATTGAAGCCTGAGCTCTGGGTCAAATTCAAGATCATGCGGGTACTCTTCAGCTCTGCAAACATCATGGCGTATTTGTGGTCTCGGGTGAGCCTCAGGCAGAGGCGAAGCGTGGCATGCAAAGTGTCTGGGTCCACAGGGACTCCTAGCATGCTCACGCAGGCCCGTATTAAAACAGTCACCATATCCTCTGTCAGGCCCTGGATCAGGATCTCCCCAATTTTTGTTTCTTCCAGGCTCGTCTCCTTTTCAGTATTTGTACTCTCTAGGGCCAAAGGAGTATCTGCAAGTAAGAAAGTAGGAGTTCAGACAGTTTAACTTGACATTTCTTCCCACATCTCTCCCTCATAGCCAGGTCAAGCACCTGGGTCCTATTAAAAGAAACATACAAAACATCAATTCCAAACCAGAGGAAAGGGCATTTTTTAAAAAGGACTTTTTTTTTTTTAAAGATTTTATTTATTTGAGAGAGAGAGAATGAGAGCCAGAGAGCACGAGAGGGAAGAGCGTCAGAGGGAGAAGCAGACTCCCTGCTGAGCAAGGAGCCCGATGTGGGACTCGATCCTGGGACTCCAGGATCATGACCTGAGCCGAAGGCAGTTGCTTAACCAACTGAGCCACCCAGGCGCCCAGGATTCTTGATCTTTAAGTCACCAAGCAATCTGATGGATAAGAAAATCACTCATGATGAAGTTGGCCAAAATTTAAGCCATAAAGGTACATTAAGCTTTATGTAACACACCGTGAAAGATTCAAAACTAAAAGTCCATACCATTGGCTTTACTTTCTTTACGTTTGATATCCATTTCTTTGCTTTCTTCCAGTGTCTTCTCTAGCTCCTGTCCATTGCTATTTTTCGAGTTTTTATTCAGCCGTGGTACCCTCAGGAGAGTCAACATCACAGGACGCCGGTTCCCTGTTTCTTCATTAACCTAGAAATTCAAGAAGACAAAAAAAATCTCTACAAAGAAAAGAAACTATAAGAGGGGTTGGAACTCCCAGGCAAAATCCTGTAACAGGAAGGAACCCTGGCAATTTATCCCACCCCTATCATTTATAGAGAGAAAGCCTAAAGTCCCCAGAAGAAAAGTAGCATACATAAGGCCCTATAACAAACTGGAAACTTTCCAATAGAGCAGATACCATCTCTAACACTTAAAATCATTTCTGGGTGGGACAGTATCAAATTGCCACAGACTGACCCATGGTCTCACTAATGACTTTAGGAAGACACCGTTCTCTGTAAATTATACCCAATTTAGTAGTGGTATTAGCGTTTCTTAAAACACATGAGGACTGCTGGTTCAGGAAGAAGCAAACCAAAAGGCACACCCAGTACCTTCCTGTCTTTTCAATAGTTTATGGCACTGAGTGAGCATGTACCTGCACCATTGTAGTGAACTGGACAGTGTATCTTCTTCGGCCTGCAGTGAAACGCACACTTGTCTCTCCAGATTTCCAGGCAGAATCAATAGTGCTGTTGTTGCTTGCACTGTAACTACACCAACGCCCAGAGCGGTCATCAAACCAGCGCCAGTTGTTGTTGTTGGACTGTAGATACTAAATAGAAGAACACAAAGTTTCTTTGTATTTCCTGCAAGATTGGTTTTTAGAAGAAATAGTAACTTCATCTGTTCACTGCTAAAGCTAACCCAGGAAAAAAAAATAACACTGAACATTTAATGAAATTTTGAGAGCCAAGAGAGAAATTTTTGTATGCATTAACTCTCAAGTTCCTGAGCCCCTCCATAGGTGCAAAACCCTCTACACCCTTGTCCTGCAATCCTCAGCTTTCCTTTTGTTTCCAACTGTTTTCTACAAATGGGAAACAATTTGGATGTGCAGGAACAAAATTTCTGTTTCTGAGAAGGCACTGAGATAATGTGGCATATATGATTTTCGTATAAAGAGCCACTTGGCTTGGGGCGCCTGGGTGGCTCAGTCGGTTAAGTGTCTGACTCCTGGTCTCCTTAAGAGTCTCTCTCTGCCCTTCACCCCTCCCTCTCTAAAATAAATAAATAAATAAATAAAATCTTAAAAAGAAAAAAAAAGGAACATTCGCCTTTTGGAGGAATTGCCGCACACTCAGTCCTTCACATAAAAGCCACTCCCTCCTCTGGAGATAGCACATTCCTTTAACATTTACTTCCAGTTAAGTTCTTGGGCCCTTTCGCAAGCAGCTCCATAAAAAAGTAATTCCAACTCACCATTCAGAAGAGAAATCTAGAGTTACTAAGATTCCTCAAGAGATTTACGTCTTAATCAGGGAGCTTTCCCCTGATTTTTTACCACTCTTCTCATATTCTCTTCTGGTCTATTCTTGTCCTGAGAAGCTTAGCAGTTTTATCAACCCTATTATTATATACCTTAGTCATTTGGGCTCTTCTTTTAGAGGAAATGGCTGTCTTTTCATAGAAATCTATCAGGAGCAACACTGGGGTGATCCACCTAAAAAAGAAATGATTTACTCTGGGAAAACCAGAAATTTGCACAATATGGGAAAACTTATCTTGATTTCATTAGGCACCTCAATTATTTTCAAACCACAAAAGGTACCCAAGATTTGCCCCATACATGGTCCAGAAAAGTGCCTGATTCAGGCCCTACACTTCATGGCCCAAGTCTAAGGGGAACAGAAATGAAACCAGGTGAGATAAAAGTCACTCACTTTGGGGTCTGGACTTCCTTTTGCTCCTTGGCGGCCTGTAGGCAGGGCTGAACTACTTCCAAGAGTTTGATTAGGACATTAAGGATGCCACTTGATTCAACGACCCAGGCACAAGGTAGCTTCAACTCCTAATTGATCAAAGAAAAACCATAAATACCAACCCTCTACTCAGTATTAAGGATTAGCACAATATAGGAGAACACAGAGGTGAACACTAAGAGAACTGGCTGAATTCAAATTCCACCTCCGCCACCTACCAGCTGTGTGATCTGAGTTATTAAATTCTCTAGGCCTTGGGTGTCTAGATCCCCCAGGGATCACAGGAAATAATTATTTCTACCTCCAATGTTAATTGTGGTGATTAAATGAAGTGTGTGTGTATATGTTCAATCACTCTAATGCCCAACATAGTGCCTGGCACATTAGTATATACTTAACATGGAAGCTGTTATTAGTATCATTAATATCATTAAGGACTGTCATCTAGCCTACACAGTCTTAATTATGTTGAAGTTGAAAAGCTGATTTTCAGAGAACCTTTACATTCTTTCCAGGAAGATGGAATAATTAAACACAGCAATGATTAGTAGTTCCCCTATAGGGTCTACACTAAAGTAGTTCCTTTATAGGGGCTGCACTAGAAGTAATTTAAATGTCCAACAACAGGCAATTACTTAAATAAACTAGGAGATATCCAAAAGATGGAATGTACACATAACTTGGGAAAATATTCATAATATAATACTGAGAATACGGGATACAAAAGTCTAACAGTCTGATCCTAATTGTTTAAATGCATAGGAAAAAGACTAGAAAAAAATATAAGGCAGGTCCTTTGATTTTTAAAAGAGAGGGGATTCATGAGTGATTTCTCTCCATTTTATGTTGAGGACCCTGTTCCCATAAGTATTCATTCACAAGTGCTATAGTAAGAATAGGAAGGGAAAGTCATCAAAAAGGAAAGTCAAGACTGGAGACACACAATATAACATATATTGGACTTAATCTCCTCAGCTGTTGTAAAGGATTTACTCCATTAAGTTCAGGTTTTACTATTAAACATGAGCAACAAATGAAGAATCACTTGTTCAAGGTCAGTTGCCTCCTAATTCCTGTATTGGTTGGAACAAGAACATGTCCTGGCCAAACCATTCTCTTGCCTAAAATAATCTGCTGACTGACCAGGTATGAACGAAGAATCAGATTCTATCTAATGCCTATTATCCAATTTCCACATCCCCGATCTCACTCTTTGGCTGCCAGTTAGGTTTCTTCAGAGAGGCCTAAATTATTCCACAACTATACTATGATGGTCATTCTAAAAATCTTTTAACTACTACCCCCCCAAATCCTCTACGACACAATTCAATTAATTAACACTTGTTCTGAGAAGCTTCTTCCTCATTATCCAGAAGTGATGCATTAGCTTTCCTCCTGAACTCAGAGAAAATTCTTTATTTATGTGGCACAAAACATTGCATTTTGTACTTAATTACATGTCTTACAGCCTATCAGAAACTGTGCGCTCATGGAATGCAGAGATCATGCCTTATATTTCTATTTTCTTCAAGGTCTCAAATGGTAGGTATCTGATAATTCTTCAATGATGAATCACAGGAACCAAAAAAATCTAAATCTTACCTCAAAAAGCAGTGTTAAAAGCAAGATTCTAGTAGCCAAATTGGAAGCCTGGGGCAGGGTGGCCATCTGACTGATCCACTCTGACACAGTTTTTGTGTCACTTGTTGTCAGTGGAAGAGCAGCTTTGATCAATACATCAGCAGCTTCCCATACCTACAAAAGCACAAGTGACCAAGTCGGGTAACTGTAGATAGAGTATGATAAGGTTTGTCAAAACATTCTCAACCTTGTAAAATACTCCCTCTATCCCCAACACGTTTGCTGAAGGAGGGTGAGTAAACAGTAAAACATTTACTATAGAGATTTCGTGCCTGCATCAAAAGATGTATGCTATGAAAGGAGCACCTCTAAAAGATGATTTTCCTAGGCTAGACACAAGAAGCTAGTAAGTTAAAGGAAATTAATATTTAAACAATTTCTAGGGAAAATAAGTTCCAGTACATAGTCAACCCCACAAAGCTTCTATCAACTTACACTTCCATCAATAATCTTTTACTACATCTGCCTCAGAATTATCATTAAAAACAAAAATAAACCAGAATGTCAGAAATGTTGGTCTTGCTTTAGTGTGCATGTTAAATTTCTTATATTTGCTCTAAGTTTTAGTTTTCTTTTTTTTCTTTTTTAAAGATTTTTTTATTTCTTTGACAGGAGAGAGAGAGTACCAGCAGGGGTAGCGGCAGGTAGAGGTAGAGGTAGAAGCAGGCTCCCCGCTCAACAGGGAGCCTGATGTGGGGCTTGATCCCAGGACCCTGGGATCATGACTTGAGCTGAAGGAAGATGCATAAGGACTGAGCCACCCAGGCGCCCCAAGTTTTAGTTTTAATATAATTTCTGTAAGCTCTTTATAGGAAGATAACTAAACCTGGGTCTTATTTTGTGTAGAAAAAAGGTTTATCTAGTTTGCCTTTTACTTTTGTAATATTTCCATACACTAAAGTTATGCTTCCATATATCACTTTGATTTCTTCCTCTGCTTCTTGACTTTAAAAAATACGTAAAACAAGATTCCAATGATTTAAAAACATGAATAGTAGGGGCGCCTGGGTGGCTCAGTCAGTTAAACATCTGACTCTTGATGTTGGCTTAGGTCGTGATCTCAGGGTCCTTAGACTGAGCCCTGCTTTGGGCTCCATGCTCAGCTCGGAGTCTGCTTGAGATTCTCTCTCTCCTTCTCCCTCTGCCCCTCCTCCTGCTTATACACGCTCTGTCTGAATAAACAAAAATCTTAAAAAAAAAACAAAAAACAAAAACCCCATTAGTAAAAACAAAAAAAGTAGTAATGTATACAATTAGTATACATTAATTTCATAATGAGGAGAACACTGTTTAAAAAAAGATAAATAGGGCGCCTGGGTGGCTCAGTTGGTTAAGCATCTGCCTTCGGCTCAGGTCATGATCTCAGGGACCGGGGATCGAACCCCGCATTGGGCTCCCTGCTCAGCGGGGAGCCTGCTTCTCCCTCTGCCTCTGCCTCTCCCCCCGACTTGTGTACTCTCTCTCTCTGAAATAAATAAAATCTTTAAAAAAAAAAAAAGATAAATACCAGGTCACAGCTATTCATTATGATGAGAACTTTTTTGTCCAAGTGGTTGTTACATAGGAGAGGGAAAATAAAACATTTATTCACTGTTAGTCCATGGGACCTAACTTGGCTCAAGTCACGTTTGGGACATTTTAGATGAATTTCAGAAGAGATGCCTAGAAAAAGAGAGCTTTGTTTTTTCCTTTCAAAAACATTTTTTTGTGAGTAGTTTATTCACTTTTTGCACGGAGCACTCAAGAAAGAGTGAGATTACCAAATCTAAAGAATTCAAAGAGAATATACCCGTATCGGATTAAAAAAACCAAAAACCAAAAAACCAACTCCTCCGAAACAAAACTAAAAAGGTTTCATTTTTTTTTTAATCAGAGTTTGATGATGGCAGAAAAACACACTCTTGTTTTTACTTTTTTAAAAAAAATTATGTTCAGTTAGCCAACATGTACTACCATCATTAGTTTCTGATGTAGAGTTCAACATTTCATTAGTTGCATATAACACTCTCCTCTTCTGGGTCCTGGAGAACTTACCTGATTGACTACTTGCTTGAGAATCATGTCTCGATAATCAGCTCCATTACGTTTGATTGCGGTCATGATCAGATCACACACCCGGTACACTGTGTCCGGCAGCTCATCAAGAAGGTGAAAGCAGCCTGGCAACATGGTATCTGTGAAAGTGTGGAGCTCATCTTGTTCCAATGGATCAGCATCCTGGAACTTTTCTAGACATTTAGCTTCCTCCTCTTCCTGCTTTTCCCGAGCTTTCCGTTCCTCCTCTTCCTTCCGACAAGCAACTTCCTGGAGGCAGGGAAGGAAGAATGATAGCATACGGGAGAGTTGAAGAAAAATAGGGAATGCTCTAAGAATGTACTGGTTCTACCATACTGAATACCCACTACTTTCCCCTCAAGCAGGTGATAGGTTCTTCAGGGTGTGGTAATCATTCATGAGGGCAGCCTCAAAGGTTAAGGCAAGACAGGAAAAAGCAGAGGACGCTTCCAACTCCCAAAGTACTGCCAACTTATTTACAGCATCCTGTATCACAGCCTCCCACAAAATCATTTGGAGACACTGTCCTGCATTCTCTGCCAATACTGTAAACTGAAGTAATTGTTACCTAAGAACAGACAGCCAAAATTGGCCTAATGAACACTACCCAAGTACATTTTGGGTCTCTTATTTGACAGTAAAAGGTTCACATTTCATGGGCCTCACTTAAAGCTTCAGGTCAATTAAGTGTATCAGTGATGGCAAGGTTGGGATGAATGAATACTCCCATGTTGTTCTTTAGATATTAATTCCTCCAATTATTTTGCAGCAGTAGCAGAATGTTCATAAAAATATTAAGATTAATGTGTCAGACTCTTTTGGATGTCCTGTTTCCTAGTTACCTCAGGTGACTCTGCTCTTTGATCCATTGGGATATCCTGTCCTAGAGACATGGCAATTGCTCTCATCATCTGGTCCTCTTCGGACATACTCAGATCCTACAGAGAAAGAACAGAAAATCCAGCAACAAAGCACATACCAACTTATAAGGAATCAGACATCCTGTGCTCAAGCTTTAGAGGAGAAGGTGCTCTGAATGCTGCTAAGAGTCAAACCCACCTAGTCTTATCTGGTCACTACAATAACAGACAAGGAAAATCACAATGAAATTAAGCACAGGAAGGAGGCTTCAACGTGACCACTTATTCTGCAGCTCAGAAAGGGGAGTGTCTTCTATTGCTTTCTGACTGTGGACAACTTAAGAGTTCTTCTGGGAAAAAAAAAAATCCAGTAATTTGCATGGCTGGGAGAGAGGAAGCCTCTGCTTATTACATTCTAGAACTGAGAGTTATCACAAAATGAAAATACTGGCATGCAAAAGTCTGAAAATGAAAAGTAGTTTTAGAAGGGAAGACCAATGATGGAAGTACAACAGAAGAAAAAACCCATCAGCAGCCAAACCAATGCCTACAAAATTAGAGCCCCCTGAGCCAACTTACCCGAACAACTCCTCCCATGATTGGAGGAGGATGGGTTAGAAGGTACTCTGTGGCCTGCTCCATGGTGCTGGTGTTCAACAGGGCCTCCATGGCATGTTCCCTTGTGAAGCCCATGTCCATGAGCTAACAGAAAGAATGCAGGATCTCAGAACCACAGTAAAAGAGAAATCTAAATGCATTTTAAAAAGGTAGAAACCCTTTCAAGATGGAAAGAAGTTTTTCTAACTTCATATGAACTAACATTAATAAGCTCAGGGAGTTAAGTAAATGAACAATCCTTCCGTTTGGTGCTTCCATAGTATTCAAACATTAGAGCTACACATTGGGGCAGGAAGCCAAGGTGATTCTCAATTCTCTCCTCTATGAAAATGGGGCTAGATGGTTTTCATTAATAGGACTGTTCTAATTTGAAGACTGAGATTTACACAAAGAAGTAAAAATTGGACCCCACTTTTCTGGAAAACAAACTGACAACAGAACAAGAGCCTGAGAAGCTGACCTAGGAAATTTTGTTACTAGGAAATAATCATGAGATGTACAGAAAGATTTGTACGAAAAGAAACTATACACCACAGCTTTACAACATCAAGTAAGAAAACCAATATCCAGTAATAAAAGAATGACAAGAAGTTAAAAAAGCATTTTCTTAATGATAGCACAATTCTATATATTGCATGTTAATTATGTAAAAATTAGGCATAAAACTAAGTGATGAAAAACTATCTTGTGTGTTGATATTATAAATGACTTTAAAAATATTTTATTTCCAAATTTTCTTAAAGTGACCATTTATTGCTTATAGAAGACATATTTGAAGAGGACTCTAGACATAGAGAGTACATACATACACACACACAAATTCCCAGAGGAATACGCTAAATGCTCTGTGAGACTGAAAGGTCAGGATCGTAAGTGCCTCCCCCCTCCGCTTCTAGCCTCTGATTTTTCAAAATGTGGTTTATGTATTTACTTAAAAACAAACAAGTTTTGTAGGTAAGGTTTCAGAGAGCTCTTGTTAGAGAATAAATTTGGGTCATGATACCCTCAACCCTTCCCTCTATAGATAAATCAGTAAGTAGCTAGCTAGAGGATAGTTTACCTCCAAAGAACAAGGCAGCCACAGCCTACTGAGAATACTATAAAAGAGTTTTAATACTAAACAACATGCTTGGGAGGACACAAATCTTATACCGGTTAGGAGCACTGAAACTACACCTCAGTTTTCTCAGGAGAAAAAAGAAATGCGAAGAGGGAACAAACTTAAACCTATCTCCTGGCTAAGAGCACCAAGCACTTTGTGGCATGTAAACATAGAAAACTCACAGCCCACTTAGTGGCATGTAAACTTAGAATATACTTCTGGGTTTGTGAGTTTTCTATTGGCAGCAAAGTCTGGGCCCTGGAGTGGGAAGCCAGGATCCTACCTGTTGCAGTTGCTGCTGGTTGACTTGAGGTTCTCGGCGAGAGCCACCTTCCTCTTGCCCTGTGTCCTCTTCTCCTCGAGATCCCTCCTTCTCTTTGCTCAGTCTCTCTCGAATCACAGGTTCTCCTCGGAGAATGTGGCATAGGATGGCCAGCATGGACTCAGCCATTCGCCCACCATATACCTTCAGGGGTTTCCGGTTCCACAGGTTCTTGATGCAAGTAAAGGCTGCCTAGAAGTCATTTGAAAAGCTGTGTGAAGATCATTTTATCTCAAAGCCACTGGAGGAATAAGTCGAAGACCTATGGGATAGTCTTTCCACGAAAGGTCAGTGCCAACAATAAACCCTACGTCAGTACTGAGGAGGCCTAAAGAAGCACAGAGAAGGGGCATTTAACCCAACCTGAAATACCAATCTCAGGTTTACAGTTAAAATATTTACACTATAGGAAATTCTCCAGTGGTCTCTATCCCGTTCTGTAAGGCAGCCCTATCTGGGAGTAGGATCCAATGGTTCTCCAACAATCAAGTTATTTTGTTAAGGAGGACAAAAAAGAGGGAGAGCTACCTAGTCAGCATGAGAAATCCCTCTTGGTTTCAGAATGCTTAATACTCACTTTCTGAGTTACCACAAGGAAGCGGAGGGCACTGAATTGTGGAAAGTTCTGGACACCTCCAGGCAATTTGGCAGGCAGTGAATGTGGAGATTCAAGCACCGTGGTGGGATTCACCATCTTCTCCACCAGCATTAGCCAGGCATCTAGGAATTCTCCTGTGCCATCAGGTAAATCTGAATGCTCTAATCCCTCAGCAACGGGAACTTTGCCTCCCATGGACAGAGCCCAATTGAAAGTTCTAAAATTCAAATAAGAGAAAGTATGGAGATAAAATATTAGTATTTTAGATTAGGGCGGGGAGGGGGGCATTCAGAAGGTTCCCAGTATCTACATCAGCATTACATGTCCCTCCTCTTGGAGCTACAGCTGCTAATCCGTCCAACATCTGTACATTTATTAGCTTTATCTTTTTTTGAGGGGAGGGTTTATTCCAGATTTATTGGGGTATTACTGACATCTAACAGATGTAAGTTTAAGGTATACAATGTGATGATTTGATACACATATAGAATGCAAAATGATTACCACTTTTAGCTTTACTTTTTTTTTTTAAAAGATTTTATTTATCTGACAGAGAGACACAGCGAGAGAGGGAACACAAGCAGGGGGAGAAGGAGAGGGAGAAGCAGGCTCCCTGCGGAGCAGGGAGCCCAATGCGGGGCTCGATCCCAGGACCCTGGGATCATGACCCGAGCCAGAGGCAGACGCTTAACGACTGAGACACCCAGGCGCCCCTTAGCTTTACTTTTTAAAGCCAAAATGAACAAACAGAAAAACGCAAAGTGGCTGTTGCCAGAGGGAGCACAGGGGAGTAGGGGGATGGTCGAAATAGGTAAAGGGGATTAAGAGGTATAAACTTAGTTATAAAATAAAAAAGTCACAGAAATGAAAAGTACAGCATAGGGAATAAAGATAATAATATTGTAGTAACTTTGTATGGTAACAGATGATAACTATACTTATTGTGATGAGCACTGCATAATGTACAAAATTGTCAAATCACAAGGTTGACCACCTGAAACAAGTATAACATTGTATGTTAACTATACTTCAATAAAAAAAGTGAAACTCTGCTTAGAATCTTCAGACCAAGAGAAGCAGAAAAATTATCAGAGAAACAAAAGAAAAGGATAAGTCTATTAGAAAAATATGTATACCTGGCACTAAAAACCAGATGAGGAAAAGCAGAGACCCTTACAAACACCTCTAGGACAGGCTGAATCCCACCCTCCAAGAAGACTTGAGACAAATATGGCTAGTTCCCAGAATGTGAAAGGGTACAACTAACGGCTGTCTCTATGTATCCCGCTACTACAGGATAGGTGATTTAGAAAGTTGTGTGCTGCTAAGGCGCACAGAAAGACCAAACTCCAAGAAATGCTTCTCTGTGAAGCAACTTGATTCTTACTCAAAAAGAGCATTGTGGCCTCCAGAGCAGAGAAATTTCTGCAGCATGAGGTGGTACGGATACTTCCTCTCATCAAACAGCATTGGGGATGTAAAACCAACTGAACAGATGAAGAATGTCAGCCTGAAAGAGGGGAAAAAGCAAAATTTTAGCCTTCTCTGAGGCAGTCACAGAAGCGGTGGGAATTCATGTAGCTGCCTAGAGTAAAATTTAACATTGCACTGAAGTGACTGAGAGACTGACTGGAATTCAGGTGGGTGGCTGGCTAGTCTGGTTATTAAAACTTCTAAGGCAAAAAAGGTGACAGTTCTCACTAAAAAATACAAGGTTACTGAAATACAGTTTGATCATAAATGCTTTAAAAATCTCTATATTCTAGACTAAGAACCAAGACAAGTACATTAAACTGCATGTAGGCTACACATCTAGAGTTAACAGGGAACCTTTCAAGTCCTCTAGTTTAGTGGCTCACTCTCCACTAAGTAGAAAAGGAATCAGTTAGATTCTATATCTCAAGTAGAACTTACCTGAAGCGGGGAGTAGGTGTATATGGTGGAGGCTGCCAAGACAAGCCCTTTGTGAGGAGCTTAGTGAGGGCTGAGGCTGTGGATCGAGCAGCAGGTGTTGGTGCTGTGGTGGTGCTGGCAGCATGATGGCTCCTTCTCTGGCGGACAGGAGACCCCACACAAAGTTTAACAAGGAGTCCAAAAAGCTCAGCGAGCGCTCGGCCTAATCTGGAGGATGCTGGAAACCAAGTCAGAATAAGGCATGAGAGTATGCTGAGAATGGTTTCATTATAACTGAATAACATCACTGTCAATACATTTTTATGACTGACCACTTCCTCCCAACAACACCTGGGAAACACTTGGACTTGCTTCTACATAGGACAATCCAAAAAGGAAGTTCCGCAGAGAATAAATGCCTCTTTTAAAGGCAGGAGACAGAGAAGTATATTGGCACTTGATATATAACAAATGTGAAAGACAAATAAGATAAACACACTGTTAAAGGAGGTACAGAGTTGAAACCACCTTTGTAGAAGAAGCATCAATATGAACCAGTTAAATGAACAGAATCACTTAAAATGCCTACAGAACTTTAAAAATAGCAAAACTGGGGCGCGTGGGTGGCTCAGTCAGTTAAGCGGCTGCCTTCGGCTCAGGTCATGGTCCTGGAGTCCCGGGATCGAGTCCCGCATCGGGCTCCCCGCTCAGCGGGGAGTCTGCTCCTCTCTCCAACCCTGCCCTCTCTCATGTGCACTCTCTCTGTCATTCTCGCTCTCTCAAATAAATAAATAAAAATCTTAAAAAAAAATAAATAAAAATAGCAAAACTGTTAACCACTTAGACCAGGAAAGAACATCGTATATATTGTCTGATCACAACATTAAATATACGATCCCCAAAGGAAAAAGATCGCTAGGAAAAGCATAAAAATTTTATTAAGTGGCTTTCTTAATATTAATTAATTTACAGAGAGACTGTGCATGTGTACGCATGAGCAGGGGAGGGGCAGAGAGGGAGCATCCCAAGCAGGCTCCATGCCCAGCACGGAGCCTGATGTGGGGCTTGATCTTATGACCTGAGCTGAAATCAAAGGTCAGACCCTCAACCAACTGAGCCACCCAGGTGCCCCACCAAAGGCCATTTTCTGCTTGCTTTGGGGCAAAGCTCCAGATTCCCAGGAGTTAGGTCTTCACCTTCCTCTACGTTAAGGTGTCGGAAAGTGGCAAATATTAAGGAACATACAAAACAGGTTCCCCAAACATTGATATTACATTAAGGGGCAAAAGAAGACAAAGACAGATCAGTGCACATCTTTAATACAGTCTTATATCATGTTAATGTAGTCTTTGCAGAGCTGCCAAAATGACATTATTAAAACATGAATTAACCATGTCATTTGCCAGCTGTATTTAAGGGAAAGAGAAAGGAAAAGGGAGACTGGGTGGAGTAGCCAAACAGGTAAGAGTAAAGCAGGAGAGTTTAATACCACAGAAACCAAGAAAAGAGCATTTTGAGGTGATGGGCCGACTATCATGTTGCAGACAAGTGAGAAGGGGACTGAAGAGTATCCAATGGACTTAGCAACAGGTCACTGGTGAGTCATTTCAGTGGAATGGTAAGAGCAGGAGCCATTTGCAGTAGTTGAAGAATGAGTAGCAAGGAAGGAATTAAAGAAACCGCTTTCAGGAAGCAAGTCTCTTATCCCTGTATCCCTAGAAGTTAGTACAGAGCCTGTCACGTAGTAGATAGCACCTGAAAATAAGCCACCCAAGTTTATAAGTTCTTTAAAGGAAACAACAGAACCAGACCAACTGAATTTGTCTAAGAACTGGTTAAGGCTCTGAAAGCCAGAAAAGGGAGTAGAATGAAGAAAATCACTTACCTGACAATAAAGGCTTGATCTGCTTGATTCTTGCAGCCATAGCAGGTGTGATTTTAGATTTGCCTTTAGAGTCTGAAGCAGTAGGTTCATCTGTCTCCATGGGAGCCAATGTGTCACCATCAAGTCCAATGCCTTCTAATAAGCCCTGGGTAGAAGCATCCATACTTGCAGCTGTTCCATCCTGTTCCCCATCTGTAGACATAAGAGGGGAGCAATAAGACCATGTTGAGTCATCACTTACCTGGTTCCTTGTCCTGAGAGTCACAAGAAAGAGCTACCTATGGTGCTTGTTACTCTTTAAAAATGTCCATTACTTCCTAAATCTGAAAAGGAAAAACAAAAACAAAACATAACTACTGATATGCTCCTTTCCTTGGAGCCCTTCTAGGTAGCCAATACTGACATCTTCCAGCAGGAGCATATGAACTGTTTTAACCCAGGGCTACCCTGCAAAACCATAGGCACTGTATGACATAGGGAGCACCATTCACATAGACTACAATGTGCGTGGTGTTCCCTGCCCTCCAGCCAATGCTGTCAAGGTGAATACCCTGTTAATATTTTATGGCTTGTCAATAAACTCAAATTAAACATCACAGATTGCCACTGGAGAAATATATTTTATGGCATTTAAGATTTTTGTGTATGAATGTGAGATGTATCTTTTTTTTGGTGGAGATATGCATGCTCTTATAACTAATAATCAGATTTAGACAAACTTTTAATAAAACACATCACTAAGTGTTCTTTGTAATGTTCTAAAAAAGAACTAGGTGGAAATGGAATCATCTTTTTAAATGTGTGAAAGAAATTGCTGGAAAAAAATATATCCAGATTATTAGGTGAAGCAATTCTTTGACACGGAATCTAATTTTATTCATACTTCTTAGTAAATTATTTATTTTTTCCTTGATTCAAATTTGGTTTATTTTGACTAAATTTGAGGTTCTAATTTTTGGTTTGGTCCATTTTCTCCAAATTTAACTGGGCCAAAGGTTTGTGTTTATTAATTCTCTCCCCTCTCCCATAATAACTGTCATATAAATCCTTTATCTGTTCCTTAAGCATTTCCCTTATGTTTAGTAACCTAAATACAATTTTTAAGCATATCCTATCAGTTTTTATACACAGAATTGTCTTGTTTCCTTAATAGTTTATTAAATTTATTTCTTCCTTGAGATAATATAAGGGGAAAAGTTTTTATTTTAGGTTTGTTGTATTAGAGTCTGAAAATTGTGTATAGTTTCTGCTTACTGCAATTTGTGACTTTACTGTGATATGACACAAAAGCTATTTTCTAAAATATCACTGTACAGGGTGCCTTGCTGGCTCAGCTGGAAGAGCCTGCGACTCTTGATCCTGGGGTTGTTGAATTTGAGCCCCATGCTGGGTGTAATTACTTAAATTAAAAAAATTAAAAAACAAAACAAAACACTATACAAGGAGAAGCTTGGAAAGATGGCAGAGTAGGAGGACCCTGAGCTCACCCAGTCCTACATTTACAACTAGGTATCATCCACATCCAAGTCATTAAACTGAAGAACAATCTGAAGGCTGGCAGAACAAACTCCACAACTAAATATAGAGAAGCAGCTGCATCTGAAAGTTTAGGAAGGTCAGAAAGGCAGAAGGAGGCTGCCCACTGAAGGGAGGGAGCTGGGCACATAGCAAGGGCAGAGAAATGGGCACTTGCACTAAGAAGCTCAAACGGGGAGAGTAATCCCCATAATCTGGCTTTAAAAATCAGAGTGGCTGAATTTCGGGAGTTTGTAAAACCACTGGGACTTGGGAGTCTGGAGTTTTAAAAGTAAGACGACTTAGCACTGGACCAACTATCATTGGGTCACCACTCTTAAAGAGACAGCAGTCTGTATGAAGAAGTAACATAAAAACGGCAGTTTAACACAATGCTGAGGGCAATCGGGAAGACAGATCTGTTGATATTGATTTAGGAGCATGTTGGGAGATTTCTCCGAAAAGGAGAGAGCTGGTGGGAGCCATTCCCCACCCCACCTCCCTGCCCCCCAGCACTAACACAGAGCACCCTGCAGGAGGCGAGGCTGTACAGGCAAGTGCTACCTAACTTGCTAGCAGTGCACCACAGCCACGAGGTCACCTGAGGACTCACCTACTCAGGGCAAATTCTGTTAAATCCGCACATACCCCACCTAGGCATGTCCGTAGCCGCTTCAGTGTTTTGAGGAACCTGGCATAGGACTAGTGGTCCAGTGCACATTTTCCTAACACCACCTTCCAGCTTTTAAGTTCACCAGTGGACATGCCCCTCAGAGCTAGCCTGCCTAGGTCCCACTAACATTACAGAGAGCAAGTACAGCTCACAGAAGGCAGAGAGAGTCAGTGCAAATGGCTGCACAGACAGGAAAAATAACTTAGACAAAACAGCAAGACATAAGCATAATATACAGGATACTCTCCTGAAGTACCATGTTCTGGTGAACAGGGCACACTGCACTCCAGGGCATTCTAGGACTGCTTCTTCATAAAGTCACTACTTTCAAGAGCAGAAGACACAACTGACTTAACACAGAGAGGCAGACAAAATAAAGAGACAAAGAAATTTATTACAAATGAAAGAACAGCTTAAGGCCACGGCCAAAAATCTAAGTGAAACGGATATAAGTAACATGCCTGATAGAGAATTTAAGGCAATGATCATGAGGATACTCACTGGACTTGAGAAAAGAGTGGAAGGCATGAGTGAGACCCTTAACACAGAGATAAGGAACAACACAGGAGAGATAAAGGGTTCAATAAATGAAAGGAGAAACACGCTTGATGGAACAAACAACAGTATGGAAGAAGCAGAGGAACAAACTAGTGACCTAGAAGACGACAGCAATGGAAAGTAATCAAGCTGAACAAAAGAGAGAAAAGATTTAGGCAATAGGAGAATAGATTTATGGAACTCAGTGAGTCCATCAAACATAGTAACATCTGTACTATAGGAGACCCAGAAGAAGAGAGAGAAGGGAGCAGAGAATTTATTTGAAGAAGTAATAGCTGGAAACTCTCCTAATTTGAGAAGGAAACAGACATCAAGATCCAGGAGGCACAGAGAAACCCCAACAAAATCAATAAATGCAGATCAACACCATGACATACTGTAATTAAAGTTGCAAAATATAGTGATAAAAGAGAAAAATTTAAAAGCAGCAAGATAAAAGAAGTCATTAACTTACAAGGGAAAACCCAGAAGGCAAGCAGGAGATTTTTCAGCAGAAACTTGGCAAGCCAGAAGGGAGTGGCATGATATATTCAAAGTGCTGAATAGGAAAAATCTGCAGCAGCAATACTCTATCCAGAAAGGCTATCATTCGGTTTGAAGGAGAGATAAATAGTTTCCCAGACAAACAAAAACTAAAGGAGTTCACGATCACTAAACCAGCCCTGTAAGAAATATTAAAGAGGACTCTATGAGTGGAAAGGAAAGACCAAAAGTGACAGTATCGAGGAACTCACCAAAAAAAGGATTTAAAATATAGTAATACATACCCTAAAATGTGGGGAGGAAAGAACGGGTTCAAACTTAAACTGCTATATGTAAAAGATGTTATATACAAATATAATGGTAACCGTGTATCAAAAACCACTAGGTAAATATGCAGAGAATAAAGAGGAAGAAATTCAAATATTTCACTAAAGAAAATCAGCAAACTGTGAAAGAGAGAGAGACAAGAAAGGATCAGAGAAAATCTCTGGAATCAACCACAAAACAAGTAATAAAATGGCAAATACCTACCTACCTATTGATAATTATACTTTGAATATAAATGGACTAATAAACACTCCAGTCAAAAGACAGGGTGACAGAATGGATAAAAAAGGAAGACCCATCTATATGCTGCCTACAAGAGACTCATTTTAGACCTAAAGACACCTGCAAATGGAACATGAGGGGATGGGGAGAAATATTTATCATGCAAATGGTTGTCAAAAGAAAGCCGGAGTAGCAATACTTATATTGGGCAAAATAGACTTTAAAACAAAGACTGTAATGAGACAAAGAAAGACACTATATAGTAATAAAGGGGACAATCCAACAAGAAACAATTGTAAATATTTATGTACCCTCGTAAGAGCACCCAATACACAGATAATAACAAACATAAAGGAACTGATCAATAGTAATACAATAATAGTAGGGGACTTTAACACCCCACTTACATCAACAGATCATCTAAACAGAAAATCAACAATAATGGCTTTGAAATCGCACACTGAACCAGATGGATTTAATAGATATATCCTGAACATTCCATCCTAAAACAAAATAGAATACATATTCTTTATAATTACATATGTAACAGTCTACAGAACATACCACATATTAGTCCAGAACACTAGGCCTGAATAAATTCAACAAGATTGAAGTCATACCATGCATATCTTTTCAGACCACAATGCTATGACACTAGAAGTCAACCACAAGATAAAATCTGGAAAGATCACAAATACATGGAGGTTAAAGAACATGCTACTCAACAATAAATGAGTCAACCAGGAAATCAAAGAAGAAACAAAAAAGTAATTGGGAACAAATGACAACATGATGGTCCAAAATCTTTGGGATGCAGCAAAAGCAGTTCTAAGAGGGAAGGAAGTACATGGCAATACAGGCCTACCTCAACAAGCAAGAGAAGTCTCAAACAACCTAACCTTACACCAAAAGGAGCTAGAAAAAGAACAAGACCGAAAACCAGCAGAAGGAAGGAAATAATAAAGATTAGAGTAGAAATTAATGATACAGAACTAAAGAAACAATAGAACAGTTCAATGATACCATGAGCTGGTTCTTTAATCCTGTCAGACTTGTTTAAAAAAAAACAACAGACTCAAATAAAATCACATATGAGAGAGGAGAAATAACTAAAACCACAGAAATACAAAAAATCATGAGAATGTTATGAAAAATTATATGTCAACAAACTGGACAACCTAGAAGAAATGGATAAATTCCTACAAATATATCAACTACCAAAACTGAAACAGGAGGAAATAGAAAATTTCTGATAACCAGCAAAGAAATTGAGTTAATAATAAAAAAATTCCCAACAAACAGAAGTCCAGGACTGGATGTCACCTGTGAACTCTTTAAAGAAGAATGCCAGCATTATCCTGATTCCAAAACCAAAGACTCCACTAAAAAAAGAGAACTACAGGCCAATATCCTTGATGAATAGAGATGCAAAAATTCTCAATAAAAATACTAGCAATCTGATTCAACAATACATTAAAAAAAAAAAAATTCACCAGGATCAAACGGGATTTATTCCCGGGCTGCAAGGGTAGTTCAACAACCACAAATTCAGTCAATGTGATATATCACATCAATAAGAGAAGATAAGAGCATATGATCATTTTAATAGACGAAGAAACAGCACTTGACAAAGTACAACATCCATTCATCATAACCTTCAAGGGGCGTCTGGGTGGCTCAGTTGTTTAAGGGCTCGACTCTTGATTTTGTCTCAGGTCATGACCTCAGGTCCTGGGATAAAGCCCTGCAATGGGGCTCCATGCTCAGGGAGGAGTCTGCTTGAGGATTCTCTCCGTCTGCCCCATCCTGTAGCTCATGCTCTCTCAAAATAAATAAATCATAAAAAAAAAAACCCTCAACAAAGTAGGCTTAGAGGGAACATACCTAAATATAATAAAGGCCATATACGAAAAACAGAGCTAACATCATCCTTAATGGGGAAAAACTAAGGACATTTCCCTTAAGGTGAGGAAGACAAGGATGTCCACTCTCACCACTTTTACTCATCATAATACTGTAAGTCCTAGCCACAGCAATCAGACAAAAAAAAAAGAAAAAGGCATCCAAATCAGTAAGAAAGAGATGAAACTTTTACTATTTGCAGATGACATAATACTATATATAGAAAACCCTATAGACTCCACTAAAAAATGCTGGAACTGATGTACCTATCAATGAAGTCACAGGATACAAAATCAATGTACAGAAATCTGTTGCATTTCTATACACCAATAATGAAGCAGGAGAAAGAAAAATTAAGAAAACAATCTCATTTACAATTACACCAGAAATAACATACCTAGGAATAAACCTAACCAAAGAGGTCAGGAACCTGTACTCTGAAACCTATAAAACACCGATGAAAGAAATTCAAGATGACACAAAGAAATGGAAAGACATTCCATGCTCACAGATTTAAGAACAAATATCGCTGAAATGTCTATACTACCCAAAGGAGTCTACACATTTAATGCAATCTGTATCAGAATACCAACAGCATTTTTTTACAGAACCAGAACAATCGTAACATTTGTATGGAAACACAAAAGACCGTGAAAGCAATCTTGAAAAAGAAAAAAAAAAAGCTGGAGGCATCACAATTCTAGATTTCAAGTTATATTATGAAACCGCGGTAATCAAAAAAGTATGGCAGTGGCACAAAACCAGACACATATATCAGTGGAACAGGGAAGAAAACCCTGAATTAAACACACAACTATATGGTCAATTAATCTTCAACAAAGGAAAGAATATCCAATAGGAAAAAAGACCGTCTCTTCAATAAATGCTAATGGGAAAACTGGACAGCAACATGCAGAAGAATGAAACTGCACCATTTTCTTACACCATACACAAAAATAAATTCAAAATGGATTGAAGACCTAAATGTGAGACCTGAATGTATAAAAAATCCTAGAACAGAACATAGGCAGTAACCTCTATGACATCAGCCATAGCAACTTTTTTTTTAGATAGGTCTCCTAAGGAAAGGGAAACAAAATAAAAAACTATTGGGACTACATCAAAATAAAAAGTTTCTTGCACAGTGAAGGAAACAATCAACAAAACTGAAAGGCAACCTACAGAACGGGAGAAGGTATCTGCAAATGACATATCTGATAAAGGGTTAATATCCAAAAAATGTAAAGAACTCATACAACTCAATACCCAAAAAACACATAATCCACCTAAAAAATGGGCAGAAGACATTTCTCCAAAGAAGATATACAGATGGCCAAAAGATACAAGCAAAGACGTTCATCATCACTTACCATAAAGGAAATGCAAATCAAAACAAACAAATAATAAACAAAAGGTGTTGTTGAGGATGTGCAGAAAAAGGAACACTCATGCATTGTTGGTGGGGATGCAAACTGGTGCAGCCAACTGTAGGGAACAGTATGGAGGTTCCTCAGAAAGAACAGAACTACCCTATGATCCAGCAATTGCACTAGTAGGTATTTACCCAAAGAATACAAAAACACTAATTCAAAGGGATACATGCATTATAGCAGCATTATTTACAATAGCCAAGATATGGACTGATGAAGGGATAAAGAAGTGGTGGCCTATACATACAATGGAATACCATTCAACCATAAAAAAGAATGAAATGTTGTCATTTTCAAGGACATGGATAGACTTAGAGTGCATAATGCTAAGCAAAATAAGTCAGAGAAAGACAAATACCATATGATTTCACTCCTATGTGGAATTTAACGACAAACAAGCTACAGGGGAAAAAAGAGAGTGACAAACCAAGAAACAAATTCTTAATTATACAGAACTGATCATTACCACAGGGGAGGGTGTCAGGGATGTGTTATATTATATAGGTAATTGGGATTAAGGAGTGTACTTGTCTTTATGAGTACTGGGTGATGTATGGAATTGTTGAATCAGTTTATTGTACAACTGAAACTAATACAACACTGTATGTTAACTGGAATTTTAAAAAACTTCAAAAATATACAAAAATAAAAATAAAAATTTAGAAAAATAGATTAAATATGCAATCAGAAAAAGTAAATAGCACTGTCCGATAGAAATAAATGAGCCACATAATTTTAAATTTTCTAGTAGCCACATTAAAAAGTAAAAACAGATAATTTTTAATATACTGCTTAACCCAATATAGTCAATTTTTATTTCAAGATATAATCATATATAAAAATTATTGAGTATACATTTTTATACTCAGGATTTTTAAAAAACAGGTATGTATATGAAATATACTTAGAGTACATCTCAATTCAGACATTAAATTTTTTTTAAAGATTTTATTTATTTATTTGACAGAGAGAGATGAAGCTAGAGAGGGAACACAAGCAGACGGAGTGGGAGAGGGAGAAGAGGGGCTTGATCCCAGCACCCTGGGATCATGACCTGAGCCGAAGGCAGAAGCTTAACGACTGAGCCATCCAGGTGTCCCAGACATTAAATTTTCATAAAAATAACTGACCTACATTTATTTCATACAATTTAGCTGAAAGAAAAATACATTCACATACCAAAGTTGTTCTAAACATACTTAAAAGCCTTCTAACTGTACAGAATAACACTAGTTATATAAAAATTAAGAATTCAGTTTTTTCCATCCAATCTATCACCCCATCTTAACTACATCTTTAACAACCCTATTTCCAAATAAAGTCACATTTTGAGGTGCTGGGAGGGAGTTAGTGCCTCAACACAGTATTTTTTTTGTGTGGTGGGGAGACACACACAAATCAACCCAATAAACCCTCCCCCTTACAAGAGGAAATAAAGAAAAAAAAAAGAGCAAGTGGGAAGACAGAAAAGGAAGGAAGGAGGAGGGAGGGAGAGCAAAAGAAGGAAAAAAATCCAACTTTTTAGTTATACTGGCCACATTACAAGTGTTCAACAGTCAACACGTGGCTAGTAGCTACCATATTGAACAGTGTGGTTCTAAAGTGTTCCACAGCCACTTAAAACAATCATTTGCCATTTTTAACAGTAAAATTAAACTTCTGAAAAATAAGCATACAAAAATTAAGAGTCCCGCCATAGCCTTCAATACAGTAATTTCTAGGAATTAATTTTCCATTTGCATAAAACTATATAAAAAGATACTCATATTTCAAAATAGTATGTTAGAAAACTTAATAGGGAATGGTTAATTCACAGACCCTTTACATGGCACTTAATGTTAAGTAAAAAGAGATCCATAAAATATTATCTCCAAGATAGATAATCACAACTATGCTAATAAAATGTATCCCTAGGGAGAAAGACTAGGCATATAGTTCCAAAATATTATTTATTTGTGGTACAAATGTGATTCTTTCTACTACAACTTGTAACTTTTACCATTGTGTATATACATTTTATAGAGAAAGTGAAAATAATTTTAAAATAAAAATGAAAGGAAAAAAATTGAGGACTAAAGACAATAGAGCTAACTTAATATTCACAACAGACCTATAAAGACATAGAGATAAAACTTAAGAGAATTAATGACTAAGATTTTAGTTTCTTGGAGTTACCTGATCTTTTTCCGCCCTGGGTCGTACCTGCCTTCTCATCCTTTGGAACCAGTTTCTGCATGTCTGCCTGGCCAAATTCACACCCAGATGGTAGGCTGCAACAAGACAAACCATGAGTAAAAAGAACCCTGATAGCTCATTTCTTAAGTTGTGCTTGGTCCCTAATCTGCTTGGCTGACAATATCCCTCCTATAACAGGGAAGTAAACCTAATAAAACATGTATAATGATCAAATTCCTGAGGTAGCACTCAACAAGATTTCCAACTCAACTTTAGATTTGGCTAACAAATTTTAAACACCTATCACGCTGACACAGAATAATTAGGACATAAGATCAAAGATGCAGAAGATAACAAACACTGTAAGCATGTCCTTAGGCTGGTAAATGGGAAGGACAATACTGTGGAGTGAAAGTTTGTGTCCCCTCAAAATTCGTTTGTTGAAATCCTAATGACCAATGTGATAGTACTAGTAGGTAAGGCCTTTGGGAAGTGCTTAAATCTTGAGGGTAGAACCTTCATGAATGGGACTACTGTTTCATAAAAGATGCTCCAGAAACATTCCTAGTCCCTTCCACTATGTGAGGATACAATGAAAAATCTGCAACCCAGAAAAGGTCCCTCACCCAGCCATGCTAGCTAGCACCATAGTCTCAGACTTCCAGAACTATTAGCAATAAATTTCTGTTTATAAGGATCCAGTCTGTGATATTTTGTGATAGCCTGAATAGATTAAGACAGACAAGGAACCCTCTGAACTCTTTAGTAATAGCCTTCCGTTCTTGACCAAAGCAATCCTCCAGGATCACTGAACTTAGTTCTCTATTAAGAAAGACAATAGAGATGATAAAGAGATGACCATTCCCTTACCTGTTTGGGGTACACAGGGAGAGAAGAACAGTGCTTTCCCACACCAGGGAACAATATAACTGGCTCAGCTTGCTCAGAACACTCAGACCCAACTGAGAACCCCACTGGTTTACGGAGATGGAACGAATTTCACTCTGCAATCAAAGTAAACAGAAGCTGATCTTTGGGATGCCCTCTGCAACATTTACAGTCTATATCTAACATCCCTTCTCATTTTCTTCTCATTGCTTTTTGTAAAGCAAAAGGCAATGGTCATAGGCAACTCTTTTTAAAGAAACGGTTTTGCAGATTCATTGACAGTCTTGTAATTTTGTTAGGTGGTGCAGGACGTGCTATTTCCCTCTTATTTCTTAACTTCAATAAATATTTAGATTTATCTAATTCCTTGAAGTGAACATTTCATCTTTTTATTTCATTTAATAAAAAGTCATGAAAATAAATCCCAAACCAATGTTATGTAATTGTATTATTTTCTAAATAGTTTATTTCCGTGCTTTTCATTTGATTTGATACAAAGAATATACTCCTGGCTCAACAGCATAAAACAAGGTTGCTAAAACATTACATCATTAATCTTTAGAATTGATTACTTGAGGACTAAAAGTTGTAAAACTGTGAGCACACACACAACCGCCCCCCCATCTTTCTGGAACCACAAGAGGAACCTCACATGAATTGCAGGCATACGGTTTGATATTTAGGTCATCTTTACTCATCTCTGTTAATGACCATTGACTTAAATGTACTATGGTCGAATTTCCTTCCTGCCATCCCATTATCAGGCCCACATGCATTTGTACAAAGATTAGCAAGTAATAAGGCCAGATGAGCACCCAACTGAAGCTTGCCCACTAAAAAAGGTGACTATATATCCCAGTTGGCCTATGTGGCTGCTACAGATCTATTAATGCCTGTTATTTTTTAAAAAAAGATTTTATTTGTTTGAGAGAGAGAGCGAGAACAGAGGGAGAGTGAGAGGGAGAAGCAGACTCCCCACTGAGCTGAGAGTCTGATGTGGGGCTCGATCCCAGGACCCTGAGATCATGATTTGAGCCGAAGGCAGACGCTTAACCGACTGAGCCACCCAGGTATTCCTATTAATGCCTATTATTTACATTAACCTAATAAAACATGTGCAGTGATCAAATTCCTGAGGTAGCACTCAACAAGGTTTCCAACTCAACTTTCACTCTCAAAAAAGTCTAACTCACAAAACAAATTATGTGGTCACCCAAATTCTAATGAAAAAAAATACTAAGGGAAAATGAAACTAGATAGCATCTTTTTTTTTGTGACGTAGTGTTCCATGATTCATTGTTTGCATATAACACCCAGTGCTCCATTCAATACCAGACAGCATCTTGAAGCATAAACCTGCATCCCCCACCAAAAGAAAAATCTGTTCTTTTAGCAGCTAGCCCAGGTAGAACTGCTTCTAATAAGCATAGTTAAGATGCCCAGTATGTGCCCTATGTATTTTGCCAGCTTTAAACTAACTTGTTCACCCCCAGTTCTTACCTGTCCAACTCTGCAAGTATGAACAAACATCATGATGTAGGCATGGGCAGCAGTGAGTGCATGCAGTAGAGGTGTGGCCTGAGCTGAGAGGGTAGCATCAGCAACATTGCCAGCACAAGCCAGTTCTCGCAACAACACTGAACCTCCAGGGGATTCAATTGGGCGGTGTAAGGGCTCCAAGGATGAAAGGATGGAGTCCAACTGAAGGAGACCCTCCTGAAGGACTTTGGGTTCATGTGACAGTGTCTGAAACAAGAATAATAATTAAAGCATTAATGTACAATGAACTTCATAGACATCATGTCTTTAATAGTCACAATGGAAGAAGTAGAAGACAAGTGTCACAAATTTCGAACCTGGCCATGGTGATCCCATCTGGTAAATGGTAGAGCCAAAATATGAATGCAGGTAGGACATACCCCAATGCCTCCTTTTAGAGCAACACTTTACTTCTCTCAAGTGAGAGGCTTTCAAATGTGGTAAGTCAATCATTTAAAAGCCTGTGATGGCCAAACTGAAATACTATTATAGCAAGGACTCCATACTATAAGATTAATTGTAAATTTTACTCAACAAGGAGCAATATTGGGCAAGGTTCCAAAGCATGGAAGTGAACCAGTATTAAAACTGTTTTTTTCTTCCTAAAATAAAAAGAGATGATTCTAGAACAGGCATCAGGTAGGCAATTTCCTTTTTTATAAGACAACTCAAGGATTATAGGACATGGCCTTTATAATTGCTTTTTGAGTCTGCAGAAAAATCACAGTAAAATACTATCACTTGCCTTTCAAAGATAGGAGAAATTATGTGCCTTTCCTGAGGCTTTAAATAAATCTATCCATTCTCACACAGTATCTTAGAGGCAGGATAACGATGAAGCAGAGCCTCTTTTACTCTCTCATAAACAGCACTTAATATTGCAAAGAGTAAAGCAAAATAAAACATTAAATACAGGTATGTCACAATTACGGACTTTTCAAGTCCAAACGCAACTGGATTACTGATTTTTAGCAGAAATTACTTATCACTGCACAATCCAGCCCTAATGAAGGAGCTTCACAGATTTAATGCAATCCCTATAAAATTATCAATGGCTTGGGGGGGGAAAGAAATAGAAAGATCTGTCTTAAAATTTGTAAAAGAATCTCAAGGGACCCCAAATAGGTATAACTATCTTGAAAAAGAACAAAGTTGGAGGTCTCACACTTCCTGATTTCCAAGCTTATTACAAAGCTACAGTAATAAAAAAAAATGTGGTACTGGCATAAAGACAGACATTAACACCAATAGAATATAATAAAACCCCAAAACAAAGACTTGCATCTACGGTCAAAATATTTTTGGCAAGGGTGCCAAGACATAGGTGCAACAGGGAAAGAACAGTCTTTTCAACAAATGGTGTTGGGAAAACTGGATATCCACATGCCAAAGAACGAAGGGGGACTTTACCTTACACCATCTAAAAAAATTACTCCAAATAGAACAAAAACCTAATGTAAGAACTAAAGCTCTAAAAACACGTAGAAGAAGCCACAGGGTAAAAGCTGTATGACATTGGATTTAGCAATGATTTCTTGGATTTGACACCAAGAGCACAGCAACAGCAGTAAAAAAAGATAAAATGGACTTCATCAGAATTAAAACCTTTTGTTCATCAAAGGGCACTATTAACAGAAGTAAAGGCAAACCACAGAACAGGAGAAAATATATGCAAATCATTTATCTGATAAGGAATTAATATCCAGAACATAAAGAACTCCTACAACTCAACAACAAAAAACCAACCCCACTAAAAAACAGGCAAAGGACTTGAATAGACATCTCTCCAAAGATACACAAATAGCCAGTAAGCACATAAAAAGATGCTCAACATCATTAATCATCAGAAGATGCAAATCGAAACCATGTGATCTCTCTTCACACCTATTAGGTTGGCTACTATCAACAAAAAAAAAGAAAAGAAAAAGAAAATAAGTGTTGGTGAAGATGCAGAAATTGGAACCCTTAGCGCACTGCTGGTTGGAATGATGTGAAATGATGGAGCTGCTATGGAAAACAGTATGGTGGTTCCTTGAAAACAAAAAACAAAAAACAAAAAACAGAGCTACCATATAATCCAGCAATTCTACTTCTGAGTATACAACTAAAAGAACTGAAAGGAGTATTGGGTATGCGCATACTTTTACATGGAATCGAAAGAAGTCAAATTCATAAAACTAGAGAGAATGATGGTTGCCAGGGGCTGGGGGGAAATGTGGAGATGTTGGTCAAAGGGCAAACTTTTAGTTATGAGTAAGTTGTGGGGATCTAATATATAGCTTGGTGTCTATAGTTAATACTATATTGTATACTTGAAATCTGCTGACAGTAGATCCTTAAGTGCTCTTACACACACATACACACAAAGTAGTGTTGAAAAAGTATTTGCACACCTGCGTTCATAGCAGCACTACTCAAAATAACCAAGAGGTGGAAGCAACCCCATGGTCTATCAATGAATGAATGGATAAACAAAATGTGGCTTGTACATACAAGAAGAGTCATAAAAAGGAAGGAAATTCTGACATATGCTACAACATGGGTGAATCTTGAAGACATTATGCTAAGCAAAATAAGCCAATCAAAGAAAGACAAATACCTTATGAATTACATTTATATGAGCTACCTGGAACAGTCAAATTCAGAGAGACAGAAAGCAGAACAATGCTTACCAGGGGCTGGGAGGGAAAGGAATGTAGAGTTGTTGTTTAATGAGTACAGAATTTCAGTTTTGCAAGATGAAAAACTTCTGGAGATTGGTTGTGCAACAATGTGAATGTACTTAGGACTACTGAACTATACACTTAAAAATGGTTAAAAAGGTAAACATCATTTGATCTGCATTTTACCACTATTTTAATAAAGCACTTAATTTTTTGATAAAATTTTTTGATAAAATAAACTAGTAGGTCAATTATGCTTAAAATGCATGACTATCAAGCCTGAAAAAGGAAAAAAGCTATATGACTAAACAATACCAGATTGTGTTAAAAAGCATCCATGAGAGGATGACACAATAAAATAAACCCAGTTCCAAAACATTCTTCATCTACTATCCCTTCTAATACAACTCAAATGTTTTAACTATATACCAAACCTAGGAACAATGAACACTTCAATTTTTCAATGAGAAATAATGCGACACACTATTTATTAGTTACCTGATTCACTTGTAGTACATAACCACAAATTTCATTATTTTTTAGTTGAAAGTAAAGGGAGACCACAGTAAAAACATGTATACAGAAGTATTGCAAAACTGATTTCTAAAAAGAAATGAAAATATTTGGCCAGAAGCTCTTACCAATATGGATTTGCAGACACCTGCAACAGCCTGACAAGCCGCAGATGTGGGAAAGTCAATGGGCAGATTGGGAAGACCCAAAATGGTAACCAAAGGCAAGAGTCCTTTCTGATTCACAAATTCCTGGCAGTGGTCATCTGTTGTATTGTTGCTCAGAATAGATTCCACAAATTTCATCTAGGTAATGAAAATTAAAAAAAAAAAGTTAGAGCCTGACACCTGGAACTAAAAGGCCAGCTTGGAATAAGGACAGGGGTAGCCCTGTAGTCATGAAATCAGTATTTTCTAGAATACCAAAACCTCAAGTAAATAGGGACAGAGATATGATATGAACCCTGAACATAAAAACAAAAACACCACACATGAATAATTCTTCCCAATCTACTTTTTTGGTCACATCTGAAGTCACATAATTTGAGAGCATAGAGAGGATAAATGACTTGTTCAGGGCCACACCCATTAATTAGTGGCAAAATCAGATCTGATCTCTTAATTTGCTTCTTGCATGATAGTGTGTTGCCTCTCCCCTGTAAGCAAATATGGATACTTTCCCTCAATGTGTTCATAAGGCAAATGAAAACCAGAACTCTAGAAGAGTGATTTGGACCAAACAAAGCATTTTTTTAAGGGAAGAAAGTAAAATGTGGGCAAGAAACACACAAGCACAAGAGAAACCACCTCTGGAAGTCTTGGGCGTGCTTAGTGGGCTAGAACAATTGCTAAGTGGGCTTCCCCTTATAGAGAAACAATTCTGGGAAAAGTCAAACTCTTCCCTTTTCTCTTGTGAAAGACATGGGAAGTTAAAAGAAATAGCCATATTACTATTTTTTTTAATATAAAAGAGAAGTTAATGGGAAAAATAGCAAGTAATGGGAAAAAATACATGTTGGACACATTCAAAGAACATAATACTGGATTGTCCTAACAAAACCCACTCTTATGTTTGGATTCCAATGGTGAATAACAACAATGAACAGAAAATTGGGAGTATCTAAAAAAAAGTGAAGAGTATTGTCCAATTTTGGCAAACCAGTCTCATAGAACAAGGTTTGCGCATCTTTCCCCATTGATCCACACTTTAAGGGCCCCAATGAACATAAATGTGGAAATCACTAGACTATTTGGTAATCCCACACATTTTCCAGAAAAACACACACCTTTACTCAGTTTGCCCTACCATCAATCTTACCACATTAAGGATGTAATCCATGAGGGGAATAGGAATACGTTCCTCTGTACCAACGACCCTGTTAAGGGAGAAAAGAGTGAGTTACACACAAATTCACAACACCAGTGCAAGAGAACAAAGTGAGGAAAGGGAAATAGCATGAAATTCTAGGTCCTTTCTCTAAGTCAGACTTCTAGTCTTTAGAACAGCACAGGAAAAAAAAAAAAAGAGCTGAAATCAATTCTGAAATTAGCTTTCCTAGCCTGATAGGTTAAGAGCACAAAAGGAAAAACCAAGCCTTCACAAGCTCCGCATTTACACATATCTCAAAAGAAACTCCTATCTTAGGCAAATTATCATAGGAGGAATTCATCAATATGAAAATACTAAAAAATAAGTCAGTTTGATTAAGAGACTATTGAAACACTTGCTTGAAAACAAGAGCTAGACAAAGAAACAAATACAATAAACATCTTACCATGTTCTTGCTTCAAGTTTAAAGTTATAATAGAGAGCAGGAAATGGAATTTAATTTTGTTCAAAATTCCATGCTTAAGATTGACAAACCATTCAGAACAAAGTTAATCAAAGATGAAGCCAACACCCAAGGCCTCCTTTCCTAATAATTAATACTTGTATCACAACAGTCCCTGAACTATCCAAAAACTGATCAGGTCTTTTGCTTCAGATACTTGAATGCTACACTGCAGATGAGAAGGCTGTAGTAATGCCAAAAGGTAGCACTTAGCCCAATCTTGGCTTTTTCAAGAAATAAACAGGAAAGAAAACCCACAAAATATATTAAAATGAAACAAAATCTACCTCAAGATAAACCCTAGGAAGGAACAAAACTTGAGTCTAATAAGGAGCATTCTGGATATAGGCCCTTGAAGACATTTGGGGGGAAGGGGCAGAAATAAAAGGGAGAAGTAGGAGGAGAGAGAAAGCAACAGAATTCACAAGAAGTTAACAGTCCTTGTCTCTGAGCAAGATAAGATGTAAATAAAGATTTGCCAGGCATGAGGGCACTGACAGCAAAATGGAGACTAGACCTAGTGGAGAGGCATCATAAATGGCTTCAGTGATGAAATATCCAGAGCTAGGGTTTGGCAAGGATATTGTGAACACTCTCAATGAAGAATTTAGGGAAGAACTCTGTACAAAGGCAGGACCTATAAGCCAGGAGTGGAATGATTCCATGGCAAGACTGCAATATTTCCTTGACCGTAAAGTTTCTTCTCAGAACCACTGCAGCATTCCCTGCTACTTACGTCAATCATCTACCCCAGCTTCATTGCACCTCCTGGGAAAACCCAGAAATCCATCTCTACAGCTAAGGAGTGCAGGTGTGGCTCTAGCCCAAATTAAATACTTGTCCCTCTGTAGAAACCAAAGATAATGGCAAAGAGCCAAAGTAGTATCATGAAATGGGACCAAGGTACTTCCTTCATTTGCTAGACAGAAGTTAGAGAGAAAACAAACCAACAGTTTCTTAATCCAAATCTAGGAACAAATTTGTTCAATAACCACTTTTTTCATTATCCTCATCTTTTGGTTTCCAGGCTCAGAACACCATACAGGAATAGTAGATAAGATAAACTCTCCCTAGCAGAAATCCCCGTCAACTGGTTTTAAGAAAAATTGTAATCTTAACTTCATATGAAACTTTGACCCATAGCATCTTTGAAACAGTTAAGACTGCATTCCCATGATGAATAAAACAATTTACCTACTGTCAAATTAAAAACTTCCTGTCTCCCCTTTCACTAAAACACATATTCCCAGACTCAATTTTACATGTGTATTTATGGTACTAGTGCCCTTAATCAGAAGTACAGGAGAAAGATTCCAATTGAGTGTCATAGTACAGTGTACAGAACAACAGGTCTCATGGAATTTTTGGGGTGTGGGGTGGGGGGGACCTCTTTCTTCCAGCTCTTGAGGAGACACAGCTGCCTTTGGCAAAGGAGTCCTCCCAGTGAACTAAAACTCAGGAAACAACTGCTTTTCTACATTTGCTGCCTTTAAAGCCCAGACACTTGTTATTCAAGTTCCAAAGACCACATGGATTTATATATCCCATTTCTTTCAAGTTTTTCAGGATAGGCAGTTAAGTTAGGCAAAGTAAATGGAATCCACCGCAAAATAAACCATGATGCCTCAACTAAAAGCCCTGGTTACTCATTGGCAAGTATATTCATCCCCAGC
Source organism: Callorhinus ursinus (assembly GCF_003265705.2). NCBI lineage: Eukaryota > Metazoa > Chordata > Mammalia > Carnivora > Otariidae > Callorhinus > Callorhinus ursinus. The sequence goes on from NW_027397165.1 coordinate 486,105, forward strand.
AGTATCAGTTTTACTGACATCAAACAGTTTAGAAGGCAGAAAAAAGAGGCCAAAATACAAGTATTTAGAGTTACTTGTGAATGTCTCTGGATGTAGAACAAAACTCCATGTATTTGGGGTAGACTGTGGTGCCTAAATTTCCTTATTCCAGATTGAGCACAAAACCACATCTCAAGATCATATATAAACACCATTTTCAAATACAAGCTGATTTTAGAAAAAATAAGAGAAAAATAGTTTTAGCCTGGAAAAACCTGGAAACTCAAAAATCCATCCACAGGAGTGGATTCATTCAATGAAACACTACTCAGCAATGAAAAGGAACAACCAAACTGATAGATGCAACAACATGGATGAATTGCAAAAACACGAACAGAAGCCAGATACAAGAAAGTACATGTATCAGATATGATACACACATAGGACTCCATCTATTGTTATCTTTAGGATATTCTGGAATAGGCAAATTTATTCAATGGTGATTAAAGTAAGTAGGGGCACCTGGCTGGCACAGTAGGTTAAGTGTCCAACTCTTGGTTTCGGCTCAGGTCATGATCTCAGGGTTGTGAGATCGAGCCCCGGGTTTGGGCTCTGCATTCAGTGGGGAATCTACTTGAGGATTCTCTCCCTCTGCCCACCCCCTGGCAATGTGCACTCACATTCTCTAAAATAAATAAATCTTAAAAAAAAAAAAGAAAGAAGTAGCTGCCTCGCTTTAGTGTAGAGAAACAGGAATCTCAAGATCTGTGTAGTTTATAGAAATTAAACCTCAATAAAAAACATTGGAAAAAATTTACTCATGTGTTTGTGTTTATGGCACTGGACAACAGATGAGACTGGAATTTGGGAGTCCCACTGAAGAATTTTGCATTGGAGGGGGAGTTGGGGGATACAAATAAGACTTCTGGAGAGAGAGGATGGCACACACTGTAAATTTTTCTAAGCCTCTTCCCATACTGGCACAAAGTACAAAGTAACTCCCACCTGGGATAAGGAGATAAAAGAACTCCCTTTAATATATTGTGGCTTTCAAGATGAAGGTTGAGTTTAGGCAGTTTCCTGCTTTTCCTTCCAGCCTTAATAATCCAGAGTGACCCAATCGAGGCTTCTGAAGGTGGTAGAAGTGGAAAAGTGTATGTGTCAATATATGTGAGACTCTTAGGTATGTTATGTGAATGAGGTAGTGATGAACACCCAGACCATGCAGAGTATAGAAAAACATCAATACCATGGAGTACCAAGTACTAGGATCCTCTAGCTTTAGAAGCTACATATGACTAACTCTATGGTAGAGTATTAATGCTGTGGGTGCCTACATTTTTACTATCTCTTCATTCTCATTCATGTTTCATTAGGATCCACCTCTCTTGGCATTTAAGGCTCAGGAAATCCTTCACCTAATGCTCTTGAGTTATTCCATCAAAGCACCAAAAGAACATTTACTGACTGATTATCTGCTACATACAAAGTAATTAGGATACACTGTAAAATAAGACATTGTCCCTGCCCTGGAGGAGCATACAGATTAATGGGAGAAACCATCAGAATATATACGAATAATTCTAACAAAACTTTTGGACTTTTGGAAGAACACAAAAGACTTCCTGTTTGGAGGAAAAAGGAAAAGCTCCTTTAAGAATGTGACACTTGAGCTGGCTTTGCAGGAATTTGGTAGATAGAAAAGGAGATAAGATAATTTGGGGTTGGGGGGACAAATATGGATAGAACACAGTGACACATATCCCAAGAAAAGCATGGAGTGAAAAAATACAAGGATGTGAGAAAACGTCAATTTACTATGACAGCTTAAAATCTGGGCACGTTAGATCTAAGGTGTCTGGAAGATATTCAGGTAGAGAAAAAGTTATATGCAGATGAACATGCACAGCCTCACTCAAAACCACCCTCCCACTCATCAAGTTTAAGAAATCTTTCATCTTGTAGTCAGGAAAGGAAACCATATCCCAGCAGGGTGGCTGACAATCAAGGGTGTGGCAAGTAAGCACAGATTCTGACTCCTCTGCATACAGTCTCACTTTCTTTCAGGTGTCTTCCTTTTCCGGAAAGAGAACATTTTAATCAAATCAAAACAGAAGATGCTGCTAGAATGAAGGTAGAGTTGCCATCTCAGACAAGGGTAAGACATCTGCTCAACAAAGCAACGTACTTAGTAGTAAAAAAGAAAGAAAACAAACCTCCAAACAAACCTCATACCAACAGGCTCATCACTTCCTAGAGCTCCAAGATGGCACACCAGTTTTGGAGTCTAGGCCTTTGCTCCTTCTATGTATTCAGCCATAATTTTCTCAAGTTCCAAGCCATCCTTCAAGACCAGCCCAAACCCAATCATATCCACACCTAAAACATTCCTGCTTTTCTCAGAACTAGTTATCTATAAACCAAAAGAACACTTATTAAATGGATAAATGCATGACAGAGTTCAGAGGGATCACACCCTCTTCTAGCACGAATGCGATTAAGAGTTACAGCTACAAGTTACATTTCATCCCGCCAATCCCCATTTCACCATCCAGGTAGTCAATTTTTATGTAAAAACAAAACTTAAATAATCTCCTGTGCCCGGTTATAATCATATGGTACATTCCAAAGACTTCTGATTTATCTAGAATAAACAGATAGTAATCAAACAAAAGCAAAGACCAACCAACAAATCCCTATAATTTTTAAAGACTTAGGAGATAGGCTTCAAAAGTGCAATGTTTCTTTACGTACTCACTTACGGAAACAATCAAGCAATGATGCAAATACCAAATCAACAATGGGGAAAAGTCCTCTGAGAAAAGCCCATCAACTTGATATAGTAAACTGATTCAATTCCATGAACAAATTTTAAAGAAAGACATCTTGCTAAGGCAACCAATACAATTAAATATGGAAGCATAAATGACACACAATGATCAAAGAAAGAAAAAACTAGACTCTTAGGGCTTGAAGAACCTTATAATGAACCAACATCCTCGCTTTTATGGATGAAAATGACATGCCTAAGATCACAAGACTAGGGAACCTGTCTTGCGAATGCTTACTGCTGATTAGGCTCGGTTTCATTCTGTTGGGTAGAATTAAAGCTCTGCATGGCCTGTACTTCTTCTTCCTCCTCATCCTCACTAGAGGCCTCTTCCGCAGCATGATTAGACCTTGGAGGAGGGGCAGTGGCAGTGCCATCTGCCTTCTGGATTGATGGCTTCTGACAGATGTATTTAGGGTCTCTTCCAAGATTACAGATTTCTTCAAGTAACTGAAAGACACAGGAAATAGGATTATTTATTAGTAAATAAGAAATGGGGGACAACTAACATTTTTGGAGCATTTTCTATGTGTTATACACAGAATTGCCAAAACACTTTATATACATGTATGTATGTATGTATATACGTATGACACATCACTCCTGGAATATAGTCCTCAATCCTATTTTACAAACCAGGGAACTGAAGTTCTGAAGTTTAAATAACTTGTTCAGGGTCACACAGATGTTAAGTGACTGCATGACTAATCTGACTCCATGTCCTAATTCACAAGCACCAGGAACTCACAAACTATACAGGCAATTGGCAGGGATACTAAATGTGAAAAAAAATCAAGAAACAAAGATTAGAAAAAGTAATACGCTTTTACAAATAGAAACTAAATCCTGGCAACTTGTTAATATCCTACAGAAGAAAGCAATACTTAAGTGACTTTTTGGGGGAGGGGGACAAAGGACCAACCCAAGGACATGGAGAAAATAAAGTAGACATAATCCTCTTCTAGGCCTAGCCCAAGAATCCAAATGACCTCCAGTAAGCCAAGTTTTTTTTTTCTTAAAAACCCCCTTAACTGCTCTCTCATGTCCATGGTCAGCCTTATCACTTCCCACCTTGATGATCGCAGTCGTTGCATCCGTTTTGAGGGTGGGCTGATGTCTCATGAGCTCATCAACAGCACTCCCCAGGTTAGATGCAGTATCCCCTTAAAGCAAAAAAAGAACTGTTAGAAGGACTGAAGAAAATAGAATTTGAGCTATCTTCTCTGCCAATGAGGAGGAAAGAAGAAACGGAGCTGGTGGTTGTGATTTTTTAATGCCATGCTTTCTCAAATGAATTCACACCAACTTCTGAAAGCAAGTCACTGGCGGGGGAAGAAGAAAACCTCATCAGTCTATTGAACATATTTTAAAATAACCATGTACACTACATTCTACCCTGGCAATCTCTACTACTGCCAAGGTCTTAAGTAGTATTGTAAAAAGAGACAGAAAAGAAAGAAGCATAAACCATTAATCCTCTGGCTGCCCCATAAAGAATGACAATGGCTAGAATGCTACAGTGGTGGCTGAAAGGACAAAGCACACCTGTGAAAACTGGATTCTTTCTGGAGCCCTATCTTCTCGCTGTTCCTCAATAATCTGGTCTCAAATACACTGAGAAGGAAATCTATTCATTTGTGACTATTTTGGGGACTTGGATATTAGAACAGAAGATTACTAAGATCAACAGCTCAGATCTTCGTATCTCTTGTTGCTACTCCTGGAAATATACTGCTCCTAATACCCGTTTCTCACTAGCACCATGACAGTACATCTAACAATGAACTGTTGTTGACAGTCCAAGGAGCACCACCCCTTATTTGCTGACATCCAGAGGTCACTGGGAACAAGTCCTTAGCCTCTCTCAAGCTCTGACCACTGAGGCGTCAAAGTGACAATCTGTGGAATGGTGACAGGTGGAAATTTGGACTCCCAAGGAGACCCTTTTCCCCTTGTCCCAGACCCTGAACCCTAGGTGAACTTGCCCCCAAGATCTCCACTGGATAATTCCTGCTACTGAGGTAGCGGTGTAGTGCAGGTCCCACCTCCTGGGAATCCACGTGGGAATCCAGAACTGCCCCTCCTGCCCTAACCCAAGAGGAGGGGGCACAGCCTCTGTGAGTCACTCAGCTACAGTTTAGCTTCTGACCTGCCCAAATGCTACAGCCAATTGGAGCGTGAGGGCATGGCCTGGAGGTACTGCCTGAAGATCTGGAGCCACTCAGGTCACCTGGGACATGATCTGGTCCCTTCGGTGGCCCAGGAAGGGAAAGGTTTCTATGGCCAAAGTTTGGTTTTCCCAACACTTGTACAAATTTGATTAAAACTTTGAACTTTTGAAAACACACACAGATACATACAATGAACTGTTGAGAAGCATGAAAATATTATGAGCAGAGGATAAGGGTGAAGTACTCTTTTTACCTGCAATACAATGTATATAGTGCTACAGTGATAACTATCATTCCCATTAAGCTTAGCACACCTAGCCAGAGAAATGATGTGAGGTCAAGAAAGGGTTTTCTTACCAATCGGTGGCTTGATAATCATCTAAAATCTTGGCACAACAGTAAACCAATTATAATAATATAAGATAAATCCTGATGATTTACCAAGAGGATCAGAACTCCTCCTCCTTCGCATGGCTGGGAGGTAATCTGGAGACAGAAGAACTTTGAAAAGACGTTCAAAAGGCTGACACTGTACAAATGACTGAAGACCTCGGGCATTCAAGCAGAGTGCACTGAATACATTTGGGAGGGAGCCAAGGACTTCACGGGTAGCAGGAACCTAGACAGAAGATCAAGTGAGTTTGAAGACCTCTAAAAGCGTTCAGGTGTAGATGCCACAAAACTTTGAGCAGGGTATTGCACAGAGAGATAGTAGGGGAGGGATACATTGTGAGGAGGGGTACACACAGAGCATTCTTTACAGAGGAACAGTAAAGGACTCACATCTTTGATAAGCAGTGCATGAAGCATGACATCTGTTAATCCATTGTCCTGGAGTGAGGACAGCAGTGATGGTTCTTGAAATACAAACACAGTCACCACTTCAGTAGCTAAAAAAGAGAAATAGGAGAAATTGAGAGATTCTTCACAGGTATTAATAAAAAAATTCCAAAGGCTGAAAAATAACATACTCTATGTTCAACAATTTAAACACTTGTACTTACTCTGAAATGAACGCCCCTAATACTGCTTCATCAGAAGGTCACTATTAAGAATTAGGTGACAAACTTTCAAGATTTTTATGGGCAATGTACAGGTATAATGATAATTAATAATACCATATTGAATACTGAAAAATATACCAAGAGAGTAGATTTCAGTGCTTTTATCACGTGAAAAAAAAGGTAACTATGAGATGATTTGTTAATTAGCTTGATTATAGAAATCATTTCACTACGTACACCATCATGTTCTACATCTTAAATATATATAATTTTATTAGTATATATATAAATGAAAAATATTAAGATTCTATGAGAGTATTTTTACACCAATGAGGTTATACTTCTATATAACCTGTTTCTTTTAAATTTTAATATACACCATATATTCTCCTTTATCTTTCCCTGTCACAACACTACGGTTCATTCAATCTGAATGGCTGCATACCACTCCATTAAATACATGAACCACCGTGGATATAAACCTGTCCAAAATTATGAGAATTCATAAACCTAAAAACACATCCTTTTTTGTTTAAAATGCAGGGAAAATATCTAAGATGGGGGGGTGGTTTGCTGGATTGACGTGAATGTAAACAACTGATGGAATGGACAAAATGTCTTCTCAAAAGCCTTTTAGCAATTTTAAAATACCACTAGCAATGTTAAGAGTTCTTAGGTATGTAATCTGACCAATTTTTGACAATATGATATTTAACATGGGCTTATAGACTATTATCAGTGCTCAAGGGGAAATTAATGCATCCATTAAAAGGTAACCAAAAGTAAAGCTAGAAATAATAGAAAAAAAAAGTGAAACCGCAAGCAAAAAGCACAAATAATTAAAACCAATAACTAACCCTCTGAAAAGACTGAAAAAGCTTACAAGCTTATGGGAAATCCAAGAAAAGCAAGCAATACGTCAGCAATGAAAGAAGGAGATCTAACAGGATTCAGAATAAATAAAATTTTTACAAACTGTATGCTAACAAGTGAAATGCAACGCTTTTATAAGAAAATGTCATAAAAATTGACTCTCAAGAAATGAAAGCAAAGCAGACTAGCCTAATAACCACAAGAATTTTTAAAAAAAATACCAAGTAACAGAAAGGCACCAAACCAACAGTTTTATTATTCTTAAAAAAGATTTATTCATGTCAGAGAAAGAGAGTGAGTGTGCACACGCACAAGCAGGGGGGAGTGGCAGGCGGAGGGAGAAGCAGGCTCCCCGCTGAACAAGGAGCCAGATGCAGGATTCAATCCCAGGACCCTGGCATCAAGACCCGAGCCGAAGGCAGATGCTTAACTGACTGAGCCACCCAGGTGTCCCTAAACTGACGGTTTTAGATGTGAGGTTATTAAACCTTCTAGGAGCAATTAGGATAAGGCTTCCCAACTCACTGTATGAGATTTAAAAATTTTGATTTTAAAATCTGACAGAGGGTGAATCTACTCCAAATGTCATTGAAATGGCAAATATATGACAATTACTGGGGACCAACAGTTGTCAATGGCTTGATGGACTATAAACTTATGGAAAATACAAGTCCTTTTTCGGGTTCCTACTGGTATATAATACAACCTTCCATAGACTTTTTTTTTTTAACAAACGTCTAAACTACAAAAGGTTATGAAAATTGAGTATTCGTAAACTAATATTAGTGTTCTACTAGAAGTTACTAAGACACCAAATCTGTTATTTTACCAGGGTCGAACTATAATGCTATGTCATAATGCTACTGTGCAATGGGACAGTTTAAACCCTCTTTTAAAATTAACAGATGACCAAATATTAGAATTTTATTTTTATTTCCCCCCCCCAAATATTAGAATTTTAAAAAGGAAACACGAAAATCAACTGGCTCCATGTGGAACCTAGCAACTAAGAGTTAAGTAATGAAAGATAACTCTTAAAAAATTGATAAAAATCACATTCTAGAACCTACAAAATCCATAAAACAGCAATAAAGTGTTAAGACAAAGGGTCCCTTAAGAAGAAGGAAACAGAAATTTACAAAGTTTGTTAAGAAAAAATTAAAAATTTGATACTGCAATAGGCATCTTGAAAGATTATACAGAGAAATTCTCTCAGAAGGTGACATGAGATCAACATGGTAGGCGTACTAGCTATACAACAGGGTTTCCAAGAGAGAATACTTAAGTTAAAAGGAACCAAAGGAATTTTCCTGAAGCAAGAAAGAATTATCAGATTTTAAAAAGGGCCTAACCAAGTGCTATGAAAAAATACTGAAAAGAAACAGAACTAAGTACGTCCTGGTGAAATTTGTAAACTCCTACAGCAAAGAGAAAATGAAGTTACCTACAAAGGAACAAGAACCAGTTTAACATCATGGTTACCTAAAATATGTAACATTAGAAGACAATGGAGAAATGTCCACAAAATTCTGAAAGGAAAAGAAGTATGACACTTTAAAAATTACCCGAAGATGTACTCCAACAACAGTGAAACATGAATCAGAAAAGGAAAGTCAAAGAGTTACTAAAAAAGGACAATGAAAATGATGAGAAAGGGGTGATGTGAAGGCAGGTTGAAGATCTTATGTTGTCTAGTCTGGCAGAAGACAGAGTAAGAAATTTTTAATGTCAATAAAATATAAGAATAACCATTACCAAAAAAGGAGTAAAAAAGCTAGTGTAAGATTCAGAATATGAAAAAAATTAAGACACAAGACTCTAGGAAAAAGAAAAACGAACATATTGGTGATCACAAAAAAATACACCAACATAGAAAATTCTTCAAGATAAAAAGGCACAATACTTTAATAAATCATTCTGCTGAAAACGACTAAAAGCTGGATTAAACACCTAAAATATCTTTTAAAATGTGAAGAGCAGACAAAGTAAATTATAGTTAAAGGTCCAAAATAAGTCAAAACGTGAACTCACAGCCTCCGGCTTTTGTCTTAAAAGCACAGGGACACGCCTTCATTGAATAGGAACTCCGATAGAAAGGGAGTCCGTTTATGTTACAGATGGCAGTAACACTAATCACATGTGATGGAACCTGCTGGAAAGTTGCTGCTTTCCAACCCATGACCAAATCACTCCTGATAAAGGATGGGTCTTCAAGAGTCAGCCCAATTAAGAGCAGACCAGTCATTTTGGCACTGGAGGACACCTCAATCAAGGTATGACCATTGTTCGTATTTTTATAGACTCCCAGATGGTAGCTAACGGTAGCCTTAGTGGGTTGTTGGTCGATGGGCTCAAAAGTTACCACATTCAGTATCATGCCCTATCAGGCTTTCTACATTGGGAACATACTGCTGCTCAGACTTCACGTATTACAATTAAAGTCTGATGTCTCAACTCATACCAAGGCTGCCACACAGGCAGCTCATTTTTATGCCATAGCTGACTAACTTATTCACACTTCTCAAATAAGCTATTACTCCCTGCCCTCAGCTCAACAGGTCCCATGAGACTTCCAGTGATCTCAGTCTCCAGACCCTTAAAATCTGGGCTCAGTGCATAACATCCAATGCTACTGGCCCTGGCCCAAACTCTAGCCTACCAATGTGATCTTTGCACCCGGTCCTGCTATTGGTATCATGGTCAGTGGGAATCCATACAAAGGGGTGAATACACCTTCTCTGACTAGCAAATTCATTTTATTAAGCCACTGCCCCAATCTGCTGGTGCAAGTTACTATTCTCTCACAAAGATTCAATGTTACACAAGCCTGGTCTTGGTTTATCCTTCCTGTCATGCTACTGCCAACACTTAATATAGGCCTCACTAAATGTTAGTTTCCTTTTAGCTTCCAACTCTGACCTGATGTGGGTACACATTTTATTCATTCAGTCTGGGCACAGACAATAAAAACAAGGCATCACCTGGAACTTCTTATTTGTCTTATCATCTGCAGACAGCAGACCTACCACAAAAACATAATAGCCTACTTAAGGGCATGCTCTTAAATTTAAAAAAGTGTACAATGGTCTCCTAAATGGGTCTGTCTTTTACCCACTTTATCTTAGTTACCCTGAACTCTCGACCTTTTAAGTCATACAACATCCTAACAAAATGCAACGAGGACCTCTCTATTCCTTTTCTAGCCGTAAAAGGAACACTTTCCATGTATGAATCTATAATAACCAAACAGAATCCCTTCTCACTTAAAGACACTGCCCCTTTTTTGATCTTGGTGCACAACCTATGCTAGACTGGTGCCTGTATTTAAAGTGGGTAACAGAAGGGGAGCCACTGAAAATTGAGGGCCTCTGCCCTTTCAGACTATTCTGTATGCCACAAAAAAGGTCTTTGCTAAAGTCTTTTCCCAATATAATAGTTTTAAAGGTTCACTAACTGGAGGTCCCTCTTTGTAAATGGAGGTCTCGGTGCCTGCCTGTTCCCACACCTACAATTTTATGGTTCTTCTAAAAAGTAAAGGAAGATCTTAAATTAGATCCCAGTACTAACATTCTTAAGTAGGGATGCTAGCTCTGGATCCACCCTATACCACTACGGGACCTGGGATAACAATGCCTGTGACTTCCATAATAAACCGACACCTCCAACATGCCAAGACCTATAGATCGCAACAGGTCTGAAAATATTATGGAACATTCTGGTTCTGGTTGGCCTAGCAATGTCAGATTTGGCTCACGGCCTGAGTCTGGGAGTCTACCATTCCAACTCAATGCCAAACTACTTGGGCTCCTTTATCCCCATGCTGTGACCTCAACTGTTTGGGAATATTCAATCAGTCCATAGTTCCCAGTAAGAAATTACTCCATAACTCCTAGAGACAAAGGAATACTCAAAAATCACTTCTGTAATTATTTCTCAAATGTATAAAACCTTCCATCAAAGTTTTGGGGTTAGGCCAGGACTCCCATCAACCCAGTATCCTAGATGATGACTTCAGCACAATTGATAATCCCAGCCTCAGTGGTGACAGTCCCAAATGTTAACTGCCCCTGTAATGGGTGGCCAAATCATTCGTCACAATTCCAATGGCCCCATCAGCTGACTTTCCTTAATCTGACAGTCTCACATTTCACTTTCCATTATTCCACCATCACTGCACCAAGATTTCCCATCTTCCTCAACTTGAAAGACAGTATTTATATAATGGTAACAGAGAAGGTCACCTGAGCACTAAAACTCTAAGCAATGTTAACAGATGCCCAAGCCCAAGCAATGTTATACAAATAACTCTTGCCCCTGGGAGGTTTTCAATATTCATACTGACTATCTGCCATCCTCTGGTTAAATAACAACCACCATGGCGTTGGCATCAGCTAGTCTAGGAACAGAAGCGAGAAGGAAAGGCAGTTGGGGAAATTAGAAAGGGATACAGCTGGGTATAAAAGTGGGGTAGGAGAGTCAGAGGTTGAATTTGGGAAGAGTCAGAATCCTTATTTGGTTGGTTTTAGCATAGAACTGTTGCAGCAGGACAGCACAACCTCAACAGAGCTTCCTTACTGACTTCATGCCCTTCCTAGCCTTCCCCACCAATCCGGAGTCTAGACAGTGATGTCCCTCTTGTTGAGACTATTCTGCCCTTGCATGTCTGCTCTGATATAATTTGGCCACTAGAGACTCCACCCTCCAAGCACCTTGGGCTACTGGATCTCCTACGACACAACTCCCGTTCAGCAAGGTCAAACTCTACTCCATCAACTGCTCCCTTCTAATCCATTCACCCTGATCTGTGTCTTATGGGTATTTAGTATCCAGGTACCCTAGATCCAACCAGAATGTCCAGCTTATTCATCAAGTCTTGCCACAAAGGGGAGCACTGGGCCATCTTTTTATCTTTTATATTGGGCTGCATCACCATCTTTGGTATAATGGGCACAAGATTAGGTTTATTTGTGACATAGACGCTTCCTCTAGAGGCTACCCAAACAATGGCACAACTCCTGGCCAACCACATAAACCAAACAGCTCAAGTCTTAGAAGCCCTTAATGAGGTCAAAAGAAGTCTAGTTGCTATAATTGGTAAAAAGACTGGGGCTGCCTGGGTGGCTCAGTTGGTTGAGCGTCCGACTCTTGGTTTCAGCTCATGTCACAATCTTGCGGTCGTGGGGCTCCACACAGAGCGCAAGTCTTCTTGAGATTCTTTCCCCCTTCCCTCCCCACTCCACTGCCCGCTTGTGCACGTGTGTGCACTTTCTCTAAAATAAATAAAAAAATAAAATCTTAAAACAGATTGGATTAAACTGTTATTTTAAGGTGGCGTTTGTGCCTTAAAGGGGACTTCCTGCTGCATGTGGGTCAATAATACAGCTAAGGTATCCAGAATAGTTCAAATAAAACAACAACAAAAAAATAAACAGCCAACTACATCAAAAAATGTGCCAAGAGATTCTCAGGCCCCCATTAATTTCTTTTCCTGGCTGTCTCCTTCTGGCTACAGTGAAAGGCTCTACACTATCATTTATGGAGCTACAATAATAATTGTTGGCCTAATTATTTTGAGTTGACTTTGCAAATTTGGTTCCTCTCAAGTACAAGTTATTTACAGTAAATCAGGAAGGTTACTATGCTGATTCAAACAGCAAGGATGAATTAAGACTCTAGAGAAGGAATTTTGACCTCCGCTATGTTTGCTTTAGTGCTCTAAGTCTCATTTCTGGCTTCCTGTGTCATTCTGAGGGCTCACCTGCTCCCTGCCTCCACCCCATAAGCACATGTCCTCTTGCTGCCTCCTTTAAACTTCCCCTTGATGACTGTGCACTTGCTTTTCTCTGTTTGGGGGCTTTCTCCCAGAGAGAGCCATCCTTCTTCCCTGCATCTTAACTTGGGACTTCTCTACCTGTGTAACAAATCTTCAATCATACCAAAGACTAAGGTCATAAGTTCTGCCATATGAACCTAAACTTGGGAGGGTGTCTCTCCATGTCAAGATGGAGTTGCTATAGTATAAGGGAATACTTCCTCAACTGATAAAGAGGAACAAAACCTTCTGCTAACCTCAAATTTAGTGGTGAAATACTGAATGCTTTCCCCTGAGCTCAGGAACAAAGTGAAGAGGCCCATTCTCACCACCTCTATTTCGCACTGTATTGGAAATCTTTGCCAATGCAGTAAGACATAAAAAGCAAAATGATTATTAAAAAAAGAACTATTTGTAGATGAGAGGACTATACAGAATATCTTAAGAAATTAACAAAGCAATTATGAACTACTAAGTGAATTTAGCAAGGTCACAGGATACAAACTTAAAAGATAAAAACCTGAATCTGCTTCAGCAAGGGAACAAGTACCTGAATTATAGTAGCCAAAACTACTCCCTCCAGATACCCCAAAGTATTAAAAAAAACATGTGCTACTGGTACAAGGAGGTGTTCTCTGTTTCTATACTTCCCACTACATTCCTTTAGTTTTAAGGAGAATTCTAGAAACTGACGTATCTCACTGTCCTGAGTATGTATGGCACTCAATAAATGGCAATTAATAAAAATGAGGTTTTAACAACAGCAATACGCAGAGTATTGCCAACATAAAATTGCAAGGCATTTTTACAAATAATTACAAAGTACCCACAGCTTCCCAAACTGCATTTTTTACAGCAAGAAACAATTTTCTATATTACAGTTTGTGGATCTGACATTCAATTCTAAGAACGGAAACCATGCTGACTGAATTTTCCAGACCAAGACGGGGACTAACCATTGAATAAAGACATGCTTATCACACTTGCAATGTTAAGTACAGCACAATGTACGATATTACTTATCACAAATGATTTATTATATACTGCTTATAGAAGGTATATTTGGCATTCAAGAAATGGATATTTGAAACTGAATTCTGACCTTTATTTCATCACCAACTAGAAAGATACATAACACAGAGGACAAATGTGGACAGTAAAACCCTATAAGGATATAAAATACACAGAGAACTCTGCCAGGTTATTCCAGCTTGGTATAGCCAACTATCAATACCACTTACCTAGGAGGAAGAGTGACGGGCCATAGTATTCTGCATTACTGATGATGTGCTTCAGGGAGGTAGGGAGAGAACCATCCATCACTAAGAGAAAAGAAAGGTGAACATCAAGGAGAATATGATCAGTCCAGAAGTAGTTTGATGGGTAGAGATGATGGAGCAATATATTATATATACCACCACTGTGGTAAACAAACTCCTGTGTTGATTCCAGTCTAATGGTTTCTACTTCACTCCTCCTCATATTCTATTATTTATTTTTTGTCCATGAAATAGCCTCTTAACAGTGGGTCAGAGAACAAAAGAATACAGACAAAGACAAAGTGGAGTAGCAGGCTGGAAGTGAGCACAGAGTCAAAAGCTGAAAAAGGAAAAAAAATGGGTGAATCATTATGAAAATAGCTAGAGAATCCTTAGGTCTAGGAAAAGTGACACTAAATGACTAAAAGCTATTCAAAATGGCATGCCTTTTCTTAAGCCTATTACAAGAGTAGCATCAGTATCAAAAGAACTAATCTTTGGAGAGAGTCAAACATCCTTCAAGAAAGAATTTAAAATCAAATACCATGTCGTATGCCATCTGAGAAAGCAGGGTCTTGAATGGCCTTCTTGAGGAAATTCAACATGGATTTGAGAAGTGCTGCTCTTTGTGGAATACACTGGACTCCTGGCAAGGGAGAAAGATGGAGGATTATACTGAGTTCACCATTAGACCACAATGAGCAGGCACATAAAACAATTTTTTAAGAGATGCATATACACTATATCAACACTAGCAGACATTCGAAGTGAGATCTCTGGATGTTGGGAAGCTTTGAAAACTGGGAAAATAAATCACCAAGAACTACACAAAACTAATACTAAAATGAAAAGACTGAAGTAAAAGTGCAAGTAAAAAGATTAACTCTCTGATCCTCAATTTCTGTTTTAGATACTATCTGATCTGACATGGCTGCTTTGATAAAATAATGTGTGAACAGTTGGAAAACTATGAAATAAATGTTAATATGAGAAAATGGACACCAGAATGGCAAAGTAACACGTATAGTCCTAAGAAGCAAACCACCAAGTGTACCACTGAAGCTGCTCCCAAAGTACCTTCTTGACTAGTTTAGTAATTCAGCGTGAAAGACTGGGTATCTACTTGTCTACCCACCAGGACGGGGGCCAGGGCCAGAGCCAGAAGAGAGACTAGTGCTGCTGCTAGAACTTGATGCCCTTAATTCAACATCTAGCCGGTGCTCCATAGAGATGGATGAGCCTGGACTACTTTCCATAGTCACATCTGCAACTAAAGTAAAAGTTATGATAAAGAAACTAGTTAGAATAAAAGCACCACCAAAAGAACGATTGAGGATTTTTTTTTCCATTAAGAAGAGATAAATGATATAAAAATGGTGACAGATTATGGTACTGAAACCCGAAATAAAAATGTTAAGCTTTCCAAAAACAAATAGAAAGGTATTTAACAGCACTAGTTATTTAAGACACGCAAGTTAAAAACAATCCTTCAAAAGAAATCCCCTTCAATATTTCTCAGCCACCAATGTGGGAGGAAAAATAGTGGTAAGTAAAACATGCAATGTCACACACTACTGGTGGGTAGCAGACTGTACGTAGAGCTTTTTCTAATTTTAATGAAGTACAAGATAATTCTTACAATTTGTAAAATATAATTAAGCTCCAATAGTAATAAACCATTGTTTATATTTTGAAATACTTTTTTCCAATCTTTTTATACATATACAAACATACATACTTGTGCCTACTTATATACAGGAAGCACAAACTCATAGTTTTGTAACCATTTTATTGAATATAAAATTTTCTCTACAAATACATCAGAATCACCTAGATTGGTTGTTAAAAATGTGGATTTCCTGGGGTGCCTGGGTGGCTCAGTTGTTTAAGCATCTGACTCGTTTTCAGCTCAGGTCATGATCTCAGGGTTGTGGGATCATGCCCCAAGTAGGGCTCTGCACTCAGCAGGGAGCCTGTTTGAGATTCTCTCTCTCCCTCTGCCATCCCTGCTTGTACATGTACATGCTCTCTCTAAATAAAATCTTTAAAAAAATTTTTAAAAACATGGATTTTCCTGGTCTTCACTTGCACACTTAACTGAATCAAGCATTGCAGATGGGGTCTACAACTTTTTAAAAATTTTATGTATTTTGAGAGAGAGTGCACGAGTGCACAAGTGGGGGGAGGAGGAGAGGGAGAGAATCTCAAGCAGACTCCACAATGAGTGCACAATCTGATGTGAGGCTTAATCTCACGATCCTGAGATCATGACCTGAGCTGAAATTAAGAGTTGGATACTTAAACCAATTGAGCCACCCAGGCACCCCTGAGATCTACATCTTTAGCAAGCACTTTTAATTTATTCTTATGCATATTCAAGTTTGACAACACCTGATTTATAATAAACAGTGTGGTTTTTTTTTTTTAAAGATTTATTTGAGAGAGAGAGAATGAGAGATAGAGAGCACGAGAGGGAAGAGGGTCAGAGGGAGAAGCAGACTCCCTGCTGAGCAGGGAGCCCGATGTGGGACTCGATCCCGGGACTCCAGGATCATGACCTGAGCCAAAGGCAGTCGCTTAACCAACTGAGCCACCCAGGCGCCCAAACAGTGTGGCTTTTAAACAGTCTTCTATTTAGATGTCACATTTTAATCAACACTCTGGGATCTCACCCATTAACTCAAATGCCAGCTTGCCCACAATAAACCAGAGATAGAAATTGGGTAAAGGAGTTTCTAGGGACAGCAATGCATGTAAATAACTGTGTTCAGAAAAAAAAAAAACAGAGAAAAAGGAACAGCTTCCTATGGGTATTGAGTATCAAGAATGAAAGCATTATAAATTTTAGTACCTTTATCATAAGCATGAAACAGATTCATGTAATGACATCCTAGGTCAGCAAGATAAGAATTTAAATTCTAAGAAAGCTGTTTTGGGGAATTTTTTCTTTATTACTATTATCATGAACTATGCATGGGGGCAGGGAGATTAAAAAAAAAAAAACACACATGATGATGCACCCAAAGATTAAGAATATCTGGTTGCCTAGCTTTTTGACTTCATGATTTAAAACATGTTGCCTATTCAACTTCTTTACCTCTCCTCTTCCTTCTCAAAATAGTCTGATAGTTTCATAAGGTCCCTAATGAGTCTACATTCTCCTTATCTTTCCCAAACACATATCTAAATACCTACAATATATCAGGCACTGTTGAAGAAAGAGCAGTGAATAAAACAGTATCCTGATCTCATGGAGCTTACATTTTAGTGGGAATAAGAAGATAATGAACCAATACTTAGAAAACAGCTATTAAGTTTTGAAATAAAACAGATTAACATCCCATAGTGACTGGGGGGGCTCTACTGCAGCTCTACTATCTGCTTCACCTTCCATCACTATTCCCAACAAACTTGTGCCTCCTCCTTTTATAATTATACTCATGAAAAACAATATACAAATCATTTACGTAGAAAAACACTGTTCTGTTGCTGAAAATACACACTTAAGTTACTTGTGCACTTTGGAATTTATGAGGAGGAAGAATGAAAATTCTTACTGAAAATGAAAATTCTGACTTAGTAACTGTTAATTACCATCCATATCAGTTTCCATTTCTTCTCCTTCTTGTGCAGTACTGGGTCTCTGGATCTTTGGCTTGATCACAAATGGACATTCTTTTCGACACAAATCTACTTCATGCTACAATCAAGGGAAAAGTAGTAAGAAAATCCTACATATATACCAGGAGTTAAAAATAATTATAATGAAAGAATGTCACAGGCAGATTATAAAACTGGTTTCTAAAAACAGAAAAGGGCTAAGATGGCTCTTTAGGGTTATTAGGATACTTCCTAGGCTCAGGTCTTACTGGGTATGTCTACGCAAAGTGCTCCCTGTATAATAATACCTCAAGTCTATAAATGAAGATAGAAAGTCCACTATGGGATTGAAAAGCTGCCATGTCCAGGTTGGTGATGAGGTCAACCACTCTGACGGCTCTGGTGACAAATGTTATCTGGTCCTGTTCATCACCAAGAAACTTTATGACCTATTGAGGAGAGAAAAAAAGAGCCAATCAAATGAAAAGATATAAAACTGTGAATAATTCTTTTGGAAACATGCAGTCTAGGGTCTCAAGGAGGCAAGTACAGTGTGGGAGAAAAGAAACGTGTTTGTCAAATGATAGCTCTATTACTTCCGGGACTCAACCTCCTAAGATAATGGGGACATAAAATTACTTTTCAGGATTAAATAAAATATTCAGGGAGAAAAAAGCTGGTGTGTCCAGTGCCAAGCACAAAGTAAAGCCAATTACCTTAATAGCACAATTTACAAAGTACCTTTACATATTTTTTCTTTAGGGTAACAGCCTAAGGTCATGATAAGATATGGTTAGTCTTGACTAGTACCTGGAGCCTCCTGACTCTCAGACCATGCTAGACTGATCAATTCTTATTAATGGAGATAGCTGCACTTAAAAGTTGTTAATGAGACAGATAACTAGAATGCCAAACTAGAAAAATTAAGAATAACATTTTCTGGGTAAACTTCTTATGCTATCTGCTCTCACTATTAACCATTCCAAACCTGTAACTCTACACCCTGCTCTTAGTTGATTTCCCCACAAATGTATTTAAAAAAAAAAAAAAGCAGAGCACCTTCAATAAGGCTTCCATCATTCCACAGGAGACCAAGGCTTCACCACCAGCATCATAGCTGGCCAGATGGTATAAAAAAGAAAAGAGAGCAGTGGCAAACTGGTGAGGGTATGGATCCATGGAAGGATCTATGTGGGAGGTTGGGAGAGAGAGAAAAAAAGTAAGCTCAGAATTTAATGTTAAGATGGAAAGATGTTAAACAAAGACTGACAAAAGCAAGGGTGAAGTTCTTGCTACCTAAAGTAACAATCATCAAAACTTACCAATCATGGCCTGGATACAGTTCCGCACAAGTACCGGCAAAAATCCATGGTAAGAGGCAGTTCCAGTACAGTCAATAATACTGCTGAGTTTGGGAGTTCTCTCCAAGTGGACAATTGATGTTAATGTTCGTAAAGAAGCAGCTTTAATCTCCTATGAAAATGGAAGGTAAACACGTGATGTATTAAATAAGTAGTAGATGACTGGGGGCACCTGGGTGGCTCAGTCAGTTAAGTGCCCAAATCTTGATTTCCGCTCAGGTCATGATCTCAGGGTCATGAGACTGAGCCCCGTGCTCAGTACAGAGTCTGCTTGAGATCCTCTCCCTCTGCACCTCCCCCCCTCACTCTCTCTAAATAAAAAAAATAAATCTAAAAAAAAAAAGGTAGATGATTGAACAAAGTTGCTAATACCCAGAACTCAAAATTAAAGTCATTCTACTGATAATGGTTTGGGGTAGAGGTCTGTTGAGAATAACGTTGAAAATCCAGCACTTAACTCTGCAGCTAAATATCCAAAGGAGGAAAAAGTAAAAGAGCTAAGCTTCCGTCTTGGGGTTCATTCTAAACCCCTGGGAGAAACCAAAAGGAAAATAAATATACATGAGCCTGACATACACAGGAGAATGTTAATACTTACCATAAGCTGCTTATCTGTTATCTGAAGGACATCTACCAATTCCTCTATCAACCCATTATACAAGATACTGTTTGCTGACTCCTGCAAGGCATTGGAATACACTGCAAAAGGAGAAATAAACACTTTAGGCAAGAAGGCAGTGGTCAAGCCACTGCCTAATGACAAACCTTTTGGCACCTACTGGTTCTGGGAAAAGATTCCCTTCCAACCAGCATTGGAGGGCAGAATCACTGAATTCTAGAAGACTGATCAAATATGGTGGTAAGCCCTAAATATTCTCCAAACTACAGACTCTTCTATTAGTACTGGTTGTCATGAGCAAGGATTTTTGGGAATGGAAGTATGAAGAGAAAGTGAAGAGTTAATTTTTTATAATATCACTACTTGATATAATAACTATTATGCCTTGGATATAGACTTGCATTTTCGTCTCTTCATGTGCTGCTTCTGTTTTTCACTGGAAACACTTATACAGGCTGTAAAGAACAGAATTTGGACTACTGCAGACTAAGTCAGAACCATATGACACTGTGGAGTAAAAGGTGAGAATGAGTGTAATCCACTTTCAATGTATCCCACACAGAGGTAATAGTAGACACAGTCTCTTGAAGTACAAACTAAGGGATTTGAGCACATTCATTTAGTTTAACAAACATGTATCCATTAACGCCCCAGAAGTTACGCTAGGTGTGAGTACAAAAAGAAGAGTTATGAATTTCACTTCAAGGAACTCAGTTTAAAAGAGGAGACAAACAAGTAATAACGTAACTAAAGCTGGTAATATTAACAGCAGCTACCATTTTATACCTGCTATGTGCCTAGCTTGTGCTAGGTGCTTTACAGGTTTTCATTTAACCCTTGTATCAGCCTATAAGGTAAGTGCAGTCCCAATATTAAATGAAGAAACAGGCCAAAAGCATAAACATGTAGCTAATCATCTGCAGAATCCGGATGAGAGCCCAGGACTGATTCCAAAACCAGTGTCCTTTCTATTACCCTAAAGTAAAATGCACAGTATTGACTTAATGAATACCTTGAAAATTAACTTCGAAATATACTACTGACGGGACAGAAGAGGAAGATGAAATGGCAAAAGGAAGAATAGGGGCCAGGAGAGAGGACTACCTGAACATCCATCTAAAAGAAAAAGGGCCAAAATCAAGACTAAACCCAAGTGATATAGGTCTGTAAGTATTACACTGTTTTCTAATACAACATTAAGGAGCTCAAGAATGATGAATACAGTGAACATTAGAAATGTAGGCATAATTTTACAATTTAACTTGCCACCTAGATAACTACAATAAGCCTCACAGGAACAAAGACACAGATGAAGTGCAAAGGAAATCATGTCTAAATTGCCTCATCAGGGCCTGTTAATTGTAGTGTTATTCTCTTACCTAATATAGATATTGCATGCAGCCTGGCTTGAACAGCTTGCAATCGTTTCCTGTGATTAGAAAAGCCATGGGCCAGCCGTATGTGTGTAAATAACAGCATCTGTAGGAATACAAGACCTAAATTAAGAAACCAATGAAAACGGTGAATGTACTTTCTGAGGGCTAAATCTTACCTCTTGGGATATTTGGTAAAATGGTTTACTGTTGCTATTTGTTAAGGTGTCAAACAGAACAGTTCTACTCTGAGGTTATCTGACAAAACGAGAGCCACAAAACACAGGCTCAGAGAATCCCAATATCCCACCATAAGCCAAGAACTATCACTATACTGATAGGCAACAAGCTTAAGACATTTGGCACAAGTTCTGATTGTTATTAATCAAATAAAATATTTTATCACTGTAACAATGAAAAAAAAAAACCAGACCTAAATGTTTTCTCCTTTCGTCTGTAAAGTGTTGAGATACTAACACTAGATTTGCATGAGTAAAGCAGCTTAAGTCTTCCTCAATCTCTCCTAAGAACCTACCTAGAAAGTTAGTAGGTGTTGGCCTCATAAAAGATGAGGAAACGAAGGCTCACAGAGGCTAATTTACCCATGATCTGACTCCTTTCCTTCTGATATGCTGTCTCCCAGCCCAGCAAGTATCACTAATCTACATGGATAACAACCACACCCTTTAGATAAATATTAGGACCTATCATACCTGCTTATCCTTAGGAATGCTGTACATTTTGGTAAGAGATTCCATGATTTCAGAAGGGCTTTCTGAAATCTACATCAGAAAAAAATTGGTTAGGAACAAAAAGTAAACTGAATGTTAGGAAACTAGCCAACAGTCAAATATTCCTCTTACCTTGTCAAGTTGCTCTATGTGAATATAATGTAGTGTGTTACTACTCGTCTGAAATTAAAAAGATAGAGTTGTTAGAAGTCACTGTTAATACCTTAGCTTCCCTTTCCATAAGACTAAAAGAGAGCTGTCTGAAAACCAAGATGTCACCCTAGGTTGAAGCCTAACTGAATGCTCTTAAAATCAAGGTAACTTCAGAGTCCCCCAAAATACCCATTTTATATATAGGCTATTTTCAAGAAAGCTTTGAAGACAATAGTATCAAAATGTAACGCAAATAGTCAGACACATTTAATATTCTTTATCCTTTTTACAAGTTTTATTATTTTTAACTGAAGTATAATTAATATACACTGTTATATTTGTTTCAAGTATACAGTATAGTGATTCAGCACTGCCACACATTACTCAGTGCTCATCACGGTAAGTGTACTTTTAATCCCCTTTATTTCACCCACCCTTCTACCCACCTCCACTCCAGCAACCACGTTTGTTCTCTGTATTTGTCTTTCTCTTCCTTATCCCTTTTTAAGCCTAACTAACTTAATTCCCACAGCCTCTGCATTCACAGCAAAGACCAAATCCATGAAAATGGTTTCCACTCTAGATATGTACTACAGCTGTTTTCAAGGAGCCATAATCTAGAAAGATTATTATGCTATAGGTAGGGAAAAAATCTTATTCACTAAAGCTACTTATGAACAAAAGTGAATTTTAGTGTCTCCTCAAAGAATATGAAATGACTAGATAATTAAAGCAGGACCCTGTAAGCAATATATAGACTTCTTACAAACTGGCTAATAGAGAAAATTGAGTGATCACTATCCAGACTATTAAACTGAATGTTGGAATTCTCAACTGAGACAGAGAAAAATGCACAAGACATGGCAATGCCTCATAGGGGAGTCCTGTCTTTCAGTAGCTCCAATATAAGATCCAAACTATGAAGAGTTATTCCTGAGAAGCTGCTAGATATATTTAACTTGGGAGGGCAGCAATGCAGCTCAAAACCATCCTCTCATTTAACTGAGTCGTCCTAGAAGTCCATCACAGACTCTATCAGAACAAGTCTGAATGAGACTCACCCTTTTCTCGATTTTGACCTCGGCCCCAGGGTCTGCATAGAATTCAAAGTGTAGTGTAGTTGCACTGGGTGGGTATTTCTGTGTATAAAGCACATGAAATAATCAGATACCATCTTCTCCCCAAATCTTCCTTCAAAGTCCTAACCATTTGTCCAACTCATTGTAGCAGCAGAATGAGCAGTGTAGTCAGCAGCTATAGTGCCTTCACCCCTCGTCTTAGCAGAGCTCAGATGTCCTATAACAACACAAAATCAGGAGGATGGAGCCCAGAGCTCCAAAAGCCTTCACATTTCTTATTAAGTTATCAGTTGCTCTTTCTTTCAAGAGATCAATTCTGACTGTAGCTATTTTCAAGAGGAAAAAGAGAGGCAAGTCTGCCAAGCAATAATGAATAAGAATCCAAGAAAGGACGGAGAACAAATACAAGGGTCTAGGTACTAACTTGGGAATAGAAAAGAACATTCTTATGGAAACTTTAGTGTATACCATCACCTTTTGAAATATTTTATTCAAACTATGCTTCATTAGTGTACCTTCTTAATTCTTCAAATACTCCCTTTCATACCATTCTACACCACTTCCCATGGTATCAAAATGCTTTTCTGCACAGGTAAATACCAAGTCAATATGAACCAGACCCTGACAACGAATCCTCTTTAACTCTAGAAAAGCAAAGACAAAATTAAGATGACAACAGCATGCCCATTAGAATGAATCCTTAAAAGAAACCAATAGCATGGTTGCTTCTGAGAATGGAGAATTACTGAATATAATAAAGTTATTAATTATATTTACATAACACATGCATTTTAAAAATTGATTATTGTATACAATAATTTTGAAATTGCATGCATATGTATTTTTAAAAACATGCATATGTATTACTTCCTTTTAAAGTACACATCATATTTTTCAAAGTCTCACTGATATACCAAATATCAATAAATAAAAGGATGTGCGATTTCTTAACACAGACTGGGCCCAAGACAGCATACAAACTTAGTAGAGTGTATCATACTGTTTTGACAAGGGGTAAAGAACAAGCTTGATATACAAAAGGAGGCTCAGAATTAACCAACTTTAAGACGAAAGTCATCTTCTCATAATTAGAATTCCAAACTGAATACTCTTTAAGATTTATGTAGCTTTATTAAAGAGATAATACTTACCTCCCGTATTACCCAATATTCATTCACATAACGCACACTAAAGAACGTATACCAACTAAGGGGGAAAGTAATTTGTTTTATTTTTATTTTTTTTAAAGATTTTATTTATTTATTTGACAGAGAGAGACAGTGAGAGCAGGAACACAAGCAGGGGGAGTGGGAGAGGGAGAAGCAGGCTTCCCGCTCAGCAGGGAGCCCGATGTGGGACTTGATCCCAGGACTCTGGGATCATGACCTGAGCCGAAGGCAGACGCTTAACGACTGAGCCACCCAGGCGCCTGAAAGTAATTTGTTTTAATTTGTAGTTTTCTTTGACCAGAAAAAGAACCATTCTCCCAGGGGAAAAAAGGCTTGCTAAATTCACTAAATTTCATCACAGTTATTTGTTCTATACACGACAAACTGACAAAAGAGAGCAACATCTGCTGGAAAATATGTTGCCTCTTGGCACAGAATTGTTTTTTAACAAATCCAACTGTACCTTGTGGTTCCAAAACAACGTATCAAAGCAGAAGGGAGGATGGCTTAACCTTCTAACCTAAGCATGGATGAAAGGTATGAACAGGACAGGGCATGAGGAGTAAACATGGAAAACACACAGAACATTTTAAGTTCTCAATAACCTTCATGGCAGGACTGTTCCCCAAGCATCCATTCTTAAAAACCATACCATACTGCCCAGAATTCCAATAGTTTCAGTGAGAGAATACAAGCAAATACCCTTTCTGGGATTTTTCAACACTTTCAAACGGATGCACCAAATACAGCTTCCTACTCAAGAGCTGGATATGAACATATACTGTGTTTCTGAGATTGTTCCTACTGTCAGCACATTGAGGGCCCAAGCATTTCTAGACAAGATGTGCTATGTCTCAATTGATCTCAGGTTCCTCAAAGGTCCTGATGTGAAGTGGCAACTTAATATACCATATATTCATTGTAAAGTAAGGCTCAAAAAGAGACCACACATAGCTCTGCCAAGAGATACCCATATCCCAGAGTTACTTACCATCATATGCAAGTCTCTGCAACATTCTGCAAGTCCAAAGCCATTCTCCTTTCCACCCCAGCTCTAAAAAAGGAAAAAGGCAGTGTTAAAATAGTGCTTGAAGTAGCCCTGTGTATAAAATATTTAAGAGTATGTGGCTCCTTGGAATACAGTGTTGACATTGAGAAGACATCCACTGTGAAAGTCCAACAAGGAGAGGAAGCAAACAGAAGCAAGGACTTAAGACTCAAGGTCTGCCTAAAGGCGATTTCTCCAATGAGATCAATTTCACTGTTTTGTGAGGATGCTACTGGGAAGAACATAAGCAACTATAAGCAATTATACATGCCTTCAGTCATACGTGCTGACAGGTCAGTCTTATCCCATCAGGCCTTCAGTACTATATTATGCTTTCCATGCTCTCAGCCTGTTCACCTTCCTCACTACTGTGAGGAATCACATGCTCTACAGTTCCTTTTTGATATGAACCAAGCTGCAAAGCAGAAGACTCTATATTGCCTACTCCTACTATATTCTGCCATCACAAAGTCTAAACACTCATCAAGTACTAGCCCCTAAGGTAATGGGGGAAAATGACTAAATTGTGCACTATTACTGGCCTCCGAATCCAAACCTCCAGCCATATATTCTTACTTAATAAACTCACTTGCATTTTCAACAGTGTTTGAATCATTTTTGCCTGATTCGGAATGCTCCCAAGGGTGGGGTGAACGTTTGCTGAAAACATTAAAAAGCAAATGCATTAATCCCTGCTTCCTGGGACAAGGGCGAAACAATAGACAAACTGGAAAGTTTGGGGGGAAATGGCTGGGGAGTGAGATGCTTTGGAGAATAAGGGCTTGGAAAAGTTCCACAGACTCCTGGGAAATCTAGAAGGCCACATGTATGCCCAAGGTTAAACACATTCTCAGAAAAGACCCGAGAAGGCCCCAAGTTCCACACGCCTGGGTGATCATCAGGCTCTGTGCAAGTCACAAGTGAAGGCTAAGGCATAGTTGTAAACATCCTGGTTGAGTAGTGAAGATATGAGTATTGCCACTGAACATACACACAAAACCTGCCTGCAAAGACTGGGGGAGTATGTATTTTCTTGTTTAGGAGTTTAAAGGAAATCACTAGCCAACCACTAAGCTAAGAGCATTAATGATCACATAATTATGAAATCAGTTCAGAAAAGTCTAAAGAAACAACAACTGGGTGCCTGGGTGGCTCAGTTGGTTAAGTGACTGTCTTCGGCTCAGGTCATGATCCCAGGGTCCTGGGATCGAGTCCCACATCGGGCTTCCCTTGCTCTTTGGGGAGCCTGCTTCTCCTCCTCCCTCTGCCTGCCACTCTCCCTGCTTGTGCTCTCTGTCAAATAAAATCTTTAAAAGGTACAAACTTAAAAAAAAGTAAAATAAAGAAACAACAAACCATAACAATAAACCCTGGGGAAGAGTGAGAATTTGATTTCCAGAGCTGCCACATTATAATATTAAAAATGTCCATTATTCAAGAAAAAAAACTATGAGGTATACAAAGAAACAAGACACTATGAAACACACAAAGGAAAAAAAAATTACAGCAACATGAGCATGAGCAGTGATGTCAGCATCATGGCCAAATAAGACATATCTCACTGCCCCTATGCAACAATTTGGCATCCATCCATGGACAAAAGTGCCTTTGTTGGAGTTGGGGAACCTAGCCCCATAAGCCAAAGGATGGGGGGGTAGTCTCACCCACCTGCGTATTGGGTAATAGACCTGCGTACTGGTCTCAGCTACAGAACCTGCAGTGGCCTATGTGAACCAGCTACAGCCACTCTGAGGAGCCCCAGGAGAACATGGTCTTCAAGAGTCACCCATGGGCAAAGCTACCATCTGTGGGATTATGACTGAACACCTCCTAAATCAGAATCCCACCCAGGCAGAACGACATAGCAGTGCCACGGGGCCTCAGATGGCCTCAGATAGCCGGTCCCCCACCGTTCCCTGCTGCGTGTCAGGACCAGGGTCCAGTGCTCAGAGCCCCTTGTCCCGGGAAATGGGGTGCGGCCGGAAAGGGGGCCGACCTCTCACCTGTCACGCAATGCACGTTCGTGGGGAACCTGGTGCTAAACCATTTGTAGACGACCTGCTTCTGGGTCAGGGTTTTGTACATAGCAGAGCAGCACCCTCACTGTGATCTACTGAAAGTCAGCCCTCGATACAAGGGTTGGTAAAAACAAACAAAAAAAGCAATCACCCATGGATGATAAAGTTCAAAGGACAAATACAGTAAAAATGGTAAGAGCTAAAATAATTTGTTAATGAATATACAATTTAAAAAGAGGTAAACTGAACATTAAAAACATAAAATGAGGTTGGGGGGAGTAAAAGGGTAGAGTATTTGTGTGTGATCAAAGTTGTTATCAGCTTAAAAAAGACTTAGCTGTAAGATATTTTATGTAGGCTCATGGTAACCACAAAGCAAAAACGTAGATTAGATACGAAAAAGATAAACAGAAAGGAATCAAAGCATACTACTATGGAAAACCATCAATTCACAAAGGAAGGCAGGGAGAGAGGAAGAAAGGACAAGGAAAATATAAAACTGCCATAAAACAATAAGATGGCATCACTAAGTCCTCGCCTATCAATAATTACTCTAAATGTAGATGTATTGATTTTCCAATTAAAAGGCATGGAGTGGCTGGATAGATTAGAAAAACAAGACCCAATTAAGAAATGGGCAGAAGACATGAACAGACATTTCTCCAAGGACATCCAAATGGCCAAAGACACATGAAAAACTGCTCAACATCACTTGGCACCAGGGAAATCCAAATCAAAACCACAATGAAATACCACCCTCATACCAGCCAGAATGGCTAAAATTAACGCATCAGGAAACGATGTTGGTGAGGATGTGGAGAAAGGGGAACCCTCCTACACTGTTGGTGGGAATGCAAGCTGGTGCAGCCACTCTAGAAAACAGTATGGAGGTTCCTCAAAAAGTTTAAAATAGAGCTACCCTATGACCCAACAATTGCACTACCGGGTATTTACCCCAAAGATACAAATGTAGTGATCCGAAAGGGTACCTGCACCCCAATGTATAGCAGCAATGCCCATAATAGCCAAACTATGGAAAGAGCCCAGATGTCCATTGACAGATGAATGGATAAAGAAGATGTGGTATATAAATATATATATACACAACGGAATATTATGCAGCCATCAAAAAATGAAATATTACCATTTGCAACAACATGGATAGAACTAGGGGGTATTATGCTAAGTGAAATAAGTCAATCAGAGAAAGACAATTATCATATGATCTCACTGATACATGGAATTTAAGAAACAAGGCAGAGGATTACAGGGGAAGAAAGGAAAAAATGAAACGACAAAACCAGAGAAGGAGACAAACCATAAGACTCTTAATCATAGGAAACAGAGGGTTGCTAGAGGGGAGGCAGGTGGAGGGATGGGGTAACTGGGTGGTGGGACATTGGGGAGGGTATGTGTTGTAATTACACTGGGTATTATATGAGACTGATGAATTACAGACCTGTACCCCAGAAACAAATACATTATATGTTAATTAATTGAATTTAAATAAAATTTAAACAAACAAACAAGACCCAGGAGCTTACATGGACTCACTTCAGCTTTAAGGACACATGTAGACTCAAAGTGAAGGGATGGAAAAAGATATTCTATGCAATAGAAATGAAAGGAGAGCATGGGTAGCTATACTAGTATCAGACAAAATACACTCTTACTCAAAACGTGTAACAAGAGACAAAGAAGGTCATTATATAATGATAAAGGAGTTAATCCATAACAATTGTAAATTATATGCACACAATACTGGAGCACCTAAATACATTAAAAGCAAATACTAACAGATCTGAAGGGAGAAACAGATAACAATACATAATGATAGGGGATGTCAACATCCTACTTTCAACAATGGATAGATTGTCCCGACAGAATATAAGGAAATTCTGAATTTAAACTATACTTTTTAAAGTTTTTATTTAAATTCCAGTTAATATACAGTGTGATATTAGTTTCAGGTGTACAATATAGTGATTCAACACTTCCACCGAACAGCCGGTGCTCATCACAAGTGTACTCCTTAATCCCCATCACCTATTTAACCCATCCCCCCATTACCTCCCCCCTGGTAACATCAGTTTGTTCTCTATAGATAAGAGTGTATTTCTTGGTTTGCCTATCTTTTCCCTTTATTTGTTTTGTTTCTTAAATTCCACATAAGTGAAATCATATGGTACTTGTCTTTCTCTGACTTATTTTGCTTAGCATACTTTCTAGCTCCATCCATATTGTTGCAAATGGCAACCTACCAGGAATATACAGATCATTTCACTGAACAGAATACACACCCTTCTCAAATGTACATAAAACATTCTCCCGCCTAGATTACATAGTAAGTTACAAAACAAGTCTTAGCAAATTTAAGAGACTGAAATTATACCAAGTATCTTTCCTAACCACAATGGTATAAAACTAGAAATCAATAATAGAAGGAAAACTGGAAAATTCACAATATGTGGAAACTAAACAATACACTCCTGAAGAACCAATGAATCAAAAAAAAAAAAAGAAATCAAAAGGGAAATTTAAAAATATCAGGACAAAAGACAATGGAAACACAACATATCAAAACTTATGGGATGTACCAAAAGTAGTTCTGAGAAGTTTATCGGGATAAATGACTATGGTAAGAAACAAGAAAGATCTCGGGGCGCCTGGGTGGCTCAGTCGGTTAAGCGGTTGCCTTCGGCTCAGGTCATGATCCCAGGGTCCTGGGATCGAGTCCCACATCGGGCTCCTTGCTCAGCGGAGAGCCTGCTTCTCCCTCTCCCTCTGCCTGCCTGCCTGCCGCTCCCCCGCTTATGCTCTATCTCCCTCTCTCTGTGTCAAATAAATAAATAAAATCTTAAAAAAAAAAAACAAGAAAGATCTCGAATACAAAACCTAACTTTATAATTCAAGGATACAAAAGAACAAACTAATCCCAAAATTAGTAGAAGGAAGGAAATAACAATGATCACAGCAGAAATAAATGAAATAGAGACCAAAAAAAAAAAATAGAAAAGCTCAATAAAAGTAAAAGTGGGTTTTTTGGAAAAGATGAACTAAATAGATGAAATTTTAGCTAGAAATGAGGAGACATTACAAATGACATCACAGAGATATAAAGGATTAAGAGACTACCTGTGATTTCACTTATACGTGGAATTTAAGAAACAAAACAAAGAAAAAAAGGAGAGAGACACAAACCAAGAAACAGACTCTTCAGTATAGAGAACAAACTGATGGTTACTGATGGGGAGGTGGGGAGGGAGATGGGTGAAATGGGTGGTAGGGTTTAAGAATACACTTATGATGAGCACTGACTAATGTAAAGAATTGTTGAATCACTATACTGCATTCCTAAAACTAATATAACACTGTATGTTAACTATAGTGGAATTTAAATAAAAAAAAATAATAAAAAGGAAACTACATATGAACAAATTGCCAACATATTGGATGACATAGAAGAATTGGATAAATTCCTACAATATCAATAATGGATAATGGAGAAATAGAAAATCTGAACAGACCAATAATGAGTAAGAAGATTAAATCAGTAATCAAAACATACCCAATACAGGAAAATATGCATAGGACCAAATGGTTTTCCTGGCACATTCACCAAACATTTAAAGAATTAACACCAATCCTTCTCAAATTCTTACCAAAAAGTTGAAGAGGCCAGACTTCCAAACTCAACATGTTAAGAGGCCAAAATTACCCTGATAGCAAAGCCAGATAAGGACACCACAAGAAAACTACAGGCCATCATCCCTGATAAGTGAAGATGCAAAAACTATCATCAAAATACTAGCAAACCAAATTGAAACAGCACATTAAAATGATCATACACAGGGCGCCTGGGTGGCTCAGTTGGTTAAGCGACTGCGTTCGGCTCAGGTCATGATCCTGGAGTCCCGGGATCGAGTCCTGCATCAGGCTCCCTGCTCAGCAGGGAGTCTGCTTCTCCCTCTGACCCTCTTCCCTCTCGTGCTATCTCTCATTCTCTCTCAAATAAATAAATAAAATCTTTAAAAAAAAATAAAATGATCATACACAATTAACAAGTGGGATTAATCCTTGGGATGCAATCATTGTTCAACATATACAAGCCAATAAATATGATATACCACATTAACAGAGTTAAAGACAAAAATCATATGATGTCAACAGATGCTGAAAAAACATTTGACAAAAAGTCAATACCCTTTCATGATAAAAACTCAAAAATGAGGTATAGAAGGAAAAACAGCTCAACGTTTTAATAAAGGCCATATGTGACAAGTCCATCTCTAACATCATACTCAAATGGTGAAAAGACGAAAGCTCTCCCTCTAAGATCCTGAACAAGACAAGGGTACCCACTCTTAATACTCCTATTCAATATAATACTGGAAGTCCTAGCCAGGACAATTAGGCAAGAAAAAAAAAAAGGCATCCACTTGAGAAAGAAGTAAAACTGTCTTCATTTACAAATGATAGGATCTTATGTACTAAAAAAAAAAAAAAACCCTAAAAACCCCACCAAAAAACTGTTAGAACTAAATCAGTCACATTTCTATGCATTAACAATAAACTACATGAAAAAGAAATTAAGAAAACAATCCTGGGGCGCCTGAGTGGCTCCGCTGGTTAAACGTCCAGCTCTTAATTTCAGCTCAGGTCATGATCTCAGGGTTGTGAGATTGAGCCCTAGGGCGGCTCCGTGCTGGGTGTGTAGCCGGCTTAGGATTCTCTCTCTCCCTCTCCCTCTGCCCCTCCCCACCCCACCCTTCCTGCTCTCTCTCAAAAAAAGTTAAAAAAAGAAAACAATCCCATTTATAGTAGCACCAGAAACAGTAAAATACTTAGAGATAAATTTAACCAAGGTGAAAGACCTGTACATTGAAAACTATAAAACACTGATGAAAGAAATTAAAGACACAAATGGAGGGGCGCCTGGGTGGCTCAGTTGGTTAAGTGACTGCCTTCGGCTCAGGTCATGATCCTGGAGTCCCGGGATCGAGTCCCACATCGGGCTCCCTGCTCGGCGGGGAGTCTGCTTCTCCCTCTGACCCTCTTCCCTCTCGTGCTCTCTCTCATTCTCTCTCTCTCAAAAAAAAAAAAAAAGACACAAATGGAAAGATATCCTGTGTTGATGAATCACAAGAATATTGTTAAAATGTCCATACAATCCAAGGGCCATCTACAGATTCATGTAATTGCTATTTAAAATTCCAATGGCATTTTTTTCAGAGAAATAGGAAAAAAAATCCTCAAATTTATATGGAACCACAAAAGACCCCAAATAGCTTACGCAATCCTGAGAAGGAACAGCAAAGCTAGAGGTATCACTTCCTGATTTCAAACATTACAAAGCTAGAGTAATAAAAACAGTATGGTATTGACATAAACACAGACAAATACACCAACAGAACAGAATCAAGAACCCAGAAATAAACCCTCACATGTATGGTCAACTAATATTTGAAAGGGAGCCAAGAATAATCAATGGGGAAAGCAGACTCTTTTATAAATGGTGCTGGGAAGACTGGGTAACAAAATGCAGAAAAATGAAAATGGACTTTCTTTTACCACTCAAAAAATTGAACTTGAAATGGATTAAAGACTTCAACATGAGACTGGAAACTGTAAAACTACTAAAAGAAAACAGTAAAAGCTCCTTGACACTGGTCTTGGTATTTTTGGATACCAAAAGTACAAGCAACAATGGCAAAAAGAAGTGAGAGAACAGTAAAAGAATTCCTACAACTCAGTAAGACACACAAAAAATGATTTAAAAAAAGGGCAGAGGAGTTAAGTAGACATTTTCCCAAAGAAGACATATAAATGGCCAACAGGTATATGAAAGTGTTCAGTATCACTAATCATCAGGGAAATGCAAATCATAACCACAATGAGATATTGCCTCATACCTGTTAGGATCTAGACTATTATCAAAAAGACAAGAGATAACAAGTACTGGCTAAGATTTGGAGAAAAGGAGACCCTTGTGCACTGTTGGTGGGGATGTAAATTGGTATAGCTACTATGGAAAAATGCTATCCTCAAAAAATTAAAACTAGAACTACTATACGATCCAGCAACCCCAACTCTGGGTATATATCCAAAGGAAATGATATCAGGACATCAAAGAGATATCTGCCCTTTCCTATTAACTGCAACATTATTCACACTAGACAACATGTGGTGACAAACTAAGTGTTCATCTATGGATGGATGGATGAAGAAGATGATACACACACACGTATTATTTAGCCATGAGAAAGAAGGAATTCCAGCCTTTACTGACAACATGGATGGACCTTGAGGGTATTCTAATTGAAATAAGTCAGGTCAGATAGAGAAAGACAATTACTATATCATATCACTTATATGTGGAATTTAAAAAAGCTGAACTCACAGAAACAGAATGGTGGTTGCCAGGGGCTAGGGCTTGGGGGAAATAGGAAGATGTTGGTCAAATGGTACAAACTTTCAGTTATATGATAAGATCTAGGGATCTAATATACAACATGGTGACTACAGTTAACAATATTGTATTATATACTTATCAGTTGCTCAGAGTAAATATTGAATGTTCTCACCACAAAAAAGGAATGATAACTATGTGAGGTGATAATCCTAGTGTGGTAATCACTTTGTAATATGTTAAGTATATCAAATCAACATCTTGTAAACCTTAAATTTACACGTTATATATCAATTATATCTCAATAAAGCTTGAAAAAAAAATAGAAACTATCCCTAAATCCAGATATTGGACTTAACAGGCAAAGACTTTTAAATCATTGATTTTAGATATGCTCAAAGGGCTAAAGGAAATCATACACAAAGAACTAAGGGAAACCATGAGAATGGTTTCATCAAATATCAACAAAGAGATTATAAAAAAGGAAGCAAATAGAAAATACAGCTCTGTAAAGCACAGTAACAGAAATGAAAATATTCACTTTTTGAGTGTTTCAATAGCGGATATAAGCAGGGAGAAGAATCAATCAACTAATGTAATTAAATATATAGAACATCAGATGGTAACATGTGCTATAAAGAAAAATAAAGGCAAAAAGGTTGACAAGGAGTAGACAATGTTCTAATATTAAAACAGGATGTTAGGGAAGACTTTACAGAGATAGTGGTACTTAAGACTTAAAGATGAGGGCGCAAGCCATAGAGACAACTGGGAACACAGCTGTGTAGAGGTCCTGCAGGAAGAGTGTACCTAGCACTGTCCAGGAAAGGAAAGGAGCCAGGTACATGGAATAGGCTAAGCCTAGGGGAACAAATGGGAGGAGAGGTCAGAAGTTTGATATTGTACACATTACAACTATTAGATATCCAGTAGAGATTTTTGAGGCAGTAATTATATAAGAAAGCCCAGGGTGGAGCCCTGAGCCACTCTAACACTAAGAGGCTGAGCACAGGAGGAGGTAGTAGCCAAGAAGACATGGAAGGGCAGTTCTGGAAACTCAGGAGGACCAGGAGGTGGTTTAGAAGCCAAGACTATGGTCTAGTCTTTAAAAATTAATTTTCTTTTTTCCTAAAAAGTATTAAAGCAAATTTAACTTTATTATTTTTTAAATCTTTAAGTCAACACATTTATTCATTTTTATTTTAATTCCAGTATAGTTAACATACAGTATTAAATTATTTTCAGGTGTACAGTACAGTGATTCAACAATTCCATATATTATTCTCTTATCAAGAAGTGTACTCTTAATCCCCTTCACCTATTTCACCCACCTCCCCCACCTCCCCTCAGGCAATCATCTGTTTGGTTTTTGGTTTGTCTTTTCCCCTTTGTTCATTTGTTCCTTAAATTCCACACGAGTGAATTCATATGGTATTTGTTTCTCTGACTTATTTCGCTTAGCATTATACTCTCTAGGTCCATCCATGTTGATGCAAATGGCAAGATTTCATTCTTTTTATGGCTGAATATTATTCCATTCTTTATCCATTCATCTATCGATGGACAGGTGCTGTAGTCTGGCTACTGTAAATAATGCTACAATTAACATGGTGCATATATCCTCTCGAATTTGTGTTTTTGTATTCTTTGGGTAAATACCCAGTTATATGATTACTGGATCACATGGTAGTTCTATTTTAAAAATTACGTTTTCCAAAGAAATATTTAATGCTGCGGGAAGATATCATGGGTTATGTGGAGGGAAAAGCAGCATATGAAACACAATGCTATCAGTTATTTTTTGTACATGATGGTGACTGAAGACTTACTTCTTTACAATTTTAGGTACTTTCTTACTTTCAACACTAAACATGTATTACTTTCGTAAAAATCTGAGACAAGTATATTTTCAAGTAAATATTGGAAGGTGAAAAAAATCAACAAATCTGAAGCTAGGTTAATTGAGATCACCCAGCTGAAGAGTAGAAAGAAGGAAAATTAAAAGTAAGTCTAAGAGATAATGTGGGACACTCCATCAAGTGTACCAACATATGCATAATCAGAGTCCCAGAAAGAGGGGAGAAAGGGGAACAGAGAAATTATTTATAGAAATTGCCAAAATCATCTCCAATTTGACCGAAGACATGATCTACAAATCTATTTCAAGGGAATCTTGAAGCAGCAAGAGCAAGAGAACTTGTTATGTACAAGCGATCCACAATAAGATCAATAGCCGATTTTTCATCAGAAACCATGGAGGTCAGAGTACAGTGGGAAGACATATTCAAAGTGCTAGAAGAAAAGAATCGCCAATCAAAAATTCTGGATCTGACGTAATTATCCTTCAAAAATGTAGGAGACGGGGCATCTGCCTTCGGCTCAGGTCATGATCCCAGAGTCATGGGATCGAGCCCCACATCACGCTCCCTGCTCAGCGGGAAGCCTGCTTCTCCCTCTCCCACTCCCCCTACTTGTGTTCCCCCTCTCTGTGTCTCTCTCTGTCAAATAAAATCTTTAAAAAAAAATGTAGGCGAAATTAAGAATTCCCAGATAAAAGCTGAGGGACCTTATTGCTGGTACACACGATTCAAAAAATGTTAACTGGAGTCCTTCAGGTTGAAATGAAAGGGCACAAGACAGTAACTTGACTCCATATGAAGAAATAAAAAAACACCAGTAATGTAGCTACACAGGTAAATTATAGAAGTCAGTATTAATATATTTTTAGTTTTATAACCCCTCGTTTTCTGTGTTTTATTTAAAAGACAACCATATAAAACAGTAACTATACATCTATACTGATGGGCACACAATGTATAAAGATGTAATTTGTGGCAACAACACAAAATGGAGGGAACAGAGCTATACAGGAGCAAAGTTTTTATGTACTATTAAAACTAAGTATTAATTCAAACTAACTCTTCATTACTCAAGCGTTAATCTAATCCAAAGGGCAAATGTTTATAACTAGACAAAAGATAAACAAGGAAATAGAAGAACATTAAATCAACTAGACCTAACAGATAAATATGCATAACAATCCACCCAACAGCAGAATACACATTCTTCTAATGTACGTATAAAACATTCTCCCAGATAGACCATATGTTAGGCCACAAAACAAACTTCAAGAAATTTAAAAAGAATAAAATCATACAAAGTTATCTTCTCCAAGACAATGGAAAGAAATCAGAAATCCAAAACAGAAGGAAATCTGGAAAATTCACAAATATGTAAAAATTAAACAACACACTCCTAACAACCAATGGGTAAAAGAAGAAATCACAACAGAAATTAGAAAAATTCCCCAAGATGAATGAAAATAAAAATATGACATACTAAAACTTATAGGATTCGCTGAAAGCAGTGCTTAGAGGGAAATTCACAGCTTAATTACCTACCTTTAAAAAAAGAAAGATCTAAAATCAGTAACCTAACTTTCTACCTTAAGGAACTAAGGAAAAAAGAGCAAACCAGACCCAAAGCAAACAGAAAGAAGGAAATGGCAAAAATTAGAGCAGAGATAAATGAAACAGAAAATAGAGATATAATCAAGTAAACCAAATTTGGTTCTTTGAAAAAAAAAATCAACAAAAACAGACATTCCTTTCCCTAAGCTGACCCCCCCCCCCAAAAAGGTATATTCTTGCTTTCTCTTGCTCTTTTTCAAATGTACATATAGATAGGAGGAACCAGTGAAAAGGGAAAGATTTAAGGCAGCTGGCTATTATGTTCATCTTCAACAGCTGGAACAAGCTACTCAATTTTTTTTGACTTTTATCTCAAAATTGAGCTTAGGTATAAAACTGGGACAATGATGCTTACAGCATCT
Source organism: Callorhinus ursinus (assembly GCF_003265705.2). Classification (NCBI taxonomy): domain Eukaryota; kingdom Metazoa; phylum Chordata; class Mammalia; order Carnivora; family Otariidae; genus Callorhinus; species Callorhinus ursinus. The sequence goes on from NW_027397165.1 coordinate 523,425, forward strand.
TTTTGATGATTAAATGAGACAAGAATGTGTAAATTACAAGGTCCAACATTCATTAAGAACTTAATAAAAGCATGTTACTAAATATTGATGCATTAAAGATATTCACTGTGGCATTATTTACAATAGAAAAAATACTGAAAAATAACCCAAACGATGAGAAATGTTCTGTAAATGGAGATGGTATGATGGCATAACTTCAGAGTATTTAAAATATTCACTCACAAAAGGTATGAAGCCATTATTTTAATATCAATTTCTTCTTTGATGGTATTTATTTGGTTTCATTCCCCAAATGACTGCCCACCCCAAACAACGTAAGAACATGTAGTTATACTTTCTTTGAATGCTTTTAGCTTCATGCTTTCAACACTCAACTTTTTAATACATCTTAATTTTACTCTGATAAGGTAGAATCTACTTTAATTGCCCCAGTTAGCCAGTTCTTATATTATTTATTGAATAATTCCTTTTTCTGCTAATGTGAAATGTTGTCCTTATTATAAATTCAACTCCTACATGTTGGATCTGTTTGTGTAAATGTTCAACTAAATTCCACTGTTACTACCATACTACTTTAACTCCTACAGCTTTATTTAAAAAGTTTAATACCCAATAAGAAAAATACTTCATTACATTTTCTATTTTCTTGGCTATTCCCAGGACTTCTGGTGAAGAAACATGGAATTTGCTGATAACCATGAGGATAAAGGGTACAAACATTTGATGCCACATAGAAGAGACCAACGATGAGACTGAGGATCAAACCAAGGATCTGAACCTGCAAGGCAGAATAAGCTTGAAAAGCTGTACACCTTCACAACTGTTCCTTTTGTTTCTTCTGTTGTCACAGCTAATTGTTTTAGCATACTTCTATTATCTGTGTCACCAGAAAAATCTTTCCATCTTTTGTAATCTGATAAAAATAGAGCACCAATGACTAGAGAGGTGTGCTAAGCTGGAATCCTTAAAAAACCATGTGCCAAACCAAACCTGATCCGTGAAAGTCTGTGATACTATGACATTTATGATACTACCATTACACTAAACACAAAGAAACATTTCTTACAAAATTATGCAAAGTTAACTGGGGAAAACACTAATGCTAGTACACTAAAATCATAAAATTATATAGACCATGTGTTCAGTCATGTAAAGAAATATGCATAAAAGACTAAGAAAATCTACCAAAATGCTAAGAATAGACACATGGTCATGATAAATTATCTTCTGTACATTTCTAAATTTTTTAAAATACTGAGCACATATTTTTATTATGAAGAAAAGTTCTTTTGCAGCCAACAAGGTAAATCTATGGAATGTTTGAGATTCTAGGCTTTTTATTAAGACTACTCAGAATAACTAGTTCTTTGTCCTTTTTATTATGCACATATATCTGCTTTCTCAACTACTATGTAAGCTTTATAAAGAGAAGAACATGTTTTATACTACATCCAGCACAGGGTTGGTCATATACTTCTTTAAATGGTATCAACTGGAAGGTTTGGGTGTGGATTCAAGAGCTGCATCTCTGACTGACACATCCAGGTTTGGAATAAAAACCATGCTATATAGCAACCCCTAACATCTAAGACAGTAACAGCAAATAATACATTTTACACTTCATCAGAGGCTAAAAGCCCAAAGGCTTTTCCCAAAAATAATATAACTTCTGAATCTCACTATCCTCACCTACCTTGTAGTGTTACCATGATTCTAGCAATTAAGCAGACACCCAAAAAATATTTTATCAACCATGCCACAGAGGTAATATTTGACACCACCCACCTCACTAGATGGGATTTGCTAAAGAGTAAGTATTCAGACATCAGGAAAAAGGCTTGATGTTCTTTGACATGGAACTGTAAGAATTCAGTAAGATTTTGTAACTTTACATAATAGGATAGACTAGACCAGTGGTTTATAAAGTGTGGTCCCTGGACCAGCAGCCTTAGTATCACCTAGAAATTTGTTAACAATGTACATTATTGGGGCACCTGGGTGGCTCAGTTGGTTAAACGTTTGCCTTCGGCTCAGGTCCTGATCCTGGGGTCCTGGGATTGAGGCCCACGTTGGGCTCCCTGCTCAGCAGGGAGTCAGCTTCTCCCTCTCCCTGCCCACTGCTTGTGTTCACTCGCTCTCTCTCTCAAATAAATAAATCAAATCTTAAAAAAAAACCAAACAACCAACAACAATGCACATTATCCAGCCTTGTCCCAGGCCTACTGAATCAGAAACGGGAGGGGGAATGAGATAAAGGTGTGTGAACAGGGGAGGGAGACCAATAATAAAATTACTCTGATACATGCTCAAGTTTGAGAACCAGTGTGCTAGACCTTCACAAAACCAACTGGCTCAAAATGGATGAAAGACCTAAATATGAGACAGGAATCCATCAAAATCCTAGAGGAGAATACAGGCAGCAACCTCTTTGACTTCGGCGACAGCAACTTCTTGTTAGACACATCTCCAAAGGCAAGGGAAACAAAAGCAAAAATGAACTACTGGGATAAAAAGCTTTGCACAGCAAAGGAAACAATCAACAAAACTAAAAGGCAACCTATGGAACGGGAGAAGATATTCACAATGACATATTTGATAAAGGGATAGTATCCAAAATCTATAAAGAACTTATCAAACTCAGGGCACTTGAGCGGCTCAGTCGGTTAAGCGTCTGCCTAAGGCTCAGGTCATAATCCCAGGGTCTTGGGATTGAGCCCTGCATCAGATTCCCTGCTTAGCTGCTTCACCCTCTCCCTCTGCCCCTCCCCTCTTTGTGCTCTTTCTCTCAAATAAATAAAATCTTAAATTTTTTTTTATTTTTAAAGATTTTATTTATTTGACAGAGAGAAAGAGCACAAGCAGGGGGAGCAGCAGACAGAGGGAGAGGGAGAAGCAGGCTCCCCACTGAGCTGGATGTGGGGCTCGATCCTACGACCCTGGGATCATGACCTGAGCTGAAGGCAGACGCTTAACCGACTGAGCCACCCAGGCACCCCAAATAAATAAAATCTTAAAAAAAAACTTATCAGACTTAGGGTGCCTGGGTGGCTCAGTTGGTTAGACAACTGCCTTCGGCTCAGGTCATGATCCTGGAGTCCCAGGATCGAGTCCCGTATCAGGCTCCCTGCTCAGCGGGGAGTCTGCCTCTCCTTCTGACCCTCCCCCCCATATGCTCTCTCTCTCAAATAAATAAATAAAATCTTAAAAAAAATCTTATCAGACTCAACATCCAAAGAACAAAAAATCTAATCAAGAAATGGACAGAAGACATGAACAGACATTTCTCCAAAGACAACATAAAATAGCTAACAGACACATGAAGAAATGCTCAACATCACTCGGCATCAGGGAAATACAAATCAAAACCACTATGAGATACCACCTCACACCTGTCAGAATGGCTCAAATGAACAACTCAGGAAACAAGAGATGTTGGCAAGGATGCGGAAAAAGGGGAACTCTCTTACACTGTTGGTGGGAATACAAATTGGTGTAGCCACTCTGGAAAACAGTATGGAGGTTCCTCGAGACATTAAAAATAGAGCTACCCTCCCATCCAGCAATTGCACTACTAGGTATTTACCCAAAGGAAACAAATGTGATCTGGAGGGGCATCTGCACCCCAATGTTTATAGCAGCAATGTCTACAATAGCCAAACTATGGAAAGAGTCCAGATGTCCATCAACAGATGAATGGGTAAAGAAGTTGTGGTACATATACATACTGGAATATTACTCAGCCATTTAAAAAGAATGAAATATTGCCATTTGCAAGATGTGGATGGAACTAGAGGGTATTATGCTAAGCGAAATAAGTCAGTCACAGAAAGACAAACACCATATGATTTCACTCATATGTGGAATTCAAGAAACAAAACAGATGAACGTAGGGGAAGGGAAGGAAAAATAAAATAAGATAAAAACAGAGAGGGAGGCAAACCATAAGAGACTCTTAACTATAGTAAACAAACAGGGCTGCTGGAGGGGAGGTGGGTGGTGGGATGGGGTAATTGGGTGATCGGCATTAAGGAGGGCACTTGAAGTAATAAGCACTGGGTGTTATATGCAACTGATGAATCACTAAATTCTACCTCTGAAACTAATAATACACTTTATGTTAACTAAAAATTCAATTTAGGGCCCCTGGGTGGCTCAGTTGGTTAAAAAATAATAAAACAACAACAACAACAAACTGGCTTTTAACAATTCAATAAGTCTTGGAGAACTTTCTCTACATTTGCAGTTAACTAACCACTATTCATATTCACAACTGGCCCACATCACTGGGTTAAGGGAGTCACTAAAAAACTATCATGAGAAAAGATACACATACAAAGGCATTTTTCATAAAGATCAAAACATGATGTTCAACATTTTTTCTAGAAGCCATTTACCTTTTTTTGAACCATTTCTGAAAATACGTACATAAACACAATAAAAACATCACAAAGATTTGGGGGAAAATACTTTAAACAGAGACAAAGGACTAATATCTCCAACAGGGCTTTTATAGAAAAACACTAAACCAAGAGAAAAATGGGCAAATGAACAGACAATCCACAAGAGCAAATCCTAATAACCAAACATGAAAAGGTGCTCAAATTCACTATCCATCAGGTAAGGGCCAATTAAAGTAACATGGAGATTACTGGGATTCTTACACAGAATCAAAATTATCAGTAAGTAAGGGCATATATATAAGATTGCTTAATGTAGCAATCATTGTTCATAATAGGAAAAAAAAGAATATGCATTAATAGGGAAACAGTTGAATAAATTATGGAACATTCAAACTATGGAATATTATGTAGCCATTAAAAGAATGACATAGTTACACAAGTGATTTAGTGAATTTTTAACAAACCATTAAATAAGAAAACTGAGATGATGGGTGCCTGGGTGGCTCAGCTGGTTAAGTGACTGCCTTTGGCTCAGGTCATGATCCTGGAGTCCCAAGATAGAGTCCCACATCGGGCTCCCTGCTCAGCAAGGAGTCTGTTTCTCCCTCTGACCCTCCCCACCTCATGTGCGCTTTCTCTCTCTCTCAAGTAAATAAATAAAATCTTAAAAAAAAAAAAAGGAAAACTGAGATGCAAAAATGTCCTGCCTCCGTAATTCAAAGACAAAAATACCCTAAACATGTCAATATAATATAAAGATAAAAATACATACACAAGGATACACTTTAGGTTGTAGGAAGATGACCAAGAGAAAAAAAGACTACACCAAAAAACCCCCAAACATGTGGCAATATGTATTTATGCAAAATAATGCATATATAGTAAATATAAAAGGGACTTATCATGTAGTTTATGTGCTGACAACCATGTTCAATGATAGTTTCCATTTATTATGTGCTTTCAACGTGATCAGCATTAAACCTAGGAATTTTATGACTCATTTAGTTTACACCTAAAAACTATGAGGTAGATACCATAATCCCCAATTTACAGATATATAAACTGAGATTAATTTGATCTGTTGACAGAATTAGATCCTTCTAAACCCAAGTTCTTAACCACATGCAAGTGAATACATGTAGCTGTTGCACAGGGCATGGATGACAAAAAGAATTCAGATTCAGGAAGCAGTCTAAAAAATGAAGAGACATGAACCAAAATGTCTGTTGAAGACCACTGTTATAAGAACTGTCACATTTCAAAAGAAGATATAGGAGAAAGCAACCCATGTCAAGTTACATTTTTGAGAAAAATTAAGTTTTTAAAATTTTAATAGAGAGTCTGAGTAGTTACTACTACTAAATACCTAGCATATATGTCTTACCCCTTGAAAACCTTAAGATGCTCTTATTTGTAATAACAAAGCATCAAGCACAAAAGCTGCAATGTATTGCACCCATCAAGACTGTAAATTGTCTGGTACTTAAAAGTCAACCTTCCATCTACAGTCTTTATGTTAGCCCAATTCAGAGGAAAAAGGGAGCACAAGTGTCATACAAGGTAAAAGGAGTCCAAAACACTTTCTATGGTTTTAGTTACCCACAGTCAACAGCAGTCTGAAAGATGATCCTCCTGACATATTGTCAGATGGTCAACAGCAGACCAAGGCTGTATCATGATGACTACATCACAATGCCTAGTCGTTCACCTCACTTCATCACATAGGCATTTTATCCTATCATCATAAGATGAAAAGTGAATGCAGTACAATAAATTATTTTCAGAGAAACCATATTCATGTAACTCTTGTTACAGTATATTTTTATAACTGTTCTATTATCAGTTATTATTGTTAATCTCTTACTGTGACTAATTTACAAACTAAACTTTATCATAGGTTTGTGTAGGAAAGAACATAGTATGTATGGGGTTCAGTACTATTTATGGTTTCAGGCATCCACTGGGGGTCTTGGAATGTATCCCCTGCAGATAAGGTAGGGGGAAACTACTGTAACTGCAATCATTTAAGCAATCCTTCCTGGTGATAGAATGATCCAAGGGAAGAAAAGAACATGATAATCCCAAACTACACAAAAACTACAGCAAAAAAATTCCACACTTTGCATGTTTGCCATGTAAAAGTATAGAATGCATTTTAACTTTTACTTTCTAAATGGTCAGAACATTTAACTTAATAAAGTATGAAGTGTTAGTTTGACAGATAATCAAATAACCTCAAAGTGGGGTGCTATGATCCGACAAAGTATTAATTCTGATAGGTGCTGTTATGGCTCTACACAAAACACCAAATTAACTAGAACACTCTTCTTCCATCTCTAAATGTAAACCTTGTTCTGAAATCTGAAAACCATTCAATATGGCTGGAAAGGGTATGGCTTGTATAAGCAAATAGATCAGGTTTCAAACCCCAAATCACTGCCTGATTATGGGAATTTTAAGCAAATCACTTCACCTTGCTTAATATCATACTCTTCATCTGTAAAATGAGGGTAAGAATTCCTATTCTCAGAGTATTAAGGGGATTACATATAGTAGGTATTAAATCAGGTAACAATTATAGCACAAACAATGGAATGTTATAGTCATTAAAAATACATCTACAAAGTCATTACAAATTCTCACATTTAATTATAAAATATATAATACATTATAGCTAAAACATTTAAAGTAGAGAATATAAAAAGTGAAACTCACCCATCATTTCCAATTCAATTCTCTAAGCTTACAATTAAGGTATGTAACTTTCTGCACTTTTATGCCTTATTAAATATGTTCCAAATTTTTTCCCAAACAATGGTGCAGTGAGAATACTTAAGCATAATTTTTGTGCACACTTGAATATGTTTTTAACATAATTTCCTTAAATTAGAACTACTGGATGAAATAAAATGTATGCATTTTAAAATTAAAGGTGCGGCCAAATAACCCTGCAGAAGGGCATTTTTACACCAACAGTTTATAAGTACCTGTTTCCCCATAACCTAGCCAATTATAGATAGTATTGACAATCTAATGGTAAAAAATGATCTCACATAATGTACATTTCCCCATTATTCCTAGTGTAATCTTTTCATGTTTTCTTGACCAAGTTTAAAAATTATTTCATATTCCTTTATGAATTATCTGTCCATATACTTTTGCATGTTTTCCTAATGTTATTTACATTTTTAAGGATTTGTAAAAGCTGTTTACATAACGTGTTACTCCTTTGTTGTACACAGTGCAAATACTTTTTCCCAGTTTAAGAAGTCATCTGCCTTTTCTTTATAACTACATAAAATCTGTCAATTTTTAAAATGGCTTATAGGTTTTCTGACTTAGGAAATCCTTCCTCATGAAAGATGTTAAAGAGCTGCCTATATTTACTTCTAAATAGGTTTGTAGGATCCATGTGACTAGTGTAAAGAAATGATCTCAACGCATTTTTCCCTCAAACAGTCAATTGTCCCACTTTTCTTTATAAACAACACAACGCTTACTATTTCATTCTGCAGACATATTTGTCTGTTCCTATGCCAATTAAAAAAACTTAAAACATATTGAATAATGCATGCTTGCAATCACTCTTTTGCTCCCACCAGTTATCTGTATGTGTACCAAGCCAGGTGTTTGTCTCTAAACTCATTTATGTCAGTTGTATATAAGTAAGTTAAAATATTATATAGAACAATGATTTAAACTGAAAAGGGAACTATTTTTATAAAAACTAATCTGAGTATCTGGCAAAGACTAAAAAGGCAAGATGTTAAAATAAAAAGTGTTAAATTAGGGAAAAGAGATTCGGGGTAAATTATAAAAATTTCCAATTCTGTATTCAGGTTCCTTTACAAACTGAAGTCTTTATACCGTTGTTGCTCTACTTTAAAGAAATCAGAGATGATAGTTGTAGTTTATGTAAGTAAGAGAACAGACTATTTCTGACTCCAAGTAGTGTCTGTGGCCTTACATTAGAAAGTTAGGAAAAGGAATTGACATTTGTGTTTCAGTTTTTAAAAAGTGGTATGTACTGGGGCACCTAAGTGGCTAGTCAGTTAAGCATCAGAGACTCTTGATTTTGGCTCAGGTCGTGATCTCAGGGTCATGGGCTCTGCGCTCAGTCCGGAGTCTGCCCGAGATTCTCTCTCCCTTTGCCCCCTTCACACCCCCACCCCCGGGCTCACACTCTTCCTCTCTAAAAATAAAATCTTTTTAAAAAGTGGTATGTAGTAATGACATTTTTAAAAAGATCTGCTTTAACATTTTAACAATAATTAACCTAACAACTGTTGACCCTAATTTGATCAAAGAGGGCTTCTACTATATTGCGTCTTCCCATGCAGAAAATGGTATCATCTGTCTCTACTCACAAATTTAGATCATCTTTTAAATCTGTAAATAAAGGTTTAGTTTTGTTCTAACAGATCTTAAATACTGCTGGTTACCTTTATTTTCTTTTACTTATTTATGTAAACCATCTAATTATTGCCCATTCACATTCCTTTCTCCTTGCCAAAGGCAACACTTTTCACTTCTTATATCTATAATTTTTTTCAAAACTTTATGTTGTTCTGTGTGTACATTTTTAAGTTTCAGAAATGGTACTGAGCAATAAACATTTTTAACCACCCCCCCCCCCCGGCATTATTTTTAAAAGCTACTGATGTTGCTACATGTACTATTTGGTTCACTGCTTCTAAGTGCTACATATTCCATAATATGCATGCAGCACATTTTACTTACCCAATCTACTAACTGCCACAATGATGCAGTATTTTCCCGGATGTTACCTTATGGAATAATGTGAAATCATCTTTGGGATATATACCCAGAAGTAACCAGTCAAGGGTTCCTACAGCCTCACATGCCTGCTTAACACTTACCATTACACAGTTTTCTAATTTGTTAATCTGGTAGTTTTATAAGCTGTATTTCTCTAATTACTAATGAGTTCCAACATCTATTAATGTGCTGAATTCCCTGGTCTGTGAATTATCTATCCATAGTCTTTGTTTATCCTGGTTAATTTGGAGGTGTTCCTTAAATATACTACAATGACAAAGTCCCTTGACAGTTTTTTAAAAAGATTTATTTATTTTAGGGAGAAAGGGACAGAAGGAGAGAGAGAGAGAGAGTCTCATGCAGACTCCACACCGAGAGCGGAGCCCAACATGCGGCTCGATCCCATGACCCTGAGATCACAACCTAAACCAAACCCAAGAGTCGGATGCTCAACTGACTGTGCCACCGTGGCACACCACCCCTGACAGTTTTAAAACATTGCTAAACATTTATCCATCTATCACTACTCTGTAAAGTTTTATCTTTGGCAGTGCTGCTTATTGTTGTACACAGGCCAGCTGATATTCCACCAATTGTTCGAATGTGGTATTGGTCCATGACAAAATGAGTTTGCACCAGAATGTTAGTCAGCCATATCAGTAAGTACACTGTTTATTCCAACTGATGTTTTTCTTGTTCAAGGAAGCAGTGTGCTGATTTACATTCCAATGTGAGCGCCCATATCGCTGTGAGTTATGATGTTTTTCATTGAAAAGGAAGTCTTAATTTTGTATGATCAAATTTAAATTTTTACGATAAGATTTATGCTTTGGGTTTTTTAAGAGTTCCTTCACTACCAGTAAGTCACAATATAATCTTCTACATTACCTTCTCTTAACGTATGGTTTTACCCATTATGGCTTATTTTAATATACTCGATACCGTGAATAGGGTCTTTTTTCTAATCATCTAATTGGTTATTACTAATGTACAGACGAAATATTTGTTTCTGTATAGTCATCATTTACTTGGCTACCTCACTATACTTTTATTAGTTCTAATAATTTTATACTGTCTCCCCAGAAAACCAAAAGTCTCAATCCTATCACCTTCAAATAATAGTAAGTTTTCTTTTTTTTAAGCCTTTATTTGTTTGAGAGAGAGAGAGAACACACACGAGTGGGGAGGGGGAGGCAGAGGGAGAGAAGCAGGCTCCCTGCTGAGTAGGGAGCATGATGCGGGGCTGGATCCCAATACCCTGGAATCATGACCTTAGCCAAAGGCAGACAAGTGACTGAGCCACAGGTGCCCCAAGTTTTCTCTTTTAATACGTATCCTTCATTTCTTCCTTTTCTCTTGTATTTGTTAGGACCTCTACTATAAATTTAAGTGGCAAAAGTAATAGCATTTTTGCGTGACTTTTGAATTCAATGGAGATACTTCAGTTTTTCCATTATGACTTCTGGTAGATGACTTATAAATTTAAATTTTGTCTTCCTAGCTTTCTAAGAGTTTATATTAGTTTTAATTAATGTGCTGAATTTTTTCCAATGCTTTTGAAGCATCTATTGAAATATGGCTTCTTTTTCCTCTGTTACTTGGAAAGCCAACACTGAAGTGTCTTACGTTTTTTAATAACATGAGAAAATTATGTTAACAGAACAGGTCGCACATCTGTATATACATATTTGCAAATACAATTAGAAAATATACTCAAATTTTGAAGGAAGCTCCATCTGGATGAATTAAAGGTGATATTCTCTTTATACTTTTCTGTATGTCCTAGAATTTTCACAATACATGGTATATATTATATCATTCAAAAATGATTTTTAAGGAGGGGTGCCTAGGTGGTGCAGTCGGTTGAGCATCCAACTCTTCGTTTCAGCTCAGGTTGTGATCTCAGGGTCGTGAGATTGAGCCCTGCATCGGGCTCCGCACTCAGTGTGGAGTATGCTTGAAACTCTCTTTCTTCTGCCTCTGCTCCTCCACCCCCACCCCTGGCTCTCTCTCCCTCTCTAAAATAAATAAATAGATTTTTTGGGGGGGGGATTTTTAAGGAATCATGTACCTAAAAATAGCCTGAAACTTGAGTTATATTATTTATGATGTAATCATTAATTGGCTTTTAAAAAGTCAGCCTTACCAATTTTTTTTTAAAGATTTTATTTATTTGACAGAGAGAGAGAGCCACAAGCAGGGGGAGTGGCAGGCAGAGGGAGAGGGAAAAACAGGCTCCCTGCTGAGCAGGGAGCATGTGGGATTCGATCCCAGGACCCTGGGATCATGACCTGAGCTGAAGGCAGTTGCTTAACTGACTGAACCACCAGGCACCCCTCAATTTTCTTCTAAGAAAGCTTTCTAGCAAAGCTTTCTACCTCTCTCAAACCCTAAGTACATATGATCAATTTGTCTCTAGGAACACTGGACAATAGTTTGGTTGAGTTACTTTTATATGAGAGTGGTTATTTTTTTTGCCTTCAATTATAATTACTACCATCACAAACCAATTACTGAGCATAGCACTAAGTATCCTACATTTTATTTTATTCTGAAACTACTCTTAAGGTAGATATACTAAATTCCCAGAGAAAACTGGTATCAGAGCTAATAAGCAGGGACAAGACTCAAATCCAGATTGCACCCTACTTCCTTCCAAAGTAGAATCTGATTATGAACTTTCTTTCTAGAAAAGTTGTTGCCATTTTTGAACAAAGAGTGATTCTGCTTTGTGAGTAGAGATTCATGAAATCCCTCAAAATCTTTGTAACAATTGAGAATACTTCTTAGGTTTTGGGGTAAACTTAGTTAAGGGGCCCCCACAGTTCTATTCAATTAGGCCAGTAAACTTATGGATAGTAATCCATTTTGACAATGTAAAAAACACCTGTGAAAAGGAACTATATGGTCCAATTTTTGTGCTCTTCCACTCTTTAACCATGACTCACCTCTGCCAAGTGTTGTAGCCGGGTTAGCAGTGGGGTTCTCTTGTCAGATCCAAGGCGTGTGATATAGTTTGATCTTTTGCTAAATACATACAGAAGATTTAGGACTGCCAGCACCACTTGCATATCAGAGGAAGCCAATAAAGTTGTCAAATGCTACAGGGAACAAAAAGGGCAAGATTATGGTATTGGGCACACTAGGCCTTGAAAACTTAAAATGCCTATGTAGTAATAGATTTGTTCATATACACAAAGCTATCAAGGAGTTTAACAATACAAAAAGCTATTTATGAATATTTCAGCACCTACAACATGCAACCTTGTCCCCAAGCAGCTTATAATCTGGTAGCAAGCCAGAAAGTCCAAGTTTAAAAAAGAAAGAAAAGAAAAGAAAAGAAAAAAGTGAGCAGCAGCTCAAAATTGCACAGGTGTCCCCATGGGAAAAAACAGATTACAAAAGAGACAAACGTGATTTTTGATACAAAGTGGAACTTAAGAACATTAAGTCTCCAACTAGACTAAAAGTATTGTGAAAGAAAGATAATTTTATGCTCCTTCTTTATCCTTTGACAAATATAAAATTGGAACTAATTAAAATGCAGGGTCCTCCATAGAGAAGCTAAAGATAGCAACAGCTGGTGGCATTTATGACTGTTACAGTATAGTGTATGTAACAGTAATCCAAAAGTGACTAGATTTTTTAATAAAATCAAAGTTCATCATATATTGAAGCATTTGGTCAGTGTTAAAATCATTATGTCATTTAGTTGGCAAGAAACCTAGGTATTTCTGGTTGCTGATAATCCTGAAGGCTATGGATTTCCTTTTGCAACTAATCTATTTTATCTTTAACAGACTGCTTATCCGTTCCTCACTTAAAACCGTGGGTGCGATACTTTAGTTCAGTTATTCCACTTTTCCCAAGCCATTTCCTTTAAATTCTGATCCTATTTCTTTACCAAAGACTTGGGAAAATAAACACAACAGGTCACTTAGGCAATGAGTAATGTATCAAGGAAATCAAACTATTTCTAACAGTTTAAGTGATCCGGGGCTGCTCTAATAACCTGGAACAAAGATCAATTTTTGCAAATTCCCAAGAATACTTCAATACATGTATTACATTCTCATTAATTTCTTGAATCTGGAAAGGCAGAGTGAAGGTGACAATAAAGAACCTTCCCAGCAACCTGTGAAGGGTATCTATATCCAAAAAACATCATCATTGTCTTTGACACCGAAAACCCCACACCTCCATAATGAAAAGGAAAGAAGCAATTATCAGAAAGAAATAGCAATTTCTTTATCTCTGGACATGAAAAATAATACTTGAGATCACATAGGCTTGAACCTCTCCTACCTCTATGGAACTGTACAGATGCCGGGAAAAGCTGTACTCAATGAGCAAGGCTGTGAAGTTCAACACAGCCAAGAGAAGCATTTTCAGTTGTTCTCTTTCTGGCCTATCACATACGAGCATCCACGACATATTCTCCACTGTTTGTCCAGCATCTGCCAGGATTCCATCAAAGCGGTCCAACAGATCCACCCAGTGGTATAACTCACACTAGAGAAGGGAAGAGAAAGAGGAACATCAGAGAATAAGGTACTAAGTACCATGTGGGTGCCTTGCTACAAGTGATTGCTGAGCGTGACACCTAGACAAGTTCACTTCCCACCTTTGCTTCTCTTTAAAACCCCCCACCAGTACAGAAACCTATATGAGAAATATCATACTCTGAGGCATATAAACCTGAGTTCATTATTACATCAGTGCATCAAGTATACATGTGCTAACACCAGTAGACACCTTAACTAGGCTTCAGAGAGAGAATTCTGGCTACATTCTGAGGTCTACAAATACAATGACTCTCCCTGCCAGAACCCATTTTATCAGAAGTGTTATCTAAAGATTTTTTTAGAGTTATCTAAAGAAGATTCTTTTAACTATCTCAAACTCATATTGTCAAACTAAAGGAATTCTGTGGTTGAAATTCTTTATCATCACCTGTGTAAACATTCTTCATCCTCAGCTAGCAAAATGTTCTTTCACATTTTTCAATATTTCCTTGGTGTTCACAAGCTAAAAGTTACTGGTCTAGAGCTGTATCAGACATACACTAGATACTTATTAAGTAACTGATGAATGATGCTACCTCATTGTGGTTTCTCTTTCCGTATCAGAGAACACAAAATGATGTACTAGTCCAGGGAGCCCTGTCTGTTGGGAGCATGGGTTCACATACCTTCCCAATGTTCCATGTTTTGATCTGCTGCAGTTCCAAGAGGAGTTGCTCATCATTACAAACTTTGAGTTTGTCTATTAAGGCTCTGCAGTCTGCAGGCTGAGAAAAACAGGTATTCAAAGAGTGTTTTGGAGGATGAGGGGTACACAAAAACAAAGAATGGGAAAAGGAATCTTTAGGCTAACACACTCAGCAATTTAACTTCTGAAAGAATATACTATATTAGAAAATGGGAAATTTGCCAATCACTTGGGATTAAAGGGAAATATTATAATAAAACAATCCATCTGTGCATTTTTAACTTGGATAAACTTGTAGACAATCTACTTGGAAGGGTACCGACAACAGAAATAAAGGAAACGAGATAGACACCAATAAAAACAAAATCAAAGACTCTGTACCACAGCATGAAAGTTAACTGGAATGCCTGGTAAGAAATGTTGAATCAGAGGAACACTGAAAAACCCTAGTGAACTCACAGTTAAAGGTGAAGATTAGCACTGGCTGTATTTCTCTGCAACATTAAACCCTCTAACTGTAGGAGGGCAAAGACCTTCTGAACTTTCTAATACTGGGACTTCATTCTTACAGGATTCCCACTGCCATATATTCCTGCTCTCTTTTACTGATGAAAAGGCCTGTTTTTCAGGTAACAAGGCATGGACTGAGAGCTTATAGTAAAGTTTCTGAAAGTGGAGAAGGAAGGCGGCTAGGGACTGGGACACAGAAGTCTTCTATTAATGGATGGCAGCTGGAAATGATTACACTGGCTTTTTTTCTCTGTAAAGCAATATGGTATCCTGGAAACGGGCCTAGATTTGCAACCAAACAAAACTGGGTTCAGTTCTTAGCTTGATGTTTAATAAGCTGTTTGATCATGAGCTAGTCCAATCTCTCAGCCAGTTTTCTTACCAGGAAAAGAGACCTAATAACTACCTTGATAATGTGAGGTTCAAATGTTTGCCACATACTAAAGCACTTATTTCACATAACAGGGGCTTAAAATAGAGAGACGGCATACTACTACAAAGAGTATGGGCTTTGGAATTAGATAGTTGGTAAGCTACCTCTTTGAATCTTAGTATCCTCTTCTGCAAAATGAACTAACGCCACCTATTTATCCAGCAACATTGTTGTGAGATTTAAACTAGAGGTGTTTTCAGTACGCAAAACACAACATGGAAAAACAGGGTTGTTTAAAGGTCTTCTTTAAGCTAAGTCCCAAACCTTTCTCCCTCTGAGGAAGCATTATTAAGAGCTACCTGAAATTTCTGTGGTAATGCATGTAAAATCCTTGGCATAAAATCCTTCCATTAACAGGCCTGCACTTTTTTCTTCTCTCCCTGAAGTCATATACATTGAGGGAGAGGTGATGAAGCAAGAGAAACATAACATGGGAGTCTAAACCACCTGCTCATGTAATTCACTTGTGCTTTCTGGACCTATTCAGGCTTAGTATCAAATATACCACTTCAATGTCTAATGAAATGCAGTTACACAGATCCAATTTTTTGATTCTGTGGGTTAGATTACACCCAATTCATGATGAACATTTGAATCCTATAATCACTTGACATCTCAATCAGGCATTCAGTCTGTATCAAGTTTCAGTTGCAAGCCAGAAGCTGCTTTTCTGAATGTTAGAATAGTTGCTGGCAGACAACAGCCTTGCCAAAATTCTAGGAATCTCAGCTGCACTTCTATCACAGCTTGCCAGAGGCATCTTTGGCTGACACCTAAATCAGACGTCTCATTCTACTAGGTCAAAATGTCCACATAGTAGGGCAGCTTATATCATAACCTGAACCCTTCTCAGACTTTTCTAGATCCAGACCTCACTATTACTTTAGAGGTTATCCAGTAAATGAATCGAAACAACAAGCCCAAATTTGATGTATGCTGGTTCCAAAATCCAAAGAGGCACCTCCTATGTTGTTCCTCTGTCTTCATGGTATATGGTACAAGGCACAGCAATTCATCTCTCACTTTAGAAGGGAAATCTTGATATTTCCCAGACCTCTGGACTCCTAGAAACTTGTCTGATGTGGAAGACCCTGAAGCTTCAAAGGGCAGTCAGTCTCTGGCATACATATTTTCTGCTCACAAGATACAGTCAGCATAATGGCATCAATTTAATATACCAGCATGATGTTCTGTTTTATCAGCAGTCTCAAGGTCCCTACGGACCTTGTGGTTTGCAGAATGCACCAGGGACAAAAGTCTATCTTTACCATCTTGTTCCTGCTACATAAATGCAAACTGATTGTTATTTTCCTTCTCCAGGTAATGCAAAAGAAAGCACTTGCCAGTTCAATGGATGCATACTAATCGCCAAGGTTCACACTGACTTGCTCCAATAAAGATATCAAATCTAGGGGAAAATCCTTTGCACAGCTGTTGATATACAAAGTGATCAATAAATGCATTTCTTGTGTAGCCACTACTATGGAAAACTGTGGAGATCCCTTAAAAAAATTAAAAATAGAACTACCATATGATCCAGCAATTCCACTTCTGGGTATTTAACCCAAGAAAATAAAACAGTAATTTGAAAGGATATATGCACCCCCGTGTTCACTGTAACATTATTTACAACAGCCAAGATATGGAAACAACCTAAGAGTCCATGGACAGATGAATGGATAAAGATGGGGTGTACATATACAGTGAAATACTATTCATCTATAAAAAAGAATGAAATCTTGCCATTTATGACAACAATTATGGATGGACCTTGAGGGCATTATGCTAAGTGAAGGAAGTTAGAGAAAGACAAATACCATATAATCTCAACTTATACACAGATTCAAAAAACAAAAAGCAAATTTAAAAGACCCAAGCTCATAGATACAGAGAATAAACTGGTGATTGCCATAGGCGGACAGGTGGGAAAAATGGGTAAAGGGGGTCAAAAGGTAAAAAAAATTTTTAAATGTCCTTAAAAATAATACCTAGTATTAACCACAGTACAGAAAATTAGGTATGCTGCTCAAGGAAACTAAGCATCTTCAAGCCTTAAAAATTTATAGGGAGGGCACCTGGGTGGCTCAGTCAGTTGGTTAAGTGTCTGCCTTCGACTCAGGGCATGATCTCAGGGTCCTGGGATCAAGCCCCACGTTGGACTCTCTGCTCAGCAGGGAGTCTGCTTCTCCCGCTCCCTCTGTGCTCTCTCTCTCCCTCTCTCTCTCTCGCAAGTAAAAAATAAATAAAATCTTTAAGAAAAAAAATGTATAGGCAATGATCTAAAAATTCCAATTCCAGGACTTTATCCTAAGTAATTAGCTAGGAGCTATCAAATGTTGTGAGCCAGGAATGTGTGTATAGGTGTGATCCCAAGAACAAATCTGTACCAATCCACTAGGTAAAAGAAGAAAAAATTTAATTTGCATTTCTCTGATTATGTATAAGGTTATTCTGGAAGTTTAATGAATTTGTTCTTTTCTGAAATGACTATGTCCATTTTGTCATTGGGATATTCATCTCTCCTAGTGATGTAGCTACTACAGTTCACTGCTGAACGACATGGGGGTTGGGGTGCTGACTATCCTCCATGCAGTAGAAAACCTAAGTAGAATTTTTGACTCCCTAAAACCTTAACTATTAATAGCCTACTGTTGACTGGAAGCCTTAACGGGTAACATAAACACTCAACACATATTTTTATGGTATGTATATTATATACTGTATTCTTATAATAAACTAGAAAAAAGTTATGATTTTTAGAAAAGAAATATACATTTACAATACTATATTTATTGAAAAATATCCATATATAAGTAGAACTGTGCAGTTCAAACCCATATTGTTCAAGGGTCAACTGTGTATTAGGTTACAAATATTTCCCTCGGCTTGTCATGTGCCTTTTTACTTTGGATATATTACTTTACGCTTCTGTTATTTTTTTTTCCCTTTGTTTTAATGCTTGGAAGGGCCATCCCCATCTAACACCAGGTAAATATTCATTTATATTTCACCAAGAATTTATTTCTTTTAAAAATATTTGACTTTTAATTTATCTAGAATTTCTTCAATATAATAGTCCCCACCCCTCAAAAGTCAAAACAATTTTCCTGACAGTTTCTCGATTAATATTGTCCTTCCCTACCAATAATTCCTATAATTATCATGTTAAGTTCTTACGCACATGTACACTAGGATCCTTTCCTAGGTTATCTTCTTACACGGATGCCAGTTTTATTTTTTTTAAAGATTTTATTTATTTGACAGAGAGAGAGAGAGTGAGAGCACAAGCAGAGGGAGCAGGGGAGGGAGAAGCAGGCTCCCCACTGAGCAGGGAGCCTGATGCGGGGCTTGATCCCAAGACCCTGGAATCATGACCAGAGCCAAAGGCAGGCGCTTAACCAACTAAGCCACCAGGTGCCCCGATGCCACTGTTTTAATTTGTGTAGTTTAAGGCAAGTTTTCTTTTTGCTCTTTTGTTTCCAAAATAATTTGAGTATATAACTGTCAAAAATTCAAGATGCCAAAACACATCAAAAACAAAATCAAAAGGAAAGTATCCATAGATATATGAAAGTGAACATACTTGATATGTATGGCACTCAGTAAAAAACCTGATATTCCAATGTCAAATACAAAATGACCAGCATGAGCAGACAACCAATATAAGGCCAATAAATTTGAAAATATATGTAATTAAAGCATGAAAATTAAAACCATGAAATATTTCCCCCACTTATTAACAAAAATCTAAAAGATAATCTGTAATGTTGATGAGGGTATGGGAAGACAGCATTTCTCACATTCATTAGTATAATGCTTAACAAAAAAGAGTGGGAGAATGTCCATGCAATAATCTTTTAAAGACTAGAAGAAATATAGCAAAATGTTAATAGTGATATCCATGGTCATACTTGCCAGGTAGCTACAGTTTTTAAAAAATCAAATGGCTTGTATTTAGAAAATGAACTAATTGATTATGTGCCAGATACTTTGCTAAGCATCTGCCTCACATCAAGGAAAGAAAAATTATCAACCCTGTTTCACAGCTGTGAAAATCAGGCCACAA
This sequence comes from Callorhinus ursinus, assembly GCF_003265705.2. NCBI lineage: Eukaryota > Metazoa > Chordata > Mammalia > Carnivora > Otariidae > Callorhinus > Callorhinus ursinus. Next base: position 542,824 of record NW_027397165.1, read on the forward strand.
AAATCTAGTGATTTAAACTCATGTCTAATTCCAAAGCTCGTGCTCCTTGAACTACAACATAATGGGATCTACAGGAGTGTCATAATAACGCAATACTTTCTTAACCTCAAAATGCAGTTTAAGCCAGCTGACAGAATATTGGACTAAACCTGGGATTTCTACTGCTGACAGGATCAACTGACATGGTCAACCAATACACAGGTTAATACAGGTTAAGCTGAATTGTATGATTAAGAATCTATAATTTTAAAAAAGCTACAACACTGGCCTCACAAGAAATCTAGTTAAGAAAGGTGTTACCACTTTAATTTTCAAGAAAACAAAATTGAAAAAGAACCCACAAGTACAGACAGAATTTGAATCCACATCTGCTCTTTCCGTTATACCACACTGCCTTCCAACACACAGAAGACAGCAGCCAGGGAGCCTACTTCAGGTACATAAAGCTACAAACAGTTTAGTGCTCACTTTCCACTGGTGACTAGCTTATTCACTTTTTTAATCAAGCGAAGTTCAAAAGTAAATTTGACCGTTTCAAAACAACTTGCTGTTTTATTGCACTTTGTATATATAAGTGATGACACAGTTTGAAGATCAATATGGTTGAAGTGATTGCCCGGACTTTTTCTGAAATGAAAAAATAGAGTATACTTCTGGATACTTACAGCCTCAGTAGGTGTCTTTTTCAGTTTAGTCCTGTCTACTTTCATGTTTTCGATTTTCTGTTTTATGATCTGAAAAGAAATTTCCCAAAAAAGTGAGAACTTAAAAGTTGCAATCTTGAGTACTATATGCTTGACATAAACAAGACAGAATGAAGAACATGCAAAATGCTTAAAGCAAAAACTCTGGAGTTATGATGCCATGCCAACTAGAGGCACAGCTATGAGGTAGGGAAGAAAAAGGAATCTCTCCAGACAAAATTGGCCCACATCCATATGTTGCGTAAGACTGCAATCAATTTAAGCCAAAATTAAAACACTTTTTAAAAAACAAACCTCTCAAACTCATAACTGAAAATAAAAGATCACAATGTTTTTAACACACCTCAGGATGGAAAAATTCACCATATCCTTGTAGTTTTCTGGAAAATTTAGCAATTCTACTTCTGGGAATTTATCCAAAGAAAATCATAAGGAAGTACACAAATATTTAACCACAAGAATCTATACTGCATGACCATATGTAATAGTGACAAATTGGAAAGGACCAAATGTCCAAAAAGGATTGGTTTAAAATGAAATATTACACACACAACTGTTATAAACACTGCACACAATTACGTAACAAAAAGATATTCATGGTGAAATAAAAAGGTTATAAAACAAACAGTATAAACCTATGTCTAAACTGCTTAGAAGGGGTATGAATCAAAATGTTAACTCATTGTTAACCAAAAGGATTAGGTATATACATCTCTGTATCTTTTATTGTTTTAACCAATAAAAATATATTAGTTGTGTTAGAAGAACAAAAGCAACACGACACTTTTATTTTTAAATTAGAAAATGAGGTATAAGACTCCCACTAGAAATGTCCTAAGCACAGAACACAAATCATTTTTACTAAGGCCATTTAATTTAGAAGGCACAAAAGTGGGCAACCCACAGTATAAACCTATGTGATCTTTCATGGCAGACAAGGGACAGAAAGAAATAAAGGTTTCTCCCATTAGCAACTAGGACACATGGACAGAAGTAGAGGTGAACTGAAAGCTCTTTACACACCAAGGATTCTCCTACTAATAATGTTATTTGCTACACAGCAGTAACTGAAGGTCAATGTCTCTCCCCCAAGAAGGCTGTCAGAGTATAAAGCTGACCAAGCACAAGTATAAAATTCAGGTATCTTTTGGCCTCGACTTTAGTCCGGTACTGTGGAAATAAAGTGTATTTGCCTACATGGTTGGCATCTATTTAACCAGTGGACACTTCAGGAAGAACTGGTGAAACATCCAGAGTATATTCTAAAATGCTTTCATAGAGACAGATACACACACACACACACACACACACACACACACACACACACACAGTTTTCCCTCTACGGTTCACATGTTCACATGTTAGGATATGAAATTCCAGATTACTTTTTAAAAACTTATCTCAGAATATAAAAGAAAATGAACAAAATGCCTGCTGCCTACAACTTCCAAATATCTAAAACAAGACCAACAGGATTCTGGCAACGATCTGATCCATGTAGTGGAAATTTAAGTGAGCTACTTGTATTCAGTTTTGGCTTTTTCTCACAAAACTTCTCACACTCATTCCCTAAAACAAGCAGCTATCACACTATTGTGGCTGCAGTCCTTTGCTGGGAGGCTTTGAGACTACCTCTACTGAGTAGCAGCCAGCCCCAACACCATACAATCCAAATCACTGAATGCCTTCCTTCCAAAATTAGAAACAAGGTAAGGATGTCCATTCTCACCACTTTATTCAACACAGTGTTGGAAGTTCTAGCCACTCTAATAAGGTAAGAAAATTAAATAACAGGTATATATATCAGAAAGGAAAAACAAAACTCCCTATTTGCAGATGACAAAGGATTAATCTAGTAGAAAATCCACCAATGTTACAAAAAAACCACTCCCAGAACTAATAAATGATCTCAGTAGAGTTGCAGGATCCAAGATAAACATACACAAATCAATCTATTTCTATATACTGGCAATGAACACATAAACTCCAAACTTTAAAAGTATACCACCACTCACAATTGCTCAAAACAAAACTCTAAAATACTTAGGTGTAAATCTAACAAAGCATGTATAGGACTTGTATGTTGAAAACTACAAAATGTTGATTAAAAAAAAAACCAAAGAGCTAAATATATGAAGATATACTATGCTCACAGGACTCAACAACACAGTAAAGAAGTCAATTCCCCTCAAATTGATATACAGGTTTAATGCAGATCCTACCCAAATCCCAGCAAGATTTTTTTTGTAAATAAACTGAGATTATTCTAAAATGTATATGGGGTGCCTGGGTGGTACAGTTGAGCGTCTGACTCTTGGTTTCAGCTCAGGTTGTGATCTTAGGGTCGTGGGATCAAGCCCTGTGTCAGGCTCTGCACTCAGCACAGAGTCTTCTTAAGATTCTCTTTCCCTCTCCCTCTGCCCCTCCCACCCCGTGGACTCACCTGTGTGCTCTCTCTAAAATTAATAAATCTTTAAAATGTATATGGAAAGACAAAGGAACTACAAGAGCTAAAATAATTTTGAAAAAGAGGAGGTATCACTCTATCCAATTTCATGACATATATATATCTCCCTACAGTAGTTAAGATATATAATATATGTAGTATTGGAGGTGGGATAGATGCATGTATCAATCAGAACAGAGACTCAAGAAAGAGACTCATACAAATATGCCTGATTTTTTTTGAGAGAGAGAGAGAGCATGGGGGGGGGGAAAGAAAGAAGGAATCTTAAGCAGGCTCCATGCCCAGCATGGGGCTTGATACAGGGTTCAATCTCACAACCCTGAGACTGTGACTTGAGCTGTAATCAAGAGTTGGGCGCTGAACCAACTGAGCCACCCAGGTGCCCCTACCCAATTATTTTTGACAAAGTTGAAAAAGCAATCCAAAGGATAGTTTCATCAACAAATGGTGCCAGAGCAAGTAGATATCTATAGGCAAAAGATGAACTTTGATCTAAGCCTCGTTCTTTATATAAAAATTAACTCAAAATGAATCATGTGGTGAGAATGTGGAGAAAAGTGAACCCTTGTGCACTGTTGGTGGGAATGTAAATTGGTGCAGCCAATATGGGAAAACACTATGGAGGTTCCTCAAAATATTAAAAATATGATCCAGCAATTCCATTTCTGGGTATTTAGCAAAAGGAAAACACTAACTTGAAAAGATCTATGCATCCCCATGTTTACTGCATTATTTACAATAGCCAAGACATGGGAGCAATCTAACTGTCCACTGATGGATGAGTGGATGGATACACATACATACACACACACACACACACACACACACACACACACACACACACACACAGGAGTTATTAGTCAGCCATAAAAAAGAACGAAATCTTGCCATTGTGACAAATGGCTGGACCTTGAGGGCATTACGCTAAGTGAAGTAACTCAGAGAAAGACAAATACTGTATGGTCTCACTTACATGTAGAGTCTCAAAAAACAAAGTCCCAAAACACTGAACTCACAGATAGAACAGATTGGTAGATGCCAGAGGCAGGGGTGAGTGAAACGGGTGAAGGTGGTCAAAAGGTACCAACTTTTAGTTATAGAGCAAATAGGTTATGGTGATATAATGTGTAGCATGGTGACTATAGTTAATATTGTATTATACACTTGATAACTGCTAAGAGAGTAGATCTTAAAAGTTTTTGTCTTAAGAAAAAATTCTAACTAGACTTACTGTGATCATTTCACAATATATACAATACCAAATCACTATTCTGTACACCTAAAACTATTATAATGTCATGTTATTATCTCAATTTAAAAAATGCAAAGTAAAAAAAAGGATCACAGACTTAAACGTAAAAGTATAAAAGGAAGAAAATATTTGCGACCCATATACAGTATCTAGAATATATAAAGAACCTCACAATTCAACAAAAAACCAAACAATCCTCCAAAACAAGAGCACTGATTAACTTGCATTAATAAACAACTCCAACTCTTTTACTGACTTAAGAAAATGGAGATGAGATCACTGGCAAATCTTCACACATGTGTCTCACTTTAACCACAGCTGTTCTGACTTGGGATTCTGTACCAGCCAAGGGTCTCGGTCGAGAAAATAGACTCTGACTAAAGCAGAAAAATGACTTACTGGAAGGGTAACAGCTTAGGGAATCAATAGGAAGGCTTATAGATCCATATTCAGAAAATAGGAGGAACCAAGGGAGCTATGCTGCCTTGAACTTCAGCCAAGGACCTCCCACAGCTTAGTTGGGGGCGCCTCTATTGCCAACACCAGACTCTAGATGCCTGGAAGGTCCTGCTGTGGCAGAATGATTTCTGAACCGTCTCAGGTTATTTGCATCAGTGGTTCTAGACACAAAAAAATCCCAAGTGTGAGCATCTAATCTGTCAAGAGTAGGTCCTAAGCCCAGGCCCTAGCTGTCAAGGTTCGGGGACAGCAATTATGTTTGGCTTTATCCGTTTGCAGTGTTTGGGCTCCAAACTTTTCATAAACAGATTCAGATGATAGGCACCCAATTAAACAACCAAGCCAAAACAAATGAACGAACACACACATTCCCCTAACCAGTGCAACGTTAACCTGGTTTCTGTAATTTTGTTGCAAGAAACATCTATTGTTTAAAAAAGTATAATACTGTCCATGAGACATCAATTAAGAAAATTCAAGTTTTTTTTGGTTCTCTAAGCTGGTTTCACAGTGGGAAGGAAAGTATTTTTTGAGCACTCACTACAAGCCAGACAATGAGTTGGTGTTTCCTAAAGCATTTTAGAGCCTTCTGCTCATGAAGGAAGACAAGGTTCCAGTAATTTGGGAAATGTTAAAAACGGAATTTGTCTTCCTTTAGGATAGTCAAGTGGCTGACTGACATTACTAACAGCTCCAAATCTTGGGTAAAGGAAACTTATTAGGGCACAAAACCATTTTTTTCAAGGGTTATTTACTAAAAGCCCACAACTTTAAGCATCCCAAAGAACAAACTTTGAGACATGCTGCCCAAGGGGCTTCATATAATAGTCTTTCATACAATCCTCACCACTCAAGCCAAGTTTTGTCCCCACTTACAGATAGAAAACTGAGGCTCAGAGAAATTAAGTACCTTATGCCTAGCTAGTAAATGCCGGCACCAAGATCTAAATCCAGGCCTTTTTGGCGCCCACGTCCATGCTTTAACAACATGTTTTTCTCTTTATTTACTAGTTTTATTACAATAAATCCCTGTAGATGAAAATATACAGTTGTGACAAGACTCTTTTACACCGTTGGATCCTATGTTCAGAAAATTATTTCAAGAGAGAAAGCTGGGGCAGAAGGTGAGATACTGTCAAATCACACTAATGATGGGAACAGTAACCACGGAATGAGTTCTACCTAATGTTTAGAAGTTAAATGGCTGAAAATCCCATTACATAAAAAAGCCTCTAACAAAAAAAAATTAGTTCTAAACAAATTCCTGGAAATGGCCTACTGCCTTTGTTGGGTCAGACCAGAACTCTGAGCACCAAGCAATCTTTATATGTAATGAAGATATCTTCCTAAACTTAGGTTAAAAAAGATCAACTTTAAGGAAATTAAGTGATTATGAACCACCATCCACAGCTATACATTACTTAAATACTTCTATTTAATTAACCGTTTTCCCTTCCTTCTTTCCCCCAAACTTCATTTACCTTTGAGGTTCGAATCTTGGTTTTGTAGGGTTTACATCAAGACAAGTGTGTTCACTTAAAATATATTGAGGGGAAGTCGCTCTTCAAAGGGTAACTCACTCTGTAGTAATCACCTCCAGTTGATCAAATTTAGAATGACTTTCAATACTGAATCAGCTTAAGGGCAGAGGACACCTGTAGTTCCCAAATCTGGCTCAATAGAAGTTGAGTGTAGTGGCAGGTTAGCCTTACAATTCAAAGTATGGTTGAAGGATCAGCAGCACTGACATCACCTGGGAATTATTAAAAATGCAGAATCTCAGGCCCACCAGACCTGAGGAATCAATCTGTATTTTAATGAGATCTTCAGGTGATTAATATATTTTAAGTTTGAGAAGCACCAGATCAGAATACAGGCTCAAAATCAGGAAACCCAGGTTAGGATCCCTGCTAGATCATCTACTCACTGTATGAGCATGGACAAACCAGCCTCTGTGCACTTCTGTTTCCTCAACTGTGAAATAGGGATAACTGATCTCCCCACTTCCACACTTACTTTCATCCAATCCATTCTCCAGAGAGCAGCAAAAGTAATCTTCTTAAAACATAAATCAGCTCATGTTACTTCCTTGCTTAAAACCTTTCAACAGTTTTCCTAGAATTATATCCAAACTCTAATCATGACTCACAGGGTCCTGGCATGATTTGGCTGCTGGAACTCTCTCCAATCTCCTCTCTGCACAACTACTTTAGTCTTTCCCTTTAGTTTCTAGAATGCTCTAAGTTCCTTCTGTCCTCTAGACCTTTACAAGTGATATTCCCACTGGAATGCTTCTACCCCACACTCCTATTTCTTCCCATAGCTAGTTCCATTTGAGGAATGACTTTAAGACCCAAAGTGGCTTCCCAAGGCAACTCACCTAAAGCTAGTCTGTTATTTTTCTATTACACTACCCTGCTTGTTTCTCTCATAGCAAATATCAATATAACTAGTTTGATTTTCTACAGTATTAAGCTCTCGGCATCTAGCACAGCATCTACTACATGATAGGTAGGCAAATATTTGCAGAATGGAGTTCATGGAAGAAGTATGGACTGAATAAAAATCTGTGATTGTCAGCATATAGACAGTATTTGAAGCCATTGGTCTGGAGATGATGACTTACAAAGAAAGGAGGAGAGAGGCCCAGAACTGAGTTCCTACTTGATCTTACATTTAAAGGTAAGGAAAAGGAGGAGAACCCAGAAAAGGAGAGGTTAGTGAGGTAGAAGTAAAACTAGTTCATCATGGTATCATGAAAGACAAAAGATGGCAAGACTGATCAGTTGTGTCCAATGTTAAAATGAGGTATGTCCAGAAAAATGTACACTGAAATTGGCAAGAGAGATAACTTGATGAACAATAGTTTCAGTGGTATGGTGGGAAGGGAAGCCAGACTGGAGTGAGTCAGGGAATCAATGGAAAATGAAGCAAGGGGCGCCTGGGTGGCTCAGTTGTTAAGCATCTGCCTTCGGCTCAGGTCATGGTCCCAGGGTCCTGGGATCGAGCCCCGTGTCGGGCTCCCTGCTCGGCAGGAAGCCTGCTTCTCCCTCTCCCATTCCCCCTGCTTGTGGTTCCCTCTCTCGCTGTGTCTCTCTGTCAAATAAAATTTTTTAAAAATCTTAAAAAAAATGAGGCAATACAGATGGCATATGTAGAAAACTCTTCTGAAGATGTTGGCTGTAAATGCAAGCAGAGAATTATGGGGTCATTGAAAGGTAGAGGGGAAGAGGAGATAACAAAAAGAAAATTCCTAAGAAAGCTGAGGGTAGGGGACCCTTTAACCTCTATTTCACCTTAACATAACACTCATGTGGGTTTTGAAAGCACAAATACTAACCAGAATTACGACAACCCTCTCCCTAATCTCTTAAAACTTGACTGAGTGTCCCTCTGTATGTGCTTACATTGTATCCTGTACCTATCACTTCCCCCCTATTAATGAGAAAATGTTTGCCACAGGATGAGGAAGTTTAAAACAAGCACACACAGAAACCCCCACAAATCGGGAGGGAAAAAATATACATTATCAGTGGTTGCCTCTAGGTGGCAGGATAACACAGTTTTTATTTATGCTTCATGCTTTTCAGGTTCTTCCAAACTTTTTATAATCATACATCCATTTATGAGAATTTTCCTTTTGTACAGTTTTTCTTAAGGTAGAAAAGAGTGACCCCTAATCCAAACGGTACGCATCAAATTAAGAACGATATCATCTAAACAAATGCCTTGGAGTGGCTGCTGCCTGCTCTTGAAACTTTTCTATACCTTTTGTTTAATCCTGAAGTTTAGCACACACTCAGTATTTACTGATTTATTATTGGTAGGTTAAGAAATGCTGCAAACACATCTTGGAGTGTGGATGAATCCAAGTCAGCCTAAAATTCCCACTGAAATCACAGAAAAGCAATTTGGTCGTTTTTAAATAAAAAGGCTTTTAGAGAACACTAAACTCCAACCTGCCACAAAGCAAAAGCCTTTGCCTCTATGAAGTCTCTGAAAGAAAATTCAGGTGAGAACTGCTCAGACCATCCATTATCTCAGGAAGCAGCAAACAGTCTTAAAACCCAGCCTGCTATATACACTATTTGATTACAGAGGCACAGAAATCATATTAACGGATTTCTTAATAAAGGGAACACATTTCCATCCAGCCTTGTTTCTGATTATTTACATTAATACCAACCCAACAAATATTCAGAGAACCCATGTCATTATAACAGCTAATATTTACTTACTACCTAATTATGCATTATCTCTAATCCTTTAACAACTTGAAGATGAAGACTGTTTCCAGTTTACTAAGTCCAAGAGTAGCCACATACCAAGTGGTAAACCTGGACGAAACCAAATTTGCTCCATGATTCTACAGTACACAAAATGTCTCTATGCACACACAGTCCACCCTGCCACCCTCCTCCTACAGACACCAATATCTTTATCCTTGAGCCATATAAAACATGACCCTGAGGATTGGTGACCTAGATTTTATTGGACTGATAGTAAAATGTAATAATAAAGCAACCAAAAAACAGCCTTTATTTACCCAAGACAAATCTGGAAATTATCTACAGAATTACCTTGATAGAGTCTCCTTCAAAATCTGTAAACACTATACCTCAGGTAAGCGTATATCCTTGCTCTCCTTGCTCTGTCGTATATTCAAAGAAAATCTGTTGCAGGGATACCAAGGAGGAGGAATCTGAAACCTCCAACACTGACTTTGGAGGTAAGAATGATGTCTGAGAATGCATCCCCCATATATGCTCCACCCACAGCCCTGGGAAGCTGCAGATCCAGGAGTTACCCTTTAGGTCATTACTCCCAATTATTTAAGCGAGACAAACTGGCATCAGAAGAATCAGGCAACAAAATAGGGCTCACCAAAGCTGCAGATCAGTTTTGCCAGTAGAAAGGAAAGGGCAGCACGCCAGGTAGCTCCTTCTTACTAGCATTCCAAACAACAAAAACAAACAGCAATGTCTAAGTGAAAATTATGCAAATTAAGGAGGAGAGGAAGAGATTCCTTGTCTACACATTTTTAACTGGTGCTCTGGAATAATCCTCATCTACCCTCAAAGACTGATCTGTCTCCCATCCCCTTCCTTACTTGCGGCTGGATTTGGTGCAAAAGATAAACTGTAACAATGGTTATTCCCTATGTCATCACATCCAATTTCGAAGATGCAAACGCTTCTTCAGTCTTGCCCACCTCTAACAGAAAATGAAGACATCAGCCTTTAAACTAATACTCTAATTATTCAAACTAATGTCAAGAACTTAACCATAGAAAAGCCTACCACTTTCTAATAGGTGAAGTTCACCCAGAAGGGCCACAGTCAACATTTAATGAGTTCAGGAAAAACATATTTGCCAGAAAAATCAACCTACTTAAAAATTATCTTCAAAATAATTTACTTCAAAATTAAATCCAGAGTTCTCAACCCTGGCTGTGCAGTCACCTGACACTTATTTCAAAATCAAAAAATGTCTGGCCATACAAATATCTGACTTAGTAAATATGAGGTGGGAACCTTTTTTTTTTCAAACTATATAGGTGATACAGCCGCACAGACTTGAGAGCCACTTTGTTAGGTATTATTAATTATCGTTTGCCTATTTGTGACTCACTGAGGAATTTTCTTTAAAAGAATGGGGGATAGGACAGTCGGTTAGGTGGCTGCCTTCGGCTCAGGTCATGATCCCACGGTCCTGGGATCGAGCCCCCTTGCTTGGCGGGGGGCCTGCTTCTCCCTCTCCTTCTGCCTGCCGCCTCCCCTGCTTGTGCACTCTCTCTCTCTGTCAAATAAATAAATAAATAAATAAAAATCTTAAAAAAAAAAAAAGGAAAGAACGGGGGATAGAATGGGGTATAAATAAAGCAAGAATAGCTATGTGTTGATAACTGTTGAAGCTGGGTAACAGGTACACTGGGGTCATTATACTATTCTCTAACTTTTGTATATGTTTGAAAATCTCAGAAATTAAAATATTTTAAATTAAGACTTTACCCTGCCAGATCCCTCCATTCCATCCTTCACATTACTACCAGAACAATCTCCCTCAAACTCAAAATCTACCTACATCAAGTGCAAACTCCTTACCTAACCCAGCATCCAAGACCTCTAGGACCTGGTACCTGCTCACCTCTCATACCAGGGCCACAGCATTACATAATATTCCCCTTGGCTCCCCACATACTTTAACCACATGAGGCTTTTTACAGTTCCCCTAATATTCAAGACTTTGACTACCTTGACTCAGATTGCGCCTTCTGCTAAAATGGCTGCTCTCTGCATATCCCCTAGAGCTCAGCTTAAATGTCACCTCAATGAGGCCTTTTCAGATATCCTCTCCCTCAGAGAAAAATCGACCACTCCCTCCTTTGTGCTCCCCACTGTGTCCCGCATATATTTTCAATCAACTCACCTCTTTATTTACATGTCAATCTCAACACTAGGGTGAATTCTGCATGAGTGGGACTGTGTCTATTTATCTTTGCATTCCTGTCACCAGCACAGGAACTGTCACTTAGATTAATGAATGAATGAATGACTATCCAGTAAACATTTAAGGAAGCTTAAAAATCCAAGTCACAGACCCTTGGTGAAATTTTCAACTGAGAAAACCAATTTATAAAATTCATCCAATTTGCATTTTTCTGTTCAACATATAGGTATGAACACACTATATGCAGGGCACTGCAAAGGGTGCTATGAGATAGCCAGGTATTCAGAAACGTAAATCAGAGGAAAAAGGAAAACTAGAAGCAATGATAGTATAAAAACAGTGCAAAGTCAGTATACAAAACACAATCAAATTATAACTTCCTAGTGGCCTAAGCAAAGCTGGAAATGCAATTACAAGAGATCAACAGAATACATAAAATAAATCCTTGTATAACACCAACCATAATCCTCTTGCTTTTTAAAAAATTTGGACTTTTAGAGATTTGAGTTGCATAAAACACAGTACAGTTTTAGCAAAAGTGAAACAATTAGCCCAGTTTCATTTTTTGGGCATAGTGCTTTAGTCTAGAAAAATACATACACAGCAATTTGGACATCCTTTTAAGAAATGTGAAGAAATCTTTACAGATTTCTTGTCCTATACTGAGGGATGTCCATAAAAATTTTTAAGGTGTATGGAAAATTTCTGCATATGTTGGAATTTTTCTGAGACAGGTGACAGCTTTCACTGGCTTCTTAAAGCGATCCATGACCTACAACAGTAGGAACCATTACCCCACAGAAAGATCTCCAAGACTTAGTACTTAGTGACTACGATGTTTTCACTTTCACTTATGAAACACAGGCATATGGTATTTCCCCTAAAGCCACATGATAGGCTACTGTCAGATACAATACAGTACAAGCAACCAAAGAAACAGAATCCCAATGCTTGTGCATTATTAAGCTCCAATTGTCTCATATCCCTGAGTTTAAAAAGAAATATGCAGCATCTCTCAAGATTAAACCTCCTCTGTATAAGAGGGAATTCTGTACTCCTGGGTAAAATCCTCTAGTCATGTATCCTGAAGAAAGGTAGAAAAGGCCCAAACCTATCAAAAGCCTAGATTAAGTATATTTCTAAATAAAAGCTAGGTTTTAATACCTTAAAATATTCTGACAAAAGATGTATCTGTATGGGGAGAGGGTGAGAGACCTTAGTAAAGTATTTACTTGCTACCGTATATTGTGGATTATTTAAGTTTAAAGGTAGAGATTGAGGAATACAACTGAAAGAAAGTCAAAATGAAGTAGAAGACAACAGCATAGTGGAAAGGCCTGGGAGTTGGACAGAAATGGGCTTAAATTCCATTTATTAGCGTATGATCTTAGACGTTACTATGCCTCGCTGAGTCAGTAACCTGTAAAATAAACAACACAGTCCGTCTCAAGGCAATGAGTAAGCCATATTATTATTTGTTCTATTTCTTTTAGCTCCAGATTAATTTAAGGGCAGCAATCTTATGCTGGATATTCCATACACACACACACACAAACACAGATCAAAAGCAAACAAGAGCTGGTCTTTTCAAACTTTCTACATGTTATCTGCATATGAAAGAACATAAAGCATGTACTGATCTCTAGACTGTTAGCTTAAAGTACTGACAAGAACCAAAAAGTTAAACTCAACTTTGATCATGAGACTGGGAAGCTCTGGGTCTCATTCTCAAGTAAGTTACAGTTCTCCAAAGGTTAAATAGTCTACTAAATACTGTTTGGGCCATACAACTTAAGAATCAGAGATTTTAAGTGTTATCTGAACTATTCTGAGCTGGTTCAAATGAATCTGGAATGCAGAGACACCAAGATTCTTCTGTATGATTTAAAAGAACAGTAGTAATTAGGGCAATTATCAACATGACAGCAAACTTCTTTCAACATGAAGTAACTCCAACTTCACAGGTTTATTATGAGGCTAAAATTAATTCAGTGACAAAAAAACTTTAAAACAACGCTTTTAGAAAAAAAAATATGTCCCAACATATAGACAAAACTGGCTCTGTTTGAGTAAATTTAACAGCACCACACACAGCCTGGCACACACTCATTTCCAATGTTCTTTAAATAAACGAAACAATGTGAACAATCTGCTGCTTTAAAACATTTATATCTATAACATGAAAGATGTTTGCTGAAAATGAAAGAAAAGTATGCAAAGGTACCCTAGTCCCCTGCCACCAACTGACTTTGTGACCTTAGGACAATCTGAGCTTCAACATGTAAAATGAAAATAAAATAACTAAAATCTCTTAAAGCACTGTCTATAACACTTTGCCTTCAGTTCAAGACAAATGTTAAGTATTAAACATGAACAATTTGAATTATTCTCAAAAACTAAAAACCAAAAAGTAGCCAAGCTGGTTTTCTACTTGGCACAAATTCCAACTTTTTTTGTTTTAACAAACTACATTTTTCCCAAGAATTTTAAGCTGAGCATATATTTAAAAATCAAATAGTCTCTCCCAAAACAGGAACTACTGGTCAACCACTTGGACAAAAATAAAAGCACACACCTACTTCACACCATTACTTAAACATAAAAAGCTAAACTGTAAAAGTGTTAAAAGATAATGCAGATAAATATTCTTGTAATCTTGGCAAAGAAAAGATCTTCCAAGAAAGATATACAACCTAGAAACCATAAAGGAAAGAAAAAACAAAAGGGCAGATTTGACTATACAAAAATCCCAAACCATAAATACAGAAAATATTTTTAAGAGGATACAGAAAGGATTGGTATTTCTAATATACAAACAACTCCCAAAACTCAGTAAGACAAATAATCTGATTGAAAACCAAGTAAAAGCTCACAAACTTGCAATTTGCAGAAGATCCTAACATTGCTCATCCTAATAATTACAAAAATTCTAACCAAAGCAAGGAGATGCTATTTCTCATTTATCAGACTGGTTAAAATTAAAAAGATCAACAATTATCTTGTTTTGGCAGATATAGGTAGAGAAAAGGGCACTGACAGACACTGCTGGTGGGAATGGCAATTCAATATAGCCTTTCTGGAGGTCATTTTGGCAGTACCTATCAAAAATTTAAATGGTACCACCCTTTGACCCAGAATGAATTCTACTTCTAAGGATCAACAATAGGGAATGATTAAATTATAGTAGATCCATGCTTTGAAATGCAATGCACCATTAAAAAGAATGGAGCTGAGCTATATGTTTTAACATATGAAAATATACATAGGACATAAATGGATAAACACAGTATGTAAATGCTAAAAAGTATAAAAGAATACATACAAATTATCAACAGATTTTTGAAATGTGGTATGAATAAAATAAGACTATCATTTGGGGAGGGGGGACACTAATTTTTAACTGTTTAAATAGTTTGAATCTTTGTTTTTAACAGCAAACACTTCTATAATTTAAAACAAATGAAAAGGGATAAGTAGATGGGCTTAGGGGGAAAAAAGATGGGCTTATAAAATATTTTAATTTGAAAGTTTTACAACAGGAAATTCAGTCCTAGCTACAGGCTTATGGCATCCACAAACACGCATGAAAACACATGGCCAAATTGAAATGTCCCATGAAAGAGCTCAAAATTGACCCCATGTTGAAAAGTAACAGCCACAGTCAAAAGGACAAAGAAACTGAGTTTTTGGACTTTTTCTCATTTACCTTTCTACTCCCCTAAAATTTCCCCATTTGGGGGGTAACTTTCTTATAGGTTGGGCCCACTTATTCTGCACTTCTATGGATGACATCTGATGGCACATTTAGAAACAGATTAAGTTCAGTTTTAAGAAAAAATACAGCATAGCGAAAATACTGGACTAGGTTAACCTGGGTTCAATGCCCAACTCCACCACTAACCGGCAATGTTTGTTATCTTGGACAAATCATTTCCCCTAATCTGGGCCTATAAAATAAAATAAAAAGAGTTTGATACGGATAATATCAAATATAGGTTCTTATTCAGCTCTTCTGTTGGACATGGAGAAGACTACCATTTTAAAGCCACTAGTAATTTGCTTTGCTAGAGGTAGAGATTTGAATTAACTATGCAGGTAGTCTGCCTTTACTTTTAAAAAAGCAAAAATCTAAAATACTCTATGTAAAAGGTTGTCTTCAAGTGCTATCTACATCCCTCCAGACTATACTTCCTCTTAAGGATGGCCCTGCCAAGACAGTTAAGGAAATTTGAGGAGCAGGAAAATGGAGCCCCAGATTAGGTCAAAAGACTACAAGGCACTCTAGGTTGGAGGAGTCAAGCCAGCCCCTACAAAATATGGCAGTAGGTATAGATGTAAGGAGAGAACCATCTATATCAATGATACTCCATCTATCCAGGTTTATGCTCTTCTCTAATACTAATGTATCAAGGCTTACCCTGAGGTGCTGTCATAGTGTAAGTCAACATGATTATATACTAAACATACCATAGTGAATAATGCAGGATAGTCTTTTTAAAGGGCAATTTGATAATTATCAAAAGCTTTTTATAGTTTTCCACTCCAGTTCTAGAAATTTCTTAAGAAAGTAAACATAATGTCACAAAGACTTCTCATTCAGATGTTCTTAAGCTTCTTTCCTTTATTCTATACTTATTTACCAAATGGCCTACTGTGTGCTAGGAAGCATTTGAAGATCATGGAAAACTAGAACTTGGGTTAATAAATGATAAATCATATACACAATAGAATGTAATGTAGCCATCAGAAGTATTATATTGTCATATTACATTATGATAGGAACAGAGATCAATATATTAAGTGGGAACAGCAAATTTAAAAATACCATTTCTATACTGGTTTGGAGACAGCTTTAAAAAAAGACAATTTGGGGACAACTGAGGAAATGTGAATATGGACTGGCTATTAGATAATATTAAGGAAAAGAACAAATTTCCTAGGTGCGATAAAAGGTATTGTAGATATTGTAGGTCCTTATTAAGACATGCCTGCTGAAGGATTAAAGGATGAAATGTCACTCTTTTTTTAGGATGAAATGTCACTCTTACTTCATGTGCTTCAGAAAAATTAAACATACATATGTACATATAAATCAAATATGGCAAATTTTAACTATTGTTGGATATAGCTGGTGATATACAGCTGCTTAATGTGCTATTCTTTCAGCATTTTTATGTTTGAAAATTTTCACAAAAAAAGTTGGAGGGAAGGTTATGAATTACATTTTAAAGAGTAAAGTTTTGGGGAAAAATATGCGTATGCTACACAGGCATAAAGAAAAACCTTGGAAGAATATATTGTGTACCAGTATACTAACAGTATTTATCTGAATGGCAGGAGATTTCTGTGCTTATTTGTGTATTTTTTCAACAATAAGCCATGTGTACCGCTATAATCATGAGAAACGTTACTTAAAAATAAAGTCAGGAAAGCATTTTCAAACAAGAACTACAATAAAATGAACAAATGACTAATGTCCCACTCCCAAAACATTCCTATTAAATGATTTTACAAACTTTAAAGAAGTATGCAAATAATATTACACAAGTAATAAGCTGCTGTGTGAACATCAGTTTTTAAATTTCTACTTACATGAGTAATTTATACCATTCTCACAGTATAAAAATTCAAGCAATTAATGGTAAAGATCACAGTGGGGAGGGGAATACTGAGTGAAAGTACTTAAGTATATCCCCTCATATCACACCTCCCCACTAAAAGATTTGAGGCAAAAATAGATGTTAAAGATGATCAGTTCAGGGGCGCCTGGGTGGCTCAGTCAGTTAAGCGGTTGCCTTTGGCTCTCAGGTCATGATCCCAGGGTCCTGGGATGGAGCACCGCATTGGGCTCCCTGCTCAGTGGGAAGTCTGCTTCTCCCTCTCCCTCTGCCACTCCCCCGTGCTTGTACTCTCTCTCAAATAAATAAAATCTTAAAAAAAACAAAAGATGATCAGTCCGGGGGGGTAGGGAAAGGATTTTTGTCATATCACTCTCATATTTTTCAGTGTATTTTAGGTTTCTCAGAAAAAGAAATGCAATTACAGAAAAAGCTAAAGTTCTCCTTGACCACTCCTTCCAAATAATCAGTTTACCCTAATTTTTAAAAAATATATAAATAGCACCATATAGTACATACTATCTTGCAGCTTGCCAAGTATCTCCACATAAATAGCTGTATTAACTTATACCACTTGTGGGCAGTATTCTAAGACCATATTCGTACCTGTATTTTTGCCATGACTTGATATTACCTAATTATTTTTTGCCAACCTAATGGTTAAAAAATATCTCATTTTAATTTGCATTTCTGGTATTTAGTTTGAGTATCTTTTCTTGTTACCAGACATAGTTTTAGTTCCTATTCTGGGAAAAGCCTGTCCCTAATTTTCTACTGCTTTTATTTTTAAAATGTTACTCTTATCATTAAGATGGGAACACACCAACCAAAATGTTAATGATGAATGAATATTTTTGTGGGAGTAGGAATCTTTTCCCAAAATAAGAACACATTTTCTAGTTTTTCCTAAATTAATTCAGTAACAGAAACTAGAAAATGATAAAAGTGGGTGAAAAAATCCTTTTAGATGCAAGTAGTACTTTCAGGATACCCTATTATAGGAGCACATAACACCCTAGAGGAGCTCATAAAATCCAGCTTAAAGAAATAAACACATCTAAAGCACAAGTCTTGTTAAGAAATGAAATACTGGTTGAGGCTATTGATTCATTTGGGATACATTTAACTAATTTCATTTTTATAAAGCATTTTTTGAGTTCATGATGTACTTTTTTTCATGTATCTTGTTTAACCCCACAAAATTCGGGGTTACATTCTCGACGACCTCCTATAAATGGCTATAGCACATTCTGTTCACACCTCATTGTACCGATTTTTTTTTTAGAAGATCTTATTTATTTGAGAGAGAGAGAGACACAGTGAGAGGTAACACAAGCAAGGGGAGTGGGAGAGCGAGAAGCAGGCTTCCTGCTGAGCAGGGAGCCCAATGTGGGGCTAGATCCCAGGACCCCAGGATCATGACCTGAGCTGAAGGCAGACGCTTAACGACTGAGCCACCCAACGATTGAGCCACCCAGGCGCCCCATACCAATCCCTTTGACTGTGATTTACAAGTCTCCCTCCCCTAGTAGACCACGCTACCCTCCTCTCTCTAGTTGCTTATCTTTGAATTTCCAGTATCTGGCATTATTGAGTATGTCCTCAAATATTTGTTGAGAGAATGAGATATCATCACCCTCATTTAAAGGATGAGGAAACTAGCTCAGTGATGAAGTAATTTGCCCCAAGTAACATAGCTATTAAGTATTTATTTTATATAAATTACAATTGCCTTATCTTTGTAGTATCCTATATAAACATTTTAAGTAATACATAATCTCACTTTAATGCTCACAGCAACTTATGAGGTAGGCTTTTTGATTACCATTTCCTAGGTGAGAATGAAACCTGAGGCACAAACAAATCCTACTTTATATGAAGTACAGCTGTCTCTTTACATACTTTATAAATCACTAATTGGGTATAGGAGCCTCTATCTTTATGTAGTAAACATCTTGGGGAATGATGGGGGTGGAGGGAGAGGACGGCAGGAAGATAGGTAAAGCAATAGGATAGAGACTGGAAAATGAGTTATAGGTCCATCTTAAGACCATAAACTGATATTGTAGTGTCAACCACATGTGCCACTTCTGAAATTCAATCTTGGCCCAAAGGTTTTTCTTGATATTACCCTCTATTCATAGAAGACAACTGCAGGCTTTCTCACAGATCAGCAATCTGAAAGGCTAGGGATACAGAGCTAAGAAGAGCTTTGAAAAACAATAGACAGGTTATATCACACATGGACAAAGCAGGGGAAAAATGACAACAGAAAGGAAAAGGCTAAGGAACTTTAAACATTATCTCAGTCCTTAAATGGACTGTGAGTTTCTCAAGTGAAGAAACCAACTCTCATTCATTTTATGTCCCTAGCTCCTCGTACTTAAAAACACTCAGTAAATGGTTACTGAACTAAAAAGAGGTTAAGATGTGAGGAAAAAAAGGTAATATTATTAATTTAAAGAACAATGGCTTTACATTTATTGAGCACTTACTATGTGCCATGTGCTATACTTCAGAAAATATACAAAATGTTAAAAGGGATATTTACCTCTTTTCTATTCTGCTATATATGGTGCTACTCAAGTATGTTAACAGTGGTGATACTGATGACCATTCGGAAGACTCATTATGGGTTAAGGTTACTAAGGTTACAGCAGAACCTCGAACAGAACAAAACTGAACAGTAGGGAGCTATGTAGATGTAAGGAGATCAAGGCAACCAATGTATTACACATCACCACTGAAGTGGGTAAGACCCTTTAGAGGGTATGAATGTGATTCCTAATGCTTGGCAAAGTGAAAAACTACTCTGGTGGAAACCTACTTATCTAGGGCCAGACAGAGTCAGCCCCAAAATGACCAAAGTACAAACCCCTTTCCTCACCACCACTGATGATCCCAACACAGACCTGAAGGGTCCAGACAGGCTTTGCTAACTGGCCATCACTTCACCACCGTGACTGCCCATCTCTGAGCTGTTGGAGGGGTTAAGTGAAATAGTATGTTAAAGAAATGACCATCGGCTGACCACATAGAGTGTACTAACAACATAGAGTGTACTAACAACCTACATTTCCCCATATAACCCCAATAACCCCACAAATAAAGTATTTTCCCCAGATGAGGCAACGGATAGGTTAACTTGCCCAATGTGACAGAACTATTAAGTGGTCAGAAAAAAAAACTAAAAATTCAGCACATGTCCTACCCTTCTCATACAAACTGTATCACTGAGTAACCTTATAAAATTCCATCTAATATACAAAAACAAAATGACAGAGTTAGAACATCACCATTTTGACATTCCCAATAAACTAATCAATCTAAGCTTTAGGCAGAAATGGCTGTTAATATTAAAAAAAACACGTCATTACAACTTAACGAATGTTGTGAACAAACACACCACCGCCAATTCTTGCCAAAGGACATGAACCTGAATTTATAAAAGCCTCTGGATCCACTGTGAATTTGCAGGAAATATAAAGGACAGAGGAACTTGTAGTAACTGTACTGAGTATGCAATAAGCCAATTCAGTCTGTGGGAAACTCCACAGGTCAAACGGCCTGAGTTATTCAACAGATATAGTGTAAGGAAAAGAAAGAAAGGGAAGTTATAGGTATTTAAGATATGTCAAGTTTTAAAAAGTAGACAAAACAAATTATACTGTCCAGGGATGCACACTTGGATGATAAAACCAGAACAATACAAGTGATTACTATAAAGTTAGAAGAGCAGATACTTTCTGGAGAGGGAAGATGCTGTGATTGGGATGTGCACATGGAAGGACTTATGGTGTAACAGGCAAAGTTCTATTTCTTGAGTTGGGTTATGGTAACAAAAGTGTTTGCCTTAAAATAATTTATTAAACTGTAAATTTGTTTTGGGGTGGTTTCCCCTATCTGTATTCTATCTGTACAAAAGGAAAACACTTTAATCACGTTAAAGCTGCTTACGTATGATAGGATTCTATTTGTATGAAATGCCCAGACTAGGCAAACCATAGAAATATCAAGTAATTAGTGGTTACCAAAGGCTGAGGTGGTTGGGAGAGAGAAGGGGAGTCACTACTAATGGGTACTGGGTTTCCCTTAGGGGTGATGAAAATGTTTTAAAATTGACGTGGTAATGGTTGTGCAACTGTGAACACACTAAAAACCACTGTATGCTTTAAATGGGTGAATTGTATGGTATGGGAATTACATCTCAATAAAACTGTTTCAAAAAGTCTAAGACACCCCAGTTAAGCCAAGACACACTTTTAAAATAAAGCCTCGGGTGGAGCCCAAGATTTTGCATTTCTGACAAGTTTCCAGATGCTGCTGCTGTTGATCTGGGGACCACATTTTGAGAACCACTGCAACAAAGGATTTCAAAACTGCTTCTAGCTCAAAGCAGTACTAAACAGCACTGGAAAGTATTTTACTCAGGGACTGAGAAAACAGTCCAGAAAAAAAAAAGTTAATACTCTGCCAAGCATTGTTCTATTCCAACTGATTCCCTGACCATCAACATCAGCATCTCCTGGGAACTTGCTGGAAATGCAAATTCTCAGGCCCCTCCCAGACCTATAGGATAGGAAGCTCTGAGGTTGGAGCCCAGGACTGTTTTAGCAAGCCCTCTAGGTGATTCTGATGTTCCCTAAAGTTTCAGAGCTACTGTTCTAAGCACTTTATATGCATTAACTCAGCTAAACGTCTCTAAAACCCTATGACGTAGGTAACACTATCAGCATTTTACAGATTAAGAACTGTGGCACAGAGGTTAAATAATTTGCACAAGATGACAAATGGTAAAAAAAAAAAGGGGGGGGGGGAGGAGTCAGAACTTGAACCTAGGGAGTCTGGCTCCAGAATCCATGTTCTTAATCACTATGCTGAAAGATCGTTCCATCTATAAGAACTCAATTGGCAGAATGCAATAATGAAGAATTAGTGGAAGAAAAAATGCAAGACCAGGAGAAATACGTCTAATAAACACAGGCAAATAATAAAATAATTACAGCAAATAATGTTATCATTAAAAAAGCAATCTTCCAAAAACATTCCAAAACATAAGCAAATACAATATATCCCAGTATTTCCAGAGCAATTATCTCAGGTATCTAATTATAAGGACTTAAAATCTGGGTTATGCTAAAGATGGTACATAAATTCATGGCAGTTATGTTCACATTTACCAATCTTTAAAATCTAAATGATTATACTAAAAGGCCATTCCAGAATAATTTAAATTCCCTACTCCTAGTCCCTTTTAGTCACTATACTATCAGAATCTAGGGGTTGAAAAAGAACTTTCACATTCCTCTAGTCCAATCAGCAATCCAGAGACTGAATCATCTACAATACTGATCTCCATTTAATATTCATTAAGAAGCTAAAACAAATTCCAACTTTTTATAAAAATCACATTCTGGGATCAATCCATGTCACCACTGTAATTTTTAAAGCCAAATGATTAAAAACTTTTTAAGGGCACTAAAATGTGAAAACACTCAGTATTAACAGCCCAAACAAAACCTACAGTTGTTTTACTCATAGAGAGTCACTCTTTCACACTATCTGAAAGCATTTCTATAACCAGAAGACCAAGCTGGTTAACAAGTACATCAAGTTTTAGCAACTCAACCCCTATGACACATCAAATGAGAGGGCTTCCAAAGAATCTTCTGAGCTGAATTATCCCTGACATTAACATATAAACATCTGGTAACCAGTCACTGAGGAAACAAGTCAGAGAACAATACAGCAAAACACCCAGAGCCCAAGTACTTGGGACTCTCAACCTTATAGTGAGATCATTGCAAAGCAGCCTAATATGGTTACAGCTACACATCAGATTTTAACAACTTAATGTAACAGCAGGAAATGTAACCTGGGATGTGAAGGGCACACATTTTCAAAGCAACCAAGTTTGGCATTTCTTTTTTTTTTTTTTTAAGATTTTATTTATTTATTTGAGAGAGAGAATGAGATAGAGAGAGAGCATGAGAGGGGGGAGGGTCTGAGGGAGAAGCAGACTCCTTGCTGAGCAGGGAGTCCAATGCGGGACCCGATCCTGGGACTCCAGGATCATGACCTGAGCCGAAGGCAGTCGCTTAACCAACTGAGCCACTCAGGCGCCCTGGCATTTCAATAATACTTTGAACCCATGGTTGAAAACACAACAAAAGAGAAAAAAACCAACAGCATTTCCATTATAAACTTGTAGCTGTTAAGAACTCTGGGAACAATTCAAATATTGAAATGCCTACTGCATAAAGCTCTGTTCCAAAAATCTAGTTACCCCAGATTCAAAACTCTGGATTAGAAGGTGTAAGTGACCTTGTTCAAACTTCCTAATAACTACAGAAAACTGAAGACAGGAGTAAATATCTAACCATGATATCCAACGCTCAAAAATTTTTTGTTGAATGAATGGACTTCACTGGAATTCCCAAGAAATCACTTCTTTTAAATAGTCACTTTTCAACTAGCAATCTGATTTCTCCATTAATGAATAAAGAACTGAAAAGCCTGAATTCATGATCCACAGCACTGGTGATTCAAAATCATATTTCATCTAAATACCTCAAAAACTTTCATTCACGAACTCTACCCTCTCTCAACTTGGAATCACTCTCGTTTTAAAGGTAGGCACAAGTGGCCTTGCTCCGCCCACATTTGTGCTTAAGTCAAAGGCTGGCTGGAGCCTGTATGTCCAACTTCCATTCCCAGGTTTTGACTATGGAAGGGATATACAGTAGATCCCAAGATAAACAATTTTGCACAAGGAAAGAAATGAACAGTTTAAAGGACTTTATGCTGTGGATCACCATTTCCAAAAGAAATAAAATGAGGGGCGCCTGGGTGGCTCGGTCGTTAAGTGTCTGCCTTCAGCTCACGTCATGATTCCAGGGTCCTGGGATCAAGCCCCGGGCTCCCTGCTCAGTGGGAAGCCTGCTTCTCCCTCTCCCACTCCCCCTGCTTGTGTTCCCTCTCTCGCTGTGTCTCTATCAAATAAATAAAAAAAAATCTTAAAAAAAAAGAAAATGAAAAATAACAGAAAAACTATGGCTGCATATTAATAGCTGAAAATCAGGATGTAAGTGGAAGCTCTCAAAAATTGTTTAGTACTGCCATTTCAAAAACTGTATTATAGCCAAAGAACTCATCACTAAGTCTTAATAGCTTAGAAGTTATGGGTCAGAGCAGCTGAGATACCAACATCAAAAGAATAAAAAGCAACATTGTAAGACAGTATAAAAATAACTAAACCACCTAAGAAAATTGAAACCATGAAAAATCCCAAAGGCACACTTAGGTCATTATCTAGGAAACATTAGCTTCTTCCATAAGGAGGCCTACTTTTCATGTGGAGCAGTAAGCAGGGCCAAGACATGGAACCGAGGTCAGGTATCAATTAAATCAGACTCTGCCACAGAAAAGGGAATCCATGACTAGTTATTTTGGGATAGTGCCTAGGCCAGCAGTATCAACTCCCAACTGGGATACAGGAGATTATTGCCTTTGTTCCATTATAATGGGGGTCCTCCAGGGTCTTTAACTTAACTAAGAATGGGTTAGATACCACTTCTGGGATACCATCACCAAATGTGATGGAAGTTGCACAACAATTTCTTCAACAAATAAATCAGAAGAAAAAAAAGGGAGGGAGCCTGCAGATTAAGAGACTTAAGAAATACACATCAATCCACCTTTATGATAAATGGATTTTCTTTGGACCCTAATTCAAACTAAAATATGAACATTAGCTTCGTATTTGCTATCTTCAAAAATCATTGTGAATTTTTTGAGTTGTGATAATGGTTTTAAGGTTATGTTTAAAGAGCCCTTCTCTTTCAGACATATAAATATTTTGCAAGTAAAATATGACAGCAGGGGTTTATTTGGCGCCCCAGCAGGGGTTTATTTCAAAAGAATGGGTGGGGACAGTTGGTAGAAGTACAGATGAAGCAGAACGGCTACAAGCTGGTAACTGTTAAAACTGGTGATGGATACATAGTGGGATCATTATACTGATTTATGTATGTTTGATATTTTTCATAACTCTGAAAAAATTGATTAGACATAATATCTTGCAATTTTATTTTTTGAATGGTGCTTTAGGGTGATTTAAAAATCATGTACAGATGGAATTCATTTAAACAATAACACGAAAAGCAGCCAATGCCACATCAGATCCAAACAATGAAAGAAACCAAAGTAGCTCAATTACAGAATGGAAATACATACCCCCCCATTCCAGGAAGTAAAATACAAATACTACCCAAAGATGTACAAAAACTAACCTAAAATCACAGCCAATCATACTCATCCTGGTGGGAAATCCCAACACTTCTCCAACAGCTTCCTGAACCTTCCCGACCAAGTTGGTCTGCTAGTTCCTCTGGAGTACTAACCCACTCAGGTCAGACTATTGGAGGACCTACAAAAAAAAAGGTGGGGAGAAAAAAAAAACACATTTATTAGGGTGTGGGGGAGTTAACCATTATATCAATGTTCAAACATGATCACAGTTATTATTTCTTAAGCAATAGCCCTCACATATCAATTTGCATTTTTAAGGACCTGCTTTAAGCAGTAACAAGAATTCAGAACCAACAGCCAAACCAATTATTCTATTCTGACATTTAGACAACACCCCTGAAAACTCAACTCAGTCCTCAACCCAAATGAAATGATAGGGGATAGTAATTACAATTTTATATCCTCACTATAAATTGATACTAAGGCAATGTTAAATTTATTATTTTTTTGTGGGAAAAAAAAAAAAACCCTGCACACATTAAAAACTAGTTTTCACCTTCACACATGCTTTTTGGGCATAGTGGGAGACAACTGATAAACACCTGGGAAACTCAGGTTGAACTTTGTCACTGAACCTTAGACAATACTTTTGACTGCTACTGCCACTCCTTCCTCTCTTCTTAGAGATCTACTAGAATAAATTAAACCTTTTAGGTCACACCTAGATTATCATTCCTAGATTTATTCTAGTTCTGAATGACAATCAAATTAAGGTTTAATTTCTGATTCATTGCTTGACCCACTGTAAAGAACTCCAAGGCAGTATCTCTAAACAGTGATGTCCTGTCCTCCAATGAAAAAGGGACTATTCTATTACCTCCAAAGCACTTTAAGTTGAACAAAGCAAACCCTAAAGCTCAAAACTAGTGTCCCTATGGTTAATTACCAGATGGTTACCCATGGTAAATCTTTAATCCTAGGTAAACTTTTCACCATCATATTCCTATTTCAAGCCCCATCACCTGGCCAAGGTAATAGTAATAGATGAAAGTGTTCAGTTTAATATTGGTCTAATCAAAATATTAACACTAAGAAAAACTACCTCCAAACTGAATACACACACTTCTATTTAAAAAGAATGCTGAAAAATATAAAATGGCAAAACACAACAGGAGGTAGTGTATTAAAGAACTGGCAGTAATTCGTCATGGGAAAGAAGCTTGATATTCCAAACAACTTTCCTAAATTCTCTCAGATAGGAATTACCCTGTGTAGGTATAGCCAAATAGCAGATCCCCACACTGATCTGAGGAACCAAAGAAAGGAGGTAGGGAAAAAGCAGTATCAACACCTGAAAACTAGCTGGCAGAAGTTCCCTTGATTACTGTGGAAAGCATGGCAACGAATTTCATCTTTGAGTAAATAATAGGACAAACTCTTTTTGAAGCACTGGAAAGAGGGAGTAGGCAAGGGATGAGGCATCCCTTCTAAAAGGCACCTGGGTGTGGTTCTTGACAGGAACCTTAGGGCCAGTGGTCATTTCAAGATAGTGACTTTGCACTAAAATTCCTAGACTAGTTGATTAAGACAGGTGGGAATCACAATCAAACATCATGAACCACTAGAGAGAAAGAATTTGGCCCATGAGGAGGAAAAAACTACAAAAATGACAGGGCTGGCCTAGAAATATACTAAAAATTTACAATTAGAGAAATAAAAATCTCTTATTCTTAACCAGGTCATAAAACTACCATATGACACAGATCCATATTCCAACCTATTCTTAGATCTAGAAAAAGTAACAATTTATTGTGTGCCTACCATAAGCTGGGCACTTTACAAATTGTCTAATTCTAGCAACTATAAGCGCTACTATCCCTATTACACAGATGAAAAAACTGAGAATCTGAAAATTTGCCCAAGGTCACAAAGTTCGATGTGAACCCAAAGCACACAGTTATTTCCACCATACCAGGGTGCCTCCCTTGACTGGAGAATGTTGAGGTCTCCTCAATCTAGGCAACATTGGGTTTAACAGAAAATGCCGAACATGTAATCTACAAAGAAAACAAATGATAGGGAATCATCTATAGTAATGGTGGAATGGGGGAAGGGAAGAGAAAAAAGTAAAACAGGGCAACGATTGAGGGTCGGAAGATAGTCAAAACTATTTTATTTTCTAGCACATGGAGGACGGGAAATGTAGTGGAGCCTGACAGGAGGGTATCTCCTCTCTCGGGGATTCAGCTTTTGAAAAAAGAACACGGGGTGGGGGGAATAAAAGAATTAAGTGAGAAACATGTTAAGAGGTGGTTAGCAGCAAAGATAGAGGTCCACAGACCAAGAGGACTCAGGAACTCAGAGCAAGACAGGGAAAAGGGGCGGTTCCCGAGCCTGCAAAGAGGGATGGCAGGGGACAGAGGACAAAAAGTTGGTCTACTGGAGGATTATCCTCTACAGCCTTTTCTTTAGTTTTTTTTTGGGGGGGGGGGAAGGGGCGTTATGAGGAAGGGAAGGCTAAGAGCCCCAAGAACAAGAGGTCTGCAATCATCCAACCACCAACCCATTCACTGTTCCATCTAAGAGTGGTGGAGCAGTCTGCAAAGTTGCAGAAGTCTGTCCTGTACTCGAATCAGGGTCATACAAACGTGAAGACCTGAGGAAACGGGAGGCTACTGTATCGTTCCGTCCACAAAGATGGAGTAAATGCACGGAACGGGAAAGGCTCTACTCAAGCCTTGCGTCAAGGGGACCAATAGAAGAGGGAGACAGGACTGGCTAAGGGGCTTGGGCCAAGCTCTTCCTTAGTAGGGCTGGGGAGGGGGTGACAGGGAAAGCTTTACCTCCTCTTCTTAAATACGAGCCTCAAACATCCATGTGGATGAGGACAGAATTAGGGAAAAAGGGGGAGGAGTACGTCAGAGACACCAAAGCTTGACCCCTAAATCTTAGTTCAAAGACCAAGGCAGTTGGAAAAGTGAAGCCCACCTCAGGAAAAACTAGGAGATTCATTTGGGCCGCTGAAGGGGCGGAGAACAGAAGCAGGCCTGAAAAAAGGTATTGGGGAGGGAACCAGTCGTCATAGGTTGGTCCCCTTTCCCGCACCGCCCAATCTAACCCCCAGCCCCACTCCCTAACTAACTCCAGGACCCCCCCCCCCCCCCTTCCCAACCCACCCACTGCGGTGGCAACAACGGAGGCGTTGACCGATTGGTGGGGCAAAGGCGGGCCCACACGCGACCGAGGCCCGGGAAATGGTGTCGCCTCAAACAGAGACGGCGTGGTCTTTGCCTCAGGTTCGGCTTACCAGCACCTCGGTGTTTCGCCAACAGTCACCTCCTTAACGTCGGGTGCCTGGAAAGCGTCACAAACGCGGACAGCCAACACCTCAGTCTCGGGTCCTGGCCGGACAGACATCAGCTTCCGCCGCCATCTTAACAGCAGGCGGACCGACCCTAGTCACTGCCCCCCCTACCCCAAGCTACCTCCGCCACCGCCAACGGATCCCACGAGGACGTAACCCCGCTCGCGCGAGAACTCACCGGCTAAGAACAGCACGAGCCGAAGACGCTGCTGCCGCCTCCGCGGCTGCTGCAGTCCGTAGCCGAACCGCAGCCGCCTCCGCGCGATCCCGCGAGAACCTCTTACCGGACGGGAAAAGCCTGAGCCCAGCCCTTCCCAGACCCCTCCTCCCACCAAAGCCGAAGTCGCTACGGCTCCGCTCTCACCCTACGCGAAGCGAAAAGCAAATGACGCACAACCTCACGAAGCACCGAGGGGCGGAGCCAATCTGCCGCCGCCGGCTCCCGCATGCGCCGAGAGAACTATCGCGATATTACGTTTTAGTCTCTGCGAGACCTTCGAATTCACCGCAGGATGCCGCCCGCGCCTCGCCTTTAGGAAACACTAGATCTCGCGAGACCTAGTGCACGCTCCTAAAAAGGAGAGAGGCGGGGTTTCATGAAAATGACTGGGAGTTTTTCGGGGGAAGGGAGGAACCTCCCGTCCTGCAGGGATCTCGGCTACCACGAGGTTTCCGACCCACTGCGGAGCTGGCTGCCAAACCTCGCGATGACACAGCTCAGCGCCAAATCTCGGCCATGTCCTGAAAACTGCCTCCGCCCCCGATCTAAGGTGTCTAGAGCCTAGTGCTTGAGGAAAATTTAAAAAGTCAACCTGTTTATTCTCACGCTTCCGGGCAGAGCTGTACCAATTAGCCAAACTCCGTTCTGGAAGAGGAGCAATGGGTCCCCCATTGTTACCTGCCTCCAGTAATCACATATTATCCTGGACTAACACATAAAAGACGTTCAATCTCACAATAAGCTCGCAAATGCAAATGAAAACAATGACATAACAATTTTTGCCCATTAGATCGGGGAAAAAAATCTTTAAGACATAATATCCTGACTCCTTCCCTCGCCGCACTGCAGGCTAACCTGAATCCATCTTAATGTAACGAAGGGCTCACTCATATCGTTAGTTCTAGCTCTAAAGCCACTAATTTTTAACTCCTGACGCTTTACCTTGGCATAACCAAAAGATCCAATAAAGTGGTTTTCGCCAAACAAAGGAGTCTGCCCTCAAAGGAAAATTCAAGCTGGGGGGGGGGGGTTGCGTGCTTGCAGTTTTTAATATGGCAGTTTTTCCACGTCTAGCCAACAATGTTTCTCCAATAAATCTTGGATCCAATCTGGCTCGATTTGTGGGCTTTTCTATTCTAATGCATTGTTCTGTCTATTCTAATTTAAATATTATTCCTTTAGAGTACATTTTAATAGCTGGTAGTACAAATACCCCCGTCTTTACTTATCTTTTAAAATATTTTCTCGGTTATTCTTAGCCATCTTTTTTCTGGATGAACTTTAGAATCATATTAAGTTCCAAAAACTTGGCATATTTATTGAAATTCCATCAACTGTATAAATCAACATAAGAAAAATGGGCATCACTACAAAATTGAGCCTTCTTATCAAGAAGCATGGTATCCCCTCTCCATGTATGCAAACATTCTTCTATTATATACCTCAATAAAGTTTTGTAGTTTACTTCTAGGTTGCTTTTTTTTTCATTTTTCTTGCCACTGCGAATGGGGTTATTAATGTTAAATTTTTGAAATGCTTATTGCTTATAGATATTTGATATTTGCCTATTTACTTTTGTAATCGGACAAATGAAAAATATGTTCAATTTCACTGGTAATCAGAGAAATGCAAATGAAAACAATGACATACCATTTTTTGCGCTTCAAATTGGCCCAAATTATCAAAGATTGATAATAATTCATGTTGGCACAACTGTGGAAAGATGGGCAATATTGCACAACATTGGAGAGTGTAAATCAGTATAGCCTTTTGGGAAGGCAATTTGGACAAATCTATCAAATTTCAAAATGCATATACACTTTGAGTAGCGATTACTCTTCTAAGAATTTCTCCTACGGAAATACTCATACATGTGCATGAAACGTATATATACAAACCCATTCATTATAGCGTTGCTTGTAATAGCCCCCTTCCCCCCCTTCAAAGGGAAACAAGCTAATGTACATCAATCAGGAAATGGTTAAATAAACTGTAGTACAATCGTACAATGCAGCTGTTTATAAATGAGATAAATTTAGATTCCCTGATATATGAAGATCTACAAGACATATTAAGTTTTTAAAAAGCAATTAGTCGAAATGAATGTGCGTGTGTGTGTGTAGTATCATTTAGATACCAAAACATATACAACACCTAGTAGTTACCCGCGAAGCCTGCCTGCCGGCCCCTCACCTTCCCCCTCCTGAGGCCGCCTTCCGAGAACCTGTTAGAGAAACGCCGAAGGCCCGGCCTCTACTCCCTCGCTAGGGCCACTTGGCCACGACTAATGCCGGTACCTCGCATCCCCACTGTCAGCACTGTCAGCCGCTCTCCCGCCGCGCTGCCTGCCGCCCCGCTGCCCCTGAAGATGCGGATAGCTTTCTGCTGGCGTCGGCCGAGGCCTGGGGGAGGGGAGAGAAGGCGGGGTTGAGGGAGGGCTGGGGCAGGCCGCCGGGCCCCTACACCAGCCTCGCCGGCTGGCTCCCCAAGGCCGCCACCTCCACGACTCCGCGCAGGGTCCCGTGGGAGCAACCCTCCGCGAGGAGCCGAGGACGGCCTCGCGAGCAGAGCCCGCCCCCTAACCCGGGGGAAGACGCTCACCTCGGTGGCAGTAGCTCTGCGGGGCCCGCAGGAGCGCGCCGGGTCCGCGGCCCTGCTTCAGCCTTGCTCCCCTCGCTCGCCCTCCGCGGAAAACCTACCCCTCCGGCTCTCCTCACACCCGATCTGAGGCTCCACCCCCGCCGCTTGAGAAGCCCCGCCCCTGCCCCTCGGGAGGGCACTCCCTCCGTGGTGGAGCAGAGTCCCCTTTAGGGGACTGCGCCTGAGCTATTCCGGGTCCAACATAGTCAACGGTATAGGATAGTAGGGTCGCTAAGGAATTGAATTTGATTCGAGGCACGATGGGAGCCACTGAAGGGTGACGTGATTTGATTTGATTTACGTTTAAAAATTAATCTCTCCAGCAGCCTTGTGAAGAATGGGGGGCGAGAGGGCAAGCAGGGACACGATGTGGAGGGCTGGAGACACACGGGGACGCCGACTACAGTGAATCCCCCCGGCAAACCCTTAGAACACTTACTCCAGGCGCATAGAAAGCTCTCAATAAACATTCTCTTTATTGTTCTCCTTGGTATTATTTGGGGTGGTAGTGCAACTGGCAAAGAGTTTATAGAGGATTTGCACCTGTAAATGTATAGGAATAAAAAGAATTTTGTAGGAGATACCCCTAACTATTAACTGTGCTTCATCTGGGTTGCAGAATGAGATTAGAGGTTGAGAGGAGAGGGGAGTTTTGAACTGCAACTTTAGATACTTCGGTAAGGTTTGAATTTTTTTTTTAAAAGCATGTATTAACTCAGTATTTTAAAGTATAAAGACAAAAGCACTATCCAAAGTACTCTTGAAACATAGAGGAAATAAAAACTAATTACACCTTTCAGTTTTAATTCTAACCCTACAGAACAGTGGTTCATGCCCCGAATTGCGAATCTGATGAATGGATCCACTTCCCGCCAAATATATATTTACACAAAAATTTTGTGTATGATCTTGGCTTCATGGAGGCCCCTTTTGAGAGAAATTGATCCATATTTTTACAGTGTTATTTTTAATGGGTGAGTGTTACTCCATTAATGTCAATTATTTAACCAAGACTCCATGTTTAGGTCTTTTTTTTATTAAAAGAAATACGGACATGAACTTTGATGTAACTAAATACGTGCATATTTCTAAGATTTCTCTCAAGAAGAAATTTGTAGAAATGGAGTAGATAGGGTCAAAAGGTCACTGCTCCTAAAAAGCACATGACAGGCCTTCCAGAAGAGTTGTAACAATATACAGTCCCACCAGAAATTTTTAAGAATTCCAGTTTATTTGGATATTCCCATATCCTCACCAACACTGCTATTATAGTCGTCAAAAAACTTTTTAATTTAGTAAGGCCTTTGACTCCAATTCCAATCTCTCCATCTGCATTAATTCTAATAATCCATGGACTCTACACCTAGTTCTAACCCCTACATTTCTACTGTTAATTCCTAGGCCCCATAAAATCTAGTTTTCCAACTCCTAATTCTAAAATCCCACATACCCACAATCTTCATTATAATTTCAATCTGTAGCAGTCTTCAGTTTTCTTGCCAATTCCACTCCTTTTATAGTCTTCATTCCAACCAACATCCCCCTAAACACACACACACTCACACACACACACACACACACACACACACACTTCTATTTCTTGTTGTAGAATATTCAGAAAATATATGAAAGTATAAAGAAAATACCAAAAGATAAAAAACTTGTAATGCCACCACCTAGAGAGAACCACTATTAATGCTTTAGTTTTGTCCTCCCAGCCTTTTACTATGCATTATATATGTATTTATAGTTTTAAACAAAAATATTATCATAGCATGTGATTATTTAATAACCTAGTAAATATTTGCCATGTAATTAAATATTTGTCTATAACATTTTATTTTATAACACATTTTAATGACAACATGAAACATTCCTTTCTTTAACATGTAATTAGTTTCATTTTTGTTCTTTTTTTCATTTTAAAAAGGTTTTCCTAATTACACATGAATGGGTACATTATTGCAAAACACTTAACACAGATGAATTTAAAGTTCCTCTTACATTCATGTACACATATAGAAATACATAGCTTTGTTTTGTGTTTTTTACTTTTTAAAGATATAAATGGCACCTTATTTTGTGTATTCTGTTAATTGCTTTATTCACTTTCCATGCTTGGAGATCTTTCCATGTCAGTATATATAAATCTATGTCATTTATTTTATGTACTGTATAGTATTCCACAGACTGAGTGTACTATAGTTAACTATTGATACAGTCACCTATTGATAAATATATATTGTTTTCAATCTTTAACTATTAGAGTGTTATTTTTTCTTACTATTAACAGTGCTGCAGTGAAAATCCTTGTACAATTTTTGTGCATATGCTAAAATATTTTTGTAAGACAAATATGGAAAAGTGAAATAGGTAGCTCAAAGAAAGCACATTTTGAAATTTTAATATTTAATGCCAAATTGCCTTGTAGAATGATCCAGTTTACACCTCCACCAGCAGTGAATAAGAATAACCATTTCCCTAAATTTTATCCAATTGTTTTTAAAATTTTTTAATTTAAATTCAATTTAGTTAACATATAGTGTATTATTAGTTTCAGGGGTAGAATTTAGTGATTCATCAGTTGCATATAACACCCAGTGCTCATTACATCAAGTGCCCTCCTTAATGCCCATCACCCAATTACCCCAGTCCTCCACCTACCTTCCCTCCGGCAACACTCAAGTTTGTTTCCTTTTTTTTTTTTTTAAGAATTTATTTATTTGACAGAGAGAGAGAGAGAGCACAAGCAGGGGGAGCAGCAGAGGGAGAGGGAGAAGCAGGCCCCCACTGAGCAAGGAGCCAGATGCAGGACTCAATCCCAGGAACCCAGGATCATGACCTGAGCCAAAGGCAGACACTTAACTGACTGAACCACCCAGGCACCCCTCAGTTTGTTTCCTATAGTTAAGAGTCTCTTCTGGTTTGCCTCCTTCTCTGTTTTTATCTTATTTTTCCTTCCCTTCCCCTACGTTCATAGTACACACACACACACACACACACACACACACACACACACACACACACACGACTATTACTCAGCCATCAAAAAGAATGAAATCTTGCCATTTGCAATGACATGGATGGAACTAGAGGGTATTATGCTGAGTGAAATAAGTCAGTTAGAGAAAGACAAATACCATATGATTTTAGTCATATGTGGAATTTAAGAAACAAAACAGATTAACCAGTTGTTTGAATATTTTGCCAATGTGATGGGTGAAAAATGTCTCATTATTTGCATTGATTGTTAGGTTAAGGGACAGTTTCATATGTTTGTTGGCTACTTGCTTGTGTTTTTTTGTGACTTGCCTGTTCATATCTTTTATCTGTTTTCCAGTTGGATTGTTTGGCTTCTTGTTATTGAATTATGTAGTCTATATGTAAGTCTTTGTTACATGTGTGGGAGATGTTTTGCAGACTTCTGCTTATTTTTAAACTTTGCTCATGGGGTCTTTCTGGTATAGATGTTTTAAATGTTGATGTATTCAGATTTACCAATAATTTCTGTTATGGCTTTTGCATTTTGAATCTTGCATAAGAAGACTTTCTACTCCAAGATTAGGAACATTGTTCTGTATTTCCTTGTAATATTTTAGAATTTTTTATGTTTGGCTCTTTATCTGGAATTTTTTGGTAAATATTTTTCTGAGTCATTAAATATTCTTACAATATTATGCTTAATACATGACTATTATTCCCTTGTAATACCAATTACTTATTAGTATTTTTCATTAGGACTTAAAAACATTTATTCAACAGATCATTATTTCCCTTTATCAAAAATCAAATTCCTAAGTATATATATGGGTTTAGACATAAATCATCAGTTCAATAGTCCTAAAATCCATACCAGCATCAATACCACATATTTTTAAGCACTTGAGCTTTAAATTATTATTTCCTATCTGCTAGGGTAAGCCCCTCTGTCTTTCCCCCCCCCAAATTTCTTGACTATTCTTGTGTATTTTCTTTCCCAGGTGAATTTGAAAATTAGCTTGTAAAGTTCTATAAGAATTCCTATTGGGCTTTTGCTTGCAAAAGTTTATTTCTTCAAATGGGTGTAGGATATTATATTTGACAAACCAGTCTTCTATTGCTGTACAATCATGTTGTTTCTTTCTTTCTTTTTTTATTATGTTCAGTTAGCCACCGTATGGTACCTTGATCACCAAGACAGCATGGTATTGGCACAAAAACAGATAAATAAATCAGTGGAACAGAATAGAGACTCCAGAAATGGACCCTCAACTCTATGGTCAACTAATCTTTGGCAAATCAGAAAAAAATCATATTGTTTCTAATTGTCCACTGTTATAAGCAGTTCTGTAAAGGATATTCAGAAAAATCTTTGCTCACCACTATGATTATTCGACTGCAATAAATTTCAACAAGGCAAAATCACATTCACATTTTAGGGGCCCAGTGTACTTTAGGAAAGATTTTACCAATTTACATTCCCCTGGGGAGTATGGGTGAGCCATTTCTCTATCCCACTTGCAGGACCGGGTCATTAAAGGGTTTTGAACCTTTGAAAATTTGATAGGCTATATATCTCATTGTTTTATGGATATAAAGTATTTTGTATTTTCTATTTTTGCGTAACAAATCACAGATTTAGCAGTTTAAAACAATACCTTATTGTCTCACAGTTCTGTATGTCAGAAGTCTTGTGGGCCAGACTGAGTTCTTGCTTAGGATCGTACAATGCTGAAATCAAGGTGTCCCCAGACTTGGCTTTTATCTGGAGGCTCTGGGGAAGAATCCATTTCCATATTCACTTAAACTGTTGTCAGGATTCAGTTCCTTGCTATTTGGTAGGACTGAGATCCCCATGCTCCCAGCTTCTAGAGGTCACCCACACTTTCTTCTTACTTATCCGTTTCCATCTTCAAGCCAGCAGTGGCACACTGAATCCTTCTTTTGCTTACAGTCTCTCTGCCTTTCTCTTCTGCCACTAACCTGAGAAAACTCTCTGCTTTTAAAAGGTTTATGTGATTAGATTGAAGCCATTGGGATAATCCAGAATCATCTCCCTATTTTAAGGGGGACTTTAACCTGCAAAATCCCTTTGCCAGGTAATGTAACTTAATCACAGCTATGATCACATTCACAGTTTGGAAGTTAGGGTGGGAAATCTGGGGAAGGGGACATTTTAGGATTTGGCTTACCGCAGATTTACTTTCCCTTTTTCAAACAACTACATGAATCATTCTGGTTGTAAAAGATTCAAATATCACAGAAGTATTGAACATGGAGCAAAACACGAAAGACAACTTTCTTCTCACTACCACCTCTATTTGGAAGTAGCCCTTTATATTTTTTGGGCATAACAGGATATCTTTTTTAACTGGTCACCCTACTTACCTTCCTTATCAGTTCTAATGGTTTTTACATTCACTATCTTTGGTTTTCCAGGTAGATCATGATATCATCTGTGAAAATGATTTCCCCTCTGTATAATATTCATAACTCCTATATGCATTTACTTGACATATTATGTTTTATTGAATTTCCAGAAAAATGTTAAATATAGAGGTAACAGTGGGCATCTCTGTTGTTTTCCTGGTTTTAATGAAACTTCTAATGGAATGTTTCTCAAAATGATGTTCTGGATGATAATAGATTTTTATCTATTTTATTATGAACATTTTCAAACATACAGAAAAGTTGAAAGAATTTTACAGTACATACCTGCATACCCACAACATAGATTTTACCATTAATGTTTCAATATACTTGCTTTGTCATCTATCTATCCATCAATCAGTCTTATTTTTTGATGCATTTCTTTCTTTCTCTTTTAACTAGACTATAGATGTTTCTCTGTTTTGTTGATATTTTCAAAGAACCACCTCTTGGATTTATTTTCCTATTCTACCATTCCCCCCACTCTGTACTTAATAATTATTTTCAGCTTTTATACTTATTAATATATTCCTCTAGTTCTCTAAAGTTTATTTTGCTGCTTTCTGTGTAATGGTTTACATGAAATATGTGGTTTATTCATTTTCAGTCTTTCTTATTTATTACTAAAAGCACAGAACTACCCTACGATCCAGCAATTGCACTACTAGGTAGTTACGCAAAGAATACAAAAATACTAATTCAATGGGCTACATGCACCCCAATGTTTACAGCAGCATTATCAACAATAGCCAAATTATGGAAAGAGCCCAAATGTCCATCAACTGATGAATGACTTAATGTATTCTTGACATTCTTTCTTTGTCCATGTATATATGTCTATCTCATTCTTTTAAACTAACTTCTGGAGCTGGCATTTATACAAAGTGCCTGGCCCATCACCAACTTTCTTTTTAATTCAAATATCATTTCAGAGAAGCCTTCCCTGACCCCCCAAATTGGATCGGGGCACCCTGTAATACACTTTCATGATACTCTGCTATTTTCCTCCCCAGGTACCCAAGACAACTGTACAGTTGTGTGATTAATGGCTGTTCCTTCTCTCTGCCCCCCCAACACACACCACATACACCCTACACTAAACAGTGAACTTCTTGAGAGCAGGGCCCATGTCTTTTTTGTTTATATTTGTACCCCAGCACCTAGCATAGTGCCTGGCAATTGTATATTTTCAATAAATATTTTTTGAAAGACTGAATGAATAAAAAACTCTATGAGGCAAGTATTATGATTATGCCCATTTTAGTCACCCTATATGAAATCCCTTGAGGATCCTCAGAAATAAGTGGATAACACTCGATTATGGTTTCTTAATATGTCAATACTTAGAGATATACCTTATTTTTTAATTAGTTGCATGGGGTGGATGCTTCTTTGGATTGTTACTGAGTTTTCATTAATAGAGTACTAAGATGAACATCCTTGTAAATAGCTTTGCACATGTATGTACTCCTGTAAGACAAATACCTGAAAATGGAATTGCTGCAATGGGTATGCACATGTTACAGTTGGATAAACATTGCCAACTCTCCCTCCAAAAGAGATTTTATACATTTATATTCCTAGTACCAGAATATGAGAATGTTTTTCCCCCATACCCTTGCCAAAGCTGTGTATTTTCCCTCATTTTATCTTTGCTAATCTGGTACAAAGTGATATGTCATTGCCTTCATTTTCATGTTTTTAACTTTTTGGTGAAATCAAGCACCTTTTAATTTGTTTCTTAGAAGAATTTGAATTCTTCTTTTTTCAAATGTGTAGCCTGTTTGTGTTGCTTGCCCAGGTTTTTATTGAATTTAGTATTTTCTTATTGATTTAGAATAGCTCTGTTTATATTGTGGATAATAATACTGTGGCTTCCTGTCACAAATATTTTCCTTAGTTTGTTATTTGTCTTTTACCCTTGTAAATTTCTTAGAATACACAAATTTAAAATATTTTATATAATCAAATTACTGATTATTTCATTTGTAATAGCTGGCTTATGGGCTGTACTTTGAAAAGCTTTCCCTACCTAAAGATTATAAAACTCTTTATGTTTTCTTCTAGCACCTTTATGTTTTTAATTTTTGCCTTTAAATACTTGTCTCATATTGGCTTTATTTTGATGTATAGGATGCATATAGGTTTCCAACTTTAATTTTTCCCAATAGCTACCATTATTTCTATATAATTGTTGAATAGTTGATATTTTACTCATTCATTTGAAATCATACTAATCTGGATATTTTGGAGTCCATTTCTAGAATCTTCTGTTCCAATGGGTAATGATTAAGAGTGCAAACTTTGGAGTCAGGCTACCTGGGTTTGTGCCCCGCTCTGCCATTTACAGCTTGTACATCTGTAAAATGGGATAATAGTATCCACCTCATAGGGTTGTGATTACAAAAGTTTGTTTATGTACAGTAATTGGAACAGTCCCTGGCACATAAGAAGTACTGGTATTTTTGTAATATTTATTATTGTAGATTTTTATTATTGTTTTACCATTTTTCATAGTTATATGATCATATCATCTGCATGTAATATTTTTGTCACTTTCTTGTAGAATGACTTCTAAGCAACTTGAAAAATTTGCAGATGACCTATAACAACTCTATTTATCCTCTACTCTTATATTTTATCTGAATTAGGCAGCTCAACTCTAGACAGTTAGGGAGGGAGAGGAGAAGAAAGGAGGGGATGAATAAAATCATCCCTATTCACAGATGACAACCCCAAATAACACACACACACACACATACACACACCTAGAACTAATAAGTGAATTTTTGTAGAATACGAGGTCAACACACAAAAATCAATCACATTTCTATATACTAGCAATAAACAATACTATTTATAATAGTTCCAGAAAATGAAATACTTAGGGAAAAATCTAACAAAACATGTATAGGATCTATATGCTTAAGTCTATAAAATTCTGATGAAAGAAATTTCCAAAGGCCTAAATAACTGGACAAACATACCATGTTTATGGACTGGAACACTCAAAATATTAAGGATGTCAGTTCTCCCTAAATTCATCTATAGATTTAATGCAGTTCCTATCAAAATCTCAGCAAGATTTTTTGTAAATACAGATGCATTGAGTCTAAAATTCATATAGAAAGGCAAAGGAAGTAGAATACCCAAAATGATTTTGAAAAGATTAATAAGGTTGGAGGAGTCACACAACCTGATTTTAAGACTTATTATATAAGTACAGTTATCAAGATAGTGTGGTGTTGGTGAAGGGATAAATATATAGACCAAGGGAACAGAATAGAAAATGCAGAAATAGACCCACACAAATATGGTCAATTGATTTGTGACAAAGGTACAAAGAATTCAATGGGCAAATGACAGTCTTTTCAGCAAATGATTTAGAACAATTGGACATCCATATATAAGAAATGAACGTTGACTAAAACCTCACACTTAATACAAAAATTGACTCAAAATGGATCACAGGTCTAAATGTAAATCACAGAACTATAAGATTTTTCAAGGAAAATATAGGGCAACATCTGGAACTTTCTTATATTGCTGGTGAGAATGCAAAATGTTATAGCCACCCTGGAAAACAGGCAGCTTCTTATAAAGTTAAATATACACTTACCATATGACCCAGCAATCCCAAGCCCAGATACTTGTCCTAGGGAAGTAAAAACCTATGTTCATACAAAATCTGTGCATAAAAGCTTTAAAAAGTGTTCTACTCATAATCACCAAAACTTGGAAACAACCCAAATATCCTTTAAGGGTTGAATGGATAGTGATATGGCCATCTAATGGAATACTACTCAGCAGTAAAAAGGAATGAATATGCAACAAGTTGGATAAATCTCAGAACCATTGTCCTGAATGAAAGAAGATGATTTCAAAATGTTATGTACTGTTTGCTTCCATTTATATGACATTTTCGAAAGGACAAAAATATAGTGATGGAGAACAGATCAGTGGTTAGGAGTGGGGAGAGGGTGTGATGTCAAAGCAATAGCATGATGGAGATTTTATGGAATGATGAAATATTCTATATCCTTATTATGGTGGTGGTTACATGAATCTCTGCATTTGTTAAAATTCATGGAACTATACACACAAAAAATCAAATTTACTGTATGTTAATTTAAAATTAAAATTTTTAAAATGATGCTAGATTTAGAATGACATGTGCTATGTCTGGTGGGTCAGTACACAACTACAGCTTCATTTAACCATTTTTTTATCTGTACAATTTCTTCTGGGAATTCTAAGCTCACCATAAAATATCCTAAGTACAGATAGGCCTCTGTACCCAAACTAGTTAATCCTGTTATGTCCTGCAAGGTGCATCAATTAGAATTCTTTCAGTTGCAATTAACAGCAGAAACAACACGTAGTGGATCAACCAATAAGGCCATTTTATTATCTCCCAGACATAGAGGGATTCAAGAGCAGGTAATTCATCAACTCAGCAACATCATTAAGAATGCAGTGTCCCCTGTTGGTGGGGATGCAAGCTGGTGCAGCCACTCTGGAAGACAGTATGGAGGTTCCTCAAAAAGTTGAAAATGGAGCTACCCTACAACCCAGCAATTGCACTACTGGGTATTTACCCCAAAGATACAAATGTAGTGATCTGAAGGGGTACGTGCACCCTGATGTTTATAGCAGCAATGTCCACAATAGCCAAACTATGGAAAGAGCCAAGATGTCCATTGACAGATGAATGGATAAAGAAGATGTAGTGTATATATACACAATGGAATATTATGCAGCCATCAAAACCCCGAAATCTTGCCATTTGCAATGATGTGGATGGAACAAGAGAGTATTATGCTAAGTGAAATAAGTCAATCAGAGAAAGACAAGTATCATATGATCTCACTGATATGAGGAATTCTTAATCTCAGGAAACAAACTGAGGGTTGCTGGAGTGGTGGGGGTTGGGAGGGATGGGGTGGCTGGGGTGATGGACATTGGGGAGGGTATGTGCTATGGTGAGCACTGTGAATTGTGTAAGACTGATGAATCACAGACCTGTACCTCTGAAACAAATAATACATTATATGTTAAA
The DNA here is from genome assembly GCF_003265705.2 of Callorhinus ursinus. Taxonomy (NCBI): domain Eukaryota; kingdom Metazoa; phylum Chordata; class Mammalia; order Carnivora; family Otariidae; genus Callorhinus; species Callorhinus ursinus. The sequence goes on from NW_027397165.1 coordinate 584,716, forward strand.
AAAAAAAGAAGAAGATAGCAGGAAGGGAAGAATGAAGGGGGGAAAGTTGGAGGGGGAGATGAACCATAAAAGACTATGGACTCTGAGAAACAAACTGAGGGTTTTAGAGGGGAGGGGGGTGGGTGGATGGGTTAGCCCGGTGATGGGTATTAAGGAGGGCACATATTGAATGGAGTACTGGGTGTTCTATGCAAACAATGAATCACGGAACACTACATCAAAAACTAATGATGTAATGTATGGTGACTAATATAACATAATAATAATAAGAATGCAGTGTCCCTCCATCCTATTCCACTATCCTCAGCCTGTTGGTCCTTCACTTTATGACCCCAAGATGGCTGCAGCTACTCAGGCATCACATGATCATTCACTAACATCAAGAGGCTGAAAGAAAGATCATAACTGTCATTTGTCCCTTATTAAGACCAAGAGAAACTTTTCCCAGGTGTCCCCAGTAGACAACCCCTCTTATCTTAATGGCCAGAAATCATGTTTCTTGTCCATGCCCAAACCAATCATTTGGCAAGGGAAATAGAATTACCATGATTAGTCAGGTCAGACCAATGCCACTCATAGTCTGGTTCCTGGGCTGGTGCTGGTCTACAAAATGTTGGTTACTAGTCCAGGACAAACTAAGTGCAGAAATTGAGATTATACATGTAGAAACTTTTATAACAAGTTGACTGAGTAATTGTGATGTCTTTTGAATATAATAAAAATTGGGGCTGGCATTTTGTAGGTCTTCATTTGAGATCCCAGCTCCCATGAAGTCTAGGGTCACCCTAAATATGAACAGAAATGGGGGTGTATTAGGGAGGAAGAAACTGAAGGTTGGCAGTTGGGTAGGGTACCAACAATGTGGGCCATGAAAAAAACTGATGGGAATGGTGTCACTCCTAAGATCCCAGGAAAATTCCAAAGTATGTAGCAATACTGGCCTACCTCAAGAAGCAAGAACAATCTTAAATAAATAAGCTAACCCAACACCTAAAGGAGCTAGGAAAAGAACAGCAAATAAAGCCTAAAGCCAGCAGAAGAAAGGAAATAAAAAAGATTAGAGCAGAAATAAATATATAGATATTAAAAAAAAACAATAGAACAGATCAATGAAACCAAGAGCTGGTTCTTTGAAAAAATTAGTAAAATTGATAAGCTCCTAGCTGGACTTATCAAAAGAGAGAGAGAGAGAGAAAGAGAGAGAGAGAAAGGACCCAAATAAAATCATGAATGAGAGAGGAGAAATAACAACTAACACCATGGAAATACAAACGATAATAAAAGAATATTATGAAAAACTATATGCCAACAAATCGGACAGCCTGGGAGAAATAGATAAACTCCTAGAAACATATAAACTACCAAAACTGAAACAGGAAGAAATACAAACTGGAAAAGACCAATAACCAGCAAAGAAATTGAATCAGTAATAAAAAATCTCCCAACAAACAAAAGTCCAGGGCCAGATGGCTTCACAGGGGAATTCTACCAAACTTTTAAAGAAGAGTTAATGCCTACTCTTCTCAAACTATTCCAAAATATAGAAAAGGAAGGAAAAATTCCAAACCCATTCTATGAGGCCAGCATTACCCTGATTCCAAAACTGGAAAAAGACTACTAAAAAAGAGAACCACAGGCCAATATCCCTGATGAGTATAGATGTAAAAATTCTCAATAAAATACTAACAAATTGAATCTAACAATACATTAAAAGAATCATTCACCACGATCAAGTAGGATTTATTCCTGGGCTGCAAGGGTGGTTCAATATTTGCAAATCAATCAACGTGATACACCACATTAAGAAAAGAAAGGATAAGAACCATATGTTCCTTTCAATAGACGCAGAAAAAGCATTTGACAAAGTACAACATCCAATCATGATAAAAGCCCTCAACAAAATAGGTTTACAGGGAACATACCTCAACATAATAAAGGCCATACATGAAAAACCCACAGCTAATATCATTTTCTTTTTCTTTTTTAAAATTTTTTATTGTTATGTTAATCACCATACATTACATCATTAGTTCTTGATATAGTGTTCCATGATTCATTATTTGTGCATAACACCCAGTGCTCCACGCAGAATGTGCCCTCTTTAATACCCATCACCAGACTAACCCATTCCCCCACCCTCCTCCCCTCTAGAACCCTCAGTTTGTTTTTCAGAGTCCATCGTCTCTCATGGTTCATCTCCCCCTTCGACTTACTCCCCTTCATTCTTCCCCTCCTGCTATCTTCTTCTTTTTCTTTTTTCTTAACATATGTTGCATTATTTGTTTCAGAAGTACAGATCTGTGATTCAATAGTCTTGCACAATTCACAGCGCTCACCATAGCACATACCCTACCCAATGTCTATCACCCAGCCACCCCATCCCTCCCACCCCCCACCACTCCAGCAACCCTCAGTTTGTTTCCTGAGATTAAGAATTCCTCATATCAGTGAGGTCATATGATACATGTCTTTCTCTAATTGACTTATTTCACTCAGCATAACACCCTCCAGTTCCATCCATGTCGTTGCAAATGGCAAGATCTCATTCTAATATCATTTTCAATGGTGAAAAACTGAGAGCTTTTCCTCTATGGTCATGAACAACACAGGGATGTCCACTCTCACCATGGTTATTTAACATGGTATTGGAAGTCCTAGCCACAGCAGTCAGACAACCAAACAAATAAAAGGCATCCAAATCAGTAAGGAAGAAGTCAAATTTTCACTATTTGCAGAAGACATGATACTCTATATAGAAAACCCAAAAGACTCCACCAAAAAATTGTGAGGACTGATACATGAATTCAGTAAAGTACAGGAGACAAAATCTATGTACAGAAATCTGTTGCATTTGTATACACCAATAATGAAGCAGCAGAAAGAGAAATAAAGGAATCAGTCCCGTTTACAACTGTACCAAAAAACATAAGACATCTAGGAATAAACCTAACCAAAGAGGTAAAAGATCTGTACTCTGAAAACTATACAACACTGATGAAAGAAATTGAAGAGGGCACAAAGAAATGGAAAAACATTCCATGCTCATGGATTGGAAGAATAAATATTGTTAAAAATGCCTATACTCACCAAAGCAATCTACACATTTAATGCAAAACCTATCAAAATACAAACAGCATTTTCCACAGAGCTAGAACAATCCTAAAATTTGTATGGAACCACAGAAGACCCCAAATAGCCCAAGCAGTCTTCAAAAAGCAAAGCAAAGCTGGAGGCATAACAATTCTGGACTTCACGTTATATTACAATACTGTAGTGATCAAGACTGTATGGCACTGGCACAAAAGTAGATACTTAGATCAATAGAACAGAAGAGAACCCAGAAATGAGCCCACAACTATATGGTCAATTAATCTTCAACAGAACAGGAAAGAACATGCAATGGGAAAAAGAATCTCTTCAACAAATGGTGTTGGGAAAACTGGACAGCAACTTGCAAATGAATGAAACTAGACCACCTTCCTGTAGGAAAATGGATTAAAGACCTAAATGTGAAACAGGAAATAAGTAAAATGCTAGAAGAGAACGCAGGCAGTAACCTCTTTGACATCAGCCATAGCAACTTCTTACTAGATATTAGATATGTCTCTGGAGGTGAGGGAAAGAAAAGCAAAAATAAACTATCGAGACTACATCAAAATAGTTTTTGCACAGTGAAGGAAACAATCAACAAAACTAAGAAGCAGCCTACAGAATGGGAGACGATATTTGCAAATGACATATCTGATAAAGGGTTAGTATCCAAAATATATAAAGGACTTATACAACTCAACACCCAAAAATAAAATAATCCAGTTAAAAAATGGGCAGAAGACATGAATAGACATTTGTCCAAAGAAGACCTACAGATGGCCAATAGACATATGAAAAGATGCTCGACATCACTCATCATCAAGGAAACACAAATCAAAACTACAATGAGATACCACCTCACACCAGTCAGAATGGCTAAAATTAACAATACAAGAAACAAGAAGTGTTGGCAAGGATGTGGAGAAAAGGGAACCCTCTTACACTGTTGGTAAGAATGCAAACTGGTGCAGCCACTTTGGAAAAACAGTATGGAGGCTCCAAAAATTTAAAAATAGAGCTACCCTACGATCCAGAAATTGCACTACTATGTGTTTACCCAAAGGATACAAAAGTAGTGATTTGAAGGGTTACATACAACCTGATATTTTTAGCAGCATTATCAACAATAGCCAAATTATGGAAAAAGGCCAAATGTTCATTGACTAATGGATGGATATAGAAGATGTGGTACATATATGGAATATTTTATATATATTAAGTATATATATATATATAATGGAATATTACTCAGCCATAAAAAGAATGAAATCTTGCCATTTGCAATGACATGGCTGGAGCTAGAGAGTATTACACTAAGCTTAAATAAGTCAGAGAAAGACAAATACCATGTGATTTCACTCAAGTGTGGAATTTGAGAAACAAAACAGACAAACATAAGGGGAAAAAAAGAGAGGCAAACCAAGAAACAGACTCTCAAGTATAGAGAACTGATGGTTACCAGAGGGGAGGTGGGGGAGGGGGGTTGGGTGAAACAGGTGACGGGGATTAAGGAGGGCACTTGTGATGACCACCAGGTATTGTATGGAAGTGTTGAATCACTAAATCCTACACCTGAAACTAATATTATACTGTCTGTTAACTGGAATTTAAATAAAAACTTGAGGAAAAAAAAAACCCTGGAAAATTCCAGACAAAAACACAATTTGGGTCCACTACTGTGGAGCAGGCTCTTCTTTCGGCTTCACCTGTACAATCACAGCAGTGCTACCACTCCCAGTGGGTAGAGTCTCAAGCAGTCAGGTGGAGTTGCACTTCTCCTGAGAAGCCACACCTCAAAACCTGTTTCCCAGCTGGCCCAACATTACCTATATTTTTTCTGATACCAGAGACTCCTCCTTAGAAGGTTATAATTGGCCTACATCTGCCATTCTTGCTCACAACAACAAAAACAAAATAGCAAAAAATCCACTAGACCCGCCAAATGAGACACATCCAGTCAACTAGCCATGGTGACTGCCTCTGTAGCCTGTTACAGAGGCTTTCAAAATTTGGGGGCTCAATTTAACAGAGCAAGAAACAAATTTGACATCACAGCTCAGTACCTGCATGCACACACACAGACATCTGAAACCACTGTTTCACAGAACAGTATTTACTGTGTGCAGTGCACTCTTGTTTTAAAAATTGTACTCATTTTTTTTCATTTAAAAAAACGTTGATCTTGTCCCACTAAATTAATTGTGTAGCCCGCCAATGACTTACAACCTGCAGTTTGGAAAGAAGTGCCCTTAAGGATGGAGACGTAATGGTTCTTAATTCCAGAGGCCTTTAGAATGGCCACCAGCGGCTCCGTGTGGGGTGTTGTGGCTCCCTCTGTATCTACTACCAGTACTTGAGCCCTAACCCAGGACAATGCTTCAGCAACCTTATCTTTTTCCTCCTAAGCTTCCCTGACCTCAGAGCTCTGGCCTCCTAAATCAGCTGCCTTAGCAGTGAGAGGGCCAGAGGCCCTCCAGGCTGTTCATGGAGACAGAGTTGCCCTAGCAACACTTGGCTGTAATTGACTCCCGCTGTCACCTGCTCCAGCCTAGACTGCTTCTCCACACTGCGGGCTGTGGCCCCCTTTTCTCCTGCCTTTCATAACAATTTCTCCATCCTCATTACATAGACAGATGTCTTCTCATCCCTCCCCGCCCCGATGGCTGGTCAGATTCTTGGCACACACCTCCCTGGCACTCTCCACATTGCCAAATACTCACTCTGACATGATTAAACACTCCCGGAGATGGGTGATTTGCATTTTTTTTTCAGATCACAAACAATCGCTAATGCTGGTCAATTTAATGCAGAGATCACAAACCCAAATGTAGGCAGGGGCTAGGCAGGTCACGCAAAAGGCTAGGTGGGCACTGTGCCCCTTCCTAAAAGAAGGAGTGGCTACTCTGTCCAGTTGATTTTGCCATACAGAAATGCACATTCACGTGGCTGGAATCTTCCAACTTTTCCAGAGAAGCTATAAAATCCAGGTTTTTGTATGGACTCTACCAATTTTTATATGCTGACAAGTAATTTAAAAAATATCTTTTTAAATTCTTATGGGTCAAATCAAGCACATCTGTGGACTGGATCTGTTCAGCCAGCTACCATTTTGCAAGCTCTGTTTTAAGCTCTCTTTTATCCTCTGTCTTGGATTTGGACTTGAGGTCTTCGGCCATCTGGGGCAAAAAAACAAAACAAAAAACCCCCACCAATAACTGGGCTTAAATTAGCTCTAATGTTCTCTCCCTCCCATATGGCCACAGTAATCAGGCAAGACTCTTAAGGGATGTTCATGGAGCAAAACCAGTATGTTCCAGTGTTTCTACTGGGCACTGGAGCACTCGTTTCTACATATTAGTGCACTCTGGTTTGTTCCAGTCGTGGAGTGAGTATGTAAGGCTGGCCACTGGAGAAAGCACTGGCCTTGTGGGAAAGCAGCCCTTCTTTTGGTTCTTCCCCTTTGACCATATTTATTAGTTATGTGATGTTTTCCTTTCTAGTATTCCCATCTGTACATGAACTAGAAATTTCTGCCCTTTAGGAAGTGTTGGGAAGAGAGCTTTCCAGTCTCCACTTTGTACCACCCCATCTCTTTCACTTACCACCTTCTCCCCACAGTGACTGATTGGTGAGATTCCAAAATTTAATTGAGGGCTTATTGCTCAGCCCCTGCTGAACTCCCTGCCCTGTATTTTTCAGAGCTCCCTTGCCTATAGCATGCTGTGTCCTCCTCTCTTCCCCTTCATGCGGGCAAGCCCCACTAAGGTCAGCTTAGTGGGAGTAAGGTTCTGCTGTACAGACCCATCTATTCCCTCAGGAAGGTGTGAAAATCCAGGTTTGGGTTGAAATTCTCCAAACCAGTCTTGTCAACAACAGATCTCAATATTCGGATCCCTCTTCAACTCCTGTGTCTATTTCTTTTTTTTTTTTAAGATTTTATTTATTTATTTGAGAGAGAGAATGAGATAGAGAGAGCATGAGAGGGAAGAGGGTCAGAGGGAGAAGCAGACTCCCTGCTGAGCAGGGAGCCTGATGCGGGACTCGATCCTGGGACTCCAGTATCATGACCTGAGCTGAAGGCAGTCGCTTAACCAACTGAGCCACCCAGGCGCCCCTCCTGTGTCTATTTCTTAATTAGTTTGGAATTCAAGGGAGAGAGTGATGTGATTATAGGACCTTTAGGGAGACCCCACGGTGTATGGGTGGAAAAACCTTGAGAAACGAATACAATGACTGGCATTTGAGATCTAGAATAACATTTGAGGGAGGCAGTTCGTTTTGTGGGAGTGTGGTGGCCAGTATGCACAGGTGTTGCAACTGGTTTTTCTTTCTTTCTTTTTTTAAATTTATTTATTTGTCAGAGAGAGAGAGCACAAGCAGGGGAAGTGGGAGAGGGAGAAGCAGGCTTCCCGCTGAGCAGGGAGCTCGAAGTGGGACTCGATCTCAGGACCCTGGGATCATGGCCTGAGCCGAAGGCAGCCGCTTAACCGACTGAGCCACCCAGGCGTCCCTCTTACCTTTCTTTCTTTTTTTCCGTAAGGGCAAGCCCTGGAAAGTACTGGCCATGTGCATCATTGACTTTGGAAGTTTGTAACAGTTTACATTATGATTGGTGTCTGCAGGCATGCAACTGCTTTTAATAGACAGCAGCTTTAGAAAGCACAGGCCTCAGAGGTTTTTGAACTTACAACTGTGGTTGGTGTCTAAAAGCAGGTGGAACCAAGTGGACCATAGTAAGAACAGATTGTGCATGCTTTTGTGGCTGAGACAGGGGTTAGAGTATCAGGAAAAGAATATTTTGGTCTTGGTTGGGTTTGCCTCAAAACAGCTTTTTATTTTTTACTAAGTGTAGTTGACACACAATGTTACATTAGTTTCATGTTCAACACAGCTTTAATAATCAGGCTTTTCAGTATTAGAGGACTGAAAATTTTTTGCTCACTTTTTCCTATTTCTCAGTCAGGACTACAGACTGGGCTTTTAACTGCAAAAGTAGCTAAATTCCATGTGAATCACAAAGCACTAAAGAGTGAGATTATATATTTTACGTTTAGTAAGTGGTATTCTATCAGTACTGTCCCTCTATCTTGATTTGAATGCATCTTGTTACAGAGGCAAGGAAAAAACTCTGGGGGAGCTGCCTTATGAATTTTTGTGGCACATCCACAGACACCTAGACTCATTCCAGCACCCCCCTGCCCCACACACCACCACCACCACCACCACCACCTCCGCATGGTGTCAGGTTGGCACTGGACTTACTAATTACATGAACTATGATTATGACTTCGGATTTTAAAGACCCAGACTCTGGGTTTAACCTAGGAAGACAGGTGATTTTTATCAAGGTACAGATAGAGAAATGGGAGTCCTCATCATATATAAGACATAGCATCTTCTTGTTTAGAGGCGAAGAAACAAGTCAGAATTATTAAAGTTCCAAAGACTAAGCAGAAAAACTTTAAAGACCACCTTCTCTAGGAATAGGGTTTGCTCACAAAATCAAGGAGGTATTGGATTTCTTTCAAAATATTGCTTTATACTAATTCATGTGTGAGTGATACAACATGATGTCTAAGATTTCTTTGAAATATTCCAGAAAAAAGTATGAATAGATGAGTTAAAATTGGCAAAGTGTTGATAATTCTTGAAGCAGAGTGATTCATTATACTATTCATGGGGTTCATTATTGTATCTCTCTAATTTTGTGTATGTTTGAAATGTCCCATAATAAAGGGTTAATAAATTAAAAATAAGCTTTGATCTTACTGTCAGAACAAGAGCAATAGGAGAGTTAAAGAAAAAAAATCGAAGATGTTATGTTATTTAAGCTGGAGAAAGAGAGGGATTGTCTTAGGAAAATGTGATTTTAGGAAAATTGGATAGCAAGCTAAACAGAGATGAAAGGGAAAAAGAAGATATACTCAGATCTAAAAGTTCTTAAAGATGTAACTAGAAAACAGGGAGATATTTTAATTGTTACTAGGTCAGAGAGGTACCCTGAATCCCAAAGAGACCAAAGAGAGATAGGCAGAGAAGAAAAAACACATAGGAATTACTCTGCCAGCAAGAGTCCAGATCTACAGTGCTACGGGCAAGTATTCGCATATAAAGGTGTTCTCTGAAAGCTGACCTTAGAGACCTCAGCTTAGTAGGCAAAATGCCCCCTTCCCTAAGATATTTACACTCTAATCTCTAGAAACTGTGAATATGATGTATTATATGACAAAGGGAAATTTGCAGACATAATTAAGGGTATAGACTTTAAGATAGGGAGTTTATTCTAGATTTTCCAGGTAGACCCACTCTGATAGCATGAGCCCTTAACATCAGAGAACCTATCCTTGCTGGCAGCAAGAGAGCTATGGCAGAAGGAGAAGTCAGAGGAATTCCAAATGTAAGATGTAAGAACCCATGTGCAAGGACTGGAAATAGGCCTTTAAAAACTAAAGACCACTCCTAGCTGAGTGCCAACAAGGAAACTAGGTCCTAAGGCTATTTATTAGTGGAAAGAACTAGATTTTGACAACAACAACCTGAGTGAGCTTGGAAGCAGATTACTTCCAGAGGCTCCCAGTAAGAGCCCAGCTGGCCGATACCTTGATTTTGGCCTTGTGAAATCCTGAGCAGAGAAACCAGTTGAGCCAATCTGGACTGCTGATTTACAGAACAGTTGAGATAATAAATTTGTATTGTTAAGCCTTGAAGTTTGTGGTAATTTGTTACAACAGAAATGGAAAACTACTATAAACCATAATATTAAGTGGGTATAAAAATTTGGACAGATTTATGAAAGGGACACTAAGAAGATCATTGTAAAATACTTCAAGCATTTTAGATGAGTTTCAAGGCAACACAATTATGGGTGGGGAAGCAGGTATGACACGTCCTTGTGAGCACAAGCTTAGACCATGTGTAGGGTTAGGACTCTTAGAGAAAGAAACCAGGAAGATGAGACATACAACAGAGAAATCAGGCAAGAAAATAATGGATTGAGTTAAGCCTGGAATAAATACTGATTTTAATGGGAGAATTCCTTCTGGTGGAATTATCCAATTCTGGAAGGTGAAGGTAGACAAGAATTGTTGAACTGTGTATGCTTTTGCCAGATCCAGAATTTCTCCCCCTCCCAATTTTATTGAGATATAATGGACATATAACATCTTATTAGTTTAAGGTGTACATCATAATAACTTGATAAATGTATATATTGTAAAATGATCACCACACTAGGTTTAGTTACCCACAGTTTCTTGAGTGCATGTCTTTTACTATAATGAACCTCACAAGACAAAATATAGAGGAGTTTGGTAGGAAAACAAGTGGCTGGGTCTGAAAACAAAATTAAAGAAAAAGGAAGGAACATACTCTGATCCAAAAAGTAGTAACTAAAGCATCAGACACTACTAATTGTCCTTCAATATCTGTTCTCACCTTGTTTCAAGGTAATTATCTTTTTAGGTATGCACATACCTGCCCAGCTAGAGATTGCATTTCCTATTCTCCACTGCAGCTAGGTATGGCTAAATATTAGCCAATGTGATGTGACTGGAAATGATGTGTACAACTTTTGCATAGAGCCCTTAAGGTGAGAGCTTTTCCATTCTTCAACCTACTGGCTAAAATGTGAGCCATTTTGTACCATATGGACAGGAGCACCATTCTGGTTAATAAGGAGGAGACTGAATAGCCTTATAGAACAGTCACCATACTAGTCCTGGACTGCTTTCTTCTGGTCTGTTACATTCAAGGGAAATACATTTCTGTTTTATTTAAGCCTTTGTCAATTTGGGTGTCTGTTACAAGAAGCTGAATCTATATCTTAACTAATATAGCCACATACACTTTAGAGAAGGAAAGGTAACCAACCTAAGAAGCAGATTAAAATATGAAAAATTTAGCTGAGCTTCTGGATCAAGATGGTGACTTAGGCATTGCTAAAACCTGCCCTCAGCCCTGTTTCAAATACCAAGAAATCTAGTGTAAAATGCTCCCAGTTTTTTATTGTGAAAAATCTCAAATGTGTAGAAAAGTTCAACTTAGTACAATGAATATCATTATGTCCACCACTCAGTTTCAACTGTTAATATTTTGCCATATTTGCTTTATCTATCATTGTCTATGTAATTTTTTGAACCATCTGAAAGTGAGTTGACTTACATCATTCCTAAAAACTAACTATGCATCTTGAAAGAACATTCTACCTAATTCCAAAACTTTTATCACATCTAAGGAAATTAACAATAATCTCACAATATTTTAATATAATCTAGTAATATCATCGAGGCCATATTAAGATTTCCCTAGTTGCTCCCAAAATGTCTTTTCATTGCCTTTTTTCATTTATAACTGTAATATTTTATTTCTTTAAAAAAATCTCCTAATTACGCACTAAACATAATTGAATGGATATTCACTTACATTGCTATTTCTCATTCAAACTCTACCAAAATTACAATTAAGGAATATAAAAGAAGTAAACCAGAAAGACCGTAGTAGACAAAAGAGCAACAAAATTTTTAAAGATGGAAAGCAGCTGAAAAATTGTAACTGACTAAACAGAGATGAGAAAGTTGAAATCTAAGTGACTATATAAATAAAGACAAAATGAAACAAACCCGTATATACTGGGGAATGTTTCTAAAATTTACCACTTCATGTATTGTAGGAAGAAAACAAAATAAATATATTATCATTTCACCATAACATCTATTTAAACTTCCTCATGTAAGAAAGGTATTATATTGGTTTTACAACCTAAAACACTTCAAATTTATTGATTTGTCCTCCATATTTACAAACAAGAATTAGGCATATAGGGTTATTTCTAGTACAACTTATATTTGAGTATTCTTTAAAGCATCATACCTTTTGACTTTACACAGACCCAACTGGATCCACTTGGCTTTCATTATCATTTCCTTTTGGATGCTAAAATTGTCACTATATCAGCTCTCCGTAGATGATGACCATATTGTTGTTTTTAATGATGTCCTGCTACCTCTCAGTGAGTCCTTGATTTCTGACTATAGCAAGAGATATGGGATCATCTTGAATTATCCTGTACTAAATAAGGAATCAAGGAGTCTTGAATCTTTTTAGTGGAAAGCAGTTTTCAACATCATATCTGGATTATTGTTGGAGCCGAGTATACTGCTTCTCATTACTATTGAATTCATGAATAATAACACCAGGAAAGAAGCTAATTAAAACATAGAGCAAGACTCATCTCAAAAAATAACATAAGAAGATAAGAATAAGGCATGTGTTCAAGCAGATTGCTCCAATCCCATAAAATTATTACCTGGTTTCATGAGATCTTATTAATATATTTAAACTATTTTCTCTAACCCTGCTGTACTATTCCAAATGCTGTCATTAAAAACAGTGAATTAAAGTTACATTTCCCCCTAAATTTAGCAATCTTCGTAACTTTGAACTTTCTGACTGTTTTATCAAGCACCCAGAAAATGGTTCTGAAATATTCAGGGCCATATGATCTGAAGTGTCAGTATCATTTGGTCACTTACTGATTGTAGGAGAAAAAGGAAGTCTCTCTCCAAATGAACAATAAATAATACACAAGCATAAAAAGACACAGCATCTTAGAAAATCTCTATACTATTGGTTAGCAAGGACAATGAGGTAGCCCAGAGACATAAATGGCTGTTGGGATTTATTTGAAACTGTCCTTTAGCTTCCCATTGGGGAAATTTTTTATCCTTTATCGCAAATATCTTAATTTAATTTTCATAGCTTTTTTTAAAAATCAGGATCCAGTCAAGTTTTAGGCATTGCATTTTGTGTCTCTTTCAGTTTGTTTGAATTTGAAACAGTAGTCCCACATTTTTATAAACTATTTTTAAAGTTAAAAAAAGTGGACCCAGGGTGCCTCAGTTTGTTAAGCCCCAGAATCTTGATTTCAGCTCAGGTCATGGTCTCAGGGTTGTGAGATGAAGCCCCACATAGGACTCCGTGCTCCTTGGGGAGTTGCTTGAGATTCTTTCCCTCTCCCTATCCCCTCCCCACCACCCCCACCTCTCAACCCCGCCCTCAAATAAATAAATAAATCTTTAAAAAGTTAAAAAAAATGGATGGCTGAGGTTGACAACTAACAAAAAAGGAGCTTTTCCAGGGTCAGAAACAGAGATAGCCCCGTCTAAACACAGGAGTCTTTAAAAGTGGAAAAAGAGTGGGTCTGAGAGATTCAGTGTGAAAAGGACTTGACCTGTATAGCTGACTTTGAAGGTGGAGGAGGGGCCACAAACCAAGGAATGTAGTCAGCTTCAGTTTGTAGCAGGCAAGAAAATGGGGACCTTTGTTCAACAGCTGCAAAAAACTGAATTCTGCCAACAGCTCAAATGAGCTCCTGAGGAGCCTCCAGACAGGGATGGGCCTGGTGACACTTGATTATCAGCCAGTGAGACCCATGTGGGACATCTGACCTCCAGAACTGTAAGAGAATACATGCGTGTTTTAAGCCACTAAGTTTGTGGTAATTTGTTTCCACAGCAATAGAAAATTTCCACAGCAAGATTCTGAATCATGCTCAGAGCCATGCTTATTGCATGTAAACGCTCATGTGTGGAGGCTGGGTCACCACACAAAGCCCATCCTTAGGGGAATGTGGGATGCCAAGAGCATGGGGTTCAAAATGGGGAGTTAAGTGGTTTCAAATAGAGTGGAGGTTGAGGAAAGGAGCCACAAAGATGACCTAACGACTGGAGTGCCGCCACAAAACATCTTTTAACTTTTCAAGAAGACAAGATTGTCTCAAACGCCACTCTCTGAGAGAGGTAACAGCAAATGTGCATGGAATTCCACCCTCCCCCATAGGGTAAACAGAGTGCCATCGTTAATCTCTTGATAAATCCCAGTGGAGTTCTTTTTTAATTTTTTATTTATTTATTTATTTTTTATTATGTTATGTTAATCACCATACATTACATCATTAGTTTTTGAGGTAGTGTTCCATGATTCATTGTTTGTGTGTAACACCCAGTACTCCATGCAGTAGAGTTTAAAGTGAGAGGTTGTGGACCCTAGACAACTAGGGCAATTTATGTTGCCTCCTGTTGAGACTGAAAGCAAGATGATTTCCTCTTTCTCTCACGTTTTCTATGGTTACCCTTCTTTCCTCCAGATATCACTCTCTCTGATATACATACACTGTGCTTTCTGACAGCGGTGTGGGTCTGGACTGTATTATGTACTACTTTCTAGCAAAATAATTTTGCTTGGGACAACCGCTTCAGTGGCTGAGCTTTACTTGTGACAAAGAATTTTTAAAATAACATTTTATTAATATAGAACCAGTCCAGATGCATGGTAGAAAATGAGACTATATAGACCAGCAGAAATATAATACATAATTAAATAAGTAAAATTTCCACTACCCAGAAATCACCACTCTAAGACACTAGTGTATTCCTTTCAGGATTCCTCCTTCTGTCTCTCTCTGTATGTCTATATGTGCTTTTATCTTATCACCAAACTGAGATCTTACTACATATACTGTTCTATTAGCCTGTTTTTTTCAGTCATCAATTTCTGTCTTACTATTTCAGTAAAATTTCAACTGACCTAACACCCAGATCATATTTATATTTCCCCAAATTACCTAAAAATGTCCCTTGCAGTTGCTTTATCCAAAGCAGTATCTAATCCAGACCATGCATTACATCCTGTTCTTATGTCCCTTAAGTCTCTTTTAATCTATCACAGACCATTTTTAGTAATACTGATATGCTGAGGATACCAGGCCAATGGTTCTGCAGAATATTCCACTTACTGGGTTTGTCTGGTTGCTTCTTTACATTATTTTCTTCTGAAGTTTGCACATGTGGCATTGGTACTGGGAAAATCTTAGGTGTCTAATTAACTTCTTAAAACTCTTACACAGTGGAACATGTGAGAGTCTTGAAGTTGGATTAATTAATTAATTCCTGAGTGAACTTCACCTATTCCAGTGGATGACAGCCCAGGTTGTAGTTGCCAAAAGAACCTCCGCTCTCCTCACACCTCAGAGTGAGACCCGTCTAGCTGTGAGTAAGCAGAAACAGTAGTTAGGAAGGAAATAATTTTGGACTTAAATTTCTTTGGAATTTTGAAATTTATTTTCCTCCCAAGAATTTCAGAAGACAAGAAATTTCACATTGTCCAGATTTTGGACATTTATACATTATTTGGGACATTTGAATACTATCATTTGGGCTGGACATGTAACTTCTGGTGAACTGTTTTAGACAATGTGACTGGGCATAATTTGTTATGGGAAACACAACAGAGACAGACTTTATAGCTTAGGGTGCAGCAGGGAATTTGAAGTTAATTTGATTAATGTCCTATTCTTATCTACTTCAGAGCCTTCTGGAGACAAAGCAGAAGTGGTCCTAAGAGAAAGAGTGGTTGGTATTGAGAGAATGGTCTTGTGAAGATAGAAACTGGACCGCTCTGTTGAACTCTAGTCTCCTACCCTTGATGCAGGCAGCCACATTCCCAAAGCACCATGAGTTTGTCTATTAAACCCAACAGGTTAAGATAAAAATGTTGAGGAGTATCAGAGGAACCATGATCTCCTTTATTATAGGCCGAATTGTGTCTCCCAGCCCCATTTCATATAAAGCCCTAACCTCCAGTACCTCAGAATATGACTCTATTTGGAGATAGAGCCTTTAAAAAGGAAATTAAATTAAAATGAGGCAAAATGAGGCCGTTAGGATTGACTCTAATCCAATCTGACTGGTGTCCTTATAAATCGAGGAGATTAGGACACACAAAGAGATATTAGGAGTGCATGACACAGAGGAATTACCTGGGAAAGAGGCAGCAAGAGGGTGTCCATGTGCAAACCAAGAAGAGAACTCAGGGGAAACCAACTTTCCTGGCACCTTGATCTTGGACTTCTAGCCTCTAGAACTGTGAGAAAATAAATTAATGCTGTGTAAGCCACCCAGTCTGAGGTATTTTATTATGGTGGCCTGAGCAGATTCATTAATGCCTTTTCCTGTGTTCCTGCTAGTCCATGAAATAAAGTTGCCCCCTCTCAAAAGTATAGACATCACCTGAGGCGTTCTTAAAAAATAACACTGATATTAAGTCCACACCCCAGCAATTCTTATCTAACTGGTCTGGGTGGTGGCCTGGGTATCAAGTGATTCTAAACTACAGCCAAGGTTGAGAACTACTGGAATGGGAAGTCAACCAAGAGTTGTGTGGCACAGCACCTGAAGATGATTGAGACCAGGGCTTCTCACCAACAAAGTAGCATAATGATGGGAATCCAGCCACCCCACAAAACTTTTAGGGAAAATTGGTCCTATTACTGGGAATTTGGGCCCTATGGGCTGTTCAGTGCGAATTGCTTTATGCATATAGGTGTTAGTTTTAGACCCCAGTTTTTAGGGTCTAGGAATAAATAGTGCTATATTAAGACAAAATGGGAACAGATTCTTTCAGCTTCCAGCAGGAGCCTAAAAGAAAGCCACACCCAGTAGCTTCCTCACAAATTTGAATTCCTGGCCCTAAAATGTGCAGTTACTCACAAATTTTAGAATTTCCTGTTTAAGGTGGCTAATTTAAGTGTGAATTGACAGTCATATAGTGCTTTCAGATTAGTCCTCCACTGTGGTCATATGCCTGTCTGCTGTGCCACTGTATAGCCACAATTTACACATGGAATGTTCCAGCACTCTTATTCTTTAAAGAAAAAGATTACATTTATTTTTAATTTACATACAATAAAATTTATTATTAGTGTACAGTTCTATGATTTTTGACAGTCTAGAATCATAACCACCACCACAATCAAGATACAGAACAGTTCCATCATTCCCCAATATTCCCTTACCAGCTCATATGCTCTTGACAGGCAGAAACCCTCCATCCAGGGGCACCTGGGTGGCTCAGTTCGTTAAGCATCTGCCTTCAGCTCAGATCGTGACCCCAGGGTCCTGGGATCGAGCCCCGCATCAGGCTCCCTGCTCAGCCAGGAGTCTGCTTCTCCCCCTCTCTCTGCCCCTCTGCCCTGCTCATGCTTTCTCTCTCTTTCTCAAATAAACAAATAAAATCTTAAAAAAAAAAGAAACCCTCCATCTATTCCCTCAAGCCCCAGATGCTTAGTGTCTCTATGGATAGTTTTGGCACAATACTCAATGAGGCTGCTTTTGACCCTCCTGAAGTGGGCACAGCAAGTGGAGGTAAATGGGAAATGTATATTCTGGCAGTCATGACAGGAGGGATGGCCCCATTGTCTTCCCAGACAGACCGACATGGCTGAAATTCAAATTTCCAGCAAAGTGTTCTAGCCCTATTTTGGTCAGGTCTTAGGACACTGTTAGTGCCTTATGATTTAGGGCTGGATTCCGCCCCAGAGCTTAGAAGGGGAACCAATTGCTTACTAGATTTCAAATGTACCAATATAAACTTTGAAAACCTTCTTGCCAGCACACACTGGAGAAGCAAGCTCAATACCAGGCAGTTATTGCATCATCTCAAAAGAAACATTCTTAAAATCAATTATACTCATTACATTTGAATATTTAGTTCCTGCCAAAGCACATTTTAAATCCCCATTTCAAAATAACATGTTCACAGGGATCAGTTCTACTGTATAAAGGACATCATGAAACTATTTCAAGAAGCATTTTAAAGTCTTCTGCCAGGACAAAATCTCTTTAAAAGGGGCTTTCCGGCATTGCTCAGAACATATGTGTTCACTGATACTAAACTAGATACTGTGGGACAATAGTGGGTAGCCCTTACTGTTTCTAATTTTAGTGTCTATAACAAAATGGAAATCTACAGAGAATCCCCTTCAACTCTCCCTGGGGACAAAGAAAGCCTTTTGGGATTTCTTGGAACTAGGACAAATTCCTGAAGGAGATACAACTGTGTAACAGTCCAGATCCTTGATTGCAAGCAACAGAATTGGACTCTGGATGATTTAGGTAGAAAAAGAATTCATTAAAAGGATATTGGGCAGCTCCCAGAAAGAGCAGGCGGGCTGGAGAAGCAGGTTTGCAGGCAGGAACAACACTCAAACCATGCTGCAGAACTGGTCTGGTGAGGAGCCTACTGCAGCACCTCTGAGCACTCCAGTCCATAGCTTTCACCACTGTTTCCCTGCAGGGAGCTCTGTCTTGCTGTGAATGCTAGTGCTGCCTGAGAGAGAGAGAGAGAGAGAGAGAGAGAGAGAGAGAGAGAGAGAGAGAGAGACTCAGTCTCCGAGTCTCTAACTCCTAAGACAAAGTCTAGGGTGACTGGTCTAGGTTATGTGCCAACACCCTAGCTGCAAGGGAGAGTAGATGTGGCTTTCTTAAGTCTGAGGAGGAAGGCAGGCTCTGCCTCCTTCCAAGAATCATAAGATGGGGAAGTCCCTAACCAGAGGAAGTGGGTTCAAATGTACACGCAAAAAGAGTAGCAAAAGGCCCAGCACAGGCTGATGGTTGGGGGCTGCCCAGTGTCACATCGCACCAAGTTAGTCTTTGCTACCTCATTTGGGTGTAGAGGAGAGGAAGGCAGAGTGGGCTGACCCTGAGCTGAGGAAAGTGATCAAAAAAAGAAACAAGGGTTCTATTTCCCACAGGGCCTTAATATTTTGCTTCAAGATTGGAGGGAATGAGAACTGCCTAATGGTTGGGGTTGGGGACAGTACCAGGAGTTTTAGTGCCCTATACAAGGCAGAGAAAGCAATTTGTGTTGTCCTTAGAAGATAACTTCCTTGTCTAGAGACCCTGGCATGATGACTTGGGTGATCTGGGAGCAAGTGGGTGGTGGTGGTAGGTGGAGGGAGAGGATTTAGAGTATTTTTCTCAGCAAGTCATTGCCTTTGATGCCTTGATGGGATGCACCCGAACACATGTAGGGACAAAATCAGGCACCAGAGTACATTTTTTGATTGCAGCCATTTGGTTCCAAAGATAAGAAATCTATGTACATTCAAATGACAAAAAGAAAATAAAAATCTATACAACCCTACCTTTAGAGGTATTTTAATCAAGTATTTTAAAAGAAATTAATATATATTACATATATATTATATATGCTATAAATATATATAATCACCTACAATTTTTAATAAACATATCTTTGAGCGAAAAAAAAGAAATCTATGTATAACAACTTTAGAGAGTTTCTGCTCTAAAAAAATAAAAAAATATTCTCAATATATGAGCTATCCCCTAGATTTAATTTTGCTGATGACAATATTTTGAATAGCTGGGTACAAAAGTACCCAACCATCCTTGGGAAGACCCACAACGAGAGGGGTTTAACTGACTTGTATTAGATATATTTGGGATACTCAGGCCTGATGAGAAAAGGCAATGGAACCAATATGAGGCATTCCTGGCACACATCTGAAATGATACCATGATGAATTAATGCCATAGGAGTTGCCACTGCTTTTTGGTATTTGGATAATATTCTTGGCTGCTCATTGATCTCTGATTTGGAGTAGGTGAGGTAGGCAAGACTACAGGGTAATTCATTCAGGGTTCATCTACCCTTAATACACTTAGTAGTGGTTGGTAAGCTAGCTACTACTACCTCTCAGCATGAACAAGAAAAGGAAAATGCAAGGGAAGTGATAGGATAAGGGGCTCAGGTCCTGCTGTGAAATTTGGGGTTGCCCTGTGAGCCATCACTAGACAGCTACTTTCTAACATGCGGAAAGGTAACTCGAGTCCCTCTACTGTGTACAAAGTGCAGTCAGAAAATGGGTCAAGACCAGATAAAGTGACCTACCAAACTAACTTATTGCTTATAAAGGAATTGGTTAGAAAAACTACCTCAGCATAGACAGGGAACATGGTTCTGGGTTTGGTTCCCTGGTCCAAATCAGTGTATAGAAAATATACCCCAGCATAGACAGGGAACAATCTCCCTGTATCCAGAATAGACGACAGGAGCAAATCCTTTGAGGGATTCAACTTTGTCTTAAATTGAGGGAAACAGAACCTAAACTATCAGAGTGAGGGAGCTGGGTGGTGAATTTGAGTGGGGAGATGGAGACGGCCACCTATCAGGCTGCCCACCCACCCACACCTCTGGGGAATCCTGTGCAGCACCCTGTGAACCAATCAATGTGTGAGGTAAGTGGGTAAAAAACAGACAATGCTGTTCTTTGCCTAAATTCATTTCTCTCCCTTCTTCCTTGCTGACACAGTCCTGAAGTGGTCATGTGCTTAGGGAAGGGGCCTTAACCCAGTCCTCTGTTGAGGTGGTGGTGAAATTTTTAATAGTCAATGCCAATCATTAATGGGCTCATTCTCCTTGTCAGTGATTGGTCTAGGTGTGGACATGCAATCTAGGATCTGAGGGGAAGTCTACTGGGGGGCTTTTGGAAATGGTTTTTCTCAGTAATAAAAGGAGATGTATAAGAATAAACTCCTTTCTTCTTAACAGGATGTTTCTGTGCATGCAATGCTGGAACTGCTACAGCCATCTTGCAACCAGGAAGAAAGATCTGCTGTCCGTAGAGGAAGACAGAAAGAGAAATGGAAGACCCTGTGCCTTTGATGATGTTATTTGATAACTAATTCAATCAACTCAGAAACTACCATACAGGAATTTTTGAATCAGTTTTAGAAAATGACACATTCCTTTTTCTCTTGGAGAGGGCTGTGGGATGGGGAGTGAATTTTCCTTGTGGAGACACAAAGACTTTTACTGGGAGCATAGTATAGTAGGTAGTGTGAGCTCAAATTGTGACACACACATACACACATTGTGGCAAGAAGTCCCTCTTGGGGGTAGGTTGAGATCTTGAAAAAATGAAAACATTTACCAATCCTTTAAAGTAATAGAAACCACAAATAATAAAAACTCTATACCCCCCCCCCAAATAGTGGTTACTGGATGTAGTTACATAGCCTGAGAAGGGCTTGAGAAGGCATTGTCAATGGATGAGGAGTATTGCCATGAAAAACACTGATTTGGACCAGGGAACCAAACCCAGAACCATGGCCAGGGCATAAGTCTCAAGGGTATCCATCCCATGAACGGAAATATCACCTTGTGCTTTGAGATCTTGGCCCCTAGGCATCTGCATGACAGAACAGTTGCTCTACCTATATACCCCAGGACCTCACCTTCTCACTGCCCTCTTGTGACATGAATGGAAACAAGATTCTGTCTATGCCTCAAGACCCTATATCACAATCATTTAACCAATGTGTGAAGACCCTTAGCTCTAGCACATGAAAGAATGCTTTCAGATCACCCCAGACATCTATTGTACTGTGTCAAATAGGGACTCCTATATCTACAGTTTGAGACAAGGAATGGGACATGTGAGTACATCACTAGCTAGGGACAGAGGTGCACAGACATTGTTATACCCATGACAACTGGAATAATATGCCTGGGTACCACCTTTATTACAAAAACAGTGGTAACATGGCTACCAAAATTATATAGCTGGACTTTACTATGAGGCAATTATTCAAATCTAGAATTATAATTTTTGCATTTAGATTATCATCAAAAGAAAATTTAAATTTTTTTAATTTTAATTCCTTTTAGTTAACATATAGTGTATTATTAGTTTCATGGGTAGAATTTGGTGATTCACCAGTTGCATATAACACCCAGTGCTCATTACATCAAGAGCCCTCCTTAATGCTCATCACCCAATTACCGTATCTCCCCCCAACTTCTCCTCAAGCAACCCTCAGTTTGCTTCCTAGAGTTAAGAGTCTCTTAAGGTTTGCCTCCCTCTCTGTTTTTATCTTATTTTGTTTTTCCTTTCCTTCCCTTATATTCATCTGTTTTGCTTCTTAAATTCCACATATGAGTGAAATAATATGGTATTTGTCTTTCTCTGACTGACTTATTTCACTTAGCATAATACCCTGTAGTTCCATCCATGTCATTGCAAATGGCAAGATTTCAATCTTTTTGATAGCTAAGTAATATTCCATTGTATATATGTACCACATCTTCTTTATCCATTCATCTGTTGATGCACATCTGGGCTCTTTCCATATTTTGGCTATTGTGAACATCGCTGCTATTATAAACATTGGGGTGCATGTGCCCCTTCCAATCACTATGTTTGTATCCTTTGGATAAATACCTAGTAGTGCAATTGCTGGGTTGTAATGTAGTTCTATTTAACTATTTGAGGAATCTCCATACTGTTTTCCAGAGTGGCTGCACCAGTTTGCATTGCCACCAACAGTGTAAGAGAGTTCCCCTTTCTCTGCATTCTTGCCAACATCTGTTGTTTCCTGAGCTATTTAAAAAATAAAGTATTTTATGAAGAATTTATGAACAATTGAGAGTATACATTTGGACCCCCCTCCAGGCAATGGACCCTAGTTTGAGAACTATGTTAAGACAGTCTCAGAACAGATTATCAATATGAGAATAAATAATATTGAAACCTATTTTTTAAATTTAATTTAATTTTATTTGTTATATTAGTCACCATATAATACATCATTAGTTTTTGATGTAGTGTTCCATGATTCATTGTTTGCCTATAACACCCAGTGCTCCATGCAGTACGTGCCCTCCTTAATACCCATCACCGAGCTAACCCATCCCTCTACTCCCTCCCCTCTAAAACCCTCAGTTTGTTTCTCAGAGTCCATAGTCTCTCATGGTTCATTTCCCCCTCCGATTTTCCCCCTTCATTTTTCCCTTCCTTCTCCTATTTTCCTCCATGCTATTCCTTATGTTCCACAAATAAGTGAAACCATATGATAATTGACTTTCTCTGCTTGACTTATTTCACGTAGCATAATCTCCTCCAGCCCCATCCATGTTGATGTAAAAGTTGGGTATTCATCCTTTTTGATGGCTGAGTAATATTCCATTGTATATATGGAGCACATCTTCTTTATCCATTCATCTGTTGAAGGGCATATCGGCTCTTTCTAAATTAAATTTTCCTTTGTATGAAATGAGGATGACAATTTAAGGCTTCATCCAAAGTATTTTAACTACAGTATACCTAAGAATCACTTAGAATGGTTGGTGAAATGTAGATTTCGAGGCCATAATCCCAGTGATTATGATTCAGTAGTTCAGAGATGAGATCCAGGAACCTGCATTTTAAACAGGTGATTCTGGTTCACCACAGATCATACTTTCAGAAACACTGAATCTGCCAACAAGAAGTGCACCACTAAAGTGATACATCCCCCCAAAGAGGAATTCTTCCCCCAAACCATCTCCTATGGGACAAAGGGGGACAATAGGCTAAGGTAATTCTCCCAAGATAGACCCAGAGGTGGCAACAGATGGATTGGTTGATCAAGGAATGTACTCTACTAGCAAGGAATGGAACCTTTGTTACCCCAGTAGAGTCTGGACTTTGGACAGGTAGTGACTGCTGTGTGCTGTTTCCTTTTCTCTTTTCCAAATACTAGTTTTAATTTAACTACTTAGTTTTTCTTCTACCATTGTGTAGTTGGGTAAATCAAAGGTTGGTTAAATGTATCATTTAGACATAGTTTGCCTAACTATGATGATTGTTATCAGTTAAAAATTTTAGTTAAAAGCAATAGAAAATCCATCAAAACTCGTGTAAGCAAAAAAGGATTTTACAAGAGTTTTATTGATATCTAATTGATATTTAATAAACTGCACATATTTAGAGTGCACAATTTGATACGTTTTGACATATATACGTATGTCAATGAAACCATCACCACAATCAGTATACCCATCACCACAAGAATTTCCCTATACCCCTTTGTAATCACTCCCACCTACCCTGGCCCTCCTGCCCCTAGCAACCACTGCTATGCTTTCTGTCACTATAGATTCGCTTGAACTTCTTCTCTTTTTAAGTAAATTAATAAACTTTATTTTTTAGAGCAGTTTTATACACAAAAATTGTGTAGAAAATTCAGTTTCCATCTACCTCTTCTACTCCACACCCCAATTCTCCCCTATTATTAACATTTTGCATTATTGTAGCACATTTGTTACAATTGATGAACTGATATTGATAACATTATTATTAACTAAAACCCTAGTTTACATTAGGGTTCATTCTTTGTGTTGTGTAGTTCTCTTGGTTTTCACAAATGTGTAATGTCATCCACCATTACAGTATCATACAGAATGGTTTCACTGCCCTAAGAATCCTCTGTTTTCTACCTATTCATCCCTCCCTTCCTCTCCCCAGTGTTTGGCAACTACTGATCTTTTTACTGTTCTCTCTACAGTTTTGTTTTTTTTGTGTTTGTCATAGAGTTGGCATCATACATTCTGTAGACTGGCCTTTTTTTACTCGGCAGTGTGAATTTAAGTTACTCCATGACCTTCTGTGGCTTGATTAGCTTTCACTTTCTAGACCTTTATATGAATGGAGTAATGCAGTATGTAGTCTTTTTTGTCTGGCTTCTTTCACTTAGTGCACTTTTTTTTCTTCTCCCAATTTTTAAAAAATTTTTTATTGTTATGTTAATCACTGTACATTACATCATTAGTTTTTGATGTAGTGTTCCATGATTCATTGTTTGTGCATAACACCCAGTGCTCCACACAGAATGTGCCCTCTTTAATACCCATCACCAGGCTAACCCATCCCCCCACCCCCCTCCCCTCTAGAACCCTCAGTTTGTTTTTCAGAGTCCATCGTCTCTCATGGTTCGTCTCCCCCTCCGACTTACTCCCCTTCATTCTTCCCCTCCTGCTATCTTCTTCTTCTTTTTTTTTCTTAACATATATTGTATTATTTGCTTCAGAAGTACAGATCTGTGATTCAACAGTCTTGCACAATTCACAGCGCTCACAATAGCACATACCCTCCCCAATGTCTATCACCCAGGTACCCCGTCCCTCCCACCCCCCACCACTCCAGCAACCCTCAGTTTGTTTTCTGAGATTAAGAATTCCTCATATCAGTGAGGTCATATGATACATGTCTTTCTCTAATTGACTTATTTCACTCAGCATAACACCCTCCAGTTCCATCCACGTCATTGCAAATGGCAAGATCTCATTCCTTTTGATGGCTGCATAATATTCCATTGTGTATATATACCACATCTTCTTTATCCATTCATCTGTAGATGGACATCTTGGCTCTTTCCACAGTTTGGCTATTGTGGACATTGCTGCTATAAACATTGGGGGTGCACGTACCCCTTTGGATCCCTACATTTGTATCTTTGGGCTAAATACCCAGTAGTGCAATTGCTGGATCGTAGGGTAGCTCTATTTTCAACTGTTTGAGGAACCTCCATACTGTTTTCCAGAGTGGTTGCACCAGCTTGCATTCTCACCAACCGTGTAGGACGGTTCCCCTTTCTCCGCATCCCCGCCAACATCTGTCGTTTCCTGACTTGTTCATTTTAGCCATTCTGACTGGTGTGAGGTGGTATCTCATTGAGGTTTTGATTTGGATTTCCCTGATGCCGAGCGATGTTGAGCACTTTTTCATGTGTCTGTTGGCCATTTGCATGTCTTCTTTGGAGAAATGTCTGTTCATGTCTTCTGCCCATTTCTTGATTGGATTATTTGTTCTTTGGGTGTTGAGTTTGATAAGTTCTTTATAGATTTTGG
Source organism: Callorhinus ursinus (assembly GCF_003265705.2). Classification (NCBI taxonomy): domain Eukaryota; kingdom Metazoa; phylum Chordata; class Mammalia; order Carnivora; family Otariidae; genus Callorhinus; species Callorhinus ursinus. The sequence continues at coordinate 610,330 of NW_027397165.1, forward strand.
GTACTAGCCCTTTATCTGATATGTCATTTGCAAATATTTTCTTCCATTCTGTCGGTTGTCTTTTGGTTTTGTGGACTGTTTCTTTTGCTGTGCAAAAGCTTTTTATCTTGATGAAATCCCAATAGTTCATTTTTGCCCTTGCTTCCCTTGCCTTTGGTGATTCTTCTAGGAAGAAGTTGCTACGGCTGAGGTTGAAGAGGTTGCTACCTGTGTTCTCCTTTAGGATTTTGATGGACTCCTGTCTCAGGTTTAGGTCTTTCAACCATTTGGAGTCTATTTTTGTGTGTAGTGTAAGGAAATGGTCCAGTTTCATTCTTCTGCATGTGGCTGTCCAATTTTCCCAACACCATTTGTTGAAGAGACTGTCTTTTTTCCATTGGACATTCTTTCCTGCTTTGTCAAAGATGAGTTGACCATAGAGTTGAGGGTCCATTTCTGGGCTCTCTCTTCTGTTCCATTGATCTATGTGTCTGTTTTTGTGCCAGTACCATACTGTCTTGATGATGACAGCTTTGTAATAGAGCTGAAGTCTGGAATTGTGATGCCGCCAGCTTTGCTTTTCTTTTTCAATATTCCTCTGGCTATTCAGGGTCTCTTCTGGTTCCATACAAATTTTAGGATTATTTGTTCCATTTCTTTGAAAAAAGTGGATGGTATTTTGATGGGGATTGCATTGAATGTGTAGATTGCTCTAGGTAGCATTGACATCTTCACAATGTTTGTTCTTCCAATCCATGAGCATGGAAAGTTTTTCCATTTCTTTGTGTCTTCTTCAATTTCTTTCATGAGTATTTTATAGTTTTCTGAGTACAGATCCTTTGCCTCTTTGGTTAAATTTATTCCTAGGCATCTTATGGTTTTGGGTGCAATTGTAAGTGGGATCGACTCCTTGATTTGTCTCTCTTCTGTCTTCTTGTTGGTGTATAGGAATGCCACTGATTTCTGGGCATTGATTTTATATCCTGCTACTTTACTGAATTCCTGTATGAGTTCTAGCAGTTTTGGGGTGGAGTCTTTTGGGTTTTCCACATACAGTATCATATCATCTGCAAAGAGTGAGAGTTTGACTTCCTCTTTGCCGATTTGGATGCCTTTGATTTCTTTTTGTTGGCTGATTGCTGTGGTTAGGACTTCTAATACTATGTTGAATAGCAGTGGTGATAGTGGACATCCCTGCCACGTTCCTGACCTTAGGGGAAAAGCTCTCAACTTTTCCCCATTGAGAATGATATTCGCTGTAGGTGTTTCATAGATGGCTTTTATGATATTGAGGTATGTACCCTCTATCCCTACACTCTGAAGAGTTTTGATCAAGAAAGGATGCTGTACTTTGTCAAATGCCTTTTCTGTATCTATTGAGAGGATCATATGATTCTTGTTCTTTCTTTTGTTAATATATTGTATCATGTTGATGATTTGCAGATGTTGAACCAACCTTGCAGCCCAGGGATAAATCCCACTTGATCATGGTGAATAATCTTTTTAATGTACTGTTGGATCCTATTGGCTAGTATTTTGGTGAGAATTTTTGCATCCATGTCCATCAAGGATATTGGTCTGTAATTCTCATTTTTGGTGGAGTTTTTGTCTGGTTTTGGGATCAAGGTAATGGTGGCCTCCTAAAATGAGTTTGGAAGTTTTCTTTCCATTTCTATTTTTTGGAACAGTTTCAGGAGAATAGGTATTAATTCTTCTTGAAATGTTTGGTAGAATTCCCCTGGGAAGCCATCTGGCCCTGGGCTTTTGTTTCTTGGGAGATTTTTGATGACTGCTTCAATTTCCTTAGTGGCTATAGGTCTGTTCAGGTTTTCTATTTCTTCCTGGTTCAATTTTGGTAGTTGATACATCTCTAGGAATGCACCCATTTCTTCCAGGTTATCTAATTTGCTGGCATAGAGTTGCTCATAATATGTTCTTATAATTGTTTGTATTTCTTTGGTGTTGGTTGTGATCTCTCCTCTTTCATTAATGATTTTGTTGATTTGGGTCATTTCTCTTTTCTTTTTGATAAGTCTGGACAGGGGTTTATCAATCTTGTTAATTCTTTCAAAGAACCAGCTCCTAGTTTCGTTGATCTGTTCTACTGTTCTTTTGGTTTCTATTTCATTGATTTCTGCTCTGATCTTTATTATTTCTCTTCTCCTGCCTGGTTTAGGCTTTATTTGCTGTTTTTTCTCTAGCTCCTTTAGGTGTAGGGTTATGTTGTGTATTTGAGACCTTTCTTGTTTCTTGAGAAAGGCTTGTATTGCTATATACTTTCCTCTTAGGACTGCCTTTGCTGTATCCCAAATATTTTGAACAGTTGTGTTTTCATTTTCATTGGTTTCCATGAATTTTCTTAATTCTTCTTTAATTTCCTGGTTGACCCATTCATTCTTTAGTAGGATGCTCTTTAGCCTCCATGTATTTGACTTCTTTCTGACTTTCCTCTTGTGATTGAGTTGTAGTTTCAAAGCACTGTGGTCTGAAAATATGCAGGGAATAATCCCAATCTTTTGGTACCGGTTGAGACCTGATTTGTGACCTAGGATGTGATCAATTCTGGAGACTGTTCCATGGGCACTAGAGAAGAATGTGTATTCCGTTGCTTTGGGATGGAATGTTCTGAATATGTCTGTGAAGTCCATTTGGTCCAGTGTTTCATTTAAAGTCTTTATTTCCTTGTTGATCTTTTGCTTAGATGATCTGTCCATTTCAGTCAGGGGGGTGTTAAAGTCCCCCACTATTATTGTATTGTTGTCAGTGTGTTTCTTTGCTTTTGTTATTAATTGCCTTATATAATTGGCTGCTCCCATGTTAGGGGCATAGATATTTACAATTGTTAGATCTTCTTGGAAGATAGACCCTTTAAGTAGGATATAGTGTCCTTCTTCATCTCTTATTCCAGTCTTTGTTTTAAACTCTAGTTTGTCTGATATAAGGATTGCCACCCCAGCTTTCTTTTGGTGTCCATTAGCATGGTAAATGGTTTTCCACCCCCTCACTTTTAATCTGGGGGTGTCTTTGGGTCTAAAATGAGTCTCTTGCAGACAGCATATTGATGGGTCTTGTTTTTTAATCCAATCTGATAGCCTGTGTCTTTTGATTGGGGCATTCAGCCCATTTACATTCAGGGTAACTATTGAAAGATATGAATTTAGTGCCATTGTATGGCCTGTAAGGTGACTGTTACTGTATATTGTCTGTGTTCCTTTCTGATCTATGCTGCTTTTAGGCTCTCTCTTTGCTTAGAGGACCCCTTTCAATATTTCTTGTAGGGCTGGTTTCGTGTTTGCAAATTCCTTTAGTTTTTGTTTGTCCTGGAAGCTTTTTATCTCTCCTTCTATTTTCAATGACAGCCTAGCTGGCTATAGTATTCTTGGCTGCAGATTTTTCTCGTTTAGTGCTCTGAAGATATCATGCCAGTCCTTTCTGGCCTGCTGGATCTCTGTGGCTAGGTCTGTTGCCAATCTAATGTTTCTACCATTGTAGGTTACATATCTCTTCTCCCGAGCTGCTTTCAGGATTTTCTCTTTGTCTCTGAGACTCGTAAGTTTTACTATTAGATGGTGGGGTGTTGACCTATTTTTATTGATTCTGAGGGGGGTTCTCTGTGCCTCCTGGATTTTGATGCCTGTTTTCTTCCCCACATTAGGGAAGTTCTCTGCTATAATTTGCTCCAATATACCTTCTGCCCCTCTCTCTCTTTCTTCTTCTTCTGGGATCCCAATTATTCTAATGTTGTTTCATCTTATCGCATCACTTATCTCTCAAATTCTGCCCTCGTTATCCTGTAATTGTTTATCTCTCTTTTTCTCAGCCTCTTTATATTCCATCATTTGGTCTTCTATATCGCTGATTCTCTCTTCTGCCTCATTTATCCTAGCAGTTAGTGCCCCCATTTTTGATTGCACCTCATTAATAGCCTTTTTGATTTCGACTTGGCTAGATTTTAGTTCTTTTATTTCTCCAGAAAGTGTGTCTCTAATAACTTCCACACTTTTTTCAAACCCAGCTAGTATCTTTAAAGTCATGATTCTGAACTCTAGGTCCGACATCGTACTAATGTCTATATTGAGTAGGTCCTTGGCAGACGGTACTACCTCTTGTTCTTTTTGCTGAGGTGATTTTTTTGTCTTGTCATTTTGTCCAGAGGAGAATAGATGAATGAGAGAACAAAATGCTAACAGGTTAACAACGTCCCCAGCAAATATACTCTATACAAATCAGAAAAGACCTGAAACCAGGGGAAAAGAAAGGGAAGGAAAGAAAAAAGAAAGAGGAAAAAAAAGAAAAAGATAAAAACAAACAAAAACAGAACAAAAGAAAAAAAGAGAATATGATCAGATATGATCAGACTAGTGTATAGATCAGTGCCACACACTAGATTTTGGGCGTATTTTGGTCTGTTAGAAGAAAGTGCCTCCTAAAATTTTAAAGGAAGAAAGACTTATATATGTACAAAATAAGGGTTGATACAGTGAGGGGATGGAAGATGACTGTAAAGATGAAAAGTGTAAAATATTTTATAAAAGGAATTGATAAGATAAGAAGTTGTTTGAAAAAAGAAAGAAGATTAAAAAAAGAAGAAAAGAAAAAAAAAGGGAGAGAATGGATCAGGCAGGAGACTAGAACAAAGCCATACACTAGTGATTTAGGGTATATTTTGATATGTTAGAAGAAACTGTATCTCAAAATTTTAAAGAGAGAACAACTTACATATATATTCCAAAAATAAGGGTAACTACTATGAAGGGATAAAATATGACTCGAGAAATGAAAAATAAAAAAAAATTTTTTAAAAAGAGATTGATAAGATGTTGGTTGAAAAAGGGAAAAAGAAAAATTCAAAAAAAGAAAAAACAGTTAAAAAATTAACTTTGAAAAACTAATGAATCATGGTAAAAAAGCCATGAATTCTATGTGCTGTATTCCCCTAGCGCTGGAGTTCTCCCGTTCTCCTTGATAGGTAAACTTGGTCTTGGCTGGCTGTTCTTGCTGATCTTCTGGGGGTGGGGCCTGTTGCCATGGTTCCCAAATGTCTTTGCCAGAGGCGGAATTGCCCCGCCCTTGTAAGTCCAGGCTAAGCAATCTGCTCGGGTTTGCTCTCAGGAGCTTTTGTTCCCTGCAAGCTCTCGGTACAGCTTTGGAGGACCAGAGTGAAAATGGTGGCCTCCCAATCTCCGCCCGGAGGAGCTGAGAACTCGGGGCCCCTCTCCTCAGTGCGCCTCCAGAGAAAGCAGTCACTCCCGTGTCCCTGGTCTCCGGCCGCACTCCGTGCTCACCCGGCCTGTGACCGAGTGTTTCTATCTCTGGCACCCGACCCCGTGTGGAGTGTCCAAACCCAGCAGATCCCTGCGGTGCGCTCCTGCGCCGCTCCTTCTGGGGGAGGAAGGGGAGTCTCCCTGGATCTGCCGCTTGTTGGGTCCCTGCTGGAGGAGCAGTGGCCCGACTGGGCCACGGATCACAGTTTATGGCAACCCGGAGCTGAGAGCCCGCGCCTCAGCTCCGTCTCTGCAGCCGGCTTCCCCGCTCCGATACCTGGGAGTTCTGCTGCACTCAGGCACCCTCGGTCTTTCTGTGAACCCGAGGGTCCTGAGACCACACTGTCCCGCGAGGGTTGCACCCCCCGCTTAGCCACTGGAGCGACGTCCCTCAGCGGAGCCAACTTCTTAAAAGTTCCGATTTTGTGCTCCGCGGCTCTATCACTTCCCTGAAGCAGCCGACGGAGGCCCCCTCCCCCGCCGTCTATCCTCCCGAATATCGCCTGGGATTCACTTCTCCGCACGTCCTACCTTCCAGTAAGTGGTCACTTTTCTGTTCAGAGAGTTGTTGCTATTCTCTTCGATCTCCCGTTGAGTTCATAGGTGCTCAGAATGGTTTGATCCCTATTCAGCTGAATTCCTGAGACCAGACGAAACCCAGGTCTCCTACTCCTCCGCCATCTTGCTCCGCCTCACTTAGTGTACTTTATTTCGAGATTCATCCATGCTGTTGTATCGATAGTTCATTTTTATTGCTGAGTAGAATTCCATTATATGGATGTACCACAATTAGTTTATCCATTTACCTGTTGATGGACTTTTGAATTGTTTCTAGTTGGTGACTATTAAAAATAAAGTGGTTAAGAAGACATCCAGATGGCTAAAAGACACATGAAAAGATGCTCAACATCACTCATCATCAGGGAAATACAAATCAAAACCATGATGAGATACCCCCCCACATCAGTCAGAATCGCTAAAATTAACAACACAGGAAACAACAGATATTGGCGAGGATGCAGAGAAAGGGGAATCCTCATGCACTGTTGGTGGGAAAGCAAACTAGTGCAGCCACTCTGGAAAACAGTATGGAGGTTCCTCAAAAACTTAAAAAGAGAACTACCGTATGACCCAGCAATTTCACTACTAGGTATTTACCCAAAGAATAGAGAAATACAGATTCAAAGGGGGTACATGCACCCTGATGTTTATAGCAGCATTATGAACAATAGCCAAACATCAACTAATGAATGGATAAAGATGATGTGGCATATAGATAGATGATAGGTAGATAGATGATAGATAGATAGAGGAATATTACTCAGCCATCAAAAAGAATGAAATCTTGCCATTTGCAACAATGTGGCTGGAACTAGAGTGTTCTATGTTAAGTGAAATAAGTCAGTCAGAGAAAGGTAAAACCATATGATTTCACTCTTATGTGGAATTTAAGAAACAAAACAGATGAATATAAGGGAAAGAAGGGAAAAATAAAATAAGATAAAAACAGAGAGGGAGGCAAAGCATAAGACACTCTTAACTATAGAGAAAAAACTGAGGGTTGCTGGAGGGGAAGTAGGTGGGAGGAAGGGCTAAATGGGTTATGGGCATTATGGAGGGCACTTGTGATGAGCACTGAGTATTATATGTCAGTGATGAATCACTAAATTCTACTCCTGAAATGAATATTACACTTTATGTTAACTAACTGGAATTTAAATAAAAACTTTGACAAAATAAAATGGCTATAAACATTCTTGTACAAGTCTCTGTGTGAAAATACCTTCAGTTTTTCTTGGGTAAATTCCTAGGAGAAGAATGATTGGATCATATGGCACATGTGTATTTAACTTTTCAAGGAATTGCCAAACTGCTTTCCAAAGTGGCTGTGCCATTTTATATTCTTCCAGCACTATGTGAGAGTTCCAGTTCCTCTACATACTCCACAATTGGTTTGGATAATCTTTTTAATTTTGGCCATTCTAATAATACAGTAGCAATACCTCATTGTAGTTTTAATTTGCATTTCCCTAAGGTCTAATGATCTTGAGTATCTTTTTATTTGCTTTTTGGCATCCATATATCTTCTGTGGTGAAGTGTCTGGTCAAATATTTTGCCTGTTTTTTATTTTAATTGGATTCTTTGTTTTTTTTATTATTGAATTTCAAGAGCTCTTTATATATTTTGAATTCAAATCCTTCACCAAATATATGATTTGCAAATATTTGCTCCCATTCTGTGGCTATGTTTTCATTTTCTTAACAGTTTTTTCACCCACAATAGGCAGAGAGTCAGTGCAAACCACTACACTAAAGGGAACATCGAGTCAGAGAAAACAGGAGGGCATAAGCAACACACATAGGATACTATCCTAAAGGGCTGGGTTCTGGTGAACAGTGGACACTTCACTGCAGGGCTCTCCAGGACCTCTTCTTCATAAAATCATTACTTTCAAGAGTAGAAGACACAGCTGACTTCTTAACACAGAAACAGACACAAAGAGACAGACTAAATGAGGAGACAGAAAAATTTATCCAAATGAAAGAACATGACAAAGCCACAGCCAGAGATCTAAGTGAAACAGATATAAGTATGTCTGATAGAGAATTTAAAGCAATGATCATAAGTATACTTATTAAACTTGAGAAAAAAGTGGAAGGCATGAGTAAGACCCTTACACAGAGATAAAGAATAATATAGCAGACATAAAGGGCTCAATAAATGAAATGAGAAACACACTTGATGGAATGAATAGCCAGGATGGAAGAGGCAGAGGAACAAATTAATGACCTAGAAGATAGAGTAATGGAAAGTAATCAAGCTGGACAAAAGAGAGAGAAAAGAATTATGCAAAATGAGAATAGACTTAGGGAACTCAGTAACTCCATCAAATGTAATAACATTCATATTATAAGAATCCCAGAAGAAGAAGACAGAGAAAGGGGGACAGAAAATGTATTTGCAGAAATAATAACTGAAAACTTCCCTACTCTGGAGAAGGAAACAGATATCTGTATCAGGAGGTACAGAGAACTCCCAACAGAATCAACAGAGGAAGACCAACACCAAGACATACTGCAATTAAATTTGCAAAATATAGTGATAAAAAAAATTTAAAGAAGAGAGACAAAAGAAGTCATTAACTTATAAGGAAAAAAGACATAAGGCTAGCAGGAGATTTTTCAACAGAAACTTTGCAAGCCAGAAAAAGTAGCATGATTTATTCAAAGGGCTGAATGGAAAAACCTCTAGCCAAGAATACTCTACACAGCAAGGCTATCATTCAGAATAGAAGGAGAGATAAAGATTTCCCCAGACAAGCAAAAACTAAAGGAGTTCATGACCACTAAACCAGCCCTGCAAGAAATATTAGAAGGGATTATTTGAGTGGAAAGGAGAGACCAAAAGTGATAGTAGAGAGGTAAGAAACACAAAAACAGTAGAAATGAGTTTTTACTCATTGCAAAATAGACTTTAGAACAAGGCTGTAACAAGAGACAAAGAAGGACACTATATAATAATAAAGGGGACAACCCAACAGGAAGCTATAACAATTATAAATATTTATGCACCCAACATAGGAACACCCAAATACATTCCATAGTTAAAAACAAGCATAAAGGAACTAATCAATAACAATACAAAGATAGGGGAATTTAACACCCCACCTACATCAATGCACAGTTCATCTAAACAGAATATCAACAAGGAAACAATGGCTTTGAATGACACATTGGAATAGATGGATTTAACAGAGATATTTAGAACATTCCATCCTAAAACATCAGAATACACATTTTTTAAGTGCATAGGAAATATTTTCTAGAATAGGTCACATATTAGCCCACAAAACAAACTACAACAACTTCAAGAATATTGAAATCAAATGATGCATATTTTCTGACCACAATGCTATAAAACTAGAAGTAAACCACAAGAAAAAATCTAGAAAGACCAAAAATATATGGAGGCTAAATAACATGCTACTAAAGAATGAATGGGTCAACCAGGAAATCAAAGAAATAAAAAAAGAACATGGAAACAAAAATGAAAACGCAATGCTTCAAAACCTCTGTGATGCAGCAAAAGCCATTCTAAGAGGGAAGTTTATAGCAATACAGGCCTACCTCAAAAAGCAAGAAAAGTCTCAAATAAACAACCTAACCTTGCACCTAAAAGAACTAGAAAAAGAACAACAAACAAAACCTGAAACCAGTAGGGAGGAAACAGTAAAGATTAGAGCAGAAATAAAGGATACAGAGACTAAAAAAACAATGAAACAGATCAATGAAACCAGAAGCTGGTTCTTTGAAAAAAAATCAATACAATTGTGCTACTTTACTGAATTCATGTATCATTTTTAGTACTTTTTTGGTGGAGTCTTTTGGGTTTTCTATATAGAGTATCATGTCATCTGCAAATAGTGGATATTTGACTTCTTCCTTACTGATCTGGATGCCTTTTATTTCTTTGTGTTGTCTGATTGCTAGGGCTAGAACTTCCAGTAGTATGTTAAATAACCATGGTAAGAGTGGACATTCCTGTGTTCTTCCTGACCATAGAGGAAAAGCTTTCAGTGTTTCCCCATTGAGGATGATATTATCTGTGGATTTTCATATATGGCCTTTATGATGTTGAAGTATGTTCCCTGTAAACCTATTTTGTTGAGGGCTTTTATCATAATTGGATGTTGTACTTTGTCAAATGCTTTTTCTGCATCTATTGAGAGGATGATATGGCTCTTATCCTTTCTTTTATTAATGTGGTGTATCATGTTGATTGATTTGTGAATATTGAACCACCCTTGCAGCCCAGGAATAAATCCCACTTGATCATGGTGAATGATTCTTTTAATGTATTGTTGGATTTGATTTGCTAGTATTTTATGGAAAATTTTTGCATCTGTGTTCATCAAGGATGTAGGCCTCTGGTTTTCTTTTTTAGTGGAGTCTTTGGTTTTGGAATCAGGATATTGCTGCCCTCATAGAATGAATTTGGAAGTTTTCCTTCCATTTCCACTTTCTGCAACAGTGTGAGAAGAATAGGTATTAATTCTTCTTTAAAGGGTAGAATTGCTCTGTGAAGCCATCTGGTCCTGGACTTTTGTTTGTTGGGAGATTTTTGATTACTGATTCAATTTCTTTGCTGGTTATTGGTCTGTTCAAGTTTTCTATTTCTTCCTGTTTCAATTTTGGTATTTTATATGTTTCTAGGAATTTATCCATTTCATCCAGATTGCCCGATTTGTTGGCATATAATTGCTCATAATATTCTCTTATGATTGTATTTCTGTGGTGTTGGTTGTTATTTCTCCTCTATAATTTGTGATAAACCTCCAGGCAGATATATATTTCTTAAAGATTTTATTTATTTATTTGACAGAGAGAGAGAGAGAGAGCACAAGCAGGGGGAGTGGCAGGCAGAGGGAGAAGCAGGCTTCCTGTTGAGCAAGGAGCCCGATGGGGGGGGCTTGATCCCAGGACCCTAGGATCATGACCTGAGCTGAAGGCAGATGCTTAACTGGCAGCCACCCAGGCACCCTTCTAGGCAGATATATTAAGAAAAAAAGAGAAAGGATTCATAAATAAAATGACAAATGAGAGGGAGAAACGACAACCAACACCACAGAAATACCTACAATCATAAGATAATATTATGAAAAACTATATGCCAGTGAACTGGACAACATAGAAGAAATGTATACATTTTTAGAAATATATAAACTACAAAACCTAAAACAGGATGAAATAGACAATTTGAACAGACTGATAACCAGCAAGGAAATTGAGTGAATAATCAAAAAACACCCAACAAACAAAAGTCCAGGACCAGTTGGTTTCACAGGTAAATTCTACCAAACTTTTATAGAAGAGTTAATACCTATTCTTAAACAATTCCAAACTATAGAAAAAAGGGAAAACTTCCAAATTCATTCTATGAGGACAGCATTACCCTCATTCCAAAGGCAAAGACTCCATTAAAAAAGAGAACTACAGGCCAATATCCCTGATGAACATATATGCAAAAATTTTCAACAAAATACTAGCAAACCAAATCCAACAATATATTAAGAAACCATTCACCATGATCAAGCATATGCAAATCAATCAATGCGATACATCAGATCGAGAAGAGAAAGGATAAGAACCATATGATCATTTCAATAGATACAGAAAAAGCATTTGACAAAGTACAACATCCATTCATGATAAAAACCCTCAACAAAATAGCTTTAGAGGGAACATACCTCAACATAATAAAGGCCATATATGAAAAACCCACAGCTAACATCATCCTAAAACTAAGAGTTTTTCCCCTAAGGTCACAAACAAGACACAGATTTCTACTCTCACCACTTTTATTCAGCATAGTACTGGAAGTCCTAGCCACAGCAATCAGACAACCAAAAGAAATAAAAGGCATCCAAATCAGTAAGGAAGGAGTAAAATTTCCACTATTTGTAGATTATATGGTACTGTATATCGAAAACCTGAAAGACTCCACCAAAAAACTGCTGGAACTGACACACAAATTCAGTAAAGTTAGAGGATACAAAATCAATGAACAGAAATCTGTTGTATTTCTATACACCAATAACGGACCAGCAGAAAGAGAAATTAAGAAAACAATTCCGTTTACAATTGCATAAAAATTAATACAATTCTGGGTGCCTGGGTGGCTCAGATGGTTAAGCGTCTGCCCTCGGCTCAGGTCATGATCCCAGGGTCCTGGGATCGAGTCCCGCATCGGGCTCCCTGCTCCTTGGGAGCCTGCTTCTCTCCCTTTGCCTCTCTCTCTCTCTCTCTCTCTCTCTCTGTCTCTCATGAATAAATAAATAAAATCTTTAAAAAAATACAATTCCTAGGAATAAACCTAACCAAAAAGGGGAAAACCTGCTCTGAAAACTATAAAATACTGATGAGAGAAATTGAAGATGACACAAAGAAATGGAGAGACATTGCATGCTCACAGCTTGGAAGAACAAATATTGTTAAAATGCCTATACTCACCAAAGCAATCTACACATTTAATGCAAAACCTATCAAAATACAAACAGCATTTTTCACAGAACTAGAACAATCCTAAACTTTGTATGGAACCACAGAAGACCCTGAATAGCCAAAGCAATCTTCAAAAAGAAAAGCAAAGCTGGAGGCATCACAATTCTGGACTTCAAGTTATATTACAAAGCTGTAGTAATCAAAACATTATGGTACTGGCACAAAAGTAAACACATAGATCAGTGGTACAGAATAGAAAATCCAGAAATGAACCCACAACTGTATGGTCAATTAATCTTCGACAAAGCAGGAAAGAATATTCAATGGAAAAAAGTCTCTTCAACGAATGGTGTTGGGAAAACTGGACAGCAGCATGCAAAAGAATGAAACTCCACCACTTTCTTATGCCATACACAAAAATAAATTCAAAATGGATTAAACACCTAAATGTGAAACCTGAAACCATCAAAATCCTAAAGAAGAACACACAGAGTAACTTCTTTGACATTGGCTGTAGCAACTTCTTTCGAGATATGTTTCCTGAGGCATGGGAAACAAAAGCAAAAATAAACTATTGGGACTACATCAAAATAAAGAATTTCTGCACAGTGAAGGAAACAATCAACAAAACTAAAAGGCAACCAATGGAATGGGAGAAGATATTTGCACATGACATATCTGATAAAGGGTTAGTATCCAAAATATATAAAGAACTGACAACTCAACACCCAAAAAACAAATAATCCAGTTATAAAATGGGAAGAAGTCATGAACAGACATTTCTCCAAAGACCCACAGATGGCCAAGAGGCACATGAAAAGATGCTCAACATCACTTATCATCAGGGATATGCAAATCAAAACTACAGTGTGATATCCCATCACACTTGTCAGAATGGTAAAATCAACAACACAAGAAGAAACAGGTGTTGGGGAGAAAGTAGAAAAAAAGGGACACTCATGCACAGTTGGTGGGAATGCAAGCTGGAGCAGCAACTGTGGAAAACAGTATGAGGTTCCTCAAAGTGTTAAAAATAGAACTATCTTGTGATCCAGCACATGCACTACTGGGTATTTACCCAAAGAATACAAGAATACTATTTCAAAGGGATACATGCACCTCTATGTTTATAGGAGCATTATTTACAATAGCCAAGATATGGAAGCAACCCAAGTGTCCAGTGATTGATGAATAGATAAAGAAGATGTGATATATATATATATGAATATTACCCATGCATGAACAAGAATGAAATCTTGCCATTTGCCAGGATATGCATGGAAATAGAGAGTATAATCCTAAATGAAGTAAGTCAGAGAAAGACAAATATATGATTTCACTCATATGTGGAATTGAAGAAAGAGATAAGCAAAGGGAAAAAATAAGAGAGAGAGAGAGAGACAAAGCAAGAAACAGACTCTTAGTTGTAGAGAACTATCTGATGGTTACCAGAGGGGAGGGAGGTAGGGGAGGGGTTAAATATATGATGGGGATTAAGAAGTCCACTTGTCATGATGAGCACAGCATGATGTATGGAACTGTTGAATTATTATATTGTACACCTGAAACTAATATAATACTGTCTGTTAACTAAGTGTAATTAAAATTAAAAATTAAATAAAAATATTTTCTTTCAATGAGCATAATTATTTTGATGAAGTAAAGAATTTTTTCTTTTTTAATTTATTATTTTTATATCAAGTATAATGAACTACAATGTTATATTATTTTCAAGTGTACAATATAGTTGTTCAACAATTCTATACATTACTCATTGCTCATCATGATAAGAGTACTTTTTTTTTTTTTAAAGTATACTCTTGATCCTCTTTATCTGTTTCACCCATCCTCCCACCCACCTACCCTCTGGCAATCATCAGGTTGTTCTCTGTAGTTAAGAGTCTGTTTCTTTTTTTTTTTTTAAGATTTTATTTATTTATTTGACAGAGAGAGAGACACAGCAAGAGAAGGAACACAAGCAGGGGGAGTGGGAGAGAGAGAGGCAGGCTTCCTGCTGAGCAGGGAGCCTGATGCAGGGCTCGATCCCAGGACCCTGGGATCATGACCTGAGCCGAAGGCAGACGCTTAATGACTGAGCCACCCAGGCGCCCCAAGAGTCTGTTTCTTTTGTTTGTCTCTAAAACACAAGAATTTCTGACTTATTGTTTTTGTTAGAATGCCTAACAGAAAATATAACTCTAAGGTAACAATAATTAAAGATAAAAAATTTTTATCTCATGTAGTATGTTATGAGGTAGGATGGCTCAAGTGATTGTTACTTTAGCTGCTCAACAATGTCATCAAGGATCTGGAATCTTGTCACCTTTCTGTTCTGCCATCCTTAGCCTCCTGAAACTAGTCCCCTTGCAGTTGCATTGTGGCTTCTCAAGTTTTGTGTATTATATCCAGTCATGCAACATCAAAAGGAAGAATCTGGACTGTCTTTTCTATGCATCTCTCAGAGTGAGGACACATCCAAAGCCTTTCTTGGAAGACACTTAGCAAACCTTTTCCCATATCACATGACTATAAACTAATATAAATCCCTTAGATCAGGGTTGGCAAACTACCACCAGTGGGCCAAATCCAGCCTGCTGCCTGCTTTTGTACAGCCTGTGAGCTAACAATGGTTTTACATTTTAAAGAGATAAAAAGATCAAAAGAAAAATAATGTTTCGTGACATACGAAAATCATATGAATTCAAATTTCAGTCTCCAAAGGATGTCCACTTTCAACTTGGAGCTGTAGAGAACTAGAAAGATGTCACTCCTGCCCTTGTAAGAAAAGAGCTGGAAAGCCTGCATATTAATGATTTTTATGAATCCTTCAGAGAACTGAGGTCTCAAACCAAATGACCTAGGGAGAGATGGGTGCCTGCAGGGAGACACAGAACCTGAGCATTTGCTTTCCTGGAGCAGACACTGCTTGATGTCATATAAACCAGTAAGAACATTAAAGTAGAAATTTTGATGAACTGCTGGAGGCACTTGCTGGAATGTGAGCTAGCATGAGAGTATGGATCTCCTGGGAGTGACAAGGGCATTCTTGCTGTATTTTCCTCCAGGAATTCCCCCACCCCAGGCTCTAACAATAGAATGGAGAGAATCCAAAGTGCTCTCTAACTGGCTCTCTCTATCTCTCTCCCTTTCTCTCTGGTGCTGGCTGGGAGAGGGGAACAACAGCCACTTCAAAGTCTGAAATCCACCCAGGCTCTTTCCCCTATCTCCTTTATGGAACAAACAGCTTAATCTGCAATGGGAAGGGATCCTATGGAAGGCCCTGAAAGGGGAATCACAACTGAGATTTTTAAGGGTTTGAAGTAAATTTGTGCCCCTTTCATCAAGCACTGATCTCCTTTTGAGTAGCACATCTTGGTTTGCTCTGGTGGAGAATGAATTCCTGACCTTAGGTATACAACATCCTTAGGTATACAACCTAAGCTGTTTGTCATTAATTTTTTTTCTAATCTACCAAGTGATAAAACTGGTGTCCCCCAAATATTCTATAATGAAAGGAACGTAAATACAAGACTGCACTCAAACAGATCCTGGAGGCCCAAGTAAATTGCATGAACAGGTGTCTCACATTGTCTGGGTCCCATACCTAAGGGATGATGAAGAATTACCCATGGCCAGATTATAAAGGAATAAAAAAAACCTATTTGGCCTAGTTTATAGATTGTTCCACAATATGTTTACTGTCATCAGCTGGAAATAGACTGCTACAGTGTTACAGTTTCACTCATGGACAGCTCTGAAGGACAGTGGTGAAGGGATATCTTATCAGTGGGCAGAACTTTAAGTAATAAAACTGGTTGTCCACTTTTCCATGAAAGAAAAATAGAGGTTTGGATCTTCATCAAATGATAGGCAATTTCTAATGGTTTAGTTGGAGGATTGGAAACTAGAAAGGAACATGATTGGAGGTATAATAGCATAGAGATCTAAGGAAGAAACACACACACAGAACTCTCAAAATGGTCCCAGATTTTGGGACTGTTTGTATAGTTCTAGAATATTCATCATAACCCCCAACTACAGAAGAAGCTCTCAATAATCAGGTGGACAAGATGAAACATCCTGTGAACATCAGTCAGCCTCCCTTCCCAGCCACCCCAGGGCTTGCTAAATGGACTCATGAACAAAAGTCCAGCTTCCTCCTCCTAAGTCTGAATCGGTCTTTGCTGAATGACCCTGTTGTTAACCCTGATTGCTTGTCATGAGCTTCCAATGAGGGATTATGGCTCGAGAGGACCAACCAGCTACACAGTGGCATGTTGATTATGCCAGACTGCTTCTCTCATAGAACAGGCAATGATTTGTTGTCTCTGTAATGTCTAATTATTTTGGAAACAGATTTACCTTCCTTACTCACCATGCTTTCACTATCCATGGGTTTATCAAATGCCTCATCCACCATTATGATATCTACATAGAACACTGTGCTGACCAAGAAACTCATCCTACAAAAGAAAAAGTCAGGCAAGGAACTGATGTTCACTGGTCTTACCATTTTTCCCATCACCTAAAACCAACTAGCTTTAGAAAATGGGAAGGACAGTTGTGCCTCAACTGGGAGGCAGCACCTTGTTAAAATGGGGTGCCATTCTACAGTAACTGATAAACATATGGTGCTTTTAATCTCATAGCCAGAACATATGGATCAAGGAACCAAGGGAGTGATCCTTCTTACTATTACACTTAATGCATCACTTGTAAAAATGTTGCTTCCTGTCTCTGTGATTCTGAACTCTATCAGTTTAGAGGTTTTTAATACTGAAGAGAGGTATGCTTCTCCTGAAGTATATTTGAAAACAGCCACATTTTCATTTTAAGCTTCTTTTGCTGCTGGGGAGATGGCCAGAAAAAGGGAGGGAGTTACTGATTAGGCTGGAATGACCAACTCTATCAAGGGGAAATAAGGTTGCTACTGTCCAACGAGACAAGAATGAGTATGGATGGCCCTCCCTGGTGGATCTTCTGGGGACGCTTTCTGCTACTACTGTGTCTAGAAGTAAAAGCTAGTGGAAGAC
The DNA here is from genome assembly GCF_003265705.2 of Callorhinus ursinus. Lineage (NCBI taxonomy): Eukaryota > Metazoa > Chordata > Mammalia > Carnivora > Otariidae > Callorhinus > Callorhinus ursinus. The sequence goes on from NW_027397165.1 coordinate 627,608, forward strand.
TAAAGCAACTCCATATAGGCAGGCCCACCAACAGCTCAAAATGTAGAATGGGTAATGGGGAAGGGAAGTCATAAATACCAAGTGAAGCCTCCTGACCAGTTGTAGAAATGAATAGCTACACTTTCATTTAAATATTTTACTTCATTTGTTACACATACATATGTGTATATTTATATATGTTTTAAAATTTTTTCTTTTAATCTCCTCCATTGCTCTATATAGAAGTGATGGATGTGATGGTGAACATTATCATTTAGTCCATAGGTTACAGAACATAAGGATCAGGGTGGAGTGGAGAAGGAAAGTCATCATGCAGAGATCCTGGACTTGGATCTGGGTGTAGCAACTGATGAAACTTCTGTTGACTCTCTAGGGGAATGGGGTGAGTGTGCTTTCAGTTGTACGTGGAATAGGTACATTATGGAAGGGGGCATTTTTGAAATTGCAAGTATAGGAAGGTGGCTATTGGGCAGATGAGAAATGGCCTATGGTGGCCAGCTATTGTTTCTTGTCTGCACAGTATACTTCTTTTAGTAATTACTCCTCCTTTTTCCTGTGGAGAACTATCTTATCCCAATAAGTACATACACGCTTGATGAAACTATGCATTAAGTCTTCTTATTTCCCATGGTGAAGGGCTGAACATGTGATCTAATTTAGGCCAATAAGTCTCTCTCAGGAACTTTGAACCTTGAGTGTAATCACACAAAAATAGGAAAATTATTGTTGGAGCAGATTCATCTCAACAATGGCATCCTGTCCATTAAAACTGATTACCTAGATTCTAAAATTTGTCCTGGTTCTTGTCCTTTCTGAGGTTCAGTTGTTCAGCTTTTCTTTGGTTCTGTGAGTTGTCTCATTCTTCTTACAGTAAATTCCCTTTTTTCTTTTGTTAAAATAAATCAGGTTTGGTTGCTTGCAGTCAAGGGACCCTAACCATTAGCCCATTATATATTGCTGGATGAAAAAATAAGTCACAAAGCAGTATGAAGGAGAGTAGATCAAGATGGAGGACTAAGCACATGCTCCAGCATCTTGCTCTTACTCTAAATATTTGGAAATGACAGAAATGATATATTTCTAAAAGAAATAAATATGGTGCTTGAAAACTGAAAGAGGTTCTCCCAGGAGATATAGTATTATGAGGAATCTGTGAAAGAGAGAAGGCAAATGTGATTGGAAAAAGGAAACGAAATCCTTGAATCACAAGCAGGCAAAAAAATGCTACAAAAGGTGGAGGCATCTTGGAGAAGGAGATGTTCCAAGTTTAGAGATAATAGAAACATGTAAAAGAGAGTCAAGGGTGATTGCTTGAAGGATGAAACAAAGGCATCTTTGTGAACAGAAGCCCTTGTGTGCAGAGTCAAGGTAGTATCCAGGCAAATGATGCCTCCTGGAAGGCAAGGAATTTTCTTACCCCCAGAAGACTACCTAGGAGAGCACTCTGTGTATTAGCACGTTGACCATACCCTGATCCCACCGCCCCCCCCCCCGGCACTGAGTGCAGGCTTTGGTCAACACAATGTAGCACTCATGCAAGGTTCAGAGAAAATTTCAAAACAACATATAGTATTATTCTACTGATTTGATCATTGTGGATAAGAAAAATACTTCACCAAACCTGTTTATGGAGATTATATATACATTTTATATGCATAACAAAGGGTCTGGAAGAATATACAGTAACCTGTTAACAATGGTTACTCCTTAGGGGTGATCAGAAAACTACCACTTTTTACTTTATGGAGTTCTTTATTGTTTAGATTTTTAAAAAAGAATAAGCATGTATTGTTTTAAGGTTTCTTTCATTTTTTCTTATACAATTATTTTGTTGAGACATTATTCACATACCAAAAAATTCACCCCTTTAGTGTACAATTTAATGATTTTTGGTGTATTCATAAAGTTGTGCAACCATCACCAACAACTAATTCAAGTTATTGAATGTTTTAGAACATTTTCTTCATCCCATAAAGAAACCCATACCCCTTAGCATTCACTCTCCACTCCTCCTTCCCCCAGACCCTGGCAACCACTTCTTGTCTCTATAGGTTTGCCTTTTCTGTACATCTCATATAAATGAAATTACACAATATGTGGCCTTTTACGTTGGCTTCTATTACTTAGCATGTTTTCAAGATTTATCCATGTTATATCACACACCAATACTTCATTTTTTATGGTTAAATCATGTTAAATTGTATGGATATACCACATTTTGTTTATCTGTTTGTCAATTGATGGACATTTGGGTTTTTTCCACTTTGGGGCTCTTATGAATAATGCTGCTACAAATATTTGTATATTAGTGTTCATGTGGGCATATGTTTTCTTGAGTATATACCTAAAAGTGGAATTGCTGGGTCATACGGTAACTCTATGCTTCGCTGTTTGAGAAACTGCCAAACTGTTTTTTAAAGCAGTTGTACCATTTACATTCCCATCAGCACTGTATGAGGGGTTCTGATTTCTCCACATCCTCATCAACACTTATTATTATCCAATGTATTCATTTTTGTAATTAAAATAATCTATAGTAGACACCTCTTAGTAAGACTTTGGGAATCACCCTGGATACAAGTGATTGCAGTGGGCATCTGATCCAAACAGAGCCAATAAGCCTTTTCCCTGCAGCCCTTGGAATTGAGACTAAGAGATTCCCATCTCAGTTTGAAAACTCTCTTAAACAATGGGGGAGATGGAAACTCTAGAGCTGTTGGTAATCATTTCCCATTCTGTGGACCAGGAAGCAAGAAGAATCAATTGGCAGCAAGAGAGAGAAAAATGAAACAAGTATGTACTGAGAAGCAGAGATTAGCAACGGAAAGAGAGAACTTCCTGGACATTTAAATCTTTGCTTCCTGAGGCCCCAGTTTCATCTTCCGTTTGGATTTCTCAAGCCACTCTTATATCTTTATAAAGCATCCCCTTTCTTGTATAAACTAATCTGAGTTTGTTTCTGTTACTTCAACTAAAAGAATATTAGCCAATACAGAAATAAAACATGAAAAATGACAAAAAGGGGTTTTATAAAACAAAAACAACAGGCAACCTCTGTAGATAACCACAGACAGGAAAATAAGTCATTGTCTTTTTTCCTTTCGCTCTCTGGATCCACTCCATTCTCCTGCTTCTTTCTGCAAATCGGATTCTTCCTCTTTTTTAGAGCCCCACTGCTCCACCATAATTTGAACTTGCTGATTTCAATATAGTGACTCCCACACTGACTCTAAATGACCTTTTGATTCAAATGCCCAGAGCTATCTCCCTGACCAGTCTCTCAGGGTCCCATTTCCAGTTCTATGAATAACCTGATTCACTCAGTTTGGGGCATGTATGTAGCGCTGGTCCATAGAGCTGTGGCCAGGTATTTGGGGAAACTTTCCACGTTCCATGTACAGGGAAGTTTTTCTACAAAGCAGGAGTGGGCATGGAGGAAATAAATGTGTATACCTTCTGAGTCCCTGAATATCTGGGAATGTCTTTTTTTTCTGCTCTCATACGAGCAATACTTTGGTGGGATATATAGAGTCACAACTTTGGTTTCCCCTAAAACTCTATAAAGATAATGCTCAGCTGTCTTCTTACATTTTATGGTGTGGAAGAGAAATCTGATTGTGACCTGATTTTTTTTTCCTTTGTAGTTAACCTGCTCTTTTCTTTCTGGATTCTTATAGGATTTCATTCTTCACTCATGAAATACTTTCATGTTGCTTTCCTTTTGACTCATTATCATCATCTTTTTTATTTTTAGGTTATAAAAGAATTTCTTTAGCCTTTATTCTCAATAACTGACTTTTTGCTGCAATATCCAATGTACTGTTCACTATCACCACTGTGTTTTCAAATTCTGCAATTAAGTTTTTCATCTGAAATTAAGCTTGGATTGTTCCCTCTTCAGAAATGGAATGTCCTTTCAAATCTCACTGAGAATACTAATTTGCTATTTTCTAAAGTTATCACCTATTTATTGCATTGAGTCTATCTCAAAGGTAAACATTTCCTCAGAATGGTCTTCTCTCTTAAATTTTTGAATCTTTTCACAAGCTCATTATTTGTCTCTGACTGCTAATTCTGAAGAAGGGACCTATGTTTGTCTATTCCTGACATTTGAGACAGATTTCCTCTGAGATGGTATTCTAGAGAACGAGGAAAAGTAAAAGCTTATATTTTCTGTAGTTTTATTTTGCTGTATTGGGGGAATTCAACTGGGACATGAAGAGTATGGAACGAACTACAAAAAGGTAGTCACATGTTAGGGAAGTTAAGTATTTTGTCAAATGACTAGTTTTTTCCCCTAGCTATTCTATGGGCCAGCACTATGGTGTGTAGTGCCCAATGTCTCTCCTGACTTGGATTTTTTCCCTAGAGTGACCTTTTAGTCCACTCTTGCCTCAGGCTCCTGCTGTCTGAGATTTAGAGCTCTTGTATTGGGTCCTAAGTCTAATTGCCCATGGAAAATAGGGTACCCACAGTGCAAGGAACGTTCCTGATGTGCCAAAGATAATTGTGATTTTCATTGTGATAATTGCTAGTTGGGGCATAACACCCTTTCTCTAACTGGTTCAACTACATTTTTTAGCATCTTGCTATGGTAATGCCTCCCACTTTCCTTACCATCTGCAGCAAATGAAGGCTGGGGTCAGACTTCAGCCAGTTGGTCCACATGTGGGATGCTGAAACAGTTACCCCAGTCCTTTGGTTTTCTCCCTGGTATCTATCTTGTGGCCTGCCTCTGTTTCCACTCCCAGCTGCTGACTTTGGACATTTCCAAAGCTCTTCTGGTGGGGGGATAGACCTCTTACTTCTTACACGAACCTCTACCTTGATGAGTTGAATTGTAGGTTACTTGCTGCTTTTATCTGACTGTCTTGTAGATGTTTTTAAAAGCTTCTGATCTACTTGTTGTTCACTTATAAAGAGTTTTTCCTGTCTTTATAGCTCTTAGGTTGTTTCAGTGGGATTAAACACGTGCTGAAATCATTACCTTTTATGCATTCTGAAGTGCTTAGGGATGAAGTGTATTGATGTCTCTAACACTTTGAAATGCATCAAAAAGTAATATGAGTTGCTAAGTATGTGACAAAACAAATTTAGCTAAATATTAATTATAGAATCTAGATGGTGGGTATATGAGTGTTCACTGTATCATTCTTATAATTTTTCTGTATGCTTGAAAAAATTATAATAAATGTTGAAAAATCATTATTTTCAAACTAGAAGTTGATTCTTAACTTTGCTTCATTGTTTGGAGAACATCTTCAAGTAATTTTCACAAGGTGCTGGTGATATGTATTTTCTCAGTCTATGATTATCTTTTGCCTTCTGAAGGACTTTTCTTCTTGTGTTATCCACTCTCCTGCAGAATAGTATTTTTCTTTCAACTAGATTATTGGCATACTCTAGTTTTTCTAACCTCAAAATCCTCCTTAACCAGGTAATTTTCCATATTAGGGCTTATTCCACCTGTCTTGTTCACAGATACATCTCCAGAGCCTAGAAAAATACCTAGCCTATATTAGTCATTCAGTAATTATTTGCAGAGTGAATGAATGAATATCTCTGTTCTCCTTCAAAGCTACACTTCTCAAAATTATTGTCTATACTCTTCTTTATGGCTACTACCTCTTGACTTCCCTTTACTCATCAGCCCATTCAAACTTGGCTTCAAACCTCATAATCCAACTGAAACTTGTCAATATGACAAGTAGACTCCATGTTGCCACATCCAGTAGCTACCTTGCTGACTTCTAATTCCTGCTTTTATCAGGTTTTCGTGTAATTTGCCACTCCTTCTTTTTTGAAATGTTTTCCTTTCTCTGCTTCTATGACACCAGAGTCACAGAAGACTTGTAAGTTTGCCCCCTACTTCACTGGCCTCCTCTTCTCATACTTCTCTTATGACTTTTCTGCCTCTACATATTGGAACTCCTTGGGACATGGTCCTGGCCTTCTTCTCTTTCTACATGTTCTCCCTAAGTGATTTTGTCTAGTCTCAAGGTTTTAATCTGAAGGTTCCCAATTTAAACTCTCTAGCCTAGACCAAAATGAAAATGCTGCTTTCTTTTCCTCTCCCCCTGAAAGCCATCTCTGTCCCAGTCTCCTCCATCTCTGAAAATTCCAGATATTGAATGATTTCTGTTTGATTCCTTTCTTTGCCTCATTCCCCATTCCCAATCCAGTAGCAAGTCCATCTAATTATATTTCCAACATATATCTCAGATCTGTCTGTTTATATCTGATTCCAGTGCTATCACTTTAGTCCAAGTTACCATCTCTGTCCTGGAACAATGCAACAGTCTCCCAGTAAGTATCCATGCTCTATCTTACTTTGCTTCCATATAAGCCAAGCTCTACAGAGCAACCAGAATAAACATTTAAAGCTAATTTCTGGACTTCCAGTTCTCCCAGATGGAATAATCCCATTCTTCCTAGGTCTTGTCTCTTATAACTAATAAGCCCTGGACATACATGACAAACAAGCATATGAAGACTCTGAAAGGTGGAAGGAAGATAAACTGCCTAGGGGCCTTAGGACTTGAGGAACAACACAGCAGTGAGTTCCCTTGGTTTCCTTAGTGCCTCCCCTATATCCTGAATGGATAGAGTGCTGCAGAAGCCTCCAACCCTGAATTGCACAGGCACAAAAAGCTTTAAGAAAAGGACAAAAATAATGGCCTAAGAGCAGAAAAAGTTTGGCTTTTGTTAACAACCTATTCCCCTCAGGGGTCTTCAGATATCAAAAAATAGGAAAGAAAAAGTTCTCCTTTGCATTTCTATTAGGAAGGGAAATCTTTCCAAGAAGCCTCAGAGCAGATTTCTCAGGTACCATTGGCCAGGTTTGAGTTAAATGCCTACTCCTTAGTTGTGAAGGAGGCTGAGAAAGTGAATGTTTAGCTTTTGGTTTCTGTGATGAGAAGGCATCTCTGTCAACAAAGAAAGGGGCTAAGAATGATTTGGGGTGGGAAACCAATAGTATTTGTCACACCTTCTAAATTAGGTTCTCACATATTATTCTAAATCATGGCACTCTGTTTTCTTTATGGAAACGATTTCAGTTTTAAAGCATTTCTTTATTTGTTTCTATGCTTTTTTATTCTAAACACTGCACAGTACTTTTGAGGGGCTTCATGAGGGCAGGAAACATATCTGTATTTTCACCTTTTTATCCCCAGCACCTAGTATATTACCTGGTACATATTTATGAACTCAAAATATCTTGTGGAATAAATGAATGAAGTTGAGCTTGTCTTTTTATTTCCTTTACATATGGAAGACAATTTGGCTAAGTATAAAATTCTTGAGTCACAGCCATTTCCATTCAACTATAGACAGAACTATTGTCTTTTGACATTTAGTGTTACAGGGAAGATCAGCTTGATTTGTAAGCAAACTGTTTTGTTTGTTAAGGAAACTTTGTTTTGAACCAATTTATATTCATGGGAAGTTAAAAAGATAGTACAAAGAAGTTAAGTGTACCCTTCACTCAGTTTTCCCAATTGACATTGATAATGAAGTATGTAGATATATGTAACCACCACTGCAATCAACATACAGTACTATTCCATAACCACAATAATCCCCTGATGCTATGCCTTTATAGTTACATCCATCTGTTCCGTACCCCTACCATCCCTAATCCTCTGCAGCCATTAATCTGTTCTCCATCTCTATAATTTTGTCATTTGAAGAATATGATATAAAAGGAATCATACAGTGTATGACTTCTAAGTATTGAATTTCTTGTTTCATTTAGCACAATGTCCTTATTGTCTATCTATGTATCAATATTTTGCACATATCAGTATTTCATTTCTTTTAATTGTTGAGCATTATCCCATTATGTGGATGTATCAGAATTTGTTCAGCCATTCACTCATTGAAAGATATTTGGGCTGTTTCCAATACTTTTGCCATTAGGAATAAAGCTCTTATGAATATTTGTGTAAGATTTTTGTGTGAACATATATTCAATTTTCTGGGTTAAATGTCCTAGTGTGCAATTCCTGGGTCACATAGTAATAGCATGTCTAGTTTTATAAGAAACTGTCAAAATATGTTTTGAGAGTGGCTATACAATTTTACTTTGCTATCAGGATTGCATAAGAGATGCAGTTTTTCCACATCCTTGCCAGCATTGGGTTTGTCACTATTTTTTATTTTAGTTATTTTAATAGGTGTGTAGTGGTATCCCTTTATGATTTTTTTTAAAGATTTTATTTATTTGACAGAGAGAGAGAGGGAACACAAGCAGGGGGAGTGGGAGAGGGAGAAGCAGGCTTCCCGCTAAGCAGGGAGCCTGATGTGGGGCTCGATCCCAGAACCCTGGGATCATGACCTGAGCCAAAGGCAGACACCTAACCAACTGAGCCACCCAGGCGCCCCTCCCTTTATGATTTTAATCTACATTTGTCTAATGGCTAATGATGTTGAATATCTTTTCCTATGCTTATGTGCCATTCATATATCCTTTTTAGTAAAATGTCTCTTCATATCTTTTGCTTATTTTCTAATTGGACTATTTTTTACTGCTGAGTTTTGAGATTTCTTCATGAATTTTAGATAGAAGTCCTTTATCAGATGTGTGGTTTGCAAATATATTGTCCTAGTTTATAGCTTGTCTTTTCATCCTCTTAACAAGTTCTTTTGCAGAATAAAAGTTTTTTTTAAAGATTTTATTCATTTATTTGAGAGAGAGAATGAGAGATAGAGAGCACGAGAGGGAAAAGGGTCAGAGGGAGAAGCAGACTCCCTGCTGAGCAGGGAGCCCAATGTGGGACTTGATCCCTGGATTCCAGGATCATGACCTGAGCTGAAGGCAGTCGCTTAACCAACTGAGCCACCCAGGTGCCCCTGCAGAACAAAAGTTTTAAATTTTGAAGTTTTATTTTTATTTTGAAATATCAATTTGTTGATTTTTTTTTTACAGTTCATGCTTTTTGTGTCAAGGCTAAGAACACTTCAACAAACCCTAGATTCTAAAGATTTTCTTCTATATTTTCCTCTAAGAGGATTATAATTTTACATTTTATATTTATATCTATAAACCATTTTAGTTAATTTTTGTATAAAGTTTGAGGTTTAGGTTGAGGTTCCTTTATTTGCTTATGGATATCCTATTGCTTCAGCACCATTTGTTGAAGAGGCTATCTTTCCTCCATTGAAATTATTTTGCATCTTTGTCAAAAATACTTTGGACTTGTATGGGTCTGTTTCTGGGTTCTCTACTTGTTCCATTTATCTGTGTGTCTGTCCTTCCACCAGTAACACATATCCTGCTAATTGTAGCTATATAATATGTCTTGAAATCAAGTGGAGTGGATCCTCCTACTTTGTTATTTTTTCCAAGATGGTTTTAACTATTGTAGTTCCTTTGCCTTTCCTTATAAAAATTTTAGAATAATCTTGTCTATATGTACAAAAAATCTTGCTGGGATTTTGATAAGAATTTCACTAAGTATGTAGCCTAATTTTGGGAAAGCTGACATTTTCATTAAATCTCTCACAGTATTCTCACCATTTATATAGTTCTTAAAATCTTTTTCAATGATGTTCTGTAGCTTTCAGTGTACAAGTCTTGCACTCTTTTGTTAAACTTATTTCTAAGTATTTTATATTTTTGGATGCTTTCAAAACTGGGATTATTTTCTTAATTTCATTTTTGAATTGTTTATTGCCAATATATGGAAAAACAATTGATTTTTATATACGTATTTTCTAACCTGTGACTTTGGTGAACTTGCTTATTAGATCCAATGATTTTTTTAATAGATTATTTAGATTTTTCTATATTCAAGATCATGTCATCTGTGAATACATGTAGTTTAACTTCTTCCTTTCCAGTCTGGATTCATTTTGTTTCTTTGGTTGCCTAATTACACTGGTTAGAAACTTCAGTACAATGTTGAACAGAAGTGGTAAGAGTAGACATGCTTGTCTTCTTCCTTAGGGGGAAACATTCAGTCTTTCACCATTATGTATGATATTAGATGTAGGTTTTTCATAATAGCCTTTATCAGGTTCAAGAAGTTCCATTTTATTCCTAGTTTGCTGTGTTTTTATTATGAAAGGTGGTTGTATTTTGTCAAATGATTTTATGTGTCTGTTGTTTTTTTTAAATATTTTATTTATTTATTTGACAGAGAGAAAGATAGCAAGAGCAGGAACACTAGCAGGGGGAGTGGGAGAGGAAGAAGCAACCTTCACATCGAGCAGGGAGCCCGATGCAGGGCTCGATCCCAGGACCCTGGGATCATGACCTGAACCAAAGGCAGATGCTTAATGACTGAGCCACCCAGGCATACCTTTATGTGTCTATTGTGATGACCATATGATTTTTGTCCTTTTTTGCTTGATTTTTGTATATTAAACCAACCTTGCATTCCTGGGCTCCAACTTGGTCATGGTGTATAGTCCTTTTTATTTGCTGCTAAATTCAGTTTGCTAGTATTCTATTGAGGATTTTTGCATCTATATTCTTTTTTTTTTTAAAGTGGGCTCCACACCCAACGTGGAGCCCAATGTGGGGCTTTAACTCTGACCCTGAGATCAACACCTGAGCTGAGATCAAGAGTCAGATGCTTAGCTGACTGAGCCACCCAGGTGCCTCTGCATCTATATTCTTAAAGGATATCAATCTATAGTTTTCTTTCCTGGTGATGTCACTGGTTTTGGCATCAGACCTCGTACAAGCAGTGTTACCTCCTCTTTTATATTCTGAAAGAGTTTGTAACGTATTGGTGCTAATTCTTTCAATGTTTGATAGAATTTATCAGTGAAGCCATCTGTTCCTGGACTTTTCTTTGTGGGAAATGTTTTGATCACTAATACAATCTTTTTACTTGTTATAGGTTTATTCATATTTTCTCTCTTTGTAAAGATTGATTTATTTATTTTAGAGAGAGAGAGGGAAAGTGAGTGTGAGTGGGGGGAGGGGCAGAGGGAGAGGAAGAATCCTCAAGCAGACTCCCCGCTGAGCAAGGAGCCCAACTTGGGGCTCCATCCCAGGACCCTTGAGCTGAAATCAAGAGTTGACTGCTTAACCAACTGAGCCAACCAGACACTCCCATATTTTCTCCCTTCTTGAGTCAGTTTCAGTAGTTTTTGTTTTTCTACAAATTTGCCCATTTTATATAGGTTATTAAATTTATTGGCAAGTATGCATGGTATCAATTTATAATCCTTTTCTTTTTTTACAATTGCTAGTGATGTCACCTCTTTTATTCCTGATTTTAGTAATTTGAATCTTCTCTTTTTTGTCAGTTTAGCTAAAGGTTTGTTAATATTGTAGATCTTTTCAAAGAACCAGTTATTGATATTCTCTATTGTTTTTCTAGGCTCTATTTCATTTATTTCCACTGTAGTTTTTGTTCTTTCTGTTTGCTTTGGGTTTAGTTCCTTCTTAGTTTCATAAACTGGAAGGTTAGGTTATTGATTTGAAGTCTCTCTGCTTTTTAAAATATAGGCATTTAGAACTATACATTTCCTTGTAAGCACTATATTAGCTGTAATCTGTAAGTTTTGGTTTGTGTTTTCATTTTCATTAATCTCAGAATATTTTCTAAATTCCTTTATGGTTACTCCTCTGAACCATTAGTTATGTAGGAGTGTATTGTTTAATTTCAACATATTTATGAATTTCTCAACTTTCCTTCCGTTACTGATTTCTAATTTCATTCCATTATGGTTGGAGAACATACTTCAACATTTTAAATTTATTGAGGCCTGTTTTATGGCCTAGAATATGGTTTACCTTGGAGAATGTTCCATGTACACTTGAGAAGAATGTGTATTTTGCTGTTAGTAGAATGTTATATAGATGTCTTTATTTCTCTTTATGCTACTTTGTTGTTAGTGTATAGAAACACTACTGATTTCTGTGTATTAATTTTGTATCTTGCAACTTTGCTGAATTCATTCATGATTTCTAGTAATTTTTTGGTGGAGTCTTTAGGGTTTTCTATATGTAGTATCATGTCATCTGCGTATAGTGACAGTTTAACTTCTTCTTTACCAATACGAATGCCTCTATTTTTTTTTTTTCTTGTCTGATTGCCATGGCTAGGACTTCCAGTACTATGTTGGGTAAAAGTAGTGAGAATGGACATTCTTGTCTTGTTTTTAATTTTAGAGGGAAAATTCTCAGTTTTTCTCCATTGAATAAGATGTTAGCAGTGGATTTTTCATATATGGCCTTTATTATGTTGAGATATGTTCCTTCCTTGTTGAGAGTTTTTATCATGAATGTATTTTGAATTTTGTCAAATTCTTTTTCTGTATCTATTGAAATTATCATATGATTTTTATTTTTAAGTTTGTTGATGTGGTATATTACATTGATTTATTTGTGAATGTTGAACTATCCTTGCATCCCCAGAGTAAATTCCACTCAGTTGTGGTGAATGATCCTTTTAATGTATTGATCAATGCAGTTTGCTAATACTTTGTTGAGTATTTTTTTATCTATGTTCATTGGGGATATTGGGCTGTAGTTTATTTGTGGTGTCTTTGTCTAATTTTGGGGTTAGGGTAATGCTAGCCTCATAGAATGTATTTGGAAGCTTTCTTTTGTATTTTTTTTCCAATAGTTTGAGGAGGTTAGGTAAATAGCTCTTTTTTAGATGTTTAGTAGAATTCACCCGTGAATCCATTTAGGTGCTCCAGTGTTGGGTGCATAGATATTTACAATGGTTATATCCTCTTGTTGGATTGATCCCTTTATCATTATGTAATACCCTTCTTTGTCTCATTACATTCTTTGTTTTAAATTTTATTTTGTCAGATGTAAGTATTGCTACTCCGGCTTCTTTTTTGCTTCCATTTGCATGGCAAGTGGTTTTCCATCTTTTCATTTTCAGTCTGCATGTGTCTTTAGGTCTGAGGTGAGTCTCTTGTAGGCAGTATATAGATGGGTCTCATTTATTTATCCATTCTGCCACTCTATTTCTTTTGATTGGAGCATTTAAGCAATTTACATTTTTTAACAACAAATTTTATTTTCTTGTTTTTTTAACATCTTTTTATTTTTTTAATTAAATTAAATTTTATTATGTTATGTTAGTCACCATACAATACATCATTAGTTTTTGATGTAGAGATCCACAATTCATTGTTTTCATATAACACCCAGTGTTCCATGCAGTATGTGCCCTCCTTAATACCCACCACTGGGCCAACCCAAACAGACTGAGGGTTTGGAAGCCATTTAGATTTAAATTAATTATTGATAGGCATGTACTTATTGACATTTTGTTATTTGTTTTCTGGTTGCTTTTGTAGTTCTCCTCTGTTCCTTTCTTCTCTCATTCTCTTTCTTTGTGATTGATAATTATCTGTAATGCTATGTTTGGCTTTCTTCCTCTTGATTTTTTGTGTAAATATTGTAGATTGGGGTTTGTGGTTACCATGAAATTCTTATGTAACATCCTAAGTATATAGCAGTCTATATTAATATGATGGTCGTTTAAGCTCAAACACATTCTAAAAAACACTTATTTCTGTCTATTTATTTACTCCTTCCTCCATATTTTATGTATATGCTATCATATTTTACATCTTTTTATTCATAATATTCTTATGTATAATTATGGCCATTTCTTTTGTGCTTAAAGAAGTATCTTTAGCATTTTGTGCAAGGCTGGTTTGGCGGTGATAAACTCCTTTATCTTTTGTTTGTCTGGGAAACTATCTCTCCTTCAAATCTGAATGATAGTCTTACCAGTTAGAGTATTCTTGGTTGTAAGATTTTAGCTGTCAGCACTTTGAATATATAATGCCATTCCCTTCTGGCTTGCAAAGTTCCTGCTGAAAAATCAGCTGACAGACTTACAGGTTTTTCCTTGTAGGTAACTTTTTACTTCTCTCTTGCTACTTTTAAAATTTTCTCTTTATCTTTAGGCTTTGACATTTTAATTATTATGTGTCATGGTATGGATCTCTTTGGGTTCATTTTATTTGGAACTTTCTGTTCTTCCTCAATCTGGATATCTATTTCCTAGGTTAAGGAAGTTTGCAACGATTATCTCTTCAAATAAGTTTTCTACCCCTATCTTTCTCTCTTCTCCTTCTGGGACCCCTATAATGCAAATGTTTTCTTGATGTTGTCCAAGAGATCTGTTAACCTACCCTCATTTAAAAAAATTATTATCTTTTTGCTGTTCAGCTTGGGTTCTTTCCATTACCCTGTCTTCAAGATTGCTGATACATTCTTCTGCATCCACTAGTCTACTGTTGATTCCCTCTAGTGTGTTTTTAAATTTCAGTTATTGCATTTTTCAACTCTGATTGGTTCTTTTTTATATTTTCTATCTCTTTATTGAAGGTATCACTGAGTTCTTTCACTTTTCTCTCCAGTCCAGTGAGTATCTTTATGAGCATTACTTTAAATTCTTTATCAGGCATATTGCTTATCTCTGCTTCATTTAGTTCTTTTTCTGAGGTTTTGTCTTGTTCTTTCTTTTGGAGGATATTCCTCTGTCTCCTCATTTTGCTTGATTTACTGTGTTTGTTTCTATGGATTAGATGGAAGAGTGTTTCTCCTTAACTTGAAGGAATAGTCTTGTGTATGGTTCTCTCCTATGTAGACTGTGTGTGGTTAATGACTTCTGCTGGCTGGGTGGATCTGTGGCTAGAGTGATCTGGGGGTCCTGGGGATTTCCATACAGTGGGCACCCATGTCTATATCTCTCTTGCTATTTTCTTTTGCTATTCTATCTTATGCTGTGCAGAAGCTGTTCAGTTGTCCCTGTGTTCTTCTTCAGGGGGAATTGTTCTGTAAATAGGTGTAATTGTGTAATTTGGTGTGCTCCATGGAAGAGGTGAGTTCAGGGTCTTCCTACATCACCATCTTGGACCAGAACCATCTTTTATTACATTTTTGAAGTAATCTTTAAGTAATTACTTTGGGGATTACAATTAAAACCTATATTTTAAATGATAGACTTTGGATTGATTCCAGCCTAATTTCAATAATATATAAAGCTGTGCTCCAATATATTCCTGTTTCTGCTTCCTCTTTGTACCATTTTTTTGTACAAATTACATCTTTATTGGGTGCAAAACCATGAATTATAGACTTCATCTGAATTTGCTTTTTATTATGCCATGTATGTTTTAATATATTTTAACAAATCTTCCTTTTCTTTCTTTTCTTCTTTTTTTGCCCATTAATTTATGTGGGGAATGCTGGTAGTTTACTTTTTACACCATAGTTTCAGAATATTGTGATTGTATTACGTCAGAATTAGAGGAAGGATGAATATTACACAGATATCTTGGAACTGGAGCCAGATGCAGTAAATGATGACTTTGAGATGTCCCTCGTTGTAGGGAGAGAATGAGCCTATTTTCAGTTGTTGGAACTTTAACTGCATGATTTTAGGTGGAAACAGTTTGAAACACAAAGTGTAAACATGCAAAGAAGGATGTATGCATACTTTGAGCAAAGAGGTAAACTTCAGTGGGTATTTTATCATTGTGGGTACTATCTAACATCAGAACACCCTTTCTATGCAAAAATCATCTCCCATTATGTGTCTTGGTAAGACACAGGGCCCTAGGTTTTTCTCATAAGAGGCTTCCATTACAACATTGATTCTTAGGAGAGTGATGCAGAGACACAGAATGTTGAGAAATTATTCACAGAATTGACAGTAGCAGGAAGAGTCTGCAAGTGGTATCATGCCAGGAGTGGCATCCTTATTAGACTTCCTATGGAGTGATCTTGGATATTTGGTCAGTTCTCATTATTCATGGATCCTATATGTGTGAATTCACTTTTTCTCTAAAATTTATTTGTAACCCTGAAATCAATACTGGCAGTACTCTGTTATTTGCAGTCATGTGGATCAGCAGAGTGGCAAAAAAAATTGGGCTGCCAGAGGTGCCTGGGTAGCTCAGTGGGTTAAGGGTCTGCCTTCAGTTCAGGTCATTATCTCAGGTACTGGGAACAAACCCTGCATTAAGCTCACTGCCCAACAGGGTATCTGCTTCTCCCTCTCCCTCTGCCCCTCCCTCCTGCTTGTGCTCACTCTCTCCCCTCTCAAATAAAAATAAATAAATAAATAAATAAATAAATAAATAAAATCTTTAAAAAAATTTGGGTTGCTTAATGTGCATATTCCTAGTTGAAGTCAAACTAGATGATGTTCTGCTTTTTTGTTCTAATTCTTATACCGTAAACAAGTGTCCTTTTGTGGTACATTTAGTGCAATGTTTTTCACATTTTTGTGACTTTGTTGGTGGCTTACTGTTTATTTTTTTATGGTCAATTGATTATATATTTTTTTATTATGTTATGTTAATCACCATACATTACATCATTAGTTTTTGATGTAGTGTTCCATGATTCATTGTTTGCATATAACACCCAGTGCTCCATTCAGTACGTGCCCTCTTTAATACCCATCACCATGCTAACCCATCCCTCCACCCCCCTCCCCTCTAGAACTCTCAGTTTGTTTCTCAGAGTCCATGGTCTCTCATGGTTCATCTCCCCCTCTGATTTTCCCCCCTTCATTTTTCCCTTCCTGTTATCTTCTTCTTTTTTTTTTAAACATATAATGTATTATTTGTTCCAGAGGTACAGGTCTGTGATTCAACAGTCTTACACAATTCACAGTGCTCACCATAGCACATACCCTCACCAATGTCTATCACCCCCACACCCCATCCCTTCCACCCCCACCACTCCTGCAACCCTCAGTTTGTTTCCTGAGATTAAGAATTCCTCATATCAGTGAGATCATATGATACAAGTCTTTCTCTGATTGACTTATTTCACTCAGCGTAATACCCTCCAGTTCCATCCACATCATTGCAAATGGCAAGATTTCATTCCTTTTGATGGCTGCATAATATTCCATTGTATATATATATATATATATATATATATATATATATATATATATATATACCACAGCTTCTTTATCCATTCATCTGTCGATGGACATCTTGGCTCTTTCCATAGTTTGGCTATTGTGGACATTGCTGCTATAAACATCGGGGTGCACATACCCTTTCGGATCCCTACATTTGTATCTTTGGGGTAAATACCCAGTAGTGCAATTGTTGGGTCATAGGGTAGCTCTATTTTCAACTTTTTGAGGAACCTCCATACTGTTTTCCAGAGTGGCTGCACCAGCTTGCATTCCCACCAACAGTGTAGGCGGGTTCCGCTTTCTCCACATCCCTGCCAACATCTGTCATTTCCTGACTTGTTAATTTTAGCCATTCTGACTGGTGTGAGGTGGTATCTCATTGAGGTTTTGATTTGGATTTCCCTGATGCCGAGCGATGTTGAGCACTTTTTCATGTGTCTGTTGACCATTTGCATGTCTTCTTTGGAAAAATGTCTGTTCATGTCTTCTGCCCATTTCTTGATTGGATCATTTGTTCTTTGGGTGTTGAGTTTGATAAGTTCTTTATAGATTTTGGATACTAGCCCTTTATCTGATATGTCATTTGCAAATATCTTCTCCCATTCTGTCGGTTGTCTTTTCGTCTGTTTCTTTTGCTGTGCAAAAGCTTTTTATCTTGATGAAGTCCCAATAGTTCATTTTTGCCCTTGCTTCCCTTGCCTTTGGTGATGTTTCTAGGAAAAAGTTGCTGTGGCTGGGGTTGAAGAGGTTGCTGTCTGTGTTCTCCTTTAGGATTTTGAGGGACTCCTGTCTCACATTTAGGTCTTTCAACAATTTTGAGTCTATTTTTGTGTGTGGTGTAAGGAAATGGTCCAGTTTCATTCTTCTTTTTTTTTTTTTTAAAGATTTATTTATTTATCTGACAGAGAGATAGAGAGAGACCACAAGTAGGCAGAGCAGCAGGCAGAGGGAGAGGGAGAAGCAGGCTCTCCACTGAGCAGGGAGCCCGATGCGGGGCTCGATCCCAGAACCCCAGGATCATGACCTGAGCTGAAGGCAGCCACTTAACTGACTGAGCCACCCAGGCACCCCCAGTTTCCTTCTTCTGCATGTGGCTGTCCAATTTTCCCAACACCATTTGTTGAAGAGACTATCTTTTTTCCATTGGACGGTCTTTCCTGCTTTGTCAAAGATGAGTTGACCATAGAGTTGAGGGTCCATTTCTGGGCTCTCTATTCTGTTCCATTGATCTATGTGTCTGTTTTTGTGCCAGTACCATACTGTTTTGATGATTACAGCTTTGTAATAGAGTCTCCAGAGAAAAGCAGTCAATCACTCCAATCTCCCTGGTCTCCAGCTGCACTGCATGCTTACCCAGCCTGTGACCGAGCATTTCAATCTCTGACACACAACCCAGTGTGGAGTCTCCAAACCCAGCAGATCCCTGTGGTGTGCTCCCATGCCACTCCTCCTGGGGGAGGAAGGGGAGTCTCTCTGGATCTGCCGCTTCTTGTGTCCCTGCTGGAAGAGCAGTGGCCCATCTGTACCGCGGATCATGGTTTATGGCAACCCAGGGCTGAGAGCCCAACTCCTGGGCTCCGTCTTTGCAGCCAGCTTCCCTGCTCTGATACCTGGGCGCTCTGCCGCACTCAGGCACCCCCGGGCTTTCTGTGACCATGAGGGTCCTGAGACCACACTGTCCCAGGGAGGGTTCTACCCCCCCACCCCCCGCTTAGCCACTGGAGCGACGTCCCTCAGTGGAGCAGACTTCTAAATGTTCCGATTTTGTGCTCCGCTGCACTATCACTTGCCAGTAGCGGCTGACGGAGGCTCCCTCCCCCTCTATCTTCCTGAATATTGTCTCGGATTCACTTCTCCACACCTCCTACCTTCCAGAAAGTGGTTGCTTTTCTGTTCAGAGAGTTGCTGCTGTTCTTTTCTTCGATCTCCTGTTGAGTTGTAGGTGTTCAGAATGGTTTGATTTCTATCTAGCTGAATTCCTGGGACCAGACGAAATTTAGTTCTCCCACTCCTCCACCATCTTTCTCCTCCCCCAACTGATTATATCTTTAATTAATAGATTTTATTTCTTAGATAAGTTTTAGGTTTGCAGAAAAATTGAACAGAAAGTATAGATGGTTCACATATACTCCCTCTCCCCTCACCCAGTTTCTCCCATTATTAGTATCTTTCATTAGTGTGGTACACTTGTTACAGCTGATGAACTGATACTGATACATTATCATTAACTAAAGTCCATAGCTTGTATTAGGGTTCACTCTTCGTGTTGTATAATTCTATGGGTTTTGCAAAAGGCATAATAGCATGTACCCACCATTACAATATCATGCAAAATAGTTTCACTATCCTCAAAATCCCATGTTCCACTATTCATAAGGTGGTTTACTGTTTAAAATGGCCCCCAAGCTTAGTGCTAAAGTGCTGTCTAGTGTTTCTTTTTAAAAATTTTTAATTTAAATTCAATTTAATTAACATGTACTGTATTATTAGTTTCAGAAGTAGAATTCAGTGATTCATCAGTCCTATATAATACCCAGTGCTCATTATATCATGTGCCCTCCTTAATGTCCATTACCCAGTTACCCCATACCCCCACCCATCTCCCCTCCAGCAACCCTCAGTTTGTTTCCTATAGTTAAGAGTCTCTTATGGTTTGCCTCCCTCTCTTTTGTTTTTGTCTTATTTTATTTTTCCTTCCTTTCCCCTATGTTCATCTGTTTTTTTTCCTTAAATTCCACATATGAGTGAAATCATATGGTGTTTGTCTTTCTATGACTGACTTATTTCACTTAGCATAATACCCTCTAGTTCCAATCATGTTATTGCAAATGGCAAGATAACATTCTTTTTGATGGCTTAGTAATATTCTACTGTTTATATATACCACAACTTCTTTATCCATTCATCTGTCGATAGACATCTGGGCTCTCTCCATTTTTTGGCTATTCTGGACGTTGCTGTTGTAAACATGGGGGTATATGTGCCCCTTTAAATCACCATGTTTGTATCCTTTGGATAAATACCTAGTAGTGCAATTGCTGGGTGGTAGGGTAGCTCTATTTTTAACTTCTTGAGGAAGTTCCATACTTTCCAAAGTGGCTGCATCTGTTTGCATTCCCACCAACACTGTAAGAGGGTTCCCCTTTCTCCACATCCTCACCAACATCTGTTGTTTCCTGACTTGTTAATTTTAGCCGTTCTGCCCGGTGTGAGGTGGTATCTCATGGTTTTGATTTGTATTTCCCTGATGGCTAATGATGTTGAACATTTTTTCATGTGTCTGTTAGTCATTTGTATGTCTTCTTTGAAGAAATGTCTATTCATGTCTTCTGCCCATTTCTTGATTGGATTTTTTGTTTTTTGGGTGTTGAATTTGATAAGTTCTTTGTAGATTTGGGATACTAGCCCTTTACCTGAGAAGCATTTGCAAATATCTTTTCCCATTCCATAGGTTGCCTTTTAGTTTTATCGACTGTTTCCTTTGCTGTGTGAAAACTTTTTATCCTGATGAAGTCCCAATAGTTCATTTTGGCTTTTGTTTCCCTTGTCTTTGGAGATGTGTCTAGCAAGAAGTTGCTGTGGCTGAGGTCACAGAGCAGAGGTTGCTCCCTGTGTTCTCCTCTAGGATTTTGATGGATTCCTGTTTCACATTGAGGTCTTTCACCCATTTTGAGTTTATTTTTGTATATGGTATATATGGTGTATGAGAGTGGTCTGTTTCATTCTTCTGCATGTGGCTGTCCAATTTTCCTAACACCATTTGTTGAAGAGATTGTCTTTTTTCCATTGGATATTCTCTCCTGCTTTGTCAAAGATTTGTTGACCATAGAGTTGAGGGTCCATTTCTGGGCTCTCTATTCTGTTCCATTGATCTACGTGTCTGTGCTTGTGTCAGTACCATACTGTTTTGATGATTACAGGTTTGTAATACAGCTTGAAGTCTGGAACTGTGATGCCTTCAGCTTTGGTTTTCTTTTTCAACATTCCTCTGGCTATTCGGTGTCTTTTCTGGTTCTATACAAATTTTAGGATTGTTTGTTCCAGCTCTGTGAATAATGTTGTTGGTATTTTGATAGGGATTGCTATCTAATGTTTCTAAGTATAAGAAGGCTGTGATATGCCTTATAGAGAAATTATGCATGTTAGGTAAGCTTCATTTGGGTATGAGTTATAGTGCTGTTGGCTGTGAGTTCAGTGATAATGAATCAACAATATATATTAAACAGGGTGTTAAATAGAAACACACGTGAAGAGATTTATTTTCACAAGAAAAGGAATGGCAAATGAAGATATAAAAATACACTTGACATTATTAGCCACTCTTAAAATTCTGAAAGGATTCCGCTCTCAGATTGCTTCAGAATCCTCTTTTAAGTTCTTGCTACACTTTGAAGAAACCAAAACTATAACTCATAGATAATGCACCGAGTATGGTTTGTATAGGAAAAATGAGGAAGAAGGCCAATTAGTGGGAGCATACACAAAGAAAAGTCCTTGATCTTAAATAAAGATTGGTGAATGAATGTACATTTATATGTTTTACTTAAAGTAAAAGTTTTAATGTATTAATGTATCATGTTTGTGATTCTCTGCTTTACTGATTTTTACCATTTGCTGACTGACTGCAGTTATAATTGCATTAGATAAGAGAGCTTCTATTCTACTAGATCCCTCTTTGGGAATCTTGTTTTAATATGCAAGGTTTTCAATAATTCTGTACCTATATACTTTATCGTCCTATAAAATTTGACATTTTATACGGTTGCTGCCCAGAGCCTTATAGTTTTGTTCTAATAGAACACATTGGAATATTGATGATGTGTTAGTCATCTTATATCGTTTTGAGCTTTGGGAAGACTAATATTACATATAGACAAGAATACCTAAGTGACATGTCCATGGGAACAGTACAGTGATAATGCATATCAGCTCCTTTTTCTTTTGTTCCTTTTACATTTTCAGTTGCTGCTTAGCACAAATACCCTGGAACTGGCACTAAAATGCAATCCTGTCTGCCAGCATCATTTGGGAAGAATTTCCAATTTTGCCTTCTATGGTATATTTTATTTTATAATTTAAAAATACAGAAAAGTACAAAGAATAATACAACAAACAATCATACACCCAGGATTCTTCTTTGTTAATATTTTATCATATATACTTCAAATCTATGTTTTTAAAAGTGATAAAGCAACTCAGCAATTAAGTTAAAGTATGTTTTGTCCAACTAGCCTCAGTCCTATTCCCTTCTTCCCACCCAGATACAAATATTATTGTGAATTTGGTGTTCATGCTATCTAATTTAATACTATTCAATAAATAAATATTTAATTTAATACTATTTACATACATTTATATCTCTATAAGCAATAAAGTATGGCATTGTACATTTTTTAACTTTACAGAAAAAGCTTCAGACTACATATATTTAATAATATATATTAAATTATGTTAAATATATTTATATAAACACATACAAGCACATATATATAAACATATATATGTTAATAATGTATGTCACCTTTTAACTTACTTTTTTTCAGTTAAATGTTGATAATACATAGATCCAGTTCAGTTCTTTTAGCTGCTGTGTAGTATTTGATTGTAGGACTATACCACATTTTATTTACCCATTTACTTATTGAAGGATATTTACACATTATCCAATTTTACACCATTACAATGCTGTGATGAACATGTTAGTGCATTCTCCTTGTGCACATGTTGGAAGATTTCTCTAGGGAAAATAGCTAGAAGTGAAATTACTGGTAATATGGTAAACATACCTGATGTATCATTAAATAGTGTCAAAATTCTTTCCAAAATGGTTGTCTCAATTTACACTTCCAACAGCAGTACATGAGGTGATAATGAATCCACACACTCTGTATCATAAGAGAAATTTTTGCCAGTGTGATGGATGCAAAATGGTTTTTCACTGTTTTATTTCATATTTTTGAGATTGAGTATCTTTTCATTTGGTTTTCCTTTTCTGTAATAGACTTTTAATATATGTTGTTTTGTTATCTGTTGAGTTTTGTCTTTTTCTTATTGTGCTGTGGGAATTCTTTATACCAGTTTTTAATTTTTGTCTGTTACATGTGTTGCAAATATCTTTTCCCGGACTGGCACTTGTCTTATAAATTTGGTTATGGTACTTTTATTTTATAGAAGGTGTAATTTTAATAAAGTCAAAATAATTCTTTTTCTCTATGGTTTGGGCTTTTTGTAACTTGGTTAAGGAAAACTTTCCTACTCCAAAGTCGTATTATATTTTTATTTTTTATTTTTTTCAAAGTCGTATTATATTTTTAGATATTTTCTCCTAATAGGTTTAAAAATCTGCTTTTCATATTTAGAGCTTTGTTCCAACTAGAACTGTTCTCTGTGTAACATATAAAGTAGTGATCTAATTTTATTTTTTCCATGTAAAAATATGTTGTTCCAATATCATTTATTGAATATTCTTTCCTTTCCCAAGTATTTAAAATGCCATTTTTATAATATTCTAATTTCCATGGACTTGTTTCTGGGTTTTCTATTCTCTTCCATTTGTCTATTCCTGCACCAGAATCACACTGTTCTAATTACTATAACTGTAAAATAAATCTTGATATCTGGTAAAACAAGTCACTTTTCCCCCCATTCTTTTTTCATAATTGCATTAATTATTCTTCAACAAATCTATTTCATATGAATTTTAGAATCAGTTTGAGAAATTCCATAACAAATCTTATTGGATTTGGAATTTAATTTAGAGATTAATTGGGGAGAGTTAGTAGCTTTATGATACTGAGTATTACGTACAAAATTTGTTATAGCTCTCCACTTATTCAAGTAGGTTCTTTTTGATGGTCTATGTTTCATATTTTTCTCAAAAATATTTCCCATATGTTTCTGTTATATTTATTCTTAAGTGAGTTGGCAGGATTCTAAGATGGCCCTCAAGATTTCCACCTCCTGGTATGCATATCCTGTATAATCACCTTTCCTTGAGTATGGATATAAATATGATGGAATAGTTTCTCCCTTGATTAGATGACATTATGTTGCAAAAGTGATGGAATAGCCACTCCCATGATTGCATTACATTATGTAAGACTCCATCATAGCAGACTGAAGTGAGATTCTCCTGTTGGCTTTGAAGAAGTAAGCTGCTATACTATAAGAAGGAGGCTTCAGAGCTAGGACTTGAGGATGTCTTTTAGGAAGTGAGAGTGAGTCCTAAGCTGACAGCAAGAGACTGGGGCCCTCAGTTCTACAACAGCAAGGAACTGAATTCTGCCAACCATCATGTAAGCTTAGAAGAGGACCTTGAGCCCAAGATGAGACCGCAGGCCCTGCCAACATGTTAATTGCATTCTGGTGAGACCCTGAGCGGGGGATCCAGCTCAGCTGTGCCCAGACTCCTGATTCACAGAAATCGAATAAATATTTGTTTTAAGCCTGTAAGTTTATTTTAATTTGTTATGCAGCAAGAGAAAACATATACATTAGGTATGTCATTTTATCCCCCCTTATTCTGTGAATGCGTTTGTTCCCTTCTCACTGTGAATGGGTTAATTTTTAAATTTCATTTTAAAATAGTTATTATTGGGGCGCCTGGGTGGCTCAGTCGTTAAGCGTCTGCCTTCAGCTCAGGTCATGATCCCAGGGTCCTGGGATAGAGCCATACATCAGGCTCCCTGCTCAGCGGGAGGCCTGCTTCTCCCTCTCCCACTGTCCCCTGCTTGTGTTCCCTCTCTCGCTGTCTCTCTCTCTGTCAAATAAAGAAAAATAAAAAAATCTTAAAAAATAGTTATTGGTTATAGGGGTGCTATTTTATATGTTGATCTTTTTTTAAAAGATTTTATTTATTTATTTGACAGAGAGAAAGCGGGCACAGGCAGGGGGAGTGGTAGGCAGAGAGAGAGGGAGAAGCAGGCTCCCTGCAGAGCAGGGGGAGCCTGATGTGGGACTCAATCCCAGGACCCTGGGATTCTGACCTGAGCCAAAGGCAGACACTTAAACTGAGTCACCCAGGCGCCCTATGTATTGATCTTTATTCAGAAACCCTAGTGAAATTTCTTATTAAACCCAATAATTTGTAGATTTTCTATGTGGACAATCATATTTAATAACAACAACAACAACAATAATGACAATTTTGTCCTTTTTCCCTGAGTCTTATACTTCCCCCCCCCATTTTTGCATAGGTCAAGCCCTTTAGTACAACATTGTGAAAGAAGATATAAGAAATCTTGTCTTGTTATTGACTTTATTTTTTAAAGAATTTAAAGATTTACTTATTTATTTGGGGGAAGGAGGGGCCAAGGGAGAGAATCTTCAAGCAGACACCCCACTGAGCACAGAGCCCAATGTGGAACTTGATCACATGAGCCATGAGATCATGACCAGAGCTGAAATCAGGAGTTGGACACTTAACTGACTGAGCCAGCCAGGCACCCCTTAGTATTCACTTCAATGGAATGGTTCTATTAATTCTCCAACTAAGTATGATGTTTGCTATATGTTTTTGCATACACTATTTATCAAGTTAAGGACTTTGTTTTTAGTTTTGTCTTTTGCTTGTTTGTTTTATCCACTGTGATAATCTCTATCTCCTAACTGGAGCATTTAAGTCTATTTTCCTTTGAAATGGTTACTGATATATTGGGGTTTAAACCTTTCATCTTATTTTGTCCATTCTCTTCAGCTATCCATTCTATTTCTTTTTCTCTCCCATCTTGCTTTTTACTCCTTTTAGGTTGAATATTTTTATCACTCCATTTTTTTCCTCTCTACTAGTTTGGAAGTTATGTCCTTGGTTTCTATTATTTTACCAGTTATCCTGCATCTGACCAAAGTCTAAAGTTCATTAAACATTTGCCCTCATCCTATATATCTCCCTTTATTCTCTCCCAACCTACATGTTATTGTCTGGTACTTTATTTAATCCTTCTAGACATTATTATTACTGCTTAATATGGTCAATGTTACTTACATTTGCCCATATTTACCATTTTCTTTGCCCTTTATTCCTCCTTGCACCTCAGACCTTCCATTTGGGATCACGTTCTTTCTTCCAGAAGTGCATCCTATAGGATCTTAGTGAGAGTATGATGGTGATAAACTCTCTAAGTTTGTTGTTTCTGAGAACATACCTTCATTGTCCTTGTTCTTGAATGAGAAGGAGTTGGGTATCTAATTATAGGTTGACAAGCTAATATGGCTTCCTCTATAACCTCTGGAGTTGAAGAAAAATGTTTAGTTTTGGTTTGCCCTTACCTTGGCAGTGCAGATTTTTGGAGGCCCCAGTTAACATGGGGAGGGTATCCTCTATCTTCTATGCCCAGAAGGAGGAGCTGAGCCTTCACTTCCATCCCCCTTACCATTGAACAGGAACCAGGTGTAATTGTGGACAAATGCCCTCAAGGCAAAAGCCTCTATGATGTTCTGATATTCTTCATGCCTCTTTGTATTCAGATTTTGCTTCACCTTCCACCCACTGCCTCCCAAATATAACGTGGCAGTTTGTCAACAATCTTTTCAGTTCTTCATTTTTCTAAGATTTTTATATGCACATATATACATACGTGCACAATACTATTGTATAGTGTGTGTGTGTGTAATGTATACCTTATACCCTATAACCTTATACCTTTTTAGTTGTATGTAGGAAAATTGATCCACATAGCGTTGCATGGCATTACTGCAAACAGGAAATTACTGCCATTATTTTTTTCCATATTGTTTCTCCTTCAGTCTCTCCACTTTCTCCTTCTGAGATTCCAAACATTTGTTTGATCTTCTCATTTTATTGTCCATATCTCTTAACCTCTTTAATATTTTTCATCTCTGTCTTTCTATGGTGTTTTTGGAATAAATTCTTCCCATATATCTTTCAATTCACTAATTATCTTTTTTACTGTTTCTAGTCTGATGTTTAATTAATGAATTGACTTTTTATTTTAGCAGTTATATTTTTCATTGCTTGAAGTTCAATTCATTTTCTTTCTTTTTTTAAATGATTTTATTTATTTATTTGACAGAGAGAGACTCAGCAAGAGAGGGAACATAAACAGGGGGAGTGGGAGAGGGAGAAGCAGACTTCCTGCTGGGCAGGGAGCCTGATGTGGGACTCCATCCCAGGACCCTGGGATCATGACCTGAGCCAAAGGCAGATGCTCAATGATTGAGCCACCCAAGTACCCCATGTTCAATTCATTTTCAAGTTTGTTCATTATTTACTGATTTTTATTGTATGCTTGTATTTGTAAATGTATCCTTTATTTCTTTAAACATTTTATACATAACTATTGCATACTGGATTATTCCAACATCTGTCATCCTGAAGATTTACATCTTTTTAAAAAATCTTATTTTTACTGATTCTTACTAATGGAGAGGATTTGGTGTTTGGCAATCTTTATTTGTGAGATCATGTTCCATTTAATTTGTGTAAGTGCTATGGGCCTAACTTGGGAAAAGTTTCTTTCCAAAAGAGTTTGGTTCAAATTCTGCTGGTGCAAGTGCGTATTCCCATTCTAGGACCACATCAGCCTTTCTCCTGAAGGTTTGTCTCTGAGCTGGAGTCTCAGACTCAGCTTACCCACCACTTGCTGTTCCAATAGCCATTATCTGTATAAATGGTTTTCAAAGAACTCAGGCTTCATAGCCCCTCCCTGGTCCCTGCTACTCTGGCTTCACAGCTGTTGGATTTCTTGTCCTGGTGAGGTTCCTTGCCTATGAGACTTTGAACCCTAGTAGATGACCCCTGGATATTCTATTACACAGTATTACCACCCAAACTGCTTGCTTTCCTGACTGCACTCCATGCCTGGCTCATATTGCTGGGTGGCAGCAGTGGTGGGGTATTGCCAGAAAGCTCCCTTACCTTTTGTTAGAGGCACAGCATATAATATCTAGGGTCTAGTTTTTGCGGAGGGCCACTCAGAGCTTTTAGTCACCCATGATACTAGAATTATAAGCCCATTACTTTTTTAAACTAAAATTTTAGAACCTTCATTTTTTTTAAAGTTTTTATTTAAATTCCAGTTAGTTAACATACAGTGTAATATTAGTTTCAGGTGTACAATATAGTGATTCAACACTTCCATACAATACCTGGTGCTCATCAAAACAAGTATACTCCTTAATTCCCATCACCTATTTTACCCAGCCCCCACTTCCTCTCCTCTGGTAACCATCTGTTTGTTCTCTCTGTTTCTTGGTTTTCCTCTCTTTTTTTTTCCTTTGCTCATTTGTTTTGTTTCTTAAATTCCACATATGAGTGAAATCATATGGTATTTGTCTTTCTCTGACTGATTTATTTTGCTTAGCATAATACTCTCCAGCTCCAACCACATAGTTGCTAATGGTAAGATTTCATTCTTTTTGATGGCTGAGTAATATTCCATTGTATATATTACCACATCTTCTTTATCCATTCATCAGTTGATGGACACTTGGGCTGTTTCCATAATCTGCCTATTGTAGATAATGTTGCTATAAATGCCAGGCTACATGTATCCCTCTGAATTAGTATTTTTGTATTCTGTGGGTAAATAGCTAGCAGTGTAATTCCTGGATAGTAGGGTAGTTCCATTTTTAACTTTTTAAGTTACTCCATGCTGTTTTCCAGAGTGACTTCACCTGTTTGCATTCCCTCCAACAGTGTAAGAGTGTTCCCCTTTCTCCACATCCATTCATACTGAAATAATTTCAGATTTATGAAAAAGTTGCAAACTTAGTACAAAGAATTTCTGAATATATTTCACCCAACTTTCCCAATTGTTAACATTTTACAATACAATTCTGGAAAACAGGAAATTAACATTGATAAATACTATTAACTGATCTACAGACCATATTTGAATTTTGTCAATTGTCCCACTAATGTGGGGTCCAGGATTCCGTATTGCATTTAGTTGTCATGTCCCTTAATCTACTCTGGGTTTTGACAGTTTCTCAGTCTCTCTTTGTGCTTTATAATCTTGACATTTTTGAAGAGTACTGGCCAGTTATTTTGTGGAATGTCTCTCAATTTCAGTTTGTCTTAATGTTTCATCAAATTCAAGTTATGCAAGTTTGGCAAGAATACAATAAAATTGATGTCATGCCTTTTTCAGTACATCATTATTATGGGGTACATACTCTCTGTATATCTATTATCTCGGTACTTGGTTAAGGTGGTGACTTTCAGAAAAAAAAAGTGGTGTCTTTCAGGATTTTCTACTGAAAAGTTTTCCCTTTGAAATTAATAAATATCTTGTGAGAAGATACTTTGAGAATATCTAAATATCTGTTTCTCATCATATGCCCACTAATTTTAGCATCCATTGAGGATTTTGGCCTGAAACAATTGTTCTTGTGCTGTTTCATAAATGGTGGTCTTCTGTTTCTATTATTCTGTATAAATGATGGTCTTCTATTTCTATTATTCTGTATACATTTATTAATTTAGAATTTTACTGTAAGGAAGAGCTTTTCCTTTCCCCCTATTTTTTGTTTATTTTATTTATGTCAGGATGGACTCAGGAATATTTGTTTATACTTTTTTCCCCCCTTTTGCTCAAATTATCCCAGATTTGGGAATTGGGAGCTCTTTCAAGTTTGCTCCTGGGTCGTTTTTTCATGTCCCCATTCTTTTGAGCAATTTATTTTTCACACTTCAAGGTTTTGCATCCCCTCCTCCCATTCAAACCCACTTTTTAAATGATTTTTTCCGGGGCATCTGTGTGGCTCAGTCAGTTAAGCAACTACTTCAGTTAAGTGTCTGCCTTTGGCTCAGGTCATGATCCTGGAGTCCTGGGATTGAGCCCCACATCCTACTCCCCACTCAGCAGGGAGTCTGCTTCTCCCTCTGCCCCTCCCCCCCACTCGTGCTCACTCTCTCACTCTTTCTCTCTCAAATAAATAAATAAAATCTTTAAAAAATAAAAAATAAATGATTTTTCCATATTGATTTTACCTTGCTATGGATTGATTTAAAAGATGTTTTCATTCCATAATCTACTTTCCTTCTAATTGTTGGAAGTTATACACCTATGTCTTTTCCTTTAATTGGTAGTCTAGACTATTTTCAACATGTTCATTGTTATTTTTTATATCATAAAATTCACCCATTTCAAATGTACAATTCAATGATTCTTAATAACTTTACTGAGTATACAACCATCACCATAAATTAGTTGTAGAACATTTTTAGTTTTAGAAGAGTAGGCTCCTTCATGCCCTCAAAATCCCATTCCTACAAAACTGTCAATATCTGATCTCTCTGGTAGCTCTCTGGAAAAACCCCATTCTCAGGACTTGTCTTGATTTTACCTTGCTCACTCAATGAGGAAAGCTCTATCCCTAGGGCCTTTCTAGGAAACCAGCTGAGCCACCCAGGAGCCCCCACTTTTTCATAATATTCTAATAATTGTTTGTATTTCTGGTTGTGATCTCTCTCATTTGTGATTTTATTTATTTGGGTCCTTTCTCTTTTTGGTAAGTCTGATTAGGGGTTTATCAATTTTATTACTTCTTTCAAAGAATCAGCTCCTGGTTTCATTGATCTGTTCTACTGGGGTTATTTTTGATTGTTTGTTTCTATATCATTTATTTTTTCTCTAATCTTTATTAATTTCCTTTTTTCCACTGGCTTTAGGCTTCATTTGTTTTTCTTTTTCTAGCTCCTTTAGGTGTAAGGTTAGGTTGTGTACTTGAGATTTTTCTTGCTTTTTGAGGCAAACCTGTGTTACTATATACTTCCCTCTTATGTCTGCTTTTGCTGCATCCCAAAGGTTTTGGACTGTCGTGTTTTCATTATCATTTGTTTCCATGTATTTTAAAATTTCTTTTTTGATTTCCTGGTTGACCCACTCATTCTTTAGTAGCATGTAGTTTAACCTCCATGGATTTGTGGTTTTTCCATATTTTTCCTTGTGGTTGAATTCAAATTCCATATTGTTGTGCTCAGAAAATATGTATGGTATGATCTCAATCTTTTTGTACTTGTTGAGGCTTGATTTGTGACCTAGTATGTGATCTATTCTGGAGAATGTCCCACATGCACTTGAAAAGAATGTGTACTCTGCTGCTTTTGAATGAAATGTTCTGAATATATCTGTTAAGTCCATCTGGTCCACTGTGTCATTCAGAGCCCTTGTTTCCTTGTTGATTATCTGCTTAGATAATCCATTCATTGATGTAAGTGGGACATTAAAATCCACTACTATTATTGTATTATTATCAATGAGTTCCTTTATTTTTGTTATTAATTATTTTACATATTTGGTTGCTCCAAGTTGGGGGTATAAATATTTATCATTGTTAAATCTTTTTGTTGGACAACCCCTTTATTGTGATATAGTTCCCTTCTTCCTCTCTTGTTACAGTCTTTGGTTTAAGATCTAGTTTGTCTAATATAAGTATAGCTACTCTGGCTTTCTTTTGACATCTATTTGCATGATAAATTGTTCTCTATCTCCTCACTTTCAATCTAGAGGTGTCTTTAGGTCTAAAATGAATCTCTTGTAGGCACCATATAGATAGGTCTTGTTTTTTTTTTTTTTAAATCCATTCTGACACCCTATGTGTTCTGATTGGAGCATTTAGTCCATTTACATTCAGAGTAACTATTGATAGATATGAATTTAGTGCCATTTTATTACTTATTTTGTCATTATTTCTGGAGATTTTCTCTGTTCCTTTCTAGTCTTTGTCACTTTTGGTTTTTCTTTCCAACTCAAAGAGTCTCCTTCAATATTTCTTGCAGGGTTGGCTTAGTGGTCACAAACTAGTTTTTGTTTGTCTGGGAAACTCTTTATTTCTCCTTGCTGGCTAGAGTATTCTTGGCTGCAGATTCTTCCCATTCAGCACATTGAATATATCATGCCACTGTCTTCTGGCTTGCCAAGTTTCTGTGGAGAGATCTGCAGCTAGCTTAGTGGGTCTTCCCTTGTAAGTTATTGTCTTCTTTTGTCTTGGTACTTTTAGGATTTTTTTCTTTGTTACTATATTTTGCAAATTTAACTACAATATGTCTTGGTGTTGGCCTGCTTTTGTTGATTTTCATGGGAGTTCTCTGTGCCTCCTGGATTTGGATGTCTGTTTCCTTTCCCAGATTAAGGAAGTTTTCAGCTATAATTTCCTCAAATAAACCTTCTGTCCCCTTTCCCTCTGTTCTTCTTCTGGAACTCCTATGATATGAATGTTATTAAGTTTGATGGAGACACTAAGTTCCCTAAGTCTATTCTTATGATCCATAATTCTTCTTTCTCAACTTCATTATTTTCCATTATTCCATCTTCTATATCACTTAGTTGTTCCTCTGCTTCTTTCATCCTTGTGGTCATTACATCCAGTCTGTTTCAAATCTCAGTTATGGAATTTTTCATTTCTTACTGATTTTTTTTAATTTTTTAATTTAAATTCAATTAATGAACATATAATGTATTATTTGTTTCTGGGGTACAGGTCTGTGATTCATCAGTCTTAGATAATATCCAGTACTCATTACAACACACACCCTCCCCAATGTCCATCACCCAGTTACCTCATTCCTGCACCCTCCTCCCCTCCAGCAACCCTCAGTTTTTTTCCTGTGATTAAGAGCCTCTTATGCTTTGTCTGTCTCTCTCTGGTTTCCTCTTGTTTCATTTTTTCCTCTCTTCCCCTATCATACTCTGTCTTGTTTCTTAAATTCCACATATCAGTGAGATCATATGATAATTGTCTTTCTCTGATTGACTTATTTTGCTTAGCATAATACCCTCTATTTCCATCTACATCATAGCAAATGACAAGATTGGTTTTTTTTAACTCATTTATCTTTGTGGTAAGGGTGTCCCCGATGTCTTCCATGCTTTTCTCAAGCCCAGTGAGCATCCTCATGATTGTTGCTTTAAATTCTCCTTTAGGCATATTACTTATATCTGGTTTGATTAGATCTCTGACTATGACCTTTCTTGTTCTTTCTTTTGGCATGAATTCCTCCATCTAGGCATTTTGTCTAAGTCTCTCTTTTCTTCTCTGTGTTAGAAAAGCCTGTTATGTTTCCTATTCTTGATAGTAATGGCTTTATGAAGATGTCATATAATGTCCAGGGCCTGGTGCTTCAGGGAGGGTTTCTGATGTGTGCTGTGTGTACTCTGCTGCTGTGTTTTGGGTGCTCTGTCCTTTGGGCCAGTTTTCTGCAGAGACTCTCCTTGCCTGCATTGGGCAGTGTTTGGTCCTGGGCCAGAGTGTGACAAGTTTTAACTAGGTGTGTTCTGGTCTGCTTCTTATATGAGATCTGATGCTACTTCTACTAGAAATAAAGACTTGCAGAACTCTCTGGTTGGTAGATGTGTTTTGCAGGGGTTTCTACTGGTCTTCTGGAGAAGGGGCTCACTGAACTGGGCCTTAGGCAGACTTACCTGAGAAAAGCAGTAGCAGCAGAGCACAGGGTGGTAGGACTTGGTGTAAGCAGGTTAGGCAGCCAGTGTTGGTGCTATGCTGTTTACTGAAGTTGGTTTATGCTAAGGGGCAGGGGAGGAAAATGGTGCCAGCTAAGTCCTTTGTTCCCGGAGAGGGGTCTCTGTGCTTGCTGCTCTCAGAGAAGCCCTCCAAGTAGAGTGAGTAATTTCCCCTCATGTGTTCCAGGCATTTTTCAGATCACTGTTTTCATGCTGTCTGTCTCTGGGGTGCTTGTCTTTCTGGAGCAGCACAGTGCACTTTGGGCTCTTTCCCAGGCAAGTCTACCAACATTTAAAACACCACACTTTATGGACATGCTTTGGCAGTGGCCTGCACTAATCTTCTGGGGGAGGGTCTCACCATGCTGGTACAGATGCAGGTTTGACCAAAATAGGCAGTCACACCAGAGTGCAGGGTATGGAATTTGGAGCAAGGCAAGCTAAACAGCCAGTGGCTGGGTTAGCTGCCCTCAGCAGTTGTCTCTCTTCCTATGCTGAAGGATCAGGGAGGGAAATGGCATCCGCTGGCACTTTAGTCCCCAGAAAGGCGTCTCTGTGAACACCACCTCTCATAGATGGGTTCCAAGAAGAGTGAACGATCTCTCCCCATGCGCCTTAGGTGATCCTCAGATCAAGCAGTCTGCCCTGGGGTTGTTTGCCTGCCTTCTGTCCAGGAATAGGGCAGGACCCCAGGGCCCTATCCCAACCAAGCCCACTGACCTTTAAAGCTCCAGTCTTTGAGCCTCACTGGCTGCAAAAACTCATAAAAATCATTTTCCCAGACAGTGGCTTTGGGGAAGTGCTCTCCTTGTGTGTATCCCTGTGTGCTCTACTCTCTCCTGCCTTTCCTGTGACCAGGGCTCCCTCTCCTCTGCAGCACTCACAATCCATTTCTCACCCAAACCACATCTCCATACTTCCTGCCTTCCTGGATGAGGCCTCCTCTTTCCCTCTGGTTATGCAGTTTGTTCTGTCAGTCCTCAGGTCAATTTCTTGGGTATTCATTGTGATTCGATAGTTATCTCGCTGTGTTCAAGGGACGAGACAAGTCTATGGTCTTCCTACTATGCCACCATCTTAGCTCCTTTTCTTTATAAAACAAATAATTTAAGTCATCTATTATAGTTATGTTTAAAGAACTGAAGTAAACTTGCCTAGAGAATTAAAGGAAAGTATGAGAACAATAGCTCATCAATTAGAATATCAGTAATTCTGCTAGATAATATAAAAGGGAACCACATAAAAAATTTTGCATTTAATGGTACAATAACTGAAATGAAAAATTCAGTAGAGACTTAATATCAGATTTTTGTTAGTAAAAGGATTAACAGCTTATTTGAAAATAGGTCAACTGAGATTACCTACCCTGAGGAAGAGAAAAAGAATAGAGAAAAATAAATAGAGTCTCAGTGGGAGAGGGAAGGCAAGATGGCAGAAGAGTAGGGGACCTCATTTCATCTGGTCCCTTGATTTCAGTTAGATAACTATGAAATCATTCTGAACACCTATAATTCAACCTGAGATATAAGAAAATAATTGCTGGAATTCTACAAATAGAAAAGCGACCACTTTTTGCAAGGTAGAAAGTTCAGAGAAGTGAATCTGAGGGGATATATCGGAGGATAAACATTGGGGGTGGGGGGAGCCTTGGTAAGCTAGCTACTGGAAAGTGATATAGCCCTGGAGTGCAAAATCAGAACCTTTAGAAGTGTGCTCCAGTGAGAGACATCCCTGCCTGAAAGGTGCTCAGGTGGTGAAGTGGGGCAGAATCCTAAGTGCAACAATGTGGTCTCAGGATCCCCGGCGTCACAGAAGGATTGGGGGGTGCCTGAGCCAGCAGAGTTCCCAATCATTGGAGTGGGGAAACCGGTTATGGTCATCGAGCCCGGGAGGGGGCTCTCAGCTTGGTTCACCATAAACCTTGAACCGTGGCAGGATTGGGCCACAGCTCTCTGTGCAGGGGGCCTGCAAAGAGCAGAAACATTCTGACCCTCCATCTTTCCCTGGGAAGATCAGTGCAGGCACGCACCATGGGGGTCTGCAGAGTTTGGCACACACAAAAATGAAGACTGCTTATCCCTGAGGTTTTACTGAAGAGAGGGACCACCATTTTTCAGTTCTGGGGTTGGAGATCAGGATGCGGCCATTTTTATTTTCATCCTCTAAAGAGGTGTGGATAGTCTACAGG
Source organism: Callorhinus ursinus (assembly GCF_003265705.2). Classification (NCBI taxonomy): domain Eukaryota; kingdom Metazoa; phylum Chordata; class Mammalia; order Carnivora; family Otariidae; genus Callorhinus; species Callorhinus ursinus. The sequence goes on from NW_027397165.1 coordinate 663,097, forward strand.
GAACAAAAGCCACATAGAGCAACCAGAAGCAGCTTACACTGAGCCTGGCCCCCTAGCAAGGGGCGGTGCAACTCCACCCAGGCAAAGACACCTGAGAATCAGTGCAGCAGGTCCCTCCTAAAGAAGACCAGTTGGAAAAACAGATGAACACCAAGTTTACGGAGCACACAGGACTGCAAGTCTCCGGCACTAGGGGAAAATAGTATATAGAATTTGAGTTTTTTTCTCATGATTCGTTTATTTTTCAGTATAAAATTTTCCTTTTCTTTTTTCTTTTCAACTAGTTTCTTATTTTATCAACTCTTTGTTTTTAAGTCTTTTTTTAACTTTCATTTTTTACATTTACATTTTATCGATATATTCTTAAGTTTTGGCTTCCTTTCACTGTATTCAATTTTAAGTTTTACTTTCTTGACACTTTTGGGATTTATTGTCTTCTAACAAACAGACCGAAATATACCCAGGACCAAGTGGATCACCCTGTTTTGTACACCTGGGAGATTATATTCTTTTTTCCCTTCTCTTTTTTGGTTTTTGACCTCTTTGGACTCGTCTAGTGTGTATTTCACTTGGGTTGTGGTTGATATTTTTTATTTTGTTCTCTTGTTCATCCATTCTTCTCTGGGCAAAATGACTAGAAGAAAGAATTCACAAAAAAAGAAAGAACCAAAGGTAATACTCTCTGCCACAAATCTAATCAACATGGATATAGGTAAAATGTCAGAGCTCGAATTCAGGATAACAATTATAAAGTTACTAGCTGAGCTTGAAAAAAAATGCATAAATGACTGTAGAGAATCTCTTAGTGCAGAAATAAAATCTAATCCGGCTGAAATTAAAAATGCTTTAACCGAGATGCAGTCTAAATTGGATGCTGTAACAGCTAGGGTAAATGAGGCAGAAAAGAGAGACAGTGACATGGAAGACAAGTTGATGTAAAGGAAGGAAGCTGAGGAAAAGAGAGAAAAATAATGGATCACGAGCGGTGGCTCTGAGAAATCAGTGATACCATAAAACAAAACAACATTAGAATTACTGGTGTCCCTGAGGAAGAAGAAAGAGAGAGAGGGATAGAAGGTATATTTGAGCGAATCATAGCCTAGAACTTCCCTAATCTGGGGAAGGAAACAGGCATTCAAGTCCAGGAGGCAAAGAGGAACCCCCCTCAAAATCAATAAAAAAAGATCAACACCCCAACGTATAGTGAAGCTTGCAAATTTCAGAGATAAAGAGAAAATCCAACTCAAGACAAGAGGCTCTTGACTTACAGCGGTAGAAACATTAAGCTGGCAGCAGACATATCCACAGAGACCTGGCAGGCCAGAAAGGGCTGGCATGATATTTTCAGGGTAGTAAATGAGAAAAACATGCAGCCAAGAATACTTTATCCAGCAAGGTGGTTATTCAAAATGGAAGGAGAGATAAAGAGCTTCCAGGACAAACAGAAACTAAAAGAATTTGTGACCACTAAACCAGCCCTGCAAGAAATGTTAAAGGGGATCCTGCAAGTGAAGAGAGAGCACAAAAGTAACATAGACCAGAAAGAAACAAAGATACTCTACAAAAACAGGGACTATACAGGAATTACAATGGCACCAAATTCATATCTGTCAATAGTTACTCTGAATGTAAATGGGCTAAATGCTCCAATCAAAAGACAGAGGGTATCACAGTGGATAAAAAAAACAAGAACCACCCATATGCTGTCTACAAGAGACTCTTTTTAGACCTAAAGACACCTCCAGATTGAAATTGAGGGAGTGGAGAACAATTTATCATGCTAATGGACATCAAAAGAAAGCTGGGGTAGCAATCCTTATATCAAACAAATTAGATTTTAAACCAAAAAATGTAGTAAGGGGTGAGGGGGGGACACTATATCATACTAAAAGGGTCTAGCCAACAAGAAGATCTAACAAATATTTATGCTCCCAACTTGTGAGGAGCCAATTATATAAACCAATTAATAACCAAATTAAAGAAACACATTGATACTAATACAATAATAGTAGGGGGCTTTAACACCCCACTCACAGCAATGGACAGATCTTCTAAGAAGGAGATCAACAAGGAAACAAGGTCTTTGAATGACACACTGGAACAGATGGACTTAAAAGTTATATCAAAAACCTGACCCAACTTATCAAAAAGAAAAGAGAAAGGACTCAAATTAATAAAATCATGAATGAAAGATTAGAGATCATGACCATCACCAAGGATATACAAATAATTTTAAGAACATATTATAAGTAACTATATGCCAACAAATTAAATGATCTGGAAGAAATGGAAGCATTCCTGGAAACGTTTCAACTACCAAAACTGAAACAGGAAGAAATAGAAAACAAGGACAGACCCATAACCACAAGGAAATTGATGCAGTAATAAAAAATCTCCCAACAAACAAGACTCCAGGGCCAGTGGCTTCCCAGGGAATTCTATCAAACACTTAAAGAAGACTAATATCTATTATCCTGAAGCTGTTTCCAAAAATAAAAATGGAAAGAAAACTTCAAACTCTTTCTATGAGACCTTGATCCCAAAACCAAAGACCCCATCAAAAGGGAGAATTACAGACTAATATCCCTGATGAACATGGATGCAAAAATTCTCACCATGATACTAGCTAATAGGATCCAACAGTACATTAAAATGATTATTCCCCAAGTGGGATTTATTCCTGGGCTGCAAGGGTGGTTCAACATTTGCAAATCAATCAATGTGATAGATCACATTAATAAAAGAAATGAGAAGAACCATATGATCTTCTCAATAGATGCAGAAAAAGCATTTGACAAAATACAGCATCCTTTCTTGACTAAAATGATCCACAGTATAGGGATAGAGGTAACATACCTCAATATCATAAAAGCCATATACAAAAAGCGCATAGCAAATATCATTCTCAATGGGGAAAAACTGAGAGTTTTCCCCCTAAGGTTAGGAGGATGACAGGGATGTCCATTCTCACCATTGTTGTTCAACACAGTCCTAGAAGTACTAGCCTCAGCAATCAGACAACAAGAAAGAAATAAAAGACATTCAAATTGGCAAAGAGGAAGTCAAACTCTCACTATTCCCAGATGACATGATACTTTACGTGGAAAACCCAAAATACCCCACCCCCAAATTGCTAGAACTCATATAGGAATTCAGGCATGTGGAAGGATATAAAATCAATGCACAGAAATCAATTGCATTTCTATACACTCACAATGAGACAGAAGAAAGAGAAATTAAGGAATTGATCCCATTTACAAGAGCACCAAAAACCATAAGATAACTAGGAATAAAACCTAACCAAAAATAAAATAAATAAATAAAATAAAACCTAACCAAAGAAGAAAGGGATTTGTACTCTAAAAACTACAGAATACTTACAAAAGTAATTGAGGAAGATACAAGGAAATGGAAAAATATGTCATGCTCGTGGGTTGGAAGAATAAATATTGTTAAAATTTCTATGCTACCCAGAGCAATCTACACATTCAAAACAATCCCTATCAAAATACCATTGACATTTTTCACAGAGCTGGAACAAACAATCCTAAAATTTGCTTGGAACCAGAAAAGACCCAAATAGCCAAAGGAATGTTGAAAAAGAAAACCAAAGCTGGAGGTATCACAATGCCAGACTTCAAGTTATATTACAAAGCTGTAATCATCAAGAGAGTATGGTACTGGCGCAAAACAGACACATAGATCAATGGAACAGAATAGAGTCTCCAGAAATTGACCCTCAACTCTATGGTCAACTAATCTTTGACAAAGCAGGGAAGAATATCCATTGGAAAAAAGCAGTCTCTTCAATAAAGTGTGCTGGGAAAATTGGACAGCCACATTGAGAAGAATGAAACTGGACCACTCTCTTACACCATACACAAAAATAAACTCAAAATGGATGAAAGACCTCAATGTGAGACAGGAATCCATCAAAATCCTAGAGGAGAACACAGACAGCAATCTCTGTGACCTTGGCCTCAGCAACTTCTTGCTAGACGTGTCTCCAAAGGCAAGGGAAACAAAAGCAAAATGAACTATGGGGACTTCATCAAGATAAAAAAGCTTTTGCACAGCAAACAGGCAATAAAACTAAAAGGCAACCTATGGAATGGGAGAAGACATTTGTAAATGACATATTGGATAAAGGGCTAATATCCAAGATCTATCAAGAACTTACCAAACTCAACACCCAAAAAACAAATAATCCCATCAAGAAATGGGCAGAACACATGAACAGACATTTTTCCAAAGAAGACATCCAAATGGCCAACAGACACATGAAAAAGTGCTCAACAGCGGTTGGCATCAGGGAAATCCAAATCAAAACCTCAATACCATCTCACACCTGTCAGAATGGCTAAAATTAACAAGTCAGGAAATGACAGATGTTGGCGAGGATGCGGTGAAAGGGGAATTCTCCTACACTGTTGGTGGGAATGCAAACTGGTGCAACCACTCTGGAAAACAGTATGGAGGTTCCTCAAAAAGTTGAAAATAGAGCTACCCTACGACCCAGCAATTGCACTACTGGGTATTTACCCCAAAGATACAAATGTAGTGATCTGAAGGGGTATGTGCACCCCGATGTTTATAGCAGCAATGTCCACAATAGCCAAACTATGGAAAGAGACAAGATGTCCACCGACAGATGAATGGATAAAGAAGATGTGGTATATATATACAATGGAATATTACGCAGCCATCAAAAAAGGAAATATTGCCATTTGCAATGACGCAGATGGAATTGGAGGGTATTATGCTAAGCAAAATAAGTCAGTCAGAGAAAGACATGTATCATATGATCTCACTGATATGAGGAACTCTTAATCTCAGGAAACAAACTGAGGATTGCTGGAGTGGTGGGGGGTGGGAGGGATGGGGTGGGTGGGTGATAGACATTGGTGAAGGTATGTGCTATGGTGAGTGCTGTGAATTGTGTAAGACTGATGAATCACATACCTCTGAAACAAATAATACATTATATGTTAAAAAAAAAAGAGGATAGTAGGAAGGGAAAAAGGAAGGGGAGGAAATTGGAGGGGAGATGAACCATGAGAGACAAACCATGAGAGACTATGGACTCTCAGAAACAAACTGAGAGTTCTAGAGAGGAGGGGAGTGGGGGGATGGGTTAGCCTGGTGATGGGTATTAAAGAGGGCATGTACTGAATGGAGCACTGGGTGTTATACACAAACAATGAATCATGGAACACTACATCAAAAACTAATGATGTAATGTATGGTGATTAACATAACATAATAAAATTTTAAAAAAATTAACTAGAAATGGATTAAAGACTTAAATGTAATACCTGAAACCATAAAGCTCTTGGAAGAAAGCATTGGGAGAAAACCCCTTTACATTGTTCTTGGCAGTAAATTTTGGATATGTCACCAATAGCACATGCAACAAGAGTGAAAATTAAGAAGTGGGACTGTATAAAACTAAAAAACTTCTGTACAGCAAAGGAAACCATCAACAAAGTGAAAAGTCAACCTAGCAAATGAAAGAAAACCTTTTCAAACCATCTATCAGATAATATATTAATATCCAAAATATATAAGGAATTCATATAATCTGATTTTAAAAATGGACAGAGTATCTCAATTGGCATTTTTTCAAAGAAGACATACGAATGGCCAACAGGTATCTGCAAGGCTGTTCAACATTACTAATCCTCAATGCAAATCAAAATGACAATGAGATATCACCTCATATCTGTTAGAATGGCTATGATCAAAAAGACAAGAATTAGTAAGTGTTGGTAAGGATGTGGAGAAAAGAGAACACTTGTGTGCTGTTGCTGGAAATGTAAATTGGTAGAGCCACTATGGAAAACACAATGGAGCTTCCAAAGAAAATTAAAAATTGAACTACCACAGGATCCAACAATCCCACTTCTGGATATTTATCTGAAGGAAATGAAATCATGGTCTCAGAGATATCTGCACCCCTATGTTCATTGCATCATTGTTCACAATGGCCAAGATATGGAAGTAACTTGTGTCCATTAAGATAAATGGATAAAGAAAATGTATGTATATAATACATATGTATTATATGAAAATGTATGTATATAATACATATATATGTATATATACATATATATGTACATATATACATATATATGTGTATATATAATACATATACATTATGTATATATAATGGAATATTATTCAGCTGTAAAATAGAAATCTTGTCATTTATGATAACATGGATGGATCTTAAGGGTATTGTGCTAAGTGAAATAAGTTAGAGAAAGACAAATAGTGTATGATCTTAGTTTTATGTGGAATCTAAAATGCTGAATTCATAGAAAAAGAAAGTAGAATGGTGATTGCCAAGGCCTGGGTGAAGAGGAGGAAATGGGGAGATGTTGGTCAAAGGGCACAAACTTACGGTTTAAAGATGAATAAATTCTGGGGATCTAATGCACAGTAAGATGAGTGTAGTTAACATTAGTCTATTATCTACTTGGAAGCTGGTAAGAGAGTAGATCCTAAATGTTCACACCACATAAAGAATGGCAGTTAAAGACCTTATCCCAAATACAGTCACTCCTGAGGTACTAGGGGTTAGGACTTCAACATATGAATTTTGGAGGGCACAGTTCAGCCTATAACAATCCTTTAGCAGATATATGATTTGCAAATATTTTCTCCCATTCTCTCGTGGCTTGTTTTTCCACTCTCTTGATAGTGTCCTCTGACACACAAATGTTTTTAATTTTGATGAAGTCCTATTTATTTTCTTCTTTTTTTTGCTTGTGCTTTTGGTATCATATTCAAGAAATCCTTGCCAAATACAACGTCCTGAAGCTTTCCCATTATGTTTTCTTCTAAGAGTTTTGTAGTTTTGGCTTTTATATTTTAGGTCTTTGAACTATTTTGAGTTAATTTTTCTAATGGTGTAAGATATGGGTCCAACTTCATTCTTTTGATTAGGGATGTCCAGTTTTCCCAGCACCATTTGTTGAAAAGACTGTCTCTTCCTCACTAAATGGTCTTAGTCGCACTGTCAAAAATCATTTGGCCACATATGTGAGGGTTTATTTCTGGACTCTCTATTTTATTCCATTGGTCTATGTGTCTGTCTTTATGCTAATACCATACTGTTTTGATTACTGTAGCTTGATGGTAAATTTTGAAATCAGGAAGTTTGAGTCCTCCAACTTTGTTCTTTTTCAAGATGATTTTGACTATTTAAGATCTCTAAGAATTTTTGGGTGGATTTTCCTATTTCTGCATACGATCCCCCTGGGGATGATTTCTGTCAATTTATTTTGCCCATTTGAATTACCATGTTTTTCTATTCTTTTATTCCTTGTGATTTTTTTTGTTGAAAATTGGGCATTAGATTATTATATTGTCATAACTCTGGAAATTAGATTCTTCCCCTTCCATAGGGTTTTTTTTTTTATTGTTGTTGAAGGCTATAGTAGTCTGTTTATTGTTAGACCTTACCAAACTATTTTTTCAAAGACTATTTGTTATGTGTGCTTGCTGATGTCTTGCTCCTTTAGCTTTTGTTCAGCTAATTTTTGTACAGAGATTTCTTTGAATTTCAGAAGTAGAAACAAAGAAAAAAAGGAAAAAAGAGAGATCAACCACCTTTCTCAGTCTTTGCAGACTGGCTCTCTGCTACGGTGGTCCTTACATATTACCTAGACTTGCTCTGAGCCTAGTTATCACCTGAGGTGAGAAAGCTTAAGGTTTTCTCAGATCATTTGTGAGCATGCTTGAGTTATGTGTGGCTTTCTAAATTTCTCATATGTGGCTGCTTTTGAATGTCCCTTTCCTTTAATTCTTTAAGCAAGATGTCCTTTTGTTCTTTAAGCACATTTAAATGACTGCTTTGAAGTCCTGGTGTGTTATATCCTATATCTGGCCCCTCTCACAGGTAGTTTCTATTGTTTAATTTTTTTCCCTCTGTATGGTCACATTTTCCCGTTTCTTTGTATGTCTCACAATTTTTTGTTGAAAACTGGGCATTTTAATTAATATATTGTAGCAACTCTGGGTACTGATTCCCCTCTCCTCTCTCCAGTGCTTGTTTTTGTGGTTGTTTGCTTATTTTTTTAAGGGGCTTGACTAAAATGCTTTAGTGAAGGCTAATTCCCCACAGTAGGAACCTTTGGTGTTGCTCCTCAGGGTTGTCAGCCTTGGGCATGTGCACAGTCACCATGGGATGACAGTGGTTTTACAGGGTTCATTTTGACTCTCTCCCTGATCTCCCTGTTAAGCTATCTATCTCATTTGATATCACAAACAGCTGTCAGTTTGTACTAATTACTGACTGATTGCTCTATTATTTTTGACAATGTCCTGGGTCATAATTTGCTCCATGATCTGATTCAGTCTGTTTTATGTAGAAGGAATTTTTGAGGTCAGACTTTGAGGTTTGTTACAATCCCAGCAGGGCTCTTCTTTGTTGCATATTTTTTCTGATTCTTTCTGGTGAATTAGCTGGCCTATTATTTAGCTTGTTGCTCTTAATTAAGAGGAGATATTCTTTTCAAGAGTGCTCTTAGGCTTGAAATTCCCTACCTTCTGTTTCAAATAAAGTCAGTTCTTTGGGGGAAAGCTCTGGAGCTCTTTTCTTATATATAGGCTTTCTCACTAGGAAAAATTAATGAGCCACTAATCTGAGTGCTCCCTCAGTGTGGAACCTCTGCCTTATGAGTGAACTTGGGTAAGGTTGATTGGGTCATCTGTATTCCTGGCCTGTCATGCCTGGGGCAGAGCGTCTGCCCTATGAGTAGGGGGCTAGGTAGAAAAAGGGAGCCCCCTGCCTCTTCAATTCAGAGTTGGAAGGATGAGAAATGTTGGTGGCCTGCCCCTCCAGGTGAGATAAGGTAACGGTTGGATGGGTACTGAGGAGAGAGGGAGCCTCATCTTTTTGTCTACACCAACACAGAGTGTAGGAGAGAGGACGAGAGGAAGGAAGGAGTGGGTCATGGCTCAAAAACCACCGACTCTCAATGTTCTTACCAAGTTTTAATAGATTTTCTTGAATAAAAGCTTCATTTGGTGTATGCCTTTGGATAATTTCCAGAGATTTTAAATGTTTTTTTTTTTTTTAATTGTCTTCACCAGTTTTGCTTGTATTCTGAGGAGCTTGTATCCATGGAGCTTTTTGCTCTGCCATCTTGGAAGTGGATTCTATGTCTTGCAATTTTTTTTTTTTTTTTAAGATGTAAGAGACTCGAACATGTTAAAAGCTGAGTCAGGAGAAAAATTAGAGGCTGAAGATACAGGAGGGAGAGAAGTAACTGATTAATCAAGGTTCTTGATGAGGTATCAAGGAATAGGATACAGAACACTTGTGAAAGTTTAGATAGTAGGAAAAATGGCACATCTTCCACTGTAACAAGAGGTAAAGAGTGAGGAAAGGATAGGTAGGGATGCTCATGTATTTGTAGGTAGTTTGTGGCAAGGAATTGAGGACATTGCTATCTGGCGTCTTCTATTTTCAATGCAGTCAGAGGTGAGGCAATGTTGAGCATTAGGTAGAGGTGTGAGAGGGCTGAGGAGAATGGGGTTTGGCAAAACTGCTGCAAGACTTGGATGGAATTTCATATTTCCCTCTACCTTCAGAGAGAGATGTTCAGAATCATGTGCATAAATGAGCCTCTTAATGTCTCATGAAATCCCAGATGAATTTCAAGTCCCAGATGTTTGCTGAGCAGGCCACAAGATCAAGTCCTCTGGAATTTAATCCAAGACATGTCTATGTGTCACCTTTCATTCAGAAAATTGAAACTTGGGAATTCTCTTAGCCTACATCTTCCTACTACAGTTGTCATGAAGGTTAGGGGCAAACTGAGCCTCCATACTCCCTGAGGTGCCTGCTCAAATACATTTCTTTGGCCTCTTTCTTTTCAGAGGTCTTTGCTCTATTTTATCACCACAGAACTGGCTCTACCCTCTGTCTTAACCTTTAAGCAGAAGGGAGAGGGAGCTGCCCTTTATAGCTTAGGGCTTAAGTGTGCAGGCTGCAAGGACTCAGATGCTGCCTGTGGGTCCCTGGAAAAGTTATTCACACTCCATCTGTAGCACGAGAATGCTAATAGCTCCTATTTTATAGACAGTGTTTGTGGGGATTAAATGAGACCATTAATGTAAAGCATTTGTGGTTCTTTTTTAAATTATTATTATGCTATGTTAGTCACCATATGGTACATCATTAGTTTTTGATGTAGTGTTCAATGATTCATTATTTGCATATAACACCCACTGCACATTACAGCCTTAATACCCATCACCCAGCTACCCTATCCCCCAACCCCCCTCCCCAGAGTCCATAGTCTCTCATGGTTAATCTCCTTCTCTGATTCCCCCCCCTTCAGTTTTCCCTTCCTTCCCCTAATGTCCTTCGTGCTATTCTTTATGTTCCACATATGAGTAAAACCATATGAAAATTGTCTTTCTCTGCTTGACTTACTTCACTGCATAATCCCCTCCAGTTCCATCCATGTCGATGCAAATGCTGGGTATTTATCCTTTCTGATGGCTGAGTAATATTCCATTGTATATATGGACCCCATCTTCCTTATCCATTGTCTTTTGAAGGGCATCTCATCTCCTTCCAGTCTGGCTCTTGTGGCCAATGCTGCTATGAACACTGGGGTGCATGTGCCCCTTCTTTTCACTACATCTGTATCTTTGTGGTAAATCCCCAGTAGTGCAATTGCTGGGTCATAGGGTAGCTCTATTTTTAACTTTTTGAGGAGCCTCCATACTGTTTTCCAGAGTGGCTATACCAGCTTGCATTCCCACCAACAGTGTAAGAGTGTTCCCCTTTCTCCATATCCTCACCAACATTTGTTGTTTCCTGTCTTGTTAATTTTTGCCATTCTAACTGGTGTAAGGTGGTATCTCCTTGTGGTTTTGATTTGAATTTCCCTGATGGCTAATGATGTTGAACATTTTTTCATGTGTCTGTTAGCCATTTGTATATCTTCTTTGGAGAATATCTGTTCATGTCTTCTGCCCATTTATTGACTTGATTATTTATTTTTTGTGTGTTGAGTCTGAGAAGTTCTTCATAGATCTTGGATACCAGCCCTTTATCCCTAATGTCATTTTCAAGTATCTTCTCCCATTCCGTAGGTTGCCTCTTAGTTTTGTTGACTGTTTCCTTTGCTGTGCAGAAGCTTTTTATCTTGATGAAGTCCCAATAGTTCATTTTTGCTTTTGTTTCCCTTACCTTTGGAGACGTGTCATGAAAGAAGTTGCTGTGGCTGGCGTGGAAGAGGTTACTGCCTATGTTTTCCTCTAGGACTTTGATGGATTCCTGTCTCACATTGAGGTCCTTCATCCATTTTGAGTTTATCTTTATGTGCAGTATAAGAGAATGGTCCAGTTTGATTCTTCTGTATATAGCTGTCCAGTTTTCCCAGCACCATTTATTGAAGACACTGTCTTTTTTCCATTGGATATTTTTTCCGGATTTGTCCAAGATTAGTTGACCACAGAGTTGAGGGTCCATTTCTGGAGACTCTGTTCTGTTCCATTGATCTATGTGTCTGTCTTTGTGCCAATACCATGCTGTCTTGGTGATCACAGCTTTGTAATATAGCATGAAATCAGGCAATGTGATGCCCCCAGCTTTGTTTTTCTTTTTCAACATTTCCTTGGTGATTCGGAGTGTTTTCTGGTTCCATACAATTTTTAGGATTGTTTGTTCCAGCTCTTTGAAAAATGTCGATGGTACTTTAATAAGGATGACATTGAAAGTGTAGATTGCTCTGGGCAGCATTGACATTTTAACAATGTTTATTCTTCCAATCCATGAGAATGGAATGTTTTTCCATCTTTTTGTGTCTTCCTCAATTTCTTTCATAGGTGTTCTGTAGTTTCTAGAGTATAGATCCTTTACCCTTTTGGTTAGGTTTTCCTAGGTATCTTATGGTTTCTGGTGCTAATGTAAATGGAATCAGTTTCCTAATTTCTCTTTCTACAGTTACATTGTTAGTGTATAGAAAAGCAACTGATTTCTGTGCATTGATTTTGTATCCTGCCACATTACTGAATTGCTGTATGAGTTCTAGTTATTTGGGGGTGGACTCTTTTGGGTTTTCCACATAAAGTATCATGTCATCTGTGAAGAGAGAGGGTTTGACTTCTTCTTTGCCAATTTGGATACCTTTTATTTCATTTTGTTGTCTGATTGCTGTGCTAGGACTTCTAATTCTATGTCGAACAATAGTGGCAAGAGTGGGCATCCCTGTCGTGTTCCTGATCTTAAGGGTAAGGCCCTCATCTTTTCCCCATTGAGAATAATATTCACTGTGGGCTTTTCATAGATGGTTTTTATGAACTTGAGGAATGTTCCCTCTATCCCTATGCTATGAAGAGTTTTAATCAGGAAAGGATGCTGTATTTTGTCAAATGCTTTTTCTGCATCAATTGAGAGGATCATATGGTTCTTGTCTTTTCTTTTATTAATGTGTTCTATCACATTGATTTGTGACTGTTGAACCACCCTTGCATCCCAGGAATAAATCCCAGCTGGTCGTGATGGATAATCCTTTTAATGTACTGTTGGATCCTGTTGATTAGGATCTTGTTGAGTATTTTGGCATCCATGTTCATCAGGGATATTGGTCTGTAATTCTCTTTTTTGATGGGGTCTTTGTCTGGTTTTGGGATCAAGGTAATGTCAGCCTCATAGAACGAATTTGGAAGTTTTCCTTCTGTTTCTATTTTTTGAAACAGCTTCAGAAGAATAGGTATTATTTCTTCTTTAAATGTTTGGTAGAATTCCCCTGGGAAGCCATCTGGCCCTGGACTCTTGTTTTTTGGGAGGTTTTTGTTTGCAGCTTCAATTTTGTTACTGGTTATTGTTCTATTCAGATTGTCAATTTCTTCCTGTTTCAGTCTTGGTAGTTTATAAGTTTTCAGGAAGACATCCATTTTTTCCAGATTGCTTAATTTATTGGCATATAGTTGCTGATAATAATTTCTAATAATTGTTTCTATTTCATTGGTGTTAGTCGTAATCTCTCCCCTTTCATTCATAATTTTATTAATTTGGGTCCTTTCTCTTTTCTTTTGGATAAGTCTGGCCAGAGGTTTATCTCTCTTATTAATTATTTCAAAGAACCAACTTCTAGTCTCGTTGATCTCCTCTACTGTTTTTCTGGTTTCTATTTCATTGATCTCTGCTTGAATCTTTATTATTTCTCTTCTCCTACTTGGTTTAGGTTTTATTTGCTGTTCTTTCTCCAGTTCCTTTAGGTGTGAGGTTAGCTTGTGCATTCGGGATTTTTCTACTTTTTTGAGTGAGGTTTGGATGGCTATGTATTTCCCCCTTAGGACCGCCTTTGCAGTATCCCATAGGTTTTGGACTGATGTGTTTTCACTCTCATTGGTTTCCATGAATTGTTCAAGTTCTCCTTTAATTTCCTGGTTGACCCAAACATTCTTTAGCAGGATGGTCTTTAGCTTCCAAGTGTTTGAATTCCTTCCAATTTTTTTCTTGTGATTGAGTTCCAGTTTCAAAGCATTGTGGTCTGAAAATATGCAGGGAATAATCTCAATCTTTTGGTATTGGTTGAGACATGATTTGTGACCCAGCATGTGGTCTATTCTGGAGAAAGTTCCATACGCATTCAAGAAGAATGAGGATTCTGTTATTTTAGGGTGGAATGTTCTCTATATATCTACGAAGTCCATCTGGTCCAATGTGTCATTCAAAGCTCTGTTTCTTTGTTGATCTTCTGCTTAGATGATCTGTCTATTGCTGAGAGTGGAGTGTTGATGTCTCCTACTATTAAAGTATTATTATCAATATGACTCTTTATTTTGGTTAACAGTTGGCTTATGTAGATGGCTGCTCCCATGTTGGGGGCATAGATATTTACAATTGTTAGATCTTCTTGTTGGATAGACCCTGTAAGTATGATATAGTGTCCTTCTACATCTCTTACTACAGTCTTTAGCTTAAAATCTAATGTGTCTTATATGAGAATTGCTAACCCAGCTTTCTTTTGAGGTCCATTAGCATGATAAATGTTTATCCACCCCCTCAATTTCAATCTGGAGGTGTCTTTAGGTCTAAGATGAGTCTCTTGTAGACAGCACATAGATATATCCTGCTTTTTTATCCACTGTGATACCCTGTGCCTTTTGATTGGAGCATTTAGCCCATTTACATTCAGAGTAACTATTAAAAGATATGAATTTAGTGCCATTGTATTGCCTGTAAAGTCTCTGTTTCTTTATATTGTCTCTGTAAATTTCTGGTCTGTATTATTCTTGGGTCTCTATTCTTTTATAGAATCTCCCTTAATATTTCTTGCAGAACGGGCTTGGTGGTCACATATTCTTTTAGTTTCTGCCAGTCCTGGAAGCTCCTTGTCTCTCCATCCATTTTGAATGACAGCTTTGCTGGATAAAGTATCCTTGGCTGCCTGTTCTCATTTAGTACCCTGAATATGTCTTGCCATTCCTTTCTAGCTTGCCAGTCTCTGTGGACAGGTCTGATGTTATTCTGATGTTCTTCCCTCTGTACATAGGAAATCTCTTCCTCCTCACTGCTTTCAAGATTGTTCCTTGGATCTAAGATTTGTGAGTTGTTATATTATATGCCGGGGTGTTGGTCTGTTCTTATTGATCTTGGGAGGGGTCCTCTCTGCCTCTTGGACATGAATGCTTGTTTCCTTACCCAGATTAGGGAAGTTCTCAGCTACTATTTGCTCAGATATACCTTCTAGTCCTCTCTGACTCCACCCCCTTGGGGATCCCAATAATTCTGCCATTGGAACTTTTCATGGGGTCATTAATCTCTCTCAATCTGATCTCTTGGGCTTTTAGCTATTTATCCCTGCCTCCTCAGCTTCCTTCTTTTGTATCATCTTGTCTTCTAGCTCACTAATTCATTCTTCTGTCTCATTTACCCTGGCTGTCAAGGTATCCAGTTTAGACTGCATCTCATTCATAGCATTTTTATGTTTGGCCTGATTAGATCTCCTTTCTGGCCTTAGAGATTTTATATTGTCACTAATATTTTTCTCGTGCTTAGATATTGACTTCATAATTGCTACTCTGAAGTCTATCTCTGACATCTTGCTTATATCCATATCCATTAGGTCTGTGGCAGAGGCCACAGTCTGTTTCTTTTCTTTGTTGAGGGTCCCTCCTCTTAGTCATTCTGTTGAGGGGTGGTTGAGGGAATGTACAGAGTCCAAAGTATTAATGATGACCCAAGCAAGATGCACCCGTTTTATGGGGACCCTAGGGTTATCATCTTCTTGTTCTTCCAGCCTGTCTTTTGGGTGAGTGGCCTGCTGCACTGTTACTCAGACAACTCTCCTTGGACAGAGTTGCCCTGCTCCCTGTGTAGGGGGGTGGGCTCAGTGGAAACCTGTTTTTTTAAGCTTTTGTTCTCTGGGGGCTTTCCACGTCTCTTCCATCTCTTTGGAGAGTCAGAGCTGGAATGACTGCACCCAAACCTCTGCCCCAGAGCAGAGAAATCATAGTCTTCTCTTCACTGAGCCCTCCAGGACACATAGTCTCCGTTTCTGTCTGCGCTGCTAAAAACCGCAGCCTCCCGTGGTGGTGCACCCCACAACAACTCTCCCAGAGGTCGATCCCAGAGCTGGGCATGTCTCTGCCCTTTGTGATTCTAAAACCCCAAGCCACCCCATGTTCACCCACACACTCCCGCAGCTCCTGAATCCTGTCTGGGGGCTGCTCTAAAGCCCTTTCAGTGCTGCTACTGGTCTGCGAGTCTGTGCCCAGTCCCCAGGGCAGAACGATTTCTGGCTCCCTCCTCCTCCTTATGTTTATCTTCTGATATCTACCCACAGAATCACGACTCTGCCCTTCATACCTCGCCACCACTGGAGATTTTCTGCTTGTAAAGATCCAGCTACATATTTTTGCATCTCAGGCTGATTTCGTGGGTGTTCAGAATGGTTTGATAGATATCCAGCTAAATTCAGGGGACTGACTGAAATAGGGTCCCCTACTTCTCTGCCATCTTGCCTCTGTCCACCATATGTGGTTCTTAGTAAGTGCTCAATAATGCTAACAATTATAGTTATCATCACATCTTCATTACTCTGCACCAGTGGTTTCTAAGAAGGAAATTTCTCAAATTCTCACAATGTTCCTGGGCTATAGACGGCATCTCCCCATTGTACTGGTGGGAGAAGTAAAGCAGAGGAACTGAGTGATTTGCCTGTGGTCCCACCCTAGGAAAAGGTCAAAGCTCAGATTTGAACCCAGGTCTGTGTGTCTATCTCTCTCCCTTATGTATGGGTACCACCCTGCGTCTCTGGGTCAGCAGGCCCAAATGAGGCAAGGCCTCCAAGGTAAACATCTTGGTGAGGGTGGCCACATGGCATAAGTGGTTTCTCTGTGCCTATCCATTCATCTCTCAGAGGAGGTGGATAGGCCGGCTCAGTGGTTCTCCAATCTGGCTTGACATCAAATTCACCTGCAAATGGGTTAAAAACATAGGTTTACAGGCCCTCCCCAACCTACTGAGGCAGAATCTAGAAGGGTGGGGCCCATGAATCTATATTTCTAACAGCTCACATAGTGATTCTGATGTAGCCAGTCTGGCCTTCAAACATCTGTAGATGAAATTTGAAGCAAGGCTGGCAGCCAGGACATCTCTCTGGCCTACAGAGTCTGAGATGGTATCCTCAAGGGCAGCCTGCAATTCACACTGTCCTTGCATTGCCCTTGTATTCTCAGTGGTCATTTGAGGAAAGAAAGTATGGTTTCCACCACCCTTAGTGGAATAGATATGGAAGTTTATAGATCAATCTATTCTGTCATTCCCTCTTTCACACTTACTTACTGATTCATTCATGCATTTATTCACATTACATTCATCCACTCTATCTTTTACTCACACATTCATACATTCCATTTTTCGTTCACATTCTCTCTGTATCAATCAAAGTGCTGTCAAAAAACAGATGGCACACTCAATGGGTAACTGAAGATAAATTAGTGAAGACATAATTTTCAGAGGTGGGCAGGGTTAAGGGAACTCACAAGGGATGGTCAGATACCAAAGAACTGATCAGCTGAAATCCATTTCCACTCCAAAAATTTAAAGATCAAGGGAATAGGTTATAAGACAGTGGTTTATAAATGGGGACAAGGGCTGCCCACAGGAGTTTATGGCCATGGTTAAGGAATTCAGACATGGCCAAAAGACAACTCAGTAAATAGGAATACATGGGAAAAAATACCCTCAACTCTCTGATCATCCTCCGTCTCATGCCAATGTGTCTTGTTTGCAGAACAAGGGAGCCCAGAGGATACACTCAAGAAAAGTCATTATCCTGGGGCATAGAATTGGATAGTCATGGCTCAAGAGGAACAAATGGGGAATAATGAAGGGAACCCAGTAC
The DNA here is from genome assembly GCF_003265705.2 of Callorhinus ursinus. Lineage (NCBI taxonomy): Eukaryota > Metazoa > Chordata > Mammalia > Carnivora > Otariidae > Callorhinus > Callorhinus ursinus. The sequence continues at coordinate 680,478 of NW_027397165.1, forward strand.
CATCATCTCCTGAGCTACCTTTGTTCCTGCTTGGGGTGACCCAGCCATCTGTCCTACATCAAGATCTTTGACAGGGCTCACATTACCTGGTGAACTGAGTGCAGGACCACATCCACTGCCACATAGTCTACTACCTTAGGAAAATCCAAGTCACACCCCATTCCATCTACCTATGCATGGTGAGAGTGAAGTCAACCTCAGAGGCTGCATCAGAGTTGACTCTGGCCTCTCAGCTCAGGGCAAGCAGGTAAGAAGTGCCCCAAGCAACCCCAGGCATTGGCTGAGCTGGCCCAGGTGGGCTGTGGGTGGGTGGTACAGCCACTGCCTGGGTCCTGAGGATGGGAGGACTCAGTGACAGGGTAAAAGCAGGTTCTGGTCATACCCACTCTTCCACCCAATCAGCCACTCAGTCTTCATCCATCTTTGAATGGCTCCCATGTGCTAACAGCATCTGCACATCTGTTAGCTTGGTCTTGGCACTTCAGGCCTGCCCAGATCTGGCTGCTCCTCCAGCCCCATTAGAGTGAGCAACCTTCACCCCTGCCTGACTGGTTCCCCTCCTCTCTTTCACAATTCTGTGCCTTTGCTTGTGCAGTTTCCCCCACCTAGGCTGCTCTCCTCTGTCAGCTGGTGACCACCACATGCCCTGACAGCTGCCCTGAGGTGCCCCATCCTTGAATCTATTTTCTTCCTTACTCAGGGTTGATGCCACAGGCCCCCACCCCCACTTCAGGCCATCCCACTGTTAGCACTTGTCCCCCACCAGTTACTGCTCTTTTCCCGCCCTCCCCCACCCCCTTCCAGGGCCCAGCTGCTGCTCCATGGTTTGGTCCAGGAAGCCCTCCCCTGTCCTCTCCTGCCCTCCCAGGCAGGTCACTGTGCCCTGGGCTCCATCTTTCCCAGTTCTGGCCCATCTCTGACTATGGCATGAGTCTCTTCTCTCCAGCCAAGCATATTAACCTGCACATTATGGGCATAAAATAAGATAAAGGCACACATTTTCCTTAGTGTTGGCCCCGTGCTTGGGCTTGTTAACACAAGTATTGTTCTTGTTGGGAGGATGGCTTGGGTAGAACAAATGGGAAATGGGGTGCAGAAGGGAGGAAGCACTCTCTTTTATTGGGCACCTGTGCACAGTCACAGCACCATCTGCTTCCACATGTGTGGAATTCAATCTTCATTCAATCTTCACAACAGCTCTGTGGGGTGGGCATTACCATTAACAGTTTATGAAACCTGAGGAAGCTGAGGCCCAGAGAGGAGCAAAGAGCAGCCCCAGGTCATGTAACCAGTAAAAAAGAGTCAGGATTGAAAACCAGGCTTTCCTGCCTGCTCCTCAGCAACCCCCCACTGCAGAGGTGCTGGTGTCCTGGGCCAGGCACTGTACTGGAAGGCCCATGGCTCCCTTTCTGTTTGTTACCTTCAGACTGGCGGGCTCCCCTCGGTGTGAACTCTGACCTCTGACTTCCACCTCTTTTGCTCTTTGAGCAGAGTCAGAGGGTACTTATGGCATCATCCTTGCCCCTCGGTCCACTTGCAGCCAAGGGTCTCTAGGTTGCAGCCAGCCATGCCCCTACCAGCACAGCTCAGCACCCAGTTTGGATATGTGGCCAGCCTCACACAACGTGCCTCCCTTGCACACAAATGTGCTCACGTACATGCACATGCCTGGCTCCAACCTTTATGCTCATGGGCACAGTGCACCATACATGGTTTACAAAGCACTATGCCATTGACTATCACCCACAATCAATTACAGTGGCTCTCACATACTGTGTGCCAGGGATTGTGGGTGCTTCTTGTCCACTATCTAATGTGATGCTCACAGGACCAGGCTTGGTGAGCTAATGCTGTTCTCATCTTACAGACAGGAGATATAAGGCCAGAGAGGGGCAGGAATGTGTCTCAAGGCACACAGAGACCATGTAATGAAGCTGGGGCAGTTTAACCCCTGTCACCTACCTCCCAATCAAAGGCTCCTTCCACCAGAGCACACTGACTGCTGACTCATAATCCATAATTAGATGTGTGTACACAATGTCTATATTTGGACATATACATGTGTGTCTGTGTCTGTGCATTTGTGCTGATGTTTATCACACACCATCTGTGATTAATAACATGTCTGTATGCAGAAGAGGAGCGAATCACTTGCTCATTTGGGCTCCCACAGCTCTTCATGGTTCCTCTCAGCACTGTCATTGTTTCCCTCACTGGATTGGTTGTGTCTTTTAAAAAAAGATTTATTTAATTTATTTGAGAGAGAATGAGAGCACGGGGGAGGGGCAGCAAGAGGGAGATACAGAGTCCTAAGTGGACTCTGTACTGAACATGGAACCCCTACACGAGGCTCGACCTCATGACCCTGAGATCACAACCTGAGCCAAACTAAGAACTGAGGCTTAACTGACTGTGCCGCCCAGGCACCCCATGGACTGGTTGTATCTTGAGAATGGGATACCCTGGTACCCAGTCCATGAACACTGTAGTCGCTAATGCATGTTTTTTGAATGAATAGGTAAATGTCTGAGTGAGTTGAGTGAGTGTCTGTGACAGATTGGGATGCTGGATGGAGCCTCTGACAAGCCCCAACTGGAGAATCAAAACACAAGCCTTTAGAGTTTTAGAACAAAGGTCATGCACTTTGTCAAATAATTACTTCTTTCGAGTAATGACTCCTGGCACCTGATGATTAATTTAACAAAGTTAAATTACTGACCCTGGTAGAGTTTGAACACCTAAGCATGGGACCCCAAGTGACCCTGCAAACTGAGCAGCCCATCCTGGGCTTGGTGCCATCTGATCCACCAAGTCAAAAAGTTGGGCAGGCAATAACACTCCATCACCAAAGGACAGTGGTATAAACAAAACTAGTCTAGAGAAGGTCCTAAAAGAACAAGTGAGTTGTAGGAGTTTCACACTCCCATAGCACCTACTCCTGCCACACTGCTTGCTCTTTGCCAGCTCACACCTAAGTCCTTGTGGGTAATTTCCAATAACCAGTTTACTGAAGAAGAAAAAACCCAGGGCCATGGCTTGCAGGTGCTGCTGCTTGATAAGCAGGAACTAGGTGGAAGTTGACAGTTGTGGTGTTAATAGCCTCACTCAGGTATGACCCTGATGGGAAGTAAGGAAGAGAAATCCTCTTAGGAGGCAAAACTCAGAGCCAGGTACCTGGTAGATCTCTTTATCCAGAAAGTGACCTGAAGAGGCAAACTGATCAATGCCAATTAACAGTCTGGCCAGATGGTCAGAAACTGGGAAGGAACAAGATTGGAGAACTGATAACAATAACAATAATGCAACAGAATACTTAGCGCTTATTGTGTGCAAGGCATAGTCTAATTGCTTTGCCTGCATATATATGAGGAGTAAGTGAACAAATCTCTAAGGATGGGCTGAGTGTGAGAAGATTTTTGTCCCATGTGAATGCTTACCAGAGGGAGCAGGATGACCCAGCCTGTGGAAATCTGTCAACCTCTTTCTCTCAACATCGCAGTGCTTGTTTGATGAGCCAAAGAACAAAATTGCCATAGAAGAGATAGGTGTTATGCAGGGTTTCAACATGGATTTACCTTCACTTAGATTGACTTGGCTACCAACACTGCTAAGGGCCCACTTTCTCAACAGCAGAAACCCCAATATGTCATCATTCCCTGGGGATACCAACAGTGCTTGCATGACAGAGGGATTACACTGGACACCTTCCATCATGGAGTGGGCATCAATTTATTGTTATTGAAATAACCACATATTCTGAAACAGATTTGCTTTTCCTGCCTGCAGTGCTTTTACTGGCACCATCATCTTTGGATTTTCCAATTACTTTATACACTCTATACACCCCTGAAATATTTCATACAATATTTTGTTCTGGTCAAGGAACACATTTCACAGTGAAACAGGTAAGACAATGTTTTAAAGACTATGGGTTTCTCTGTTCTTATCACATACACCATCACCCATATTCAGTTATAGTGACAGTTAGGAAACAAAACTTTGTGACGTCTGAGGGCCATTCTACTGAATTCAGTGTATTCTTTGAATCAACAACCAATATATGATTCCCCTTCTCCCATAAACAGAATACACAGGTCTAGGAACCAAAGGGTGGAACTGTGAGTGCCACCTCTCATCACTTGACTTAGTGAAACTCTTGCAAAGATTTGATTCATGGGAAGTTGAGACTTCCATCTGGCTATTTGGAGCTCCCCATGACATTGAACCAATAGACAAAAAAGCGGTGTTTACTATGTGGCTGGGATCAGTGATCCTAATTATCAAGGGAAAATAGGAAGTCTGCTACACAATGGGTAGGAAAGAACATGTCTGGAATCCAGGAGATTCACTGAGTGGCTCTAGCTCTGCCATGTCTACTGGCAAAAGTTGAAGGCAGATTACAGTAATCCAGTAAAAGTAGGACTTCCAGGAGCTCAGATTCCACACAATCATTGTGGTGGCAAACTCAATGGAACCGAGGTTCCCTTAGGACCATAATTCGCAAATTAACTCCTGCAAGGTGTGCTCAGATTGCTGGACCCAGTGGAGCAGGGCTTAATCTATTTTCTCTATATGAGTATATGAGTCCCAGGAAATCTTCTGGGTGTTTTCATCCACATCATGTCGAGTAATTAGGTTAGCCAAAGAATACAGTAGCCATACACACACAGACCACCAAGGGCCTCATGTTACCAAGCAAATAACCATGAGCAGCTAAGGTGCTTCTTAAAGGCAAAGAGCACACATGGATTCAAAAGAGAGAGGGGAAGTCAGAAACACGAAGTTATGGCCTCTGGGCTGGTTTTAGTAACAAGGACTATGATCATTCTCTTTCCTTCCTTGCTCTGTGTGTGTGTGTGTGTGTGTGTGTGTGTGTGTGTGTAATTTATTTCAATCCTTTTTCTTCATCTTCACCCCACTGTAGAATATAGTGTGTGCATGATGGTTCAATGTACAATTTAGTTCATAGCTTGTAGCATATCTAGAAAAGATGGCAAGGTAACTAGAATATCACCCCAAAATTACTGGACTAGGAGCTGGAGATAATAAATGATAAGATTTATGGTAATCTCCTTTTGGAGAAGGGATGAATGGCAATTCTACATGAATTAGTAGCATTATGCTGAGCCAAGTCATTTTTGAAAGTGTAAGTTTGGGGAAAAGTTTGCTATCCATTTTGTTCTCACAAATGCTGGATCTCTAGTAGATATTTCTTGTTCTCTCTTTCTCTCTCTCTCTCCCCTCACCCCTTTCTGGGGTACCCAGCATTCATTCTACCTAGTTTTATTCATTCCAAAGGAAATATACTCTAGGGCTTGCATTTTCAATGTGGGGGTGTCGGTAGATGGGGTGGTGGGTAATCACCCCCAGAGGGGTGAAAATTGGCTCTTGGGGAGGCAAAAATAATCAGCTATTGTGATAGTTTGTGGCCCTCTAAGGCTGAAGCCTACCTGATAAAAATCGTATTCCTCGGTTTTTAATTTCTCTTACTGGATTTTCTTGGCTATCACATGAGAAGCAATGCTGAGGTCACGGAAGATACACAAAACCTATGTAAGGTCAGCGTTACAAAATCTCAGAGAATAAATGGCTGTGACTGGAGGACTTTCAATCCATTGCTCCACTGCAGTCATAATAGTGAGAAGTGGCCTGTGTGTGCCTTTTGGCTGCCATTGACTGCCTTTGATCCTCAGTGCCTTTGTGCTATTTGGGCTTTGAGAATTAAATTAAAATAATTTTTATTTAATTCTACAAAAGTTATTCAATCCATCATTAATTATGCCAAGTACTGAAAAGAAAAACTGTTGACAATAACTGAATGAATATCCAGCAGCTAGTTAAAAATTATTTTTTTCCATAAATAAATAAATAAATAATTTTTATCAGATTCACTTAGCCACCATATAGTACATCATTAGTTTTTTTAGCATTAGTTTTTGATGTAGTGTGTTTTTTCATATCAAGCAACACTTAAGAATTGAGTTTACTAAAAATAATTTGTAAGAAACTAATTTAACTCATTTCAATCATTTTTACTTTTGCTGGGAAAATAAGCTTTGAATAATTTTTAAAAATTGATTACACTGCTATTATCAGAGTTACAAAATTAATTTTCATATATAATTTGATACATCTCAGTGTAAATAAATTACATTTAAAATTGCTAAAAAATAAAGTTGCTCAACAAAGAGTTATAAAGTTGAATGTAAAAGCTTTTTAAAACTTCTTTCTTGAAGTATAACTAACATATAACATTATATTAATTTCAGGTATACAGCATAATAATTCAATGTTTATGTATATTGTGAAATGATCACCACAATAAGTTTAGTTCACATTCATCACAACACATTGTTACAATTTTTATCTTGTAATGAGAACTTTGAAGATCTACTCTCTTAGCAACTTTCAAAAATATAACACAGTATTATTAACTATAATCACCATGCTATACATTGCCTCTCCATAACCTATTTATTTTATATCCAAAAGTTTGTACCTTTTGACCACCTTCACCCACTTCATGAACCACCTGCCTCTGGCATCCACCAAACTTTTCTCTGTATCTTTGAGTCTTCTGTTGTTGTTTTTGAGACTCCACATATAAGCAAGACCATACGGTATTTGTATTTCTCTGATTTATTTCACTTAGCACAATGCCCTGAAGTTCCACCCATATTGTCAGAAATGGCAAAATTTTCTTCTTTATTATGGTTGAATAATATTCCATTGTTATTCCAATATACCAGATCTTCTTTATCCATTCATCCATTGATGGACTCCTAGGTTTCTTCCATATCTTGGCTATTGTAAATAATGCTGCGATGAACATGGGGGTTGCATACATCTTTTTGAGTTAGGATTTTCATTTTCTTTGGATAAATACCCAGAGGTGAGATTGCTGGATGATATGGTATTTCCACCTTTAATTTTTTGAGGAATCTCCACACTTTTTTCTATAATGGTTGCACCAATTTATATTCCCAACAGTGCACAAGGGTTCCCTTTCTTCACCTGGTTGCCAATGCTTGCTGTTTATTATCTTTTTGATAATAACCATTCTAAGAGGTGTAAGGTGATATCTCATTGTGGTTTCAACTTACATTTCCCTGATGATTAGTGATTTTTTTTTCATGTATACCTGTAGGCCATCTGAATATCTTCTTTGGAAAAATGTTTGTTCAGATTCTCTGCCCATTTTTATTTGTTTTATTTATTTTTATTTTTTTATTATGTTCAGTTAGCCAGGATATAGTACATCATTAGTTTCTGATGTAGTGTTCAAAGATTCATTAGTTATGTATAACACCCGGTGCTCATCACAACATGTGCCCTCCTTAAATCAGATTTTTTTTTGTTATTGAGTTGTATGAGTTCTTTATGTATTTTGGATGTTAACCCTTTATCAGATACATGATTTGCAAATATTTTCTTCTATTTGGTAGGTTGACTTTTAATTTTGTTGATGGTTTTATTTGCTGTTCAGAAGCTTTTTAATTTGATGTAGCTCCCCTTATTTAATATTTTTACTTTTATTGCCTTTGCTTTTGGTGTCAAATCCAAAAAATAATTGCCAAAACCAATATCTAGGAGCTTACCATTTATGATTTTTTAGTAGTTTTATGACTTCAGGTCTTGTGTTCAAGTCTTTAATCCATTTTTAGTTAATTTTTGTGTATAGTATAGGATAGTGGTCCAGTTTAATTCTTTTGCATGTGGCTGACCAATTTTCCCAACACCATTTATTGAAGAGACTATCTTTCCTTATAGTGTATTCTTGATCATATATGCATGGGCTTATTTCTGGGCTCTCTATTTTGTTCCATTGATATATGTATCTGTTTTCTGCCAATACCATACTGTTTTGATTACTATAGCTTTGTATGATAGTTTAAATAAGGAAGGGTAATGCCTCCAGCTTTGTTCTTTCTCAAGATTGCTTTGCCTATTTGGGATCTTTCATGGTTCTATACAAATTTTATGATTGTTTGTTCTGTGTCTGTGAAAAAATGCCAGTGGAATGTTGATAGGGATTATATTGAAACTGTAGATTACTTTGGATAATATGAACACTTTAACAATATGAATTGTTCCAATTCATGAGCTCAGAATATCTTGCCATTCATTTGTGTCTTCTTCAATTTCTTTCATTAATAACTTTTAAATTTTTATTTTATTTTATTATTATGTTGTTAGTTACCATACAGTACATCTTTAGTTTTTGATGTCATTATTAACCCTGTATTGAAATTTTAAAGATTTAAGCTTAATATTTTATGTGTAAAGCACAAAATACGTAGTTTTTAAATAGATATATGATCTATCTGTGGGATTCAAATTTTATGAGGGGGGCAATTAGAACAAAAATGTCTAAAAGTCTTCTTAGGGGATGATAATGAAAAATAGGTGGAGAAACTGCTCTGGGGCTCTTTCCACTCTTAGCCAAGGAGAAGACACATGACACAATCTATAATTATTTGAAATTTAATTAATGGTATACTGAAGGAAAAACTGAAATTGGGGGAGTTCATTCATTGCAGTAGTGGCCTCCAAACTCATAAAGGTGGCAAAAACCTGAACTGGAGTAGGTTCTTATTTCCTCTGCCACTTGATCTTCTCTGCTCTGGCTACTCCCACTTGCCTGGAACCAGACTTGATCTCTTCCTCTCTGTCCCACATGCCTTTAGTCCTGACATCAGGGGAACAAGGTGCCAGGCCTTTTTGTAGGTGCTCGAGACTTAATGGTGAAAAAGATCCCTGCTCTCCTGGAGCTCACATTTTAGAGAAAAGATGACAGACACAAAAAAATCAAATACATAAAAAAGGTAATTTCAAAAAGTCAAAAGTGCAATGAAAACAAAGAAAAAAGAGTGCAAATGTAGTGTGACTGGTTAGGTATGGGGAACAAGATTAAATAGAGGAGTCAGGGAAATATTCTCTGAGGGGGTGACAGTTGAAACAAGATTGAATGACAAGAAGGCAGTCAATTCATGAAGATTCAGAGGCATGATATCCCAGGTAAGGTGAACAAGGACAAAGGCTCTATGGTGGGAACCAGCTTGGTATATTCAACAGACTTCAGGAAGTCTGACTAGAGAGAGTAAGAGGAAAGAGTGGTACCAGTAGTGGCCAAAGAGTAAGGAATAGATGAGGCAGAAAAGAAGTTCTAGAGCAAGCCTGTGTAGGGCCATACCAGCCATGGGAAAGTGTTTAGATTTTATCCTAAGTACAATGAAACTCCAATAGAAGGTTTTGAGCTGGGAGTGATATGATCTGATTTATGATCACTGTCTGATGTGTTGAGAATGGATTATAGCAGGGACAAAACTAAAAACAGATCAGGTAGGAAGTTCAGGCAAGAAACCATGATAGCTTGGGCTAGAATAGTGATGGTGGAGAAAGATTAGTGGACAGATTTAGAATATATTTACCTATTTAGAATATAATACCTGAACGGAATTATCAATGAACTTGATTTCAGTGACATTTATAGAGTACTCTAACACCAAAATGCACATTCTTCTCAAGCTTATGTGGAATACTCACCAAGATAGACCATATTCTGGGCCATAAAACATACCTTAATGAATTTTAAAGTATAGGACTACATAAAATATGTTCTCAGACCACAGTGCAATTAAACTAGATATCAATAAAAGATTGCTGGAAAATTCTTAAATATTTGCAAATTAAACAACAAAGAAAGACAATTATCATATGGTTTCACTCATATGTGGAACATAAGGAATAGTGTGGAGGACCACAGGGGTAAGGAGGAAAAACTGAATAGGAAGAAATCAGAGAGGGAGACTAACCATGAGACACTCTGGACTCCAGGAAACAAACTGAGGGTTACAGAAGGGAGGGGGTTGGGGGGATGGGGTAATTGGGTGATGGGTATTAAGGAGGACACATGTGATGAGCACTGGGTGTTATACGCAACTAATGAATCATTGAACACTACATCAAAAACTAATGATGTACTATATGTTGACTAACTGAACATAATAATAAACAAAAAACAAAAAACAACACATTTATAAAGAGAAGTAGTAAATAAACCAAAGAAGTCTCAAGAAAACGAAAAAAATATTTTGAACTAAATGAAGATGAATATATAATTATTGAAATTTGTGTGATTGTACAAAATCTCAAACAAACTACCAAAAAAAATCTCCTAGAAGTGATAAGAAAGTATACCAAGGGTGCAGGATATAAGATCAATATGCAAAAATCAGTTGCTTTCTTATATACCAGCAATTAACAATTAAGATTTAAAATTTTAAAAATGCTAGTTATAATAGCAGCAAAGCACAATGAAATACTAAGGTGCAAGTATAACAAAATATGTACAGGATCTGAATGTGGAAAAGTACAAAACACTAATGAAAGAAATAAAAGGAGTTCTAAATAAATGGAGAGATTTTCCATGTGCATGGATAAGACTCAATATTAAGATGTCAATTCTTCCCAACTTAATATATATTTAAGAAAATTTCAGTCCAGATTCCAGCTAGTTATGTTGTAGATATAGACGAAATTATTCTAAAGTTTATATAAAAAAGTAAAAGACCTAGAATATCCAAAACAATACTGAAGAGAAAGAACAAAGCTGGAGGATTCACACTACCTTATTTCAAGATAGCTACAGTACTATAAGCCACAGTACATAAGAGAATGGTATTGAAGAAAGAATGGACACATAGATCAATGGAACAGAATGGAATATACTTTGAGGTAGATCCAACAGAACTTGTTGATTGATGTACAGAGTGAGGAAAAGAGATCAAGAAGGACCATAGGTACTAGATGGGAGGAAGATTGGGTTAGATAACATTTAAATTTTCTTCCAAACTTTGTTTTAATCAAAGATTTTAACAGTCTGTCATTCCTTCACTGGCCCACATATTTTCCCTAACGCACTACAGCTATACTAGGGGCTGGGTTTTCCCTACTTACAGATACCACACCTTCAAGCTCAGGCCTCTCACTCCCTTTTCCTCTTCTATGAAGGGGTTGCTGGGGGCTCTCTGCAAGTGAGAGCCAATGAACAGGGTGAAGCTGCCTCTAGTCTTGGTTTTAAGAAGCTTCAAGCTATGTGCATCAAAGATATTATTACCCTATAAATAGCATGTCAGCGAAGCGTAAGGGAGAATATGGGGAAGAGAGAGAGAAGGGGGAAAAGAACGAGAAAAAAATATACAGAGATGAAGGAGAGATGGGGGAGGGGAGGAAAAGGGAAAGATTAAATGATCTTTTGGCAGAAAGTGGGGAGAGAAGCAGGCCACAATAGCACATAGGAGCCCCTAGGAACAGAGTGCATTCAGCCCTGCTAGGCTCAGCCCATTTCCTAAACAAGATCCTCTCCTTATTTTCAGCCCTAAGAGATCAAAGAGACTGGTATACAGAGAAATAGCCCTCTGTAGTGACTACATCTGGTCAGAGTGGAGGGGTGGATGAAAAGTGGATGGAATTAGAGCAATATGATTATCTTTCTGTCGAGTCACAGACCTGAGAATGTGATGAAAGCTATGGCCTGCACAGTCTCCTAGAAAAATGCTAATACACATAACTCCAGATATATGGAGTTCAGAAAAGAAATGTAGGCAGGAGCTATAGAATTGGGAGCCATCAGCATGTAGATGGTTATTCGGGCCATAGAAATGGATGAGATCACCCACCGTGGCTGTTCAGACTGGGAAGAGAAAGGGCCTTGGACATAACCCTATCAGACACCAACATTTGAGGAAAGGAAGAGGGAGAGGGGCCCATAAAAGGGACCAAGAAATATTGGCCAAAGAGTAAAAAATAGAACCAGGAGAGTGTGGTGTCACAGAAACCAAGGGCAAATAATCTTCCAAATGGTGGGAAGGGGTCAACATGCCAAATATTACATGAAACAAAGTCTGAAAACCACCCACTAGATTTAGCAACAAGGTCACTGGTAGTCTTGCAGAGAACAGGGAATGATGGGGGTGGATGGCAAATTACAATGGGTTAAGAACTGACCTGATGGAAAAAAGATAAATAAGAAAAAAGGGAAGAGGAGGTAAGGAAGTATGGACATGAGGGCAGACAACATTCTCAAGCTGTTTGCCTATGACAGAGGGTAAAGAAATAGGGCAGAAGCTAGAATGTAATGAGTGGTTAAGTCATTGCTTTTGTTTTTGTTTTTAAGTATCTCTATTGAGGTATAATTACATAGCATAAAATTTACATGCTTTAAGTATACAATTTAATGAATTTTAGCTTGTTTACAGAGTAGTGCAGCCGTCACTAAAATCCACTTTTAGAACATTTATATCATTCCAAAAAGATCCTCTGTGTCTATTTGCAGTCATACCCATCCCATTCCCAGCTCCAGAAAAACACAAATCTATTTTCTGTCCCTCTAAATTTACCTTTTCTTGGGGGGGGGAGGGGAGAGAAATTTAATATAAATGATACCATACAGTGTGTGTCATTTTGTGTTTGGCTTCTTTCCCTGAGCATAATATTTTTGAGATTCATTCATGATGTAGCATGTATTAGTACTTTGTTGCTTTTTATTATTGAATTGTATTCCATTGAATTTATATACCATATTTTGCTTAAATGCATTCACTGATTGAACTAAATTTGGGTTGTTTGCACCTTCTGGTATCTGAATAATGTTGTAAATATCCAAGTACATGTCTTGGTGTGGACATATGTTTATATTTGGGTAGATATATAGGAGTGGAATTGCTGGGTCACATGGTAGGTTTAATTTTGATGTTATAAGAAACAGAGAGAATGGGTTTTCTTTTTTTTCCTCCAAATTCAATTTGTTTAAAGGCTAAGTCAAATAAAGGGAAAGGTGAAGATATAGGAGGGAGCTGATAGATCAAGTTTCCTGAGGAGGTAGAGGGAAACGGGGCACAGAATTCCAGTAGAAAGAATAGCCAATAAGAAAGAGGGCACCTCTTCTACTGCGACAGGAGTCTAAGAGCTAGGAGTGGTCAAGTGTGGATGCTTATGAGTTTGAAGGTAGTTTGCAGCAAGGAGTTGGAACATTGCTGTTTGGGTCTTCTATTTTAAGTGCAGTTAGAGGTGAATTGAGGGGGAAAGGGAGGGAAGAATAATAGTCAGGGTGAGGAAATGGGGATTTTGAAAGCTGCCTTGGAGTCTTGGAGAACTGAGAGAGGAAACTGGATTGCCGGACAGCATAGAGGACCTAGTAGAGGTTGGGGACAATGGCTTTTTAGTGGCTCCCATGTGAGCAATTATATGAACCTTGGATTGACATAAAAAAGTGGAAAGTTGTATTCATCTAGGGTTGGGGCTATGATGGAAGGCACCTGATTGAGGTCATTATTGGCTAGAGAACGGCAGATTGTGCAGATTTCCATTTTTCAGGTGTGAGGCAAGTCAAGGAGGTGAAAGATCAGTCAGTAATAATACCAGGGGACAGCAGGGTTCAGTTGTAGTGGCAAGTGTTAGCTGGCAATGGGGCAACAGACATCATTAATCAGACCATTTCTGCAGCAAAATCTTTGCTGTGTCATGTCATGCCACCCTTGTTTCCTGACCCTGCCTGGCTCTCCAGGCCTCTTTTGGATCCCATGGATTACCTTATGCAGTTTTCTGTTAGTCATGATAGGTAGATTATGCTTTGATAATAAATAACAACCAAATCTCAATGACTTAACACATATGTTTATTTTTTGCTCATGCAAAATCTACTCCAACTCCAGTGGCTTTTCAAGATAGCTCCTTTCCAAGGGGTAACTCAGGGATACAGGCTGACATCTTGTGGCTGTCTTATCTACCATCTGAGGCATCCCCAGGTGTCACAGCAGAAGAGAGTCCTGGAGGATTGAACACCAGTTTTTAGGTGCACAGCTTATTGGCCAGGAATAATTACACGGCCCCACCTAACTCTAAGAGTACTGGGGAGCATATAAATATTCAGCAAACAATAAATGACTCTGTCATAGCTCTTAATAATTTCATTTTCTGCTATAATTAAATAAAGTCATCGCTGATGTTTTCATTCAAGAACCCTGACTAGTAAAGGTTATGAGGGTTAGAATATTTTAAAATATGTATATTTAATTTTTTTCTGATTATAAAGTGATACATACAAGTTATAAAAATTTGAATATTACATAAACATTTCATGTAGAAAATGTCCTTCGTTATCTCAAATCCCAAATAACTATTATCAATAGTTTGGTAAATATTATATATATATATTTTTTTCTCTGCTAATAGTACATTTTTATAAAAAATGGGATCATACTATACATACTATTTTACAAGTGTCTTTTCACATAATACTATATATTTGACATTTTTCAAAGATATATAGATCTAGATTCTTGTTCTTTTCCTTTTGTTTTTATTTACAGTTACACAAGCAATACACACATATTCTCATACATTTTTAAAGCTCTAACGTTAGACTAAAGTTTTTCTTGATGATCACCCAATTCTTATTTCCTATCTGTCTTTTATATACATTTGAATGACTGCATAGTATTTCATTATATGGATGCAAAATAATTTATTTGAACAATTCTCTATTGATGGACAAAAAAACTCTTTTTTTGTGGATCACATACAAATATTTTTTCCAAGTTCATTCTTTGACTTTGCTAATAGTGTCATTCATTAAAAAGATACTTAAAAAAAATTAGAGGGGGGAGGGGCAGAGGAAGAGGGAGAGAGAATCCATGGAGCCCAATGCAGGGCTCAATCTCACAACCTTGAGCAGAAATCAAGAGTTGGATGCTTAGCCAACTGAGCCACCCAGACGCCCTGATGTTTAATTTTTTATACAGTTAAATTTATCTTTTTTAAAATTAAATTTTATTTTAATTGAGATATAATTGGCATACATTATATTAGTTTCAGGTGTAGAAACTTGAATGATTTGTTTCATGCAGATTTGTTACATGTAGATATTGTGAAATAATCCGTGCAATAAGTCTAGTTAGCGTCCATTACCACACATAGTTACAAACTTTTTTCTTGTGTTGAGAACTTTCAAGATCTACTCTCTTAGCAACTTCCAAATATACAATATTAACTACAGTTAATTTATTTATCTATCATTATATCATTAACTGAAAAAAGTGAGGTCCAATAAAGTATGCCTAGTATGTTATCATTTGTATAATAAAGGAAAGAATAGGAATAAATACTTATATTTGCTTTACATAAAGAAACACTGGATGAGTGAACAAGAAATTAATAAAAATGGTTATTTATAGGGCTCAAGATGGAGCAAGTAGATGGTACAGGGTATGAGCAATACTTCTCAGTGTACATCTTTCTATATATTTATATACATTTATTTTATATAAATATTTATATAAATTTTATATTTTTTATAAATTTTGTTTATTTATATTGAACTATAATGTATTAGTTTCGTGCTGCTTCTGTAACAAATTACTGGAGGCTAAGGGACTTAAAACAACACGAATTTATTATCTTATAGTTCTGAAAGTCAGAAGTCTGAAATGGGTCTTATTGGGCTAAAATCAAAGGCTGTGGTCCTTCTGGAGGCTCTAGAGGTGAATACATTCCTTGCCTTTCCAGCTTCTAGAGGCTGCCTATATTTCTTGGCATGTATCCACTTCCCCTCTCTTCAAAGCCAGCAGTACAGCACCTTGAAACCTCTCTCCTCTGTGACTTCTGCTCCCATAATTTCCTTCTTTGATCCTGATTCTGTCGTTATGTTGTTTTCTGTCTCGACTCCTCCCTCCCCCTCATAAGGACCTTTGTGATTATGTTGAACCCACACAGACAAATGATGATAATCCCTTCATCTAAACATCTTTAACCTTGTTGTTTTTGTTACCATTTTTTTGTGTGTCTGTTGAGAATACTTAAGGTCTACTCTTTTTAGCAAATTTCAAGTATACAATGTGGTATTATTAACTATACTCACTGTCCTGTACATTAGATGGCCAGAACTTATTCATCTTATAACTGAAAGTTTATACTCTTCGACCAGCATCTCCCCAATCCTCTGTACCCAGCCTCTGGCAAACATTGTGCTCTCTGGTTTTATGAGTTTGACCTTTTTAGATTCTACATATAAGTGAGATCATGCAGTATTTGTCATTCTGTTTTTGGCTTATTTCACTTAGCATAATGTCCTCCAGGTTCGTCAATGTTGCTACAAATGGCAGGATTTCTTTCTTTCTTAAGGGTGAATAATATACTATTTCTTTTTTATTTATCTATATCACATTTTGTTTATCCATTCATCCATCAACACACAGAGGTTGTTTCCATGTCCTCGCTATTGTAAATAATGCTGAAAATGAATATGTAGATGCAGATATCTCTTTGAGGGCTGATTTCATTTCCCTCAGATACATACACAGAAATCGGATTACTAGATCATATGGTAGTTCAATTTTTAATTTGTTGAGGAATCTCCATACCACTTTCCATAATGGGTGTACTGACTTACATCCCCAATAAAAGTATATAAAGGTTCCCTTTTCTCTACACCTCTGCTAACACTTATCTCTTGTTTTTTGATTATAGCCATTCAAACAGGTGTGAGGTGATCTTATTGTGGTTTTGATTTGCATTTCCCTGATGATTAGTGATGTTGAACACCATTTCATATACCCACTGGCCATTTATATGTCTTTTTTTTTAATGTCTATTCAGGTCTTTTGGCCATTTAAAAAATTGGGTTATTTATTTATTTTTACTATTAAGTTGTTTAAGTTCTTTATATACTTTGGGTATTAACCTCTTATCAGATATGGTTTGCAAATATTTTCTCCCATTCTGTAGACTGCTTTTTATAATTTTGATTGTTTCTTTTACTATGAAGAAGCCTTTGAAATTGATGTAGTCTCACTTCTTTATTTCTACTTTTATTACCTGTACTTTTGGTGTCACATCCTAGAAATTATTGCCAGGATCAATGTCAAGGAGCTTTTATGCTATGATTTCTTCTAGGAGTTTTATGGCTTTAGGCCTTATATTTTAAACTTTAATCCATTTGGAGTTCCCTTTTGCGAGTGGTGTAACATAGGGGTCTAGTTTCTTTCTTTGCATGAGGATATCCAGTTTTCCCAACACCATTTATTGAAGAGAATTGACACTCTTGTCAAAGATTAGTTGACCATTTATCTATGGTATTTCTGGGCTCTATTTTGTTCTATTGGTCTATATATCTATCTTTATGCCAGTACCATACTGTTTTCATTACTACAGTTTTTTTTAATATAGTTTGAAATCAGGAAATGTGATGCCTGCAGCTTGTTGCCCTTTTTCAAGATTTCTTTGGCTATTTGGGATATTCTGTAGTTTCATACAGATTTTAGGATTGTTTTTTCTCTGTGAAAAATGCTATTGGAATTTGATAGGGATTTCCTTGAATCTGTAGATTGCTTTGTGTAGTGTGAGCAATAAGTTTTTATTTTAATTTCAGTTGGTTAACATACAGTGTTATATTAGATTCAGGTGTACAATATAGTAATCAACACTTCCATACATCACCTTGTGCTTATCATGACAAATGCACTCTTTAATCCCCATCACCTATTTAACTCATGCTCCCACCCACTCTCCTCTGGTAGCCATCAGTTTGTTCTCTATAATTAAGAGTCTGTTTCTTGATTTCTCTCTCTCTTATTTTTTTCCCTTTGCTTGTTTGTTTTGTTTCTTAAATTCTACGTATGAGTGAAATCATAGGTATTTGTCTTTCTGTGACTGACTTATTTCATTTAGCATTATACTCTTGAGCTCCATCCATGTCATTGCAAATAGCAAGATTTTTCTTTTCTTGTTTGTGGCTGAATAATATTCCATTATATATTCCAATATAATATTCCATTGTATTTCATATATATATATCAAATCTTCTTTATCCATTCATCAATTGATGTACAGTTGGGCTGCTTCCATAACTTGACTATTGTAAATAATGCTGCAAAAAACAGGGGTGCATGTATCCCTTTGAAATAGTGTTCTTGTATTCTCTGGGTAAATACCCAGTAGTGAAATTGCTGAATCATAAATAGATTGCTGAATCTATTTTTAACTTTTTGAGGAACCTTCATACTGTTTTCCAGAATAGCTTCACCAGTTTGCATTCCCACCAAAAGTTCATGAGGGTTCCTTTTTCTCCACATCTTCACCAACACCTGTTGTTTCTTGTGTTGTTGATTTTAGTCATTCTGACAGGTGTGAGGTGATATTTCATTGTAGTTTTGATTTGCATTTCCCTGAAGATAGGGGATGGTGAGCATCTTTTCATGTCTGTTGGCCATCTGGATGTCTTCTTTAGAGAAATGTCTTTTCATGTCTTCTGCCCATTTTTCATCAGATTATTTGTTTTTTGGGTGTTCAGTTTTATACGTTTTTTATATATTTTGGATACTAACCATTTATCAGATATATCATGTGCAAATATCTTCTCCCACTCCATAGGCTGCCCTTTAGCTTTGTTGATTATTTTCTTCACTGTACAGAAGGTTCTTATTTTGATGTAGTCACAGTAGTTTATTTTTGCTTTTGTTTCTCTTGCCTCAGGAGAAATATCTGGTAAGAAGTTGCTATGGCCAATGTTGAAGAGATTACTGTGTTCTTTTCTAGGATTCTTATGGTTTCCTGTCTCATGTTTAGGTCTTTAATTCATTTTGAATTTATTTTTTTTGTGTGTATGGCATAAGAAAGTGGTTGAATTTCTCTCTTTTGCATTTTGCTGTCCAGTTTCCCCAACATCACTCCTTGGTTAAATTTATTCCTAAGTGATTTTATTGTTTTTGATGCCACTGTAATTAGATTATTTTCTTTATTTTTTCAGATAGTTTGTTGCTATATAGAAAATTTCTACTATATAGAAAATCAACTGATGTTCTTTATTGATTTTATATCCTGCAATGTTAGTGAATTCACTTATTAGTTCTAACGATTTTTATGGGGTCTTTAGAGTTTTCTATATATAAGGTCATATCATCTGTGAACAAGACAATTTTGCTTCTTCCTTTCTGATTGGAATACCTTTTTAAAAAGACTTATTTACTTATTTATTTATTTTAGAGAGAGAGCGAGTGGGGGGGAGGGGCAGAGGGAGAGGGCAAAGAGTCTTAAGCAGAATCCGTGCTGGGTGTGGAGCCCAGCATGGGGCTTGATCTCATGACCCTGAGACCAGGCCCTGAGCTGAAACCAAGAGTTGGATGCTCAACCAACTGTGCCACCCAGGTGCCCCTGATTGGAATAACTTTTATTTCATTTTCTTACCTACTTGCTCTGGCTAGGACTTTCAGTACTATGTTGAATAGGAATGGTAAGAATGGGCACCCTTATCTTGTTTTTGATCTTGGAGGGCTAAATCTCAACTTTTCACTCTTGAGTATGATGTTATCTGTGGGCTTGTCATACATGGCCTTTATTATATTGAGATATATTCCTTCTATACCTAATTTTTGAGAATTTTTATCATGAAAAAATATGTATTTTGTCAAATGCTTTTTCTGTATCTATTAAAATGATTGTATAATTTTTTAAAAAATTTTAAAGATTTAATTTATTTTTCAGAGAGAAAGAGAAAGCATGACGGGGGGGAGAGGCAGAGGGAGAAGCAGGCTCCCCACTGAACAAGCAGCCCAACATGGGACTCGATCCCAGGACCCTGGGATCATGACCTGAGCCAAAGGCAGACGCTTAACCAACTGAGCCACCCAGACATCCCTGATTGCATAATTTTTATCTTTTATTATATTAATGTGGTGTATCACATTTATTGATTTATATATGTTGACTCATCCTTGCATCCCAAGGATAAATTCCACATGGTCGTGGTGTGTGATCCTCTTAATGTGCTGGTGAATTTGATTTATTAATATTGTGTTGAGGATTTTTACATCTATGTTCATCAGGGATATTGATCTGTAATTTTTTCCTTATGGTGTCCTTATCTGGCTTTGGTATGAGAGTAATGTTGGCCTTATAAAATGTGTTTGGGAGTGTGCCCTTCACAATTTTTTTGAAGAGTTTTAGACGGTCAACATCTTCTAAGTAGTATATCTGCAAAGTTCCATGTTCCTTATAAGGTAACATTTATGGGTTCTGGGGATAAGGACATGGATATCTGTGGGGGATAATTATTCAG
Organism: Callorhinus ursinus; assembly: GCF_003265705.2. Classification (NCBI taxonomy): domain Eukaryota; kingdom Metazoa; phylum Chordata; class Mammalia; order Carnivora; family Otariidae; genus Callorhinus; species Callorhinus ursinus. The sequence continues at coordinate 700,591 of NW_027397165.1, forward strand.
CCTACCACACCATGTAAATATCTTACCTATTCAATAAAAATGAAAGCAATATAATAAAATAAACTGAAATCTTCATCTATCTTTTCCTTTTAAGTTTCTGTGTTTTCTGTCACAATAAGAAAGGTCTTCCCCACTCTAGACAGTAAAAATAGTTATTCATATTTTCTTCCAATATTTTATGAGTATTATTATCACTAATTTTTTTTATTGAGGTATAATTTACATACAATTAAATCCTCAGATCCTAAGTAAAAAGTTCAATTAGTTTTGACAAAACCACAAACCTTTGTCACCCACTTCTCTATCAAGATAGAAAATATTTTCTTCAATCTAAAATGTTCCTTCATGACACTTCACATCAGTCTTCTCACAAAAGTGTCACTATTCTGAATTCCATCACTATGGATTAGTTTTTCCTCTTCCTAAACATTGTTTAAATAGGAGCACACAGTATGTGCTCTTTTTTGTCTGGCTTCATTCACTCATCATAATGATTCTGAGATTCATCCATCCTGGATGAACAAGTTTAAGGAAAGAAAATGAAACTTCAAAACCAAGATATGGAAGAAACTTAAGTGTCCATCAATAGAGGAAAAGATAAAAAAGATGTGCTATACATATATATATATATCTTCCATGTAATATTTCATAAAAAAGAATGAGATCTTGCCATTTGTGACAACATGGACAGATCTAGAGTGTACTATGCTAAGTGAAATAAGTCAAAGACAAATACCATATGCTATCACTTAAATGTGGAATCTAAAGAACAAAACAAATGAACAACAAACGAAACAACCTCATAAATACAGAGAACAAACTGGTAGTTGCCAGAGGGGAAGGAAGTAAAGGGATTGGCAAAATAGGTGAAGGAGATTAAGAGGTACAAACTTCCAGTTAAAAATAAATAAGTCAGGGGGATGAATGAAAATCAATAATATTGTAATAACATTTTATGGTGACAGATGGTAACCATGGTGGTGAGTGTTATATAATGTATAGCATAGTCGAGGGGTGCCTGGGTGGCAGTCAGGTAAATGCCCAGCTCTTGGTTTCAGCTCGGATCATGATCTCAGGGTCGTGGGATCGAGCCTCATGTGGGGCTCTGTGCTCAGCTTGGAGTCTGCTTGAAGTTTATCTCTCCCTCTTCCTCTGCCCCTCCCACTTGTGCTCTCTCTCTCTCTCTAAAAATAAATTAAAAAATCTTTAAAAATGTATAGGATAGTCTAATCACTATGTTGTACACCTAAAACTAATAAAACATTGTATATCAACTATACTTCAATAATAAAAATGTTTTAAAAATTAAAATACTCTATAGAAGTATAAAAAAAACATGGAGAAAGGAATTCCCTAAGTATATCCACTCAATAGAATTTTTGTAAGCATTTAAAAGTTTGTAAAGAATTTTAATTGGAAAATGTTTGAAAAAAATAGCAATATATAAATGGCTATGCAGAATGATCTGAAATAATTTCTCCTTTTTATTTTTGTAAGGCCTAAAATAAGCCAAAATACACCCAAGATGTTAACAGTGGTTGTGTTTGAGTGGTAAGGTATATTTTTCCCCCAAATTTTCATCAATGAACATGTATTACTTTGGAGAGACGTGGGTTTATTTTGTTGTTTTTGGACTTCTGTGTAGTGGGTAAGTTTACTCATGACCTCAGATCAGGCACATTGTAATCATTGGTTCCTTCCAGGCTCCTCTCTTGATTCCTTTATTTGTTTTATTTATTTATTCTGCAGAATTTCCACAGACCACTCTCACTCCTGTCCCCCCCAAAAAAACACATTTAGATATATTTCATGAGTTTTACATTTAGTGTCACAAAATTTTCCCTCTCTCTATATATAGATCTATATAAAATATATAAATCTATCTAAAATATATAGATCTATAGAGTATATATAAAGGATATATTTTTATATATACTATGCTATCCATTATATATAATGCATTAAATATGTATAACATATGTAATAATATATATTATTATTATTTTACTTTTTAAGAGGGGGGAGGGAGAGATAGAATCTTAAGCAGACTCCATGCTCAGTGTGGCGCCCGATGCAGGGCTCCATCTCACAAAACTGAGATCATGACCGAAGCTGAAATCAAGAGTTGGTGACCCATATTTACTATTTTTTAACAGAAAGTGCCCAGTCTGGGCCTTGAATTCTAGCTCTGGGCCTTCCAGAGCCAAACTCCACCCTTCATTTTCTTTTTTTTTAATTTTATTTTGTTATGTTAGTCACCATACAATACATTATTAGTTTTTGATGTAGAGATCCACGATTCATTGTTTTTGTATAACACCCAGTGCTCCATGCAGTACGTGCACCCTTCCTTTTCAAAGTACAGCCCCCACCAGTCCTTCCTGCCCTCCGGGCCATTCTCAACCTGGCCACTCTTGTCCCAGCCCCTTGCAAAGCCATGATCTAATTTTCTTTTTTCTTTTTTTTTTTTTAAAGATTTATTTATTTATTTGAGAGAGAGAGAGTACATGAGAGGGGGGAGGGTCAGAGGGAGAAGCAGGCTCCTCGCTGAGCAGGGAGCCCGATGCGGGACTCGATCCCAGGACTCCGGGATCATGACCTGAGCCGAAGGCAGTCGCTTAACCAACTGAGCCACCCAGGCGCCCGCCATGATCTAATTTTCTTTGGAGCCTGGCTCATCCCCTTTCATTGTGGAGGCTGATACACCCACGCAAGTCCTGCCCTTGCTGCTTATTAGGTGGCTAAACTTATGTAAGTCACTTCCTCCCTAGGAGCCTCAGGTTTTCAAAGGTGAATCATGATATTAATAATTTCCACATAAAGGAGCTACTTCAAGTATTAAGAGTTTATATATAGAGAGACCTGAGCAGGTAACAAGCTCAAGAAATGTTCAAGCTCCATTTTCCACCCCATCCCCCCACTCCTCTTGATGTCCCCAGAGCTTAAGGTCACAGTAGGTGTTCAGGGTATGATTTCTTCTTTCTTTTCTGCCTTGACAGTTGTTTCCCTAAGACCCAGGTTGGAAGCACAACTCCACCATTACCTACTACAAACCTGTTTTCCAAAGTGAATTGTGGGAGAGACGGGGACAAGGGGAAAAGTGACTTGGAGTTGAAAAGTGTTGGAGTGGGGCGCCTGGGTGGCTCAGTCATTAAGCGTCTGCCTTCGGCTCAGGTCATGATCCCAGGGTCCTGGGATCGAGCCCCGCATTGGGCTCCCTGCTCGGCGGGAAGCCTGTTTCTCCCTCTCCCACTCTCCCTGCTTGTGTTCCCTCTCTTGTTGTGTCTCTCTCTGTCAAATAAATAAATTAAAAAAAATCTTTTTTAAAAAAAAGAAAGAAAAGTGTTGGAGTCCCAGCAGGACCATATTTACCTGTGTGGCTTTGACAAGTCATGTAAGACTCCCTGTGCCTCAGTTTCCTTACCTATAAGGAAGAGGGAAAATAATAGCACCTACCTCAGTGGCTGCCCTCACTTTCTATCTCTTTTCTTCCAACATGCCTCACCTTCAGGCTCAGGACTTGGCTGGTTTGGCCTCACCCTGCAACTTCTGACCCACTCCACGCCCCCTCCCAGAGAAACCATGCCCTGGAGCCCAGAGGAACCTGCCAGGAACTAGTGACGTCTTGCAGGCCTTATGAGGCAAGAATGTGCAGCCACAGGGCTGAACCCAAATTCCATTCCTCATCCAACCATTTATGCACCTGAATGCATGCAATGAATATTCACTGATACTTCCTAGGGACTGGCCAGGTGCTGGGCTTTGCTGGAGACAGAGTCCCTGCCTTCAGGGAACTTCTGAGCTGCTAGGAGAGAGAATACTAGACATCAATTTCACATGAGGGGAATGGGGGACCTCTGGGGGCCACAGGAGCCCAGAGGAGGGGATCCAATCCCACTTGGAATCAAGGTAGGCTGCTTGGAAGAAGTGACACTTGGAGTTCATCAGGTTTGGGAATTCAATGTAAAGGCCTTCCACGGAAAGACACCAAGACAAGAGAGAGCCTGGAACATTGTAGGACCACTTGTAGTTAGTTCAGTGGTCAGTGCACAGCGTGTGAGGCTAAATGTGGCAAGAGATGAGGCTGGAGAGGTTTGGCAGAGGATGGAACTCTGGATGGCCTTAATTGCCAAACAAGGAACTAGAAATTTAATGCTACTTGGGTGGGGGATGTAAAGGAAGAAAGCAATGTGTTGGTTTCTACATCACTGCTCTCTCACTGATGGTGTGCAAAATAGTAGGTTGAAGATGGCCAGTCTGGAAGCAGGAAGCCAGGGAATAGACTTGGGGTCGCTCATATGAGGAATGTTGAGGGTGAAGCAAGGCAGTGGCAGAGGATGGGAAAAGATGGATTTGAGAGACAAAGGAGAATCAGCTGGACTTGGTGAGGGATTGGCTCTGATGAGAGAAGGAGGGTTTGGGATACACATAGGCAGAGGACACAGGGGAAATGTATTGTGCAAGTGCCAAGGGGATGATTAAGGCAAAGATAATGGCAAGAGGAACTCTGAGGGCTGAAAAATTAGTGTGGGATAGAAAGGCAGAAACACCTTTTTGGACAAGGAGGGATTCAGGCTAAGACTCACCATATGACCTTTTATCTTCCTCTGGTTCTTTAGATTTCTACCTGCTGGGGGTGCCTAGCAGGCTCAGTCAGTAGAGCATGTGACTCTTAATTTCAGGGTGGTGAGTTTGAGCCCCATGTTGGGCCTAGAGCCTACTTAAAAAAAGAACGAAAGAAAGAAATATGGCTAGATGTCCACTTGCTAACTTAGGAGGCAGAGAATGATAACTGTGAGGAATGAATCACATAAAAGAATGTTCAGGAAGTGCCTAGCCCTGTGGGTGATTTGGAGAGGGAGGTGTGTGGCAGGTGGGTTTTGTCCAGGGAGGGGTGGGACTGGGCTGCCATTTGTGCAACAGCATTACCATCAGCAGTAGGAAACACATACTTGCAGAAGAAGAAGGTGTGCGGGAAGGGGAAATGTAATCTGAATACATGAATGTTGGATTGGAGAGGGTCAAAGGCCAAGGCAGTTAAGTGAATCTTACCCTGGGAGGCTGTATCTTGGCAGTCAGCCGTGAAGAGTCTCTCTGAATCATGAACCCGAGACAGCCACTTCCTCAGGAAGTACCCAAGCCTGGGAGGCCTGAGGCCTCTGGGTTCTGATCTCAAGTCAGCACCTGAGTTGCTGTGTGACCCTGAGTCAGTTCTAACCCACTCTGGGTCCCAGGTTTCCCGCATGAACAACATTGAAAGCATGTGTGTGTTGGTGGGAAGGTGGATGAAATGTTTCCAAAGGTCTTCTCCAGGTGTGTTATGCTTTAGTTCCATGACCCTGAGTCCTTTTAAAAAAAAGTCGAATCCTGTTTCCATCCCTGACTTACTGTGTGGCATTGAGCCAGCCGCTGGACCTCTCTGAGCCTATTTTCACATCTGGAATATCAGGAGATTGAGCAGGAGACTCTCCAATGTCCAGTGATGATTGTCCCTGGATCATGCTCACCCTCATCTTCAGCAGAATGCTTCAGACAAATCAGAGGAAAGTGAGGCTCTGGTCACAGATGACCCCCCTTCCAAGTCTTCTGTCTTCTCCCACTGCCCTCCCCTCCCTACTGTCAGGAGCTTGCAGCACTGGCTCTCTTGCCAAACTTGTTGCCATGACAACGGGTTACAAATAACTCAGATGCAGACGAAGATTTTAACCCAAGAGCTGCTGGTCCAAGGGCTTCTAGCTCCCTCCGCACACCAGACTGAAGGAACAATCTGACATATTCTTTGGGCTCATGTGACTTTCCTGATTACAAGCCTGCTAGGGCTCCTAAGCATCACAAAAATAAGTCCTGGTGTCTGAGGCTCTCCTAAAACCTAATTCAAATCTTTCCAATCACATTTACCACTTACTTCTATTAAAGAGTGATCACTCCTATTTTGAGCACCTATTGTCTGCCAAGGCCTGTGTTGGATGCTTTACACACAGTAGCTAAGAAATCTTCCCAGAACTCTATCAGATAGGCATTATTATTCCCATTTTGTAGAGGAGCAAATCGAGGCCCATGGATGTGACTTGAGTAAGGAGGTCAGAGAAGTCAGAATTCAAACTCAAATGCACCAGATTCCCAAACCCAGGCTTTTTCCATTGCCAGTGGTTCACAAATGTTGGTCTGCATGCTTGGGGCATATCCAGATAATCTGGGGCAGCTAAAAATTCAGATTCTAACTTCCCTTCAAGAAGGTGGAACACATCTGTCTCCTCTAATTCCTAAGACCATATAAAATAAGAGTAAAGGAATCGTGTACAAACCCCCATCTCAAAAAAAAAAAAAAGCTGGAGGAGGTCCCGTTGATGCAGATGAGATTTCAACAACTTTCTGGGAGCAGAAAGAGGCTGGAGCAATGGTAACTGAGAAAACAGGACAGGGAAGGGTAAAAGCACAGTCCCCATGGAGGAGGGGGACCAGCAAAGGAGAGCCCTGGTCTACCCTGCAAAATCTTGGTGGGACTCTGGCACAGAAGAGCTATCCTGATGGTAGGCATGAAATGTAGAGCCCCTGACAGGGGGAGAATTGAATGTATGTGTTGGAACAGTTGACTCCCCCACCCTCCCTCTGCCTTTCCTCATGTTTGTCGGCAGAAATCAGAAGAGCCAAGCATCTGCACTTAAACAAAATACACAGGGTTTCTTAAAGAAATCAAACAGTTCCAGAGCAAAGCCTTCACTTTCCGGACTTAGGAGTCCTCCAGCAGAATATGTGGGTCCCCACCCAGTCACCTTAAAGGAAAGTCTAGTAGTGGACTTGATCAACCACTCCGTCTTACACAGGCTCCCAACCAATCAACTTTCTATTGGTTTCTTCTTAAATCAATGGGCTGGCAGGCTTGAACATCTGTGAAAAAAGATGCTAATAGTGTTATGAACAAACTGATGAAACACAGGGGAAAAACTAAGAGTGTGCCCATCTCAAGTGAAAAAAAATACCAAGCAATTATTAAGTTCAGGAACACACACACACACAAAAGGCAAAATAAATCCAGGTCATTACAGTACATTTCTTGGCTCTGTGGCAACTATTGATATACTAGAAATTGGGATATAAACATACTGGAAGAGTGAAGGGAGGGGATATAAGGATGTGTGTGTGGAGGGGGATAAAATCTTCTTCTACTATAAGGAGATGTCGAGATAAAGTCTCAAATTACTACGTTAAGAAATAGTGGTTATAGTGTATGTCAACTATACTTCAGTAAAAAAGAGAAATATTAGTATAAACATATAGAAACATGGTGGTCTTTCAGTTACAAACAACACAAAACCAAACTGACAGTGACTTAAACACATATGGCTTTATTTATTTGTTCATTTATTTATGTTTCGAGAAGTTAATTTATTATTAACATCAGTGTGGCATGGGTTCATCTGCTCAATGATGCCATGAGGGAACCAGGCTCTAACTTTTTCTTCCTTCATGGGTTGCATCTTCATCCTCATGTTCATCCCCTCAATGTCACAGGATAGCTGTCATAGCTCCAGACTCTAATCAAGGCAGAGAGAAGAAGGAAAGGGACAGTGTCAGCTCTGCGTGTCTCAGAAAGCAAAAGCCTTTTCAGAAGCCCCCCTCCCCAGCAAACTCTCATGACCATAACTGGGACACATAACCGTCTCTAGCTGCAAGGAAGCTTAAGGAAGTATCTGGATCCTTAGCCTCTGACTGAGAGATGACAAAGGGGAAGGGGGTTGGAGTGGTGAATGCCAGAAGAAACAGACAAGGACTGGTAAAATCCTTTCTGTAGTTGCCTCAAGGAAGCAAGGACTTGCAGTGGGAGGAGACAGCGTATTGCTGGGTTTTCTTATGAGCTCTTCAGCAATTCTGTATTTTTTAAAGCATATGCAAGCATTACTTTGATGAAAAATTAAAATTTAGAAATAAAGTGTTAGGGTTTTTCTGAAAGAAACACGTTTAAAAAAATAAAAGCTGTCTTCTGAACAGTTTTCTGTCTTCAGAGGAAAGGACGTCAATTCACCTTGGAAGCAAACTTACCAGAATAAGTTTGTTACTTAGACTAAGGTATCTCAGGTATCCACCCCCTGATCTTAGAGAGAATTGTGCTATCACCATTAACCATAACGTGACTGGTGGAAACCAGTACAACACCATGTAGCACTTACATGTGGTGGCTGTGGTTAGACAGTCCTGGTGCAATTTCCTGTCTGCCATTTATTAGCTCTGTGACTCTGAGTGAGTGACACCTGGAAGCCTCACTTTCCTTCTTCACGAAATGAAGGTAATTCAAGTGCCAGGTACAGAGTAAGCATTCAGCAAATGTCATCCACTCTGATTCAAATGTTAAATGTTCTGAGCAGTGACATAATTTGGGTGTCCTTTAACGGCATTCTGCTTCCACTCAGTTCATTTTTTATCCCAAACATGGGTTTGGACTGGACCGTCCCTGAAAATTATTTGTTCCTGAGAGATGTGTGTGCATATCTTTGCCCAGGCCTTTGCTCACAGAAGATAACTCAGTTTGGACCACATCAAGAGAGATGCCAGCTTGGATTGCTATTGGCTCCTATTAAGGAAAGACTGTAAAAAAGGAACTAGACAGGATTGTCATTTCCACTGTATATATTATTTAATGTTAAAAACAATCCACTCCGAGGGCACCTGGGTGGCTCAGTCATTAAGCATCTGCCTTCGGCCCAGGTCATGATCCCAGGGTCCTGGGATTGAGCCCTGCATCGGGCTCCCTGCTCGGTGGGAAGCCTGCTTCTTCCTCTCCCACTCCCCCGATTGTGTTCCCTCTCTTGCTGTGTCTTTCTCTGTCAAATAAATAAATAAAATCTTTAAAAAACAATCCATTCTGTGAAATGTGCTGCTGACTATAGTGATTGCCTCATGTAGGCCTGGGAGTGGGGAACAGAATAATGACCTCCTTTCTCTGATGTCAAGGTGAGAGCTGAAGATCTGAGCACATGGCCAAAAACCATCCGGTTGTTGGATGATCATCTTTGCCCACACATGGTATCAGTGCTGGGGGCTAAGAATAGGGATAGCCAGTATGCAGCCTCATTCAGAGAGGTATGGGTGCCATTCTCTTGGAGAGGTAATATCTGATATCCATTTACAATTTTTCTTCCTGGCTTGGCAATTGTCATGTTATCCCCAAGACTCCATTAAAGATCTATTAAACAAATGTACACAAAAAATATTGCATCTATAAAGTAGAAAACAGAAAAGGATGTTCTGAAAAAGGTACTTTTGGAGAATAAAAGTGCTTAGAAATTTAAAATAATTTCTAAAATAAAAGAGCTCACCATCCATAGATGAATGGAAAAAGAAGATGTGGTATACATATACAATGGAATATTATTCAGCCACAAAAAAGAATGAAATCTTGCCATTTGTAATGATATGGATGGAGATAGAGAGTGTTATGTTATGAGAAATAAGTCAGCCAAAGAAAGACAAGTATCATATGATTTCACTTATATGTGAAATTTAACAAACAAAACAAAGGGAAAATGAAAAAGAGAGATAAACAAAATAGGCTCTTAAATACAGAGAACAAACTGGTGTTTACCAGAGGGAAGGGGGATGAGGGCATGGGTGAAACAGAAGGGGATTAAGAGTACCTTAATGTACAGAATTGTTGAATTATTATAGTGAATCATTAACTGTATGTTAATTATACTTGAACAAAAAAATAAATAAAATTAAAAAAACAAAAATAAAAATTCCTCCCCCAACATGTTTAGTAGAAGATAAAGTCAAGAAAATGTTCCAGAATACAGAATAAAAAACAAAGACAAGGAATACTTACATTTTCTGGTCTGGCACATAAGAAGTTTGGAAGTCACCACTCCATACATACAGCAAGAAAAAAGCTGAACAAACTGAAAATCAAAACCTCTTCTTAGATTACTCAGAGAACTGTGGTCATGGGGCAACCATGGGCCCCCCAAATAGAAAAAATAGCCTGACAGGTGAAGAAAAATCACAGTTTATTGGAGCAGAAGCTCAGGATCAAAAAACTCTGCAGGGAAGAGTGCCAGTGTAGAAAAACCTAAACTGTAATTGACTAATTGCTGGAGGTTTAGTGAGGAAAAGTTTGAAAGTTAAAAACTCCAGGGCAACATAATAAAGACCATATATGAAAAAACTCATTCCTAATATCATCCTCAACTAGGAAAAACTGAAAGATTTTCCTCTATGGTCAGAAACAAGACAGGGATGTCACCCCCACACCATTGTTATTTAACATAGTATCGGAAGTCCTAGCCACAGCAATCACACAACAAAAAGAAATAAAAGGCATCCAAATCAGCAAAGAAGCAAACTTTCACTATTTGCAGGTGACGTGATACTCTATGTAGAAAACCCAAAAGACTCCACCAAAAACTGCTAGAACTGATTCAGTAATATCCCAGGATACAAAATCAATCTACATAAATCTGTTGCATTTCTGTACACCAATAATGGAGCAGCAGAAAGAGAATTCAAGGAATCAGTCCCATTCACAATTTCACCAAAAACAACAAGATAATTAGGAATGAACCTAATGAAAGAGGCAAAAGATGTGTACTCTGAAAAATAGAAAACACTGATGAAAAAAATTGAGGAGTTAAGGTGGTGGAGGAGTATGGGACCCTGTTTCTCTGGTCCCTCAAATACAGCTAGATAGTTATCAAATCATGCTGAACACCTGAGAAATCAATCAGAGATATGAGAAAAGAAATGCTGCAATTCTACAAGTAGAAAAGGAACCACTTTTTGGAAGGTAAGAAGTGCAGAGACTTGAATCCAGGGTGATATATTGGAGGATATGGCAGAGGAGAGGAAGCCTGCTTAAGGAGGATGCCACGAAGTATTATAAGCATTGGAGGGCAAAATTGGAACTTTTAGAAGTCTGCTACAGTGGGGTACATCCCTGTCTTAAAGGTGCTGAGGTGGTGAAGTGGGGTAAAATCCCAGTTGTGACAACATGGTCTCAGGATCCCCAGGGTCACAAGAAGAACAGGGGTGCATGAGTGTAGCAGAGTTTCCAGTCATAGGAGTGGGGCCTGTTGTGCTGATAGTTAGGTGGACTTACCCTATGGCAAATCGCCTCCCTTGTGAAGAAGAAAGGCTCAGTGTAAGCGGCTTCAGATTCCACTATGTAGCACTGTTTTGCTCCCTGAAGCATTTCAGCACCAATGGGTTGGATGTATATGGCTCACCCCACTCTCTAGCCCCAGAGCTGAAAGTTCACACCCCCCACTCTTTGGTGAGCCCTCACAGCAAAGCAGTCAATCACTCTTGTCTCCCCAGCTTCTGTCAGAACTGTGTTCACCCAGCCTGTGACCAAGTGTTTTTATCTTAGGCTCATGACTGAGTTTCAAAACTCCAAATTTTATGGACTCCTGAGGTGTGGACACACGCTGTTCCTTCTAGGGTAGGGAAGGGGGGTCTTGCAACACTTCTGCCTTTTGCTGGACTCTTCCCAAGAAAGTGGCCACACGACTGTGCAGCAGTTCGTAGTTTATGGCAACATAGGGCAGAAAGCCAACACCTAGACTTACTGTTCTCAGCCGGCTTCCCCACTCCCCAAAAGAAAGAACAGGAGGTAGTACTCACTGCCAGGGATTTAATCAATACAGATATAAGTAAGATGTCTGAACTAGAATTTAAAACAATGATTATAAAGATACTAGCTGGGCTTGAAGAAAACAGAAGACACTAGAGAATCCCTTACTGTAGAGATAAAAGAACTAACATCTAGTCAGGCCAAAATAAAAATTGCTATTACCAAGATGCAGTCCCAAGTGGAGGCTATAAAAATGAGGATGAATGAGGCAGAAAAGTGAATCAGTGATATAGAGGATAAGATGATGGAAAATAAGAAAGCTGAAAAGAAGAGAGAAAGAAAACTATTAGATCACAAAAGGGAGACTTAGAGATTTCAGCAATTACATAAAGTGAAATAATATCTGAATAATAGGGGTCTCAGGAGATAAGGAGTGGGAGAAAGGGGTAGAAAGTTTATCGGAACCAATTATAACTGAGAACTACCCTAATCTGGGGAAGGAGACAAGCATTCAAGTCCAGGAGGCACAGAGAATCCCCTCAAAATCAATAAAAATAGGTCAAAACCCCAACATAATAGTGAAGCTTGAAAATTTCAGAGATAAAGAAAAAATCCTAAAAGCAGCTCAGATCAAGAGGTCCTTAACCTATAAGGGAGACACATAAGGCTGGCAGCAGACCTGTCCACAGAGAACTGACAGGCCAGAAAGGACTGGCATGATATAGCCAAAGTGCTAAATGGGAAAAATATGCAGCCAAGAATACTTGGTCTAGCAAGTCTGTCATTCAGAATAGAAGGAGAGATAAAGAGTTTCCAGGACAAACAAAAATTAAAGGAATTTCATGAACACTAAACCAGCCCTGCAAGAAATATTAAAGGGGATCCTTTGAGCGGAGAGAGAGCCCAAAAGTCACAAACCAGAAAGGCACAGAGGCAATCTACAGGAACAGCAACTTTACAGGTAATACGATAGCACTAAATCATATCTTTCAGTAATTACTCTGAATGTAAATGGATTAAATGCTCCAATCAAAAGACATAGGATATCAGAATGGATAAAAGAGACATTGATATGCTGCTTACAAGAAACTCATTTTAAATGCAAAAACAATAGAGTGACTCCACAGTTTCACACATTTCTCAGTACTCATCATAAGTGTACTTTTTTAAAAAAATTTATTTTATTATGTTATGTTAGTCACCATAAAATACACCTGAGACTAATATAACACTGTATGTTAATTATACTGGAATTAAATCAAAATAAATAAATAAAAAAAATAAATGCCAAAACACCTCCAGATTGAAAGTGAGGGGATGGAGAACCATCTACATGCTACTGGACATCAAAAGAAAGCTGGAATAGCCATCCTTATATCAGACAAACTAGATTTTAAACCAAAGACTGTAATAAGAGATGAAGAAGGACACTATATCATAATAAAAGGGTCTATCCAACAAGAAGATCTAACAATTATAAATATTTATGCCCTTAACATTTGAGCAGCCAAATATATAAAGCAATTAAAAACAAAATTAAAGAAACTCAATGATAACAATACAATAATAATAGGGGACTTTAACACCCCACTGACAGCAATGATCAGATCATCTAAGCAGAAGATCAACAAGGAAACAAGGTCTTTGAATGACACATTGGACCAGATGGACTTAAAAGTTATATTCAGAGCATTTCATCCTAAAGCAGCAGAATACACATTCTTCTTGAGTGCACATGGAACATTCTCCAGAATAGATCACATATTGGGTCACAAATCAGGTCTCAACAAGTATAAAAGAGGTTGAGATCATACCATGCATATTTTCAGACCACAATGCCATAAAACTTGAAGTTAATCACAAGAAAAATTTGTAAGGACCACAAACACATGGAGATTAAAGAGCATCCTACTGAAGAATGAATGGGTCAACTAAGGAATTAAAGAAGAATTAAAAAATACATGGTTCAGGAAGGTATGTACTATGGTGAGCTCTGTGAATTGTGTAAAAGTGATGAATCACAGACCTGTACCCTTGAAACAAATAATACATTATATGTTAATAAAAATTTTTTTTAAAAATACATGGAAGCAAAGGAAAATGAAAACACGACAGTTCAAAACCCTTGGGATGCAGCAAAGGTGGTCCTTAGAAGGGAGCACATAGCAATACAGGTCTTTCTCAAGAAACAGGAAAAGTCTCAAATACACAAGTTAACCCTACACCTAAAGGATCTGGAAAAAGAACAGCAAGTAAAGCCTAAATCCTGCAGGAGAAGAGAAATAATAAAGATTAGAGTAGAAATCAATGACATAGGAATAAAAAAAAAAACAGTAGAACAGATCAATGAAACCAGGAGCTGGTTCTTTGAAAGAATTAATAAGATTGATAAACCCCTAGCCAGACTTACCAAAAAGAAAAGAGAAAAGACACAAATAAATAAAATCACGAATGAAAAAGTAGTGATCGCAACCAACAACAATGAAATACAAACAATTATAAAAGAATATTATAAGCAATTATACACCAACAAATTAGGCAATCTGGAAGAAATGGATACATTCCTAGATACATATAAATGACCAAAACTGAAAGAGGAAGAAATAGAAAACCTGAACAGACCCATAACCAGCAAAGAAATTGAAACAGTAATCAAAAATCTCCCCCAAACCAAGAGTCCAGGGACAGATGGCTTCCCAGAAGAATTCTACCAAACATTTAAAGAAGAATTAATACTTACTCTTCTGAAGCTGTTCCAAAAAATAGGAATGGAAGGAAAACTTCCAAACTCATTCTATGAGGCCAGCATTACCTTGATTCCAAAACCAGACAAAAAGACCCCACTAAAAAGGAGAATTACAAACCTACATCCCTGATGAACATGGATGCAAAAATTCTCACCAAGATACTAGCTAATAAGATCCAAAGTACATTAGAAGGATTATTCACCTCGATCAAGTGGGATTTATTCCTGGGATGCAGGGGTGGTTCAACAACGGCATTGATTAATCAATGTGATGCACCACATTAATAAAAGAAAGCACAAGAACCATATGATCCTCTCAATAGATGCAGAAAAAACATTTCACAAAATACAGCATCTTTTCTTGATAAAAACTCTCTGCTGAGTAAGGATAGAGGGAATATACCTCAGTATCATAAAAGCCATATATAAAAGACCCATAGAGAATAGTATCCTCAATGGGGAAAAACTGAGAGTTTTCCGCTAAGGTCAGGAATATGACAGGGATGTTGTTTCTCACCACTGTTGTTCAACATAGTACTAGAAGTCCTAGCCTCAGCAATCAGACAACAAAAAGAAATAAAAGGCATCCAAATTGGAAAAGAAGTTAAACTTCCCTCTTCACAGATGACATGATACTCTATGTAGAAAACCCAGAAGACTCCACCAAAAAATTTGTTAGAACTGATACAGGAATTCAGCAAATTTGTAAGATATAATAACAATTTACAGAAGTCAGTTGCATTTCTATACACTAACAGGAAGAAAGAGAAATCAAGTAATCAATCCCATTTCCAACTGCACCAAAAACCATAAGATACCTAGGAATAAACCTAGCCAAAAAGGTAAAAGATCTATAAACTGAAAACTATAGAACACTCATGACAGAAATTGAGGAAGAAACAAAGAAATGGAAAAACATTCCATGTTCATGGATGGGAAAAAGAAATATTGTCAAAATGTCTTTACTACCCAAAGAAATCTACATATTCAATGCAACCCTTATCAAAATACCATCAACATTTTTCACAGAGCTGGAACAAACAATACTAAATTTTGTATGGAACCAGAAAAAACTCCAAATAGCCAAAGGCATGTTGAAAAAGAAAACCAAAGTGGGAGGCATCACAATTCCAAACTTCAAGCTGTATTACAAAGCTGTAATCATCAAGACAGTATGGTACTGGCACAAACACAGACACACAGATCAATGGAACACAATAAAGAACCCAGAAATGGACCCACAACAGTATGGCCAAGTAATCTTCCACAAACCAGGAAAGAATATCCAATGGGAAAAACAGTCTCCTCAACAAATGGTGTTGGGAAAATTGGACAGTCACATGCAGAAGAATGAAACCTGACCACTTTCTTAAACCATACACAAAAGTACACTCAAAATGGATGAAAGACCTCAATGTGAGACAGGAATCCAACAAAATCCTAGAGGAGAACACAGGCAGCAATCTCTTTGACCTTGGCCACAGCAACTTCTTCTAGACACATATTCAAAGGCAAAGAAAACCAAAGCAAAAATGAACTATTGGAACTTCATCAAGATACAAAAGTTTTTGCACAGCAATGGAAACAGTTGAAAAAACTAAAAGGCAACCTGCAGAATGGGAGAAGATATTTGCAAACGACTTTTCTGATAACAGGCTGGTATCCAAAATCTATAAAGAACTTATCAATCTTAACACCCAAAAAACAAAAAATCCAGTCAAGAAATGGGCAGAGGACATGAACAGATATTTCTCCAAAGAAGACATAGATATGGCTAACAGACACATGAAAAAATGGTCCACATCACTGGGCATCAGGGAAATACAAATGAAAGCCACAGTGAGATAACACCTCACACCCATCAGAATGGCTAAAATTAACAAGCCAGGAAATGACAGATGTTGGTGAGGATGTGGAGAAAGGGGAACCCTCTTACACTGTTGGTGGGAATTCAAGCTGGTACAACCACTCTAGAAAACAGTATGGAGTTTCCTCAGGAAGTTAAAAATAGAGCTACCCTATGACCCAGCAATTATACTACTAGGTATTTGTCAAAAGGATACAAACATAGTGATCGTTGTGTAAGAGTGTAAGATAGTAAGATCGTTGTGTAAGAGAGTAAGATTGTTGTGTAAGAGTAAGATTTGAAGGGGCACATGCACCCCAATGTTTATAGCAGCAATGTCCACAATAGCTAAAATATGGAAAGAGTCCAGATGTCCCCCAAAAGATGAATGGATAAAGATGTGGCATATATACACAATGGAATATTACTCAGCCATTAAAAAGAATGAAATCTTGCCATTTGCAATGAAGTGGATGGAACTACAGGGTATTATGCTAAGCAAAATAAGTCAGAAAAAGACGTATACCATATGATTTCACTCATATGTGGAATTTGAGAAAAAAAACAGATGAACATTGGGGAAGGGAAGGAAAAATAAAATAAGATGAAAACAGAGAGGGAGGCAAACCACAAGAGACTCTTAACTGTAGGAAACAAACTGAGGGTTGCTGGAGGGGAGGTGGGTGGGGGGATGGGGTAATTGGGCAATGGGCATTAAGGAGGGCACTTGATGTAATGAGCAATGCATGTTATATGCAACTGATGTACCACTAAATTCTACCCCTGAAAATATAGTGTATGTTACTTAAACTGAATTTAAATAAAATTTTTAAAAAAAGAAAATGAAAAGCAAAGTTGGATGCATCATAATTCAAACTTCAAGTTATATTACAAAGCTGTGGTAATCAAAACAATATAGTTCTGTCAGAAAAATAGACACATAGATCAATAGAACACAATAGAAAACCCAGAAATAAACCCACAAGTATATGGTTAAATAATCTTTGACAAAGCAGGAAAGAATATGCAATGGGAAAAAGTCAGCCTTGTCAACAAGTGGTGTTGGGAAAACTGGACAGTAACATGCAAAAGAATGAAACTCCACCACTTTCTTACACCATACAAAAAAGTAAAACAAAATGGATCAAAGACCTACATGTGAGACAGGAACCAACAAAATCCTAGAAGAGAACACAGGCAGTAACCTCTTTGATGTTGGCCAAAGCAACATCTTTCTAGATATGCCTCCTGTAACAGGGGAAACAAAAGTGAAATAACCTATTGGGACTTCATTAAAGTAAAAAGCTTCTGCACAGTGAAGGAAATAATAATAAAAAAACCCTAAAAGACAGCCATCAGAATGGGAGAATATATTTGCAAATGACACAGCTGGTAAAGGGTTAGTTCCCAAAATATATAAAGAACTTATAAAAGTGAACACCCCAAAATACAAATAATCCCATTTAAAAGTGGACAGAAGTTGGGCTGCCTGGGTGGCTCAGTCGGTTTTGCATCTGACTTTTGATTTCGTCTCAGGTCATGATCTCAGGGTGGTGAGATTGAGCCCCACATAGGGCTCTGCACTGCGTGTGAAGCCTACTAAAGATTCTCTCTCTCCCTCTCCTTCTGCCCGTCCCACCTCTGAAAAAATGGGCAGAAGATATGAATAGACATTTTTCCAAAGAAGCCATCCAGATGGCCAGCAAACACATGAAAAGATGCTCAACATCACTCATCATCAGGGAAATACAAATCAAAACTACAATGAGATATTACGTCTCACCTGTTAGTATGGCTAAAATTAACACAGGAAACAACAGGTGTTGGTGAGGATGTGGAGAAAGGGAACTCTCTTGCACTGCTGGTGGGAATGCAAACTGGTGCAGCTACTCTGGAAAACAGAATGGAGGTTCCTCAAAAATAAAAATACCCTATAATCCAACAATTGTACTGCTAGGTATTTACTCAAAGAATACAAAAATACTAATTCAAAGATATACATGAACCCCTATGTTTATAGCAGCACTATCTACAGTAGCCAAATTATGGAAACAGCCCAAATGTTGGTCAATTGATGAATGGATAAAGAAGATGTGGTATGTATGTGTGTGTATGTGTGTGTATATATATAATATTACTCAGCCATAAAAAAGAATGAAATCTTACCATTTGCAATGACATGGATGGAGTTAAAGAGTATTATGTTAAGTGAAATAAATCAGTTAGAGAAAGACCTGATTTCACTCATATGTGGAATTTAAAGAATCAAAACAAGCAAAGGGGAAAAAGGGAGGGAAGGAAGGGGAGAGAGAGAAAGAGAGAGATATCAAGAAACAGATTCTTAACTATAGAGAACAAAGTAATGGTTACCAGAGAGGTGGTGGGTAGGGGAATGGGTTAAATAGGTGATAGGGATTAAGGAGTGCACTTGTGATGAGCACCAAGTATTGTATGAAAGTGCTGAATCACTATATTGTACACCTGAAACTAATATTACACTGTATGTTAACTAACTGGAATTTAAATAAAATCTTACAAAAAACCTCCAGGGAAGCCTAGTATTAGTGGTTTCTGACACTCCCGAGATTTAATTTCAGGCATTCGACCAGGTTCTCATTGTGAAGCTTGGGGGAAAATTCTCTCCTGCATCTGGTAGGGGGAGAGGAATAGTGGTCATTTTAAATACATACACAGCATTGTGTTCTCCTAAACAAGGTTTGCTCTTAAGAGGAATGATTTTACCACAGATACTAACTGACCTGATGAAAACACCAAACTCCAGTCCTTTGTAGCCCTCCTGTTTCACCTAAGAAGGAAAACAAAAACAAAACTGAGAAGCACTTTTGAAGTTCAGTCTAAGGGCCAGGTCAATAACAGATGGAGATCTCATCCTAGGAATACAGAACAATTCTCCTCACCTGACACCTTAGCACAGTAGAACTCCTGTATAATAACAGAGGAATACAACTGAACAAACCATGCACCACATACATTACTTAAGAAAAGATTTCAGGGGCACCTCGGTGGCTCAGTCAGTTAAGTGACTAACTTTGGCTCAGGTCATGCTTTTGGGGTCCTGGGATGGAGCCCTGCATTGTGCTCCTAGCTCAGCAGGGAGTCTGCATGTCCCTCTCCCTCTCCTTCTGCCCCTCCCCCTGCTCATGCTCTCTCTCTCTCTCTCAAAAATAAATAAAATCTATAAAAGAGAAGAGATTCCAAGGGAAAACAAAAGGCAATAAGGAGACAAAAATATGAACAACAGAGGAAATTTCATCTTCTGACTCCTAAAGCTACAGGAAACCCTATAAGCACAGGCTAACCCCTAGCTAGATAAACACAAGACTCACATTAAAGGCCTATTTATCTCAGTTCATTTTACTCCGTACATTATTTTGGCTTTCTACAAAAAATTCCAAGGTATACTAAAAGACAAAAACACACTTAGAACAAACACAGCAGGCATCAAAACAAGAATCAGAAATAGTAGAGGTGTTGGAATTATCAGACAAGGAATGTAAAATAACTACAATTAATATGCTGAGAGCTTTAACAGAAAAAGTGGGCAATATGCAAGAACAGATGGGTAATGCAATCAGAGAGTTAGGAAAGCTTAAGAAAGCATAAAAAGGAAATGTAAGAAATCAAATACACAGAAATGAAGAATGCCTTTGATGGGCTTATCAATTGACTGGACATGGCTGAAAAAAAGAATCAGTGAGCTTGAGGAAATGTTAATGGAAACCTCCAAAACTGAAATGCAAGAGAGAAAAAGTGAAAAGACCTAACAGATTATCCAAGAACTGTGGAACAATTAGACATGGTGTAGCATATGTGTAATGGGAATACCAGAAGGAGAAGACAGAGAGAAGGGAACAGAAGAAATACTTGGAGTAATAATGACTGACCAAAATAATGACCAAATTAACGTCAGACACCAAGCCACAGAATTAGGGAACTCAGAGAACACCAAGCAGTATAAATACCAAAAGCAACAAAACAAAACAAAAATAAAACAACACCTAGACACATGATAGTCACATTAAAGAATATCAAAGACAAAAAAATTCTTGAAAGAAACCACTGAGGGGAAAATATTTATTAATAAGGACACAGTTGAACTGAATGCCATTGCATTTAATTGACATCCATAGAATATTTCCTCCAACAACAGTGGAATACACATTGTTCTCAAGTTGGAAAGGACATTCACAAGATAGACCACATTCTGAGCCATAACACATGTTGACAGATTCGAAAGAATAGAAATCCTACTAAGTATGTCCTAGATCACAAGGGAATTAATATAAACATATCTGGAAAACCCCCAAATACTTGAAGATTAAACAACACACTTCTTGAAAACACATGGATCACAAGAGAATTTTTAAAATATTTCAAACCAAATGAATATGAAAGCATACATTGCCAAAATTTGTGGGGTGTAGTAAAAGCTGTGACTAGATTGTCATTTATAGCATTGAATGCATATATCAGAAAATAAGGAAGATCTAAAAACCAATCATATAAACTTTCACTTTAGAAAACTAGAAAAAGCTGAACAAACAAAATCCAATATAAGCAGAAGAAAAGAAAAGTTAAAGCACAAATCAATTAAATTAAAAATAGGAAATCAACAGTGAATAATCAATGAAAGCAAAACCTGATTCTTTGAAAAGATAAATAAAATTGATTAACCAAGGGGCACCTAGGTGGCTCAGTCAGTTAAGCATCCAACTCTTGGTTTAGGCTCAGGTCATGATCTCATGGGTCATGGGACATGAGTCCTGCATTGGGCTCCACACTCAGTGGGGAGTCGGCTTGAAGATTCTCTGCCTCTGCCCCTCCCTCCACTCTCTCTCTTTTTCTAAAATAAATAAATAAATAAATCTTTAGAAAAAAATTGACTAACCTCTAGCCAGATTAACTAAGAAAAAACTCTAGACATTAATTACTGATATCAAAATTACTAATATCAGAAATAGAAGAGGGGTCATCATTACTGATCCCATAGACATTAAAAAGATAATAAAGAAATATTATGAGCAACTCTATGCTCACAAATTTGAGAACTGGTGCCAAGACCATGGAGAAAGGACAGATTCTTCAACATAGACATTAAAAGGATAATAAAGAAATATTATGGGCCAGTGGTGTGCCATGGCCCTGAGGAGCCATTGAGGGGTTGGGACTGAGGCCTGTTTTTGTGGGAGCCGTCGCTGCTGCTGTTCTCCCTCCCAGCCGCGATCATGCTGGCATTCATCTCCCACCTGCTGGACTGGTTTCGCTCACTCTTCCGGAAGGAGGAGATGGAGCTGACGCTAGTGGGGCTGCAGTAGTCAGGCAAGATCGCCTTTGTCAATGTCATTGCGTCAGGTCAATTCAGTGAACATACAATACCCACAGTGGGCTTCAACATGAGGAAAGTAACTAAAAGTAACGTCACAATAAAGATTTGGGACATAGGAGGACAACCCCGATTCCAGAGCATGTGGGAACGGTACTGCAGAGGAGTCAATGCCATTGTTTACATGATAGATGCTGCCGATCGTGAAAAGATAGAAGAAGCCTCTCGAAATGAACTACATAATCTTCTAGATAAACCACCATTACAAGGAATTCCAGTGCTAGTACTTGGAAACAAGAGAGATCTTCCTAATGCCTTGGATGAGAAACAGCTAATTGAAAAAATGAACCTGTCTGCTATTCACGATAGAGAGATTTGCTGCTATTCAGTTTCTTGCAAAGAAAAGGATAATATAGATATCACACTTCAGTGGCTTCTTCAACATTCAAAATCTAGAAGAATCTGAAGCATCTCCTGAAGTCTTCCAGTCCTTCCTGGCTCTAATCCTAGAATTATTCTCCATTCCTCTGAAGTACTTCCCAGAATACCATCCTTCCTAAACCCAAGAAATTGCCTTTTTCAGAGTTTATTTCTCTTGTGCACTGCTGAACATGTGTATCCCCAAACCTTCATAAAGAATCAGCTAGAGTTGTCATGATAAAGTCAGTACACACAAAAAAGCTTCTTATACATACTTGTCTTAAACAGTGTGTAGAGCTTTTTTTTTTTTTTTTTAAACACACATTTGACCATCTTAAATCAAGAAAATTGCATATTTCTGTTCTGGTCTTTCTGGGCCAGATTTTTATACTGGTTTTCAGTAAATGTCTATGATATTTCATTATAGAGT
The DNA here is from genome assembly GCF_003265705.2 of Callorhinus ursinus. Taxonomy (NCBI): domain Eukaryota; kingdom Metazoa; phylum Chordata; class Mammalia; order Carnivora; family Otariidae; genus Callorhinus; species Callorhinus ursinus. The sequence goes on from NW_027397165.1 coordinate 722,940, forward strand.
CCCTTAGCTTAATACTGATACTGACTTGATACAGCATGAAGTTTCTAGTGCCACACACAGTATTTAGAAAACCTTTAGCCTGACTCATGTGGGATATAAACACAATGTTTACATATCTAACAAATGCATGTGAAATGTATAATTACACCTTAGGAATTTAAAAAATGGTCTGCAAAGAGTGAGCAGAGGCACCAGATCAGTGTTGTTATTGGTTCTTACACTGGTGAGATCATATATGAATTTTAAAAACATCTGCTTTCTGAGAATTCTTCATCACCAAATAGCAGCTGGGGATATGGGAGGAACTAAGGCATGCTGTTCTGTATCTGTCCAAATCATTACTTCTCTATTTTGTCTTTTTTTTCTTTTTCTCTTTTTTTTGGGGGGGTGGGGTTCAACACACTTTTTTAAAGGGTTGGGAATTGAAGATTTTCTCAAAGGCTTTCATGAATTTAGAGCATTCCAGCCAATATAATAAAATATGTTAAGAATGTAAAAAAAAAGAAATATGAGCAACTCTATGCTCACAAATTTGAGAAATGGTGCCAAGACCATTCAATGGAGAAAGGACAGACCCTTCACCAAATAGTGTTGGGGAAATGAGATCCACATCAAAAGAATGAAGTTCTTACACCATTTACAAAAATTATCTTAAAAGGAACCAAAGATCTTTTCTAAAAAATTTTTAAGAGATCTTATTTATTTATTTGTCAGAGAGAGAGCAAGAGAGACAGCACAAGCAGGGGGAGCAGCAAGCAGGAGAAGGGGCTGAGCAGGGAACCCGATGCAGGACTGGATCCCAGGACCCTGGGATCATGACTGAGCAGAAGGCAAACACTTAATTGACTGAGCCACCCAGGGGTCCCAAGGAAACAAAGGTCTAAACATACATGTAAAATGATAAAACTCAGAATAAAACATTGGTAAAAAGCTTCATGACATCAGATTTAGCAATGATTTCTTGGATATGACACCAGAAGTACAAGTAACAAAAGTAAAAACAGATAAATTGGACCCCATCAAACTTTTAAGAACTTCCATATATCAAAAAATACAATCAACAGAGTTAAAAAGCAACCTATGGAATGGGGGAAATATTTGCAAGTCATAGATCTGATAAGGGATTGATACCCAGAGTATATAAAGAACTTCTACAACTCAACAACACAAAAACCTATTTTTATTTTTTTATTTTTTTAAAGATTTTATTTATTTATTTGACAGAGAGAGACATAGCGAGAGCAGGAACACAAGCAGGGGGAGTGGGAGAGGGAGAAGCAGGCTTTCCGTGGAGCAGAGAGCCTGATGTGGGACTCGATCCCAGGACCCTGGGATCATGACCTGAGCCAAAGGCAGACACTTAATGACTGAGCCACCCAGGCACCCCAAAAACCCTATTTTTAAAATTGGCAAATGAATTGAGGAGACATTTCTTCAAAGAAGATATAAAAATGACCAATGAGCATATGAATAGATGCTCAATGTCACTAATCATTTGGGAAATGCAAATTCAAATTATAATAAGGTATCAGCTTATACCCATTAAGATTGCTACCATCAAAAAACCCCAAAAATAACAAATTTTGGCAAGGATGTAGAGAAATTGGACCCTGGAGCACTGCTGTTGTAAATGTAAAATGGTGTAGCCACTATGGAAAACAGTGTGGTGGTTCCCCAAAAAACTATAAGTAGAATTACCATATGTTCCAGCAATTCAACTCTGGGTATACACCCAAAAGAATTGAAAACAGGGTCTTGAGGACATATTTTTACTATGTTCATCACAGCATTAATCACAGTAGCCAAGAAGTGGAAGCAACAGTAGTGTCCACTGACAGAGGAATGAAGAAACAAAATGTGGCATATACATAAAATGAAATATTATTTAGCCTTACAAAGGAAGGAAATTCTTACACATGCTACAACATAGATGAATTTGAGGACATTACACTAAATGAAATGGGTGGTCACAAAAAGACAAATACTGTATGATTCTATTTATAGAGGTACCTTGACTAGTCAAATCCATATAGAGACAGAAAGGAGAATGGTGGCTCCCAGGGGCTAGGTGTAAGGAGTAATGGGAGTTGTTGTTTAATAAGTAGATATTTTAAGTTTTGCAAGATGAAAAACTCCTGCAAAATGGTTGCACAACAATGTGAATATATTTACACTACTGAACTGTACACTTAAAAATATTTAAAGTGGTAAATATGTTATGTGTATTTCACCACAATTTAAAAAACAATACCATGGAGACAAAATAAAATTGCTGGTTGATAAGGGTTTGGGGGGAGGGAGGGTGATGGAGCAAAAGTAATTTTTAGGGTAGCAAAAATATTTGGTTTAATACTGTAATGGTGGACACGTGTCATAATGCATTTGTCAAAACCCAGAGAATGCACAACACAGAATGAACCTAACATAAACTATAGAGTTTAGTGATTAGTAATATACCAATATCAACTTGTCAATTGTAACAAATGTACCACGCTAATGCAAGTTGTTAGTAATAGGGCAAACTGAGGGGAGATTGAGGAGGTGTGTGGGAACTCAGTACTTTCCACTCAATTTTTTGTAAACATACAACTGATTAAAAATAAAAGTATACTATTTTTAAAAATATCTTAGTTGCGATATCAAATTAAGATTCTGCAAAATGTTATAAATTGGGAAACTAAGCAAAATATATTTCTTAAAACTGAATGTGAATCTACAATTACCCCAATAAAAAAAATCTTTAAAAATAGCCACAAAAAGATGTGGAAAAAGTGAGAGAAAATAAAATGCAAAGACAAAGACAATCATTCAGGAGATACATCCAAATAATAGGAATTATAGAAAGAAAGAAGAACAAAAATAAAGAACAGGACGTATGAGTGAAACCATATGATAATTGTGTTTCTCTGATTGACTTATTTCACTTAGCATAATACCCTCCAGTTCCATCCATGTAGATATTCATCCTTTCTGATGGCTGAGTAATATTCCATTGTATATATGAACCACATCTTTATCCATTGAAGTAGGGGTTGGGGGTACTGAATGGGAAGAAATCAGAGAGGGAGACAAACCATGAAAGACTCTTGACTCTGGGAGACAAACTGAGGATTGCGGAAAAGGGAGGTGGGTAGGGGGATAGGGTAACTAGGTGATGGGCATTAAGGAGGGCATGTGATGTGATGAGCACTGGGTGTTATACTGAACTGATGAATCATTGAACATTATATCAAAAACCAATGATGTACTACACCTTTGCTAATTGAATTTAAATAAAAAAGAACAGAACATTAATAAATAAAATAATTTTTCAGAGTAGAGAGTTATGAGTCTTTAGATTAAAAGATCCTGCTCACCATGTGTCTATCAAAACACATGAGGGATAAAATATCCCACTACCGGGCCTACCATTGTGACATTTCAAAGCAGAACATAAATTTTTTAAAAAATTATAAGTTTTCAGAGGTGGGGAAACAGATTGCTAACAAAAGAATGAAAATAATAGAACACAACTTCTAATCAGCAACACTACACACTAAATGAAATACCTTCAAAACTTCAGAAGAAAAAATATTTTGAACATAGACTTCTAAAGCCAAACTATCATCCAAATATGAAGATAAAATAATGCTACATTTCAGACATGCAAAGACCCCAAATTTTACCTTTCTTAAGAAGTTACTTGAGGATGTTCTCCAATGAAATGCAGGATGTCTCAATCAGGATTCTTGGATGTCAGTAACAGAAACTCCAGTTAACTTAAGTAGAAAAGGGACTTATTACAAAGTTATAATGTAGTTCACAGAAGCCTGGAGATACAGAAGCCACAGCTAAGGCCACCCTGGGTGAACAGCCAAGTTAGAATGCTGCTACTGGTCCTGCTACCCCCACTGCTGCAACCCCTGGACATCATCCTACCACCACACACCACTAACGGATGAACTCTAAGTCTCCCGTCTGGTCCCAGTTATTTGTGGTCAACTTCGGCATTGTCTTACTCATGCTCTTCAATCTATGGCACGTTATTTTCCTCTGTTCATTCAAGGCCCCACTTTTGCTTTATTTCATTGTATTATTATTTTTCTCTTTCAGTTCCCATCCCCACTCCCATTCTACAGCCCACCTCAGTGAGCTACTTGAGTTTATTTCATGTTTATACACTTCCAATCCATCTTCCATATGTTTATTTAGATATATGCATACCCATGAAAATAGACAGGTTGTTTTATAAATACATAAATGGTGTTATGTTGTAAATCTCCTTCTGTTTTTACCTTTTCACTCAATGCTAGACTTTGGAGACCTATCTGTATGGCTATAGTAAATTTAGCTCATTTCTTTTTATTGTTTTATGTTTTCTATACTATAAATATACCACAGTTTGCTTATCTGGTCCCATAGTGTTGGACACATAGATTGCTCCCAATTCTTCACTACAACAAACAATGCTATAACAAACAACCTCAACTATATTTCCTTAAGGACCTGTGAGAGAATTTCTCTGGAAGATGTATTCAGGAGGACGATTGCTGGACTGTAGGCTCTACACATATTTAATTTCAGGAGGTATGGCCAAATTAATCTCTGGAATACCTGTATCAGTTTACACTGCCACCCACGGTTTTCCCTTTCCTCACATCTTCATCAGCATTGATAATATCTGAATTTCTACATATTGCCATTCTTGTAGTGATTTCTCACTGTTACTTTAATTTTCATTTCCCTATTTATTAGCAAACTTGAAAATCTCAATATATTCAACTTTACCTTCTGTAAATTACTCTCTGTATCCTATGCCTAGTTTCCTATTGGGTTTATTGTCTTCTTTTTTAGTTATTAATCTTTTGTCATTTTTGCACATTGCAAATATATTCTTCTAATCTATTATCCATCTAATGGTTTTTATATTCCTGTCTCCTTTGTGTTTATGACTCCAGATTCAAAGCCATAAGCAGAGTATTCAGCCCTTGCTGCCTGGTGGGCAGGGAAAGGAATTATCTGACCATCTTCAGTTTCCACAGTAGGAAGTGGGGTCTGCCTCCCACCAAGATTCAAATGAGGGGGGAGTCTTCCACAAAAGGATGAGGATTTAGATGTTAGTCAGTCACTAAGTTTCACGCCTTTGGTTGTTCAATATCCACATATACCCTTAGTCCCATATTTACACTAAAATGCTTCCACTTAATATAGTGCAAATATAACTCATATAACCAAAAAGTACACTTGTCTCCTCTCTAACTCTAACTAGGCACAGAGACTTAGACAAAATGAGAAGACAGAGAAACTTATCCCCACCCCCCCAAAAAAACAGAACAAGGCCATGACCAGAGATCTATGCAAAACAGATAAATGTAACATACATGATAGATAACTTAATGTAATGATGATAAAGATACTCACTGGACTTGAGAAAAGAGTGGAAGACATCAGTGAGACCCCTAACACAGGGATAAGGAATAACATAGCAGAGATAAATAAATGGAATGAGAAACATACTTGATAGAATGAACAGCAGGCTGGAGGAAGCAGAGGAAAGAATTAATGACCTAGAAGCCAGAGTAATGGAAAGTAGTCAAGTTGAATAAAAGAGGAAAAAAATAATTATGCAACATGAGAATAGACTTAGGGGACTCAGTGACTCCATCTCATGTAATCACATTCATATTATAGGAGTCCCAGAAGAGGAAGAGAGAGAAAAGGGAGTACATTTATTTGAAGAAATAATAGCTGAAAGCTTCCCTAATCTAGGGAAGGAAACAAATAACCAGATCCAGAAGGCAAAGAGAACCCCCAACAAAAATCAACAAAAGTGGATCCACATCAAGACATACTGTAATTAAAATGGCAAAATGTACTGATGAAGGAAAAAAATTTTAAAGCATCAAGACAAAAGAAGGCAGTTACATACAAGGGAAAGCCCATAAGGCTAGTAGGGAATTTCTCAGCAGAAAGTTATAAGCCAGAAGAAAGTGGCATGATAGGTTCAAAATGCTGAATGGGAAAAATCTGCAGCCAAGAATACCCAGCAAGGCTATCATTCAGAATGGATGGAAAGATAAAGAGTTCCCCAGACAAGCAAAAAACTAAAGGATTTCACGATAACAAAGCCAGCCCTGTAAGAAATATTACTGGGGACTTGAGTGGAAAGGGGAGACCAAAAGTGACCATATGAAAGTAGGAAGCGCAAAAGCAGTAAAAATGAATATTTCTGTAAAAATTAGTGAAAGAAATCACAAATAAAAGGATGTAAAATATGATGCCATACACCTAAAATGTGGGGAGGTGAGGAGTAAAGAATTGGTTAAAACATACATGACCATCAAACTCAACATCTAAAAACCAAATAATCCTGTCAAGAAATGGGCAGAAAACATGAAGAGACATTTCTCCAAAGAAGACATACAAATGGCCAACAGACACATGAAAAAATGCTCAACATCACTTAGCATCAGGGAAATACAAAAAAACCCCACAGTGAGATATCACCTCACACCCATCACAGTGGCTGAAATTAATAAGTCAGGAAACAGGTGTTGGTGAGGATGTGGAGAAAGGGGAACCCTCTTACACTGTTGGTGGGAATGCAAGCTGGAACAGCCACTCTGGAAAATAGTATGGAGGTTCCTCAAGAAGTTAAAAATAAAACTACCCTATGATCTAGCAATTGTGCTACTAGGTATTTATCCAAAGGATACAAACATAGTGATTTGAAAGGTCACATGCACCCCAATGTTTATAGCAGCAGTGTTTACTGCCAAAATACAGGAAGAGCCCAGGTGTGCATTGTCAGATGAATGGATAAAGATGTGATATATATATATATATATGAATATTACTCAGCCTATATATATATTACTCAGTCTTTCCCTCTCTCTCTCTATATATATACGTATATATATATGTATGTATATGTATATATATAGGAATATTACTCAGCCATCAAAAAGAATGAAATCTTGCCATTTGCAATCACATGGATAGAACTAGAGCATATTATGCTAAGCAAAATAAGCCAGTCAGAGAAAGACAAATATGATTTCACTCATATGTGGAATTTAAGAAACAAAATGGATGAATATAGGGGAAGGGAAGGAAAAACAAAATGAGATGAAATCAGAGATGGAGACAAACCCTAAGAGATTCTTAACTATAGTAAACAGACTGTGGGTTGCTGGAGGGGAGGGGTGTGGGGATGAGGTAACTGGGTGATGGGCGTTAAAGAGGGCACTTGATATAATAAGCAGTGGGTGTTATATGCAACTGATGAGTCACTAAACCCTACCTCTGAAACTAATATTACACTATATGTTAATTAATTGATTTTAAATAAATATAAAAATAAAAACAAAATTTAAAAAACTTACATGACCATCAACCTAATGTAGACCACTGTATGCAGAAGATGTTATATACAAACCTAATTATAAACACATATCAAGAACCACTAATAGATATACAAAGAATGAAGAGAAAGAAATCTAAATATATCACTAAATAAAACCAGAAAACCCTGATAGAGAGAAAGAGAGGAAAAGATCAGAGAAAACTTTCAGGAACAACCAAAATCTTATGAAATCAACGTACAGAAATCTGTTGCATTTCTATATACCAATAATGAAGTGCCAAATGAGAAATTAAGGAATTGATCCCATTTACAATTGCACCAAAAACAAAAAAGATACCTAGGAATAAACCTAACCAAAGAGGTAAAAGGCCTATACTCTGAAAACTATAAAACACTGATGAAAGAAATTGAAGATGACACAAAGAAATGGAAAAACATTCCATGCTCATGGATTGGAAGAACAAATATTGTTAAAAGGTCTGTATTATCCAAACCAATCAACACATGTAATGTAATCCCTATTAAAATAACACCAGCATTTTTTTCACAGAGCTAGAACAAACAATCCTAAAAATCTGTATGACCAAAGACCCTGAATAGCCAAAGCAATATTGAAAAAGAAAAGCAAAGCTGGAGGCATCACAATTCCAGACTTCAAATTATATTACAAAGCTATAGTGATCAAGATACTATGGAGCTGGCACAAAAATAAACACATAGATCAATAGGACAGAATAGAAAACCCAGAAATAAGCTCTAAGCTACACAGTCAATTAACCTTCAACAAATTAGGAAAGACTATGAAGTGGGAAAAAGACAGTCTCTTCAATAAATGGTGTTGGGAAAAATGCAAAAGTATGGAACCTGAACACTTTCTTACACTATACACAAAAATAAATTCAAAATGGATGAAAGACCCAAATGTGAGACAGGAAACCATTAAAATCCTAGAGGAGAACATAGGAAGTAACCTCTTCGACATTGGCCATAGCAACTTCTTATTAGATATGTCTCCTGAGGCAAGGGAAACAAAAGCAAAAATAAACTATTGGGATTTCATCAAAATAAAAAGCTTCTTCACAGCAAAGGAAACAGTCCACAAAACTAAAAGGCAACCTATGGAAGGGGTGAAATCAGAGGGGGATACAAACCATGAGAGACTATGGACTCCAAGAAACAAACTGAGGGTTTTAGAGGGGTGGGGGTGGGAGTATGGGTTAGCCCAGTGATGGGTATTAAGGAGGGCATGTATTGCATGGAGCACTGGGTGTCATACGCAAACAATGAATCATGGAACATTACACCCAAAACTAATGATGTAATATATGGTGATTAACATAACAATAAAAAATTAAAAAAACTAATGATGTACTGTATGGTGACTAACATAACATAATAAAAAAATAAGAAAAAAAGGCAACCTATGGAATGGGAGAATATATTTGCAAATGACATATTTGATAAAGGGTTAGTATCCAAAATACATAAAGAACTTATGAAACTCAACACCCAGGAAACAAATAATCCAGTTAAGAAATGGGCAGAAGAAAAGAATAGACATTTTTCCAAGGAAGACATACAGATAGCTAACAGACACGTGAAAAGATGCTCTACATCACTCATCATCAGGGAAATACCAATCAAAACTACAATGAGATATCACTTCACACATGTCAGAATGGCTAAAATTAACAACACAGGAAACAACAGGTGCTGGTGAGGATTTGAAGCAAAGGGAACCCTCTTACACTGTTGGTGGGAATGCTAACTAGTGCAGCAATGCTGGAAAACAGTATGGATTTTCCTGAAAAAGTTAAAAATACCCTACCCTATGATCCAGCAATTGTACTAGTAGGTATTTACACAAAGGATAAATAATGATTCAAAGGGACACATGCACCATGTTGTTTATAGCAGCATTATCAACAATAGCCAAATTATGGAAAGAGCCCAAATGTCCATCGACTGATGAATGGATAAAGAAGTTATATGCAATGGAATGTTACTCAGCCATAAAAAAGAATGTAATCTTCTCCTTTGCAACAACATGGATGGAGCTAGGGTATATTATACTAAATGAAACAAGTCAGACAGAGAAGGACGAATGCCATATGATTTCACTCATATGTGGAATTCAAGAAATGAAACAGATTGAACACGGGGGGAAAAGAGAGGCAAACCATAAAACAGACTCTTATCTATAGAGAAAAAAAACAAAGTTGCTGGAGGAGAGGTGCATGGGGGATGGGCTAAATGAGTGATGGATATTAAGGAGGGCACTTGTGATGAGCACTGGGTTTATATTTAAGTGATGAATCACTAAATTCTACTCCTGAAACTAATATTACACTGTATGTTTAATAACCTGAATTTAAATAAAAACCTGAAACAAAAAAAGAATGAAATCTTTTCATTTATAACCATGTGGGTTGAGGTAGACAGTATTACACTAAGCAAAATAAGTCAGTCAGAGAAAGACAAATACCAAGTAATTTCCCCCATATGTGGAATTTAAGAAACAAGTGATCATAGAGGAAAAAAGAGAGAGGCAAACCAAGAAACAGATTCCTAACTATTGAGTACAAACTAATGGTTACCAGAGGGTAGGTGGGAAGGTGGCTTAAATAGGTGATGGGGATTAAGGAGTTCACTTGTGATGAGCACTGGGTGTTGTATGTAAGTGTTGAATCACTAAATTGTACATCTGAAACTAATGTTACACTATATGTAAACTAAGAAACTGAAAAAAGAAGAAAACAGAAAATAAGTAATAAAATGACACTAAATACATATCTGTCAATATTTACTTTGAATATAAATGGACTAAACACTCTAATCAAAGACATAGGGTCACAGAATGGATAAAGAAACAAGACCCATCTATACGCTGTCGACATGAGACTCATTTTACACCTAAAGGCACCTACAGATTGTTAGGGAGTGGATAGAGAAACATTTATCATGCAAATATATGTGAAAAGAAATCCAGAGTAGCAATACTTATATCAGAGAAAATAGACTTTAAAATCAAAGACTGTAAAAAGAGATGAACAAGGATACTTTATAATAATAAGGGAACAATCCAACAAGAAGACCTAACAATTGTAAATATTTATGAACCCAATATAAGAGAACCCAAATACATAAGACTGTTAACAACAAACATAAAGGAACTATTTGATAATAATACAATAATACTAGGGGACATTAACACCACTAGAATGCAAACTAGTGCAGCCACTCTGAAAAAAACAGAATGGAGGTTCCTCAAAAAGTTAAAAATAGGACTACCCAATGACCCAGCAATTGCACTACTGGGTATCCAAAGGATACAAAAATAACAATTTGAAGGGACACATGCACCCCCAATGTTTATTCTTTTTTAATTTTTAAAGATTTTATTTATTTATATGAAAGAGAGAGACAGAGATAGCAACAGAGAGCACAAGCAAGGAGGAGAGGGAGAAGCAGGCTCCCCGCTAAGCTGGGAACCCCATGGGGGCCTCAATCCTGGGACCATGACCTGAGCTGAAGGCAAATGCTTAACTGACTGAGCTACCCAGGCGCCCCACCCCCAATGTTTATAGCAGTAATGTCCATAGTAGCCAAAATATGGAAAGAGCCCAGATGTGCATTGACAGATGAATGGATAAAGATGTGGTGTATATATATATATATAATGGAATATTACTCAGCCATCAAAAAGAATGAAATCTTGTCATTTGCAATGATGCGGATGGAACTGGAGGATATTATGCTAAGCAAAATAGGTCTGTCATAGAAAGACAAATACCGTATGATTTCATTCATCTGTGGAGTTTAAGAAACAAAATAGATGAAATAGGGGAAGGGAAGGAAAAACAAAATAAGAAAAAAAGAGGGAACAAACCATAAGAGACTCTTAACTGTTAGAAACAAACTGAGAGTTGCTGGAGGGAAAGTGGAGGGAGGGTGGGATAATTGGGTGATGGGCATTAAAGAGGACACTTGATGTAATGAGCACTGGGTGTTATATGCAACTGAAGAATCACTAAATTCTACCCCTGAAACTAATAATACACTGTATGTTAACTAAACTGAATTTAAATTAAAAAATTTAAAAAAATGATTCCACCAAGAAATTACTAGAACTGATAAATTCGATGAAGTTGTAGAACACAAAATCAATATGCAGAAATCTGTTGCATTTCTATAAACTAATAATGAAGCAGCAGAAAGAGAAATTAAGAAAATAATCACATTTACAATTGTGACAAAAATAATAAGATACCTGGGAAGAAACTTAACCAAACAGATGAAAACAAGTATACAAAGAACTTGTACTCTGAAAACTATAAAACATTGATGAAAACTATAAAACATGTGGGGCTTGATTTCACAACACTGAAGATGACACAAAGAAATGGAAAGACATTTCATGCTTCTGGATTGGAAGAACAATTATTGTTAAAATATCTATGCCACCTGAAACTAATATGACAGTGTATGTTAACTAACTAGAATTAAAATTAAATTAAATTAAATTTAAAAAAGAAATCATATGGTAATTGTCTTCCTCTGATTGACCTGATTTGTTTAGAATTATACTCTCTAGGTCCATCCATGTCCTTGCAAATGATAAGATTTCATTCTTTTTAATGGCTGAATAATATTCCATTATATATATATAAATCTCACATATTATTCATCATAGCACATATTCATATTCCATTTTATTTATATATAAATCTCACATATTCTTTATCCATTCATCAGTTGATGGACACTTGGGGTCTTTCCATAATTTGGCTATTGTAGATAATGCTTCTATACATCAGGCTGCATGTATCCCTTTGAATTAGTATTTTTGTATTCTTTGGGTAAATACTTAATAGTGTAACTACTGGATCATAGGGTAGTTCTAATTTTAACATTTTGAGGAATCTACACTGTTTTCCATAGTGGCTGCACCAGTTTGCATTCTCACCAACGTGTGCAAAAGTGTTCCCCTGTCTCCACATCCTGGCCAACACCTGTTGTTTCTTGTATTGTTGATTTTAGCCATTCTGACAGGTGTGAGGTGGTAGCTCTTTGTAGTTTTTTTTAAAGATTTATTTATTTTAGAGAGAGAGAGAGAGCGAGTTGGGGAGGGGCAGAGAGAGAGGGAGAGGGAGACTCTCAAACAGACTCCCCACTGAGCGTGGAGCCCCATGTGTGGCTCAATTTCACAACACTGAGATCATGATCTGAGCCAAAATTAAGAGTGGGACGCCCAACTGACTGAGCCACCCAGGCACTCCTCACTGTAGTTTTGATATGCATTTCCCAGATGTTGAGTTATGTTGAGCATCTTTTCATGTGTCTGTTGGCCATCTGTATGTCTTCTGTGGAGAAATGTCTATTCATGTTTTCTTCCCATTTTTATTTTTTTAAAGATTTTATTTATTTACTTGACAGAGACAGAGATAGCGAGAGCAGGGACACAAGCAGGGGGAGTGGGAGAGGGAGAAGCAGGCTTCCCGCGGAGCAGGGAGCCTGATGTGAGACTTGATCCCAGGACCCTGGGATCATGACCTGAGCTGAAGGCAGATGCTTAACGACTGAGCCACCCAGGTGCCCCTCTTCTTCCCATTTTTAACTGGATTATTCAGTTTTGGGGTGTTGAGTTCTATTAGTTCTTTGTATATTTTGGATAAAACTTTTTATCAGATATGTTATTTGAAAATATCCCATTCGTTACATTGTCTTTTACTTTTGTCGATTGTTTCCTTCACTGTGCAGAAGCTTTTTATTTTAATATAGTCCCTATCGTTTATTTTTGCTTTTATTTCCCTTGCCTCAGGAGACACAGCTAGAAAAATGTTGCTATGGCCAATGTCAGAGACTTACTGCCTGTGTTCTCTTCTAGGATTTTTATGGCTTCAGGTTGCAGATTTAGGTCTTCAATCCATTTTTAATTTATTTTTGTATATGGTTTAAGAAAGTGGTCAAGTTTCATTCTTTTGCATGTTGCTGTCCAGTTTTTCTTCAACAGGTGGGTTGAAGAGACTGTCTTTTTTCCCATTGCATATTCTTTCCTGCTTTGTCAAAGATTAATTTACCATATAGTTCTGGGTTCATTTCTGGGTTTTCTACTCTGTTCCATTGATCTGTGTGCTTGTTTTGTGCAGTACCATACTGTTTTGATCACTACAGCTTTGTAATATAACTTGAAGTCTGGAATTTGATGTCTTGCTTGGCTTTTTCAAGTTTGCTTTGGTTATTCAGGGTCTTTTGTGGTTCTGTACAAATTTTAGGATTGCTTGTTCTAGTTCTGTGAAAAATGCTGTTGGTATTTTGTTAGGGATGCATTAAATGTGTAAATTGCTTTGTGTAGTATGGACATTTTAAATGATATTTGTTCTAATCCATGAGCATGGAATGTTTTTCGATTTCTTTGTGTCATCTTCAATTTCTTTCATCAGTGTTTTATAGTTTTCAGAGTAATGTTCTTTCACCTCCTTGGTTAAGTTTATTCCTAGATATTTTATTTTTGGTTCAATTGTAAATGGTTGTTGCTTTCATAATTTCTCTTTTTTTGCTTCATTATTAATCTATGGAAATACAGCAGATTTCTGTACATAGATCTTGTATCCTGTGATTTACTGAATTCATTTATCAGTTCTAGTAGTTTTTTGGTGGAGACTTTAGGGTTTTCTGTATAGAGTATCATGTCATCTGCAAATAGTGAACATTTTACTTCTTCCTTACCAATTTATTTCTTTTCCTTGTCTGATTGCTGTGGCTAGGACTTCCAGTAGCATGTTGAATAAAAGTTGCAACAGTGGACATTCTTGTCTTACTCCTGACCTTAAGGGTAAAGCTGTCTGTTTTTCCTCATTGAGTATGATGTTCACTGTGGGTTTTTCATATATCATCTTTATTATGTTGAAGTGTGTTCCCTCTAAACCTACTTTATTGAGGGTTTTTATTATGAATGGATGTTGTACTTTGTCAAATGCTTTTTCTGTGTCTATTGAAATGATCATATGTTTTTTATCCTTTTGCTTATTGATGTGATGTGATTTGCAAATATTGAACCACCTTTCCATCCTGGGAATAAATTCCACTTGATTGTGGTCAATGTTTTTTTTTTTAATATATTGTTGGATTCAGTTTGCCAATATTTTGTTGAGGATTTTGCATCTATGTTCATGAAAGATATTGGCCTGTATTTCTTTTTTTGGTAGTGTCTTTATCTGGTTTTGGTATCAGGGTAATGCAGGCTTTATAGAATGAATTGGGAAGTTTTCCTTCCTTTTCTATTTTTTGGAATAGTTGGAGAAGAATAGGTATTAACTCTTCTTTAAATGCTTGGTAGAATTCCCCTGTGAGGCTGTCTGTTTCTGCACTTTTGTTTGTTGGGAGGTTTTTGATTACTGATTTAATTTCATTGCTGGTAATTGGCCTGTTCACATTTTCTATTTCTTCCTGCTTGAGTTTTGGGATGCTATAGGTTTCTAAGAATTTTTCCATTTCTTCTAGGTTTTACAATTTATAGCATACAGTTTTTCATGATATTCTTTTATAATCCTTTGTATGTCTGTGGTGTTGATTGTTAGTTCTCCTCTTTCTTTTCTTTTTTGTTTATTTGAATCCTCTCACTCTCTTTTGAGAGAGATACATTTTTCTGGCTAAAGTTTTATGAATTTTGTTTATTTTATCAAAGAAGCAGCTCCTGTTTTCATTTATCTGTTAATTTTTTTGTTTCTTTATCATTTATTTCTGCTATAATGTTTAATATTTCCTTCCTTCTACTGGTTTTGGGTTTAGTTTGCTGTTCTCTTTCTAGCTCCTTTAGGGGTAAGTTTAGGTTGTTTGTATGAGATGTTTTTTGCTTCTTGAAGTAGGCCTGTGTTGCTATAAACTTCCCTCTTAGAACCACTTTTGCTGCATTCCAAAGATTTTGGACCATAGTTTTGTCATTTTCATTTGTCTACGTGTAAGTTTTGATTTCCTCCTTGATTTCTTTGTTGACCCATTAATTGTTTAGTAGCATGTTATTTAACTTCCAGGTATTTGTGCTCTTTCCAGATTTTTTTCTTGTGGTTGATTTCTAGTTTCATAGTGTTGTGGCCAGAAAAGATGCATGGAATGACTTTGATCTTTTTTAATTTGTTCAGATTTGTTTTGTGGATTTATAAGTGATCTCTTCTGGAGAATGTCCCATGTGAACTTGAAAAGAATGTGTATTCTGCTGTTAGGATGGCATGTTATAAATATATCTGTTAAATCTATCTGTTCCAGTGTACCATTCAAAGCCATTCTTTCCTTGTTGACTTTCTGTTTGGATGATCTGTGCATTATTGTAAGTGGGGTGTTGAATTCCCCTACTATTATAACTATAGGTTACTTCCTTTATGTTTAATTACTTTAAGTATTTGGTTGCTCCCATTTTGGGTGCATAAATATTTAGAATTGTTCTATCCTTTTGTTAGATTGTCCCCTTAGTGATTATGTAGTGTCCTTACTTTCTTGTTACTGTTTTAAAGTCTATTTTGTCCCATATACATATTGCTACCCTGGCTTTCTTTTGACATCCATTTGTATGGATGTCATCACTTCACTTTCAATATGTAGGTTCTTTAGGTCTGGGATGAGTTTCTTGTAGGCAGCATATAGACAGGACTTATTTTTTTTTATCCATTCTTTCATCCTATGTCTTTTGACTAGAGTGTTTAGTCCATTTACATTCAAAGTAATTATTGATAGGTATGTGTTACTTGCTTTATGGTTGTTTTTGCAGTTTTTCTCCATTCCTTTCTTCTCTTGTTCTCTCATGATTAGTTGGCTTTCTTTAGTGATATTCTTGGATTTCTTTCTTTTCATTTTTTGCACATAGATTACTGCTTTTTTGATTTGTGGTTATCATTTGGCTGGTATTAACATCTTCTGTATATAGCAGTCTATATTAAGTTGATGGTCCCTTACCTTTGAACCCATTCTTTACTCCTCTCCTCCTCACATTTTAGGTGTATGGTATCATACTTTACATCCTTTTATTTTGAGAATCCCTTGACTGATTTTTACAGATATACTTATTGCTCTTCTGCTTCCTACTTTCCTTACTCTTGCTTGTGTTCTTTCCTTTCACTCAAAGAGTCCCCTTTAACATTTCTTGTAGAGCTGGTTTAGTGGTCATGAAATAATTTAAGTTTTGTTTGTCTGGGAAACTCTTTATCTCTCCTTCTATTCTGAATGATAGCCTTGCTGGTTAGAATATTATTGGCTGCAGATTTTTCCGTTTCAGCAGTTTGAATATATCTTGCCATTTTCTTCTGGCCTGCAAAGTTTCTGCTGAAAAATCAGCTGATAGCCTCATGACATTTTGCTTGTATTTAACTGTTTCCTCTTTCTGCTTTATTTTTATTTTTTAAAAGATTTATTTGGGGGCACTTGGGTGGCTCAGTCGTTAAGCGTCTGCCTTCGGCTCAGGTCATGGTACCAGGGTCCTGGAATCGAGCCTTACATCAGGCTCTTTGCTCAGCAGGGAGCCTGCTTCTCCCTCTCCCACTCCCCCTGCTTGTGCTCTCTCTCTCACTGTGTCTCTCTCTGTCAAATAAATAAATAAAATCTTTAAAAAAATAAATAAATAAAAGATTTATTTATTTGAGAGAGAGAGCATGAGTGGGAGGAGGGGCAGAAAGAGAGAGAGAGGAAACCCTGTATCACGCTCCACACTCAGTGGGCAGTTTGCTTCTTCCTCTCTCTCTCTCTCTCTCTCTCTCTCTCTGCTTTTAAAATTCTCTTTATCACTACTTTTTGCTGTCTTAATTTCTGTGTCCTGGTGTGGACCTGACCTCCTTGTGTTGATTTTGTTAGGGTTTTTTTTTGTGTGTGTGTGTGCTTCCTGGATCTGGTTGTTTCTCATTCCCCAGATTTGGGACATTTTAGGCTATTGTTTCTTCAAATAAATTTTCTGTCCCCTTTTCTTTCTCTCACTGGACCTTAGTAGAGGCTGATATATTTTTTCAATATGAAGAACTTTAAGCATTTTTTGTGAGGCAGATTAAATGGTGATGAACTCCACAGTTTTTGTTCATCTGAGACATTACCTCTCATTCCTTTTTAATGGATGATTTTGCCAGGTATAGTGTTCTTGGTTGGCTTTTTTTCTTTCAGCATTTCGAATATATCATCCCACTCTTTCTTGGCCTGCAATTACTGCTGAGAAATCTGTTGACTGTCTTATGAGGGAGCTGGCTGATATACCGGAAGTTACTTTTCTCTTCCTACTTTCAGAATTCTCTTTGTCCTTGACATTTGACAATTTTATTATAATGTTTCTTAGTGTATTCCTCTTTAGTTAATTATGTTTGGAGATCTTTGAACTTCATGAATCTGGATATCTATTTCCCTCCTATGATTTAGGAAGTTTTAAACCCAGAACAGTTTTCCTGATTTCATTGAGTTGTCTTGAGGTTTGCTGTTTCCATGAAACAATTTTGAATTCTTTATCAGTCTACTTGTAGAACTCTATTTCTTTGGATTCAGTTCCTGGAAACTTCTTGTATTTATTTGATGGTGTCATGCTTCCTTAATTTTTTGTTGTTTTGGTAGTCTTGCACTTATGTCTGCACATTTGAGGGACTAGTCACCTTTTATGGACTTTACAAGCTGGTTTCAGTGGGAAAAGACTTTCATCTACTTAAGAGAGTCCTGGCTGGGTAGAATTTGGCAGTTCTGGCTCCTAAGGGATGTAGCAGTGGTTCTGGGTATGGGGAGGGTGCAACAGCAATAGTCTCTATGGAGCTGCATCATCTAAGGTCAGGGTCACTGAAGACTATGGGTTTTCTCTGCAGCCAAAGCTGCAAGTATCCATGGCAGCAGTGAAGGCTCTTAGAAAGTTTCTCAGTCACAAAGGCTCTTATGGTTTTTGTGTCCTTCTTTTCCACTGCTGGAGGAAATCATGTCAGAGGGGATCTCACTTGGCATCAGGTTTGGTACAAGGGTGCACAACAGTACTGTGATCCAGGAAATGTGCATACTTGTGGTAGTGGTGATGATGTCTGGTATATGAGGTGCGGTCACATGTGGAACTTCCATGAAGCTGAGGTCTTGAGTTTGAGAGCCTGCAGGATACCTGAAATTGTGATGGAGGCACAGATGTATTCATTGTGGTGGTGGTGCCAATGTCTGAGGCACAGGCACTTGCTGAATGACCGTGGAGCTGGGGTTTGGGGCATGCATATGGTTATAGGAGGGAGTGTCATCTCTAGTCCCAGGGAGCAGAGCTGTGGAGGCTCTGGCCTGTGAGGTAGGTCTTGAATCAAGCAGATCCTTGGCAACAACTTTTAGGGGGCAGGGGCGCAGTGGCAGTTTCCTCCCTCCATGTGTGTGGGTGTGCAGCAGAATGGACTCCAGGCAGTTGTGTCAGCTGGGTTCAGTGGTGATGGAGACTGGGTTTTTGGTGGTGAAAACTGTGGGTGTGAATGGTGGTGATGACAGTTGCTGGCCTTCTCATGCTTTCCTTTTCCCACACTGGGAGAACTCAGACTGAGGGGATCCCTCTTGGAATCAAGCTGTGCTGGACTGAGGGATGGGGTTATATAAACAAAGTGTTCCCTAGGCTTTTCTATGCAGCTTTCCTTGGTTCTGTGTTCCACAGGGTTTCTGCCCCTCTGCTATTGTATTCTGGAGCTCTCCAGAGATATTTTTGTCAGTATGCAGTTGTTTATTCATTGTTTTTGTTGTTTTTGTGGGACATTGGGACCTCCTAGTCTGCCATCTTGTTAACATCACTCCTTCTTTAATACTTTTGGTCCTTTAAATAACTTCCTAAATAATCTCCTTGTCTCCATCATACCCTAAAAAATGCATTCATTTATGCATTTGTTCTTTCAAAAATTACTTATTGGGGGACTCTTTTGTGTCAAGCACTGTGCTTTTTGCTGAGGTTATACCAATAGCAAGATAACCCCAGGTCCATCCCTGTGGTGTTTACAGGTTATTCAGATTACAGGTTATTCAGAGACAAAATAAACAAATTAGTACACTGTGAGAGGGAGACTATAGGCATGGGAACATAAGCATGAGCATCTAAGCTAATCCATTTCCACACTGACAAAAAGAAGTTTGTTAAATTCACATCTGATCTGGAGTCTCTCCTGTTTAAAACCATTCCGTGGGTTCCACACTGCCTTCATGCTAGTTTCTAAACCTGGCTATACCTTAAAATCATGTGCTGACCTTTATAAGCACTCAAGATTCTGAAGTCCCATCCCAGAGTTACTGAAACTGAATTTTTAGAGGTTGGGGCCCAGGGTTCCCCATGCGTTTCCAGTGTGCAGGCACTTTGGGAACTACACTGTCCCATGAGATAAATATGATCTCTGTAGCCAGGCTCATGACATTCTTCAAGTCTATTTCCTGACTACATTTTTAGTTTTGTTTCTTACTGCTCTTCCCCCACCCCAGGAAATTTTATGTTTAAATATTTCTGAACTGCTTTGCTGTTTCTTGCCTTAAGGTTTTTGTGCATACTATTCACACTACCTGGAAATTCCTTCCACTTTCTCCTCAATTGGCTAATTCTTACCAGTCTCCCAAGACTCAGTTCAGGTGTCACCTCCTAGACTAAGAGATGCTTTTTCCAAGGCTCTAAAATAGATCTCAAACTTCCAATCTAAGCTAGATGCTCCTCCTTTTTCCATGCTTCTCTCAGAGTACTGATCACACTGCATGATTAATGGCTATTTTATGAATTGCCAACTAGTGAGCTCCTCAAAGGTGGGAAAAAATTTGACTCGTGTTTGTGTTCCTGGTGCCCAACACAATTCCCAGAGTGAAGTGCCCAATTAAAGGTAAACACTATCATAGAGTACTCTTCAACTCCCTAGACCAAGGCTACTGAGTCCAGAGTATAAGAGAGTCAATCAACCTAGTGCCCTCCAACAAACCCTAGGAATTCTATTCAGATCCGGATTGCTCTTGGAACACACCATGGTGTCTGCTCTCTTCTGAGCACAGCATTCACTAAGCACGTGTTACCTTGTGATGATAGGAGGCAGTGTGGCACAGTGGGAAAGCACTGGGTAAGTACAGAGAGCTTCTGGTTGAAGTCTAGGCTCTGTCACTGAACTACAGTGATCTCAAACAACTCATCCCATCCCTTGATCTTCAGGACCTCTGTCCTCAAAACTCCTTTGTAGCACTTGTGTTCCTGTGAGCCAGGCCCTTAGCCCAAGCCATCTCATCTAACCCTTTCCACCCTGTTAATTAAGGATTAGTTATCCAGATTATTATCTGCACCTACTGAATTAGATTTCCAGGACTGAGACTAGAGCAATTTGTTCATTTCTTTGATTGGCTCACAATATTAAATTTTTGTATTGGCATAAAATATGTGTAACCAAAATTTACCATTTTAACCATTTTTAGATGCGTAGTTCAGTGTCATTATGCGTATTTGCATTGTTGTGCAACCATCACCAACATCCATCTCAAGAACTTTTCCATTTTTCCAAACTGAAATTCTGTACCCATTAAATGGTAACACCCCATTCTCCCCTCCCCCCAGCCCTGGAAACCACCACTCTATTTTCTGTCTCTATGAATTTGACCACTCTATTGTATGAGTGGAATCATACAATATTTGTCTTATTGTGTCTGGCTTATTTTGCTTACCATAATGTCTTCAAAGTTAATCTATTTTGTAGAATTTGTTAAATTTCATTTTTTAAAAAAATGTTGAATAATATTTGTATTAGGGTTCTCAGAGAACAAAGTAGATTATATATATTATATATATAAATGTGTATATTAGAGATGTGTATATTAGAAAGAGAGAGATTATGAGGAATTAGCTCATGTGATTATAGTGGTTGAGAAATCCCACAATCTCCTATCTATAAACTGGAGACCCAGGAAAGCTAGTGGTGTAATTCAGTCTGAGTCTGAAAGCCTGAGAACCAGAGAAGACAATGGTGTTAATTCCTGTCCAAGAGCAGAATAAGATAAAATGAGATGTAGCAACTCAAGTAGTGAAGCAGAAAAAAGGGGTAAATTTCTCCTTTCTCCACCTTTTGTTCTATTCTTGCCCTCAATGGATTGGATGATGCCCACCCACATTAGGGAGGGGAATCTACTTTACTCAGTCCATGGATTAAAATGCGAACATCATCTAGAAACACCTTCACAGATATGCCTAGAAATAATGTTTAATCTGGGCACCCCATGGCCAATCAAGATGACACATAAAATTAACCATCACAATATTACATTGTGTGTATGTGCCACTTTTTATTTAGCCATTGTTCTGTCAAGGAATATTTGGGTTGTTTACATCTTAGGCTATAATGAATAATGTTGCTAGAACCTTGTTGTACAAATATCTTGTCCAGGCTCTGCTTTCAATTATTTTGGGTATTCACCCAGAAGTGCTATTGCTGGATAGTATGGTAATTCTATTTTTAATTGTTTGAGGAATATCCATACTATGTTTCATAGTGGCTGCATCTATTTACATTCCCACCAGCAGTGCACAAGTGTTCCAGTTTCTCTACATGCTTGTCAACAGTTGATATTATCCTTTTTTTTTTTAATAATGAGCATTGTAAATGGCTGTAAGGTGATATCTCATTGTTTTCCCAGATGATTAGTGATGTTGAGCATGTTTTCATATGCTTATTGGCCATTTGTCTATCTTCTTTGGAAAAATGTCTTTTCATACCCTTTCCCCAGTTTTGAATTCGGTTTTTGTTATTGAGCTCTAAAAGTTCTTTATATTTTTTAGGCATTAATCTCTTATAAGATATGTGATTTGCAAATATTTTTCCATTTCTCTGAGTTGCATTTTCACTCTTTTGGTAGTGTACTTTGACACGCAAAAGTATTTTTTTCTTTTTCAAGTTTTTATTTAAATTCTGGCTGGTTAACACATAGTTTACTATTAGTTTCAAATGTAAAATGTAGTGATTCATCAATTACATAGAACACCCAGTGCTCATCACTAGTAGTGCCCTCTTTAACTCCTCACCCATTTAATCCATTCTCCTGCTCACCTCCCCTCCAGTAACCATCAGTTTCTTCTCCATAGTTAAGAGTCTGTTTCCTGGTTTGCCTCTCTTGTTTTCATATGTTCATGTTTCATTTCTAAAACTCCAAATATGAGTGAAATTATATGGTATTTGTCTTTCTCTGACTGACTTACTTTGTTTAGCGTAATACTCTCTAGCCCCATCCATGTTGTTGCAAATGGTAAGATTTCATTCTTTTTTTTATGGCTGGGTAATATTCCATTGTGTATATATACACCATGTCTTCTTTATCCATTCATCAGTCAGTGGACATTTGGACCCTCTCCATAATTTGGCTATTGTTGGTAATGCTTCTATAAACATCAAAGTGAATGTATCCCTTTGAATCGCTATTTTTTTATCCTTTTGTAAATAGTAGTGCAATTGCTGGATCATAGGGTAAGGTATTTCTAACTTTTTCAGGAACCTCCATTTTGTTTTCCAGAGTCTCTGCACAAGTTTGCATTCCCACCAACAGTGTAAGAAGGTTCCCCTTTCTTCAAATCCTCACCAACACCTGTGGTTTCGTGTGTTGTTAATTTTAGCCATTCTGACAAGTGTGAGGTGATATCTCATTGTAGTTTTGATTTGTATTTCCCTGATGATGAGTGATGTTGAGCATCTTTTCATATGTCTGTTGGCTATCTGTATGTCTTCTTTGGAAAAATGGCTATTCTTTTCTTCTGCCCATTTCTTAACTGGATTATTTGTTTCCTGGGTGTTGAGTTTCATAAGTTCTTTATGCATTTTGGATACGAACCCTTTATCAATATGTCACAATTTGCAAATATCCCTCCCATTCCATAGGTTCCATAGGTTGCCTTTAGTTTGATGAAAAATAGTTTATTTTTGCTTTTGCTTACCTTGCCTCAGGAGACATATCTAATAAGAATTTGCTATGGCCAATGTCGAAGAGATTACTGCCTATGTTCTCCTCTAGGATTTTAATGGTTTCCTGTCTCACATTTAGGTCTTTCATCATTTTGATCTTACTTTTGTGTATAGTGTTAGAAAGTGGTTGAGCTTCATTCATTTACATGTTGCTGCCCAGTTTTACCAATGCCATTTGTTGAAGAGACTGTTTCCCCCCCATTGGATATTCTTTCCTGTTTTGTCAAATATTAGTTGACCATATAGTTGTGGGTTTATTTCTGGGTTTTCTATTCTGTTCTATTGATATATGTGTCTGTTTTTATGCCAGTACCATAGTGTCTTGATCACTGTAGCTTTGTAATATAACTTGAAGTCCAAAACTGTGATGCCTCCAGGTCTGCTTTCCTTTTTCAAGATTGCTTGGGCTATTCAGGGTCTTTTGTGGTTCAGTACAAATTTTAGGATTATTTGTTCTAGCTCTGTGAAAAAATGCTGTTGGTATTTTGATAAGAATTATATTAAATGTGTACATTGCTTTGGGTAGTATAGACTAGTATTAACAATATTTGTTCTTCCAATTCATGAGCATGGAATGTTTTTCCATTTTTTTGTGTCATCTTCAATTTCTTTTATCAGTATTTTATAGTTTTCAGAGTACAGATCTTTTACCTCTGTGGTTAGGTTTAGTCCTAGGTATCTTTTGTTTTTTGGTGCAATTGTAAATGGAATCTGTTCCTTGATTTCTCTTTCTGCCGTTTCATTATTCATGTATCAACATGCAATGGATTTCTGTACATTGATTTTGTATGCTGTGACTTTAGGGAATTTGTTTTTCAGTTCTAGCAAGTTTTTGGTGGAGTCTTTTGGGTTTTCTTTCTTTTTTTAGATAGAAATATAATAATGTTTATTTTTTCATACTTATATGGTCAATTAATTTATTGCAAATGAACCAAGAATATACAATGAGGAAAAAGCAGTCTTTTCGGTAAATGGTGCTAGGAAACTTGGACAGCTGCATGTAAAAGACTGAAGTTGGACCACATTCTTACAACATATAAAAAATAAATTCAAAATGAATTAACACCTAAATGTAAGACCTGAAACCATAAAACCCCAGAGAAGAAAACATAGGCAGTAAACACAGGCAGTAACTGAACATCATTCTTGGAAATAGGGTTTTCTTTTTTTTAAATTTTATTTATTTATTTGAGAGAGAGAGCGAGAGTGTGTGCACTCAAGTGGAGGGGAGGGGCAGAGGGAGAAGGAGAAGCAGACTCCCCCTGAGCATGGAGCCAAACACAGGACTCTGAGATCATGACCTGAGCTGAAGTCAGATGTTTAGCCAACTGAGCCACCCAAGGTGCCCCTCTTTTGGGTTTTCTATATAGATTATCATGTCATCTGCAAATAGTGAAATTTTATCTTCTTCCTTGCCAATTTGGATGCCTTTTTTTCTTTGTGTTGTGTGACTGCTGTGGCAAGGACTTCTAATACTATGTTAAATAACAGTGTTGAGAGAGGACATCCCTTTGTTGTTCCTAACCATAAAGAAAAAGCTCTCTGATTTTCCCCAATGAGGATTACATTAGCTGTAGTACTTCCATATATGACCTTTATCACGTTGAAATATTTTCCTCCTAGCCCTACTTTGTTGAGGGCTTTTATCACAAATGGATGTTGTACTTTGTCAATGTTTTGTCTGCATCTGGAGAGGATCATATAGTTCTTATCCTTTCTTTTATTTGTGTGGTGTATCACGTTGATTGATTTGTGAATATTGAACCACCCTTGCATCCCAGGAATAAATCCTATTTGGTCATGGTGGATGATCCTTTTAATGTACTGTTGGATTTGATTTGCTAGTATTTGGTTGAGAATTTTTGAATCCATGTTCATTAGGGATATTGGCCTGTAGTTCTCTTTTTCCTGGAGTCTTTGGCTTTGGAATCAGGGTAATGCTGGCCTCATAGAATGAATTTGGACATTTTCCTTCCATTTCGTTCTTTTTTTTTTTTTTTTGGAATAGTTTCAGAAGAATAGGTATTAACTCTTCTTTAAAAGGTTGGTAGACTTTCCCTGGAAATCCATCTGGCCATGGACTTTTGTTTGTTGAGAGATTTTTGATTACTGTTTCAATTTCTTTGCTGACTATCGGTCTGTTTAAGTTTTCTATTTCTTCCTGTTCAGGATATCTCTTTATTATTTCTTGGGAATGCAAAATTCATCTACAATTACCTAAAAATTAAAAATGGAAAAATACATTTCATAAAACAATAAAAGGATGGCAAATGATTTATCATTCAACAGTAGACATAAAAGTTTTGAAATAGCTAAACTTTATTTTTAATATGGGTGATGGGTATTGAGGAGGACACTTGTGATGGGCACTCTGTGTTATATGTAACTGATGAGTCACTCTATTCTACTCCAGAAACCAATATTGCACTGTATGTTAACTAACTAAAATTTATTTATTTTAAAAAAGATTTTCTTTATTTTGAGAGAAAGAGAGACGGGGAGGGGCAGAAGCAGAGAGAGAGAGAGTATTTGAAGCAGACTCCACAGTGAGCGTGGAGCCCAAGGTGGGGCTTGATCCCAGGATGGTGAGATCATGTCCTGAGCCAAAATTAATAATCAGCCACTAAACCAACTGAGCCACCCAGGTGCCCCAACTAACTAAAATTTAAATTAAAAAAATGTAAAGGCCCTGTGAAAAATGTCAATGGTATTTTGGTAGGGATTACATTGAATGTGTAGATTGCTTTGGGTACCATAGACATTTTAACAATATTTGTTCTTCCAATCTATGACCATGGTAGGTTTTCCCATTTCCTTGTGTCTTCCTCAATTTCTTTCATGAGTGTTCTGTAGTCTTCTGAGTACAGATCCTTTACCTCTTTGGTTAGGTTTATTCCTAGGTATCTTATGGTTTTTGGTGCTATTGTAAATGGGATCTAGTCCTTAATTTCTCTTTCTTCTGTCTCAATGATGTATAAAAATGCAACTGATTTCTCTGCATTTATTTTCTATCCTGCCACACTGCTGAATTCTTGTATGAGATCTAGCAATTTTGGTGTGGTCTTTTGGGTTTTCCACATAAAGCCATCTGCAAAGAGTGAGAATTTGACTTCTTTGTTAAGTTTCAATGCCTTTTATTTCTTTTTGTTGTCTGATTGCTGAAGCTAGAACTTCTAGTACTATGTTGAACAGCACTGGTGAGAGTGGAGACCCCTGCAGTGTTCCTGACCTTAGGGGAAAAGCTCTCAGTTTTTCCCCATTGAGAATGATATTCACTGTGGGATTTTCATATATGGCTTTCATGATGTTGAGGTATGTTCCCTCTATCCCTACACTGTGAAGAGTTTTAACCAAGAAAGAATGCTGTATTTGTCAAATGCTTTTTCTGCATGTATGGAGAGGATCATATGGTCCTTATCCTTTCTTTTATTAATGTGATGTATCACATTGATTGATTTGCAAATGTTGAACTATGCTTGCAGCCCAAGAATAAACCCCACCTGGTCGTGGTGACTAATCCATTTAACTACTGTTGGATCCTATTGGTTAGTATCTTGGTGAGAATTTTTGCATCCATGTTCATCAGGGATATTGGTCTGCAATTCTCCTTTTTGATGGGGTCTTTGTCTGGTTTTGGGATCAAGGTAATGCTGGCTTCATAGAACAAGTTTGCAAGTTTTCCTTACATTTTTATTTTTGAAACAGCTTCAGAAGAATAGGTATTAATTCTTCTTTAAATGTTTGGTAGAATTCCCCTGGGAAGCCATCCGGCCCTGGAGTCTTGTTTGTTGGGTTTTGGATTACTGCTTCAATTTCCTTAGTGGTTATGGGTCTGTTCAGGTTTTCTATTTCTTCCTATTTCAGTTTTGGTAGTTTATATGTATCTAGGAATGCATCCATTTCTTCCAGATTGCCTAATTTGTTGACATATAGTTGCTCATAATATGTTCTTTTAATTGTTTGTATTTTATTGGTGTTGATTGTGATCTCTCCCCTTTCATTCATGATTTTATTAATTTGGGTCCTTTCTCTTTTCTTTTTGATGATTCTGGCCAGGGGTTTATCAATCTTATTAATTCTTTCAAATAACCAGCTCCTAGTTTCATTGATCCATTCTACTGTTCTTTTGCTTTTTATTTCATTGATTTCTGCTCTAATCTTTATTATTTCTTTTCTCTTGCTGGATTTAGGCTTTATTTGCTGTTCTATCTCCAGCTTCTTTAGGTGTAGGGTTAGGTTGTGTATTTGAGACCTTTTTTGTTTCTTGAGAAAGGCTTGCATGGCATATACTTCCCTCTTAGGACTGCTTTTGCTGCATCCCAGAGGTTTTGAATACTTGTGTTTTCATTTTCATTTGTTTCCATGAATTTTTAAAATTCTTTAATGTCCTGGTTGACCCATTCATTCTTTTGTAGGATGCTCTTTAACCTCCATGTATTTGAGTTCTTTCCAAATTTCCTCTTGTGATTGAGTTCCAGTTTCAAAGCACTGTGGTTTGAAAATATGCCAGGAATGATTCCAATATTCTGGTACCGGTTAAGACCCAATTTGTGACCCAGTATGTGATCTATTCTGGAGAATAATCCATGTGCCCTCAAGAAGAATGTGTATTCTGTTGGTTTAGGATGGAATGCTTTGAATATATCTGTGAAGTGCATTTGGTCCGGTGTGTCATTCAAAGTCCTTGTTTCCTTGTTGATCTTCTGCTTAGATGATCTGTCCATTGCTGTGAGTGGGGTGTTAATGTCCCCTACCATTATTATATTATTATCAATGAGTTTCTTTAATTTTTTTATTAATTGGTTTATATAATTGGCTGCTCCCAAGTTAGGGGCATAAATATTTACAATTGTTAGATCTTCTTGTTGAATAGACCCTTTAAATATGATATAGTGTCCCTCTTCACCTCCTGATACAGTCTTTGGTTTAAAATATAATTTTTCTGTGCAAAAGCTTTTTATCTTTATGAAGTCCCAATAGTTCATTTTTGCCCTTGCTTCCCTTACCTTTGGTGATGTGTCTAGGAAGAAGTTGCTGTAGCTCAGGTCGAGGAGATTGCTGTGTTCTCCTCAAAGATTTTGATGGATTCCTGTCTCACATTTAGGTCTTTCATCAATTTTGAGTCTATTTTTGTGTATGGTGTAAGGAAACAGTCCAGTTTCATTCTTCTGCATCTGGCGGTCCAATTTCTCTACACCATTTGTTGAAGAGACTGTTTTTTTTCCATTGGATATTCTTTCTTTCTTTGTTGGAGATTAGTTGACCATAAAGTTGAGACTCCATTTCTGAGCACAGCAAAAGAAACAGTCAACAAAACCAAAAGGCAACCTATAGAATGGGAGAAGATATTTGCAAATGACAT
This sequence comes from Callorhinus ursinus, assembly GCF_003265705.2. Classification (NCBI taxonomy): domain Eukaryota; kingdom Metazoa; phylum Chordata; class Mammalia; order Carnivora; family Otariidae; genus Callorhinus; species Callorhinus ursinus. Next base: position 751,573 of record NW_027397165.1, read on the forward strand.
ATCAGATAAAGGACTAGTATCCAAAATGTATAAAGAACTTATCAAACTCAACACCCAAGGGACAAATAATCCAATCAAAAAATGGGCAGAAAAATGAATAGACATTTTTCCAAAGAAGACATACAAATGGCCAACAGACACGTGAAAAAGTGCTCAACATCACTCGGCTTCAGGAAATACAAATCAAAACCACAGTGAGGTACCACCTCACACCAGTCAGAATGGTTAAAATTAACAAGTCAGGAAATGACAGATGTTGGCAAGGATGCGGAAAAAGGGGACTCTCTTACACTGTTGGTGGGAATGCAAGCTGGAGCAGCCACTCTGGAAAACAGTATGGAGGTTCCTCAAGACATTAAATATAGAGCTGCCCTAGGACCCAGCAATTGCAGTATAGGTATTTACCCAAAAGATACAAATGTAGTGATCCGAAGGGGCACATGCCCCCCAATGTTTATATTAGCAATGTCCACAATAGCTAAACTATGGAAGGAGCCCAGGTGTCCATCGACAGATGAATGGATAAAGATGTGATATATATATATATATATATATATATATATAGACACATACACAATGGAATATATACAGCCATAAAAAAATGAAATCTTGCCATTTGCAATGATGTGGATGGAACTAGAGGGTATTATGCTAAGCGAAATAAGTCAATCAGAGAAAGACAATTATCATATGATCTCACTCATGAGTGGAATTTAAGAAACAAAACAGAAGATCGTAGGGGAAGAGAGGAAAAAATGAAACAAGAGGAACCCAGAGAAGGAGACAAACCATAAGAGACTCTTAATCTCAGGAAACAAACAGAGGATTGCTGGAGTGGAAGGGGTGAGAAGGATGGGGTGGTTGTGTGATGGGCATTGGGAGGGTATGTGTTTTGTTGAGCACTGCTTATTGTGTAATACTGATGAATCACAGACCTGCACTCCTGAAATAAATAATACATTTTATGTTAATAATAATAAAAAATAAATAAAAGAAAAGAAATAAATAAAATCGAATTTTTCTGATATATGGATTGCTACCCCAGCTTTCTTTTGATGTCCATTAGCATGATAGATGGTTCTCCACCCCTTCACTTTCAATCTGGAGGTGTCTTTGGGTCTAAAATGAGTCTCTCTTAGACAGCATATCAAGGAGTTATATATATATATATATATATATATATATATATATATATATATATATGATATTACTCAGCCAATAAAAAGGATGAAATCTTACCATTTATATCACTGTGGATGGAACTGGAGGGTATTATGTTGAGCGACATAAGTTAATCAGAGAAAGACAATTATCATTGAGTTTCATTCATATGTGGAATATAAGAAATAGTGCAGAGGAAAATAGGGGAAGGGAGGGAAAAGTGAATGGGAAGAAATCAGAGAGGGAAACAAACCATGAGAGACTCTTAACTATAGGAAACAAACTGAGGGTTGCTGGAAGGAAGGGGGTGGGGGGATGGGGTAACTTTGTGAATGGCATTAAGGAAGACACATGATGTGATGAGCACTGGGTGTTATATGCAACTGATGAATTATTGAACTCTACATCTGAAACTAATGTGTACTCTATGTTGGCTAATTGAATTTAAATGAAAAATTAAAGATAGATTGAAGAAAAGATGGCGGAGGAGTAGGGGACCCTATTTCAACTGGTCCCCAGAACTGAGGTGGATATCTACCAGACCACTATGAACACCCGTGAAATCAGCCTGAGATGTAAAATCTGGATCTCTACAAACAGAATATCGTGGGCGGCTCGCTTTGAGGTACAAAACAGGGAGCCATGATTCCTTGGGCAGATATCTGAGGATAAACGCCAGCGGGAGGGAGCCTGGATGTGGGGATCCTACACCGCTGGTGAGTGACAGCCTCAAATGCTGGGGATGGGGCACAGACTCGCAGATAGGTAGCGGCAGGGAAAGGACTTTAGGGCATCCCCCGGGATGGAAACCCGGAGCGGTGGGGTTGCACGTGCAAAATAGGAGCAGCTGGCTGTTTTAGAAGCACAAAGGGCAGAGACGTGCCCTGACCTGGAGGCAGGACTGGGAACACCGCGGAGGAGCGCACAACCGAGGACGCTGCAGTTTATAGCAGCACGACAGAAACGGAGACAGTGTGGCCTAAAGAGCTCACTGAAGAACAGACTGCTGTCTCTCTGCTCTGAGACAAGAGGGTTGGAAACAGTCTCTTCTGCTCTGACTCGCAGAAGAGACACGGAAAGCCTCCAGGGAAAGCTGCCAGAGAACAAAAGACCCAAAAAACTGCTTCCCACTGAGCCCATCCCCTGCCACAGGGGGGCAGGGCAACTCCGCCCAAACAGGGTTTCCTGAGTAACAGCGCAACAGGCCCCTCCCCCAGAAGACAGGCTGGGAAAACAAAAGACCAGCAACCCTAAGGTCCCAAGAAAACAGGTGCATATCTTGCTTGGGTTCTGGTCAATAATTTGGACTCTATACATTCCCTCAAACACCCATCAACAGAATGACTAGGAGGAGGAACCCCCAAAATAGAAAAGACTCAGAGATCATGACTTATGCCACGGATTTACAAGTGGATGCAGATATAACCAAGATGTTGGAGATGGAATTCAGGCTAGCAATTGTGAAGACAATGGCTAGAATGGAGAAATCAATTAATGGCAACACAGAGTCTCTAAGGGCAGAAATGAAAGCTGAATTGGCAGAACTTAAAAATGCTGTCAGTGAGATCCAATCTAGTCTAGATAATCTAACAGCTAAGGTAAGTGAGGCAGAAGAACGAATAAGCGACCTGGAAGACAATATAATAGATGAAAAGGGAAAAGAGGAGGCCAGGGAAAAACAACTCAGAATCCATGAAAACAGAATCAGAGAAATAAGTGACACCATGAAGCGTTCCAATGTCAAAATAATTGGAACCCCAGAGGGAGTGGAGAGAGAGAGAGGACTAGAAGATGTATTTGAGCAAATCGTAGTTGAGAACTTCCCTAATCTGGGGAATGAAACAAACATTCGCGTCCTAGAGGCAGAGAGGACCCCTCCCAAGATCAAGGAAAACAGGCCAACACCCCGGCATGTAATAGTAAAACTTGCAAATCTTAGAACCAAGGAAACCATCTTAAGGGCAGTTAGGGGGAAGAGATTCCTTACGTACAGAGGGAGGAACATCAGAATAACGTCAGACCTATCCACAGAGACCTGGCAAGCCGGAAAGGCCTGGCAAGACATATTCAGGGTACTAAATGAGAAGAACATGCAGCCAAGAATACTTTATCCGGCAAGGCTCTCATTTCGAATGGATGGAGAGATGCAGAGCTTCCACGACCAGCAGAAACTGAAAGAATATGTGACCACTAAGCCGGCCCTGCAAGAAATATTAAGGGGGGGATTCTCTGAAAGGAGAAAGATCCCAAGAGTGATATACAACAGAAATTTACAGGCACAAACTATAAAAACAAAGTCTTCACCGGCAACACAATGACAATTAATTCATATCTTTCAATAGTCACTCTCAACGTGAATGGCCTAAATGCTCCCATAAAAAGGCACAGGGTTGCAGATTGGATAAAAAGACAGGACCCATCCATATGCTGCCTACAAGAGACTCATTTTGAACCTAAAGATACATCCAGACTGAAAGTGAAGGGATGGAGATCCATCTTCCATGCCAGCAGACCTCAAAAGAAACCTGGGGTAGCAATTCTTATATCAGACAAATTAGATTTTAAACTAAAGTCTGTAATTAGAGACACAGAAGGACACTATATCATTCTTAAAGGGTCTATCCAACAAGAAGATCTAACAATTGTAAATATCTATGCTCCCAACATGGGAGCAGCCATCTACATAAGCCAACTGTTAACCAAAATAAAGAGTCATATTGATAACAATACGTTAATGGTAGGAGACCTCAATACTCCACTCTCAGCAATGGACAGATCATCTAAGCAGAAAATCAACAAGGAAACAAGAGCTTTGAATGATACACTGGACCAGATGGACCTCATAGATATATACAGAACATTCCACCCTAAAACAACAGAATACTCATTCTTCTCGAGCGCACATGGAACTTTCTCCAGAATAGACCACATACTAGGTCACAAATCAGGTCTCAACCGATACCAAAAGATTGAGATTATTCCCTGCATATTCTCAGACCACAATGCTTTAAAACTGGAACTCAATCACAAGAAAAAATTTGGCACAAATTCAAACACTTGGAAGCTAAAGACCACTCTGCTCAAGAATGTTTGGGTCAACCAGGAAATCAAAGAAGAACTTAAACAATTCATGGAAATCAATGAGAACAAAAACACATCGGTCCAAAACCTATGGGATACTGCAAAGGCGGTCCTAAGGGGGAAATACATAGCCATCCAAGCCTCACTCAAAAAAATAGAGAAATCCCGAATTCACCAACTAACTCTACACCTTAAAGAACTAGAGAAAAAGCAACAAACGATGCCTAAGCCACACATTAGAAGAGAAATAATTAAAATTAGAGCAGAGATCAATGAATTAGAAACCAGAAACACAGTAGATCAGATCAACAAAACTAGAAGTTGGTTCTTTGAAAGAATTAATAAGATCGATAAACCACTGGCCAGACTTATCCAAAAGAAAAGAGAAAGGACCCAAATTAATAAAATTATGAATGAAAGGGGAGAGATCACGACTAACACCAAGGAAATAGAAACAATTATTAGAAATTATTATCAACAACTATATGCCAATAAACTGAGCAATCTGGATGACATGGATGCCTTCCTGGAAACCTATAAGCTGCCAAGACTGAAACGGGAAGAAATCGACAAGCTGAATAGGCCAATAACCAGTAACGAGATTGAAGCAGTGATCAAAAACCTCCCAAAAAATAAGAGTCCGGGGCCTGATGGATTCCCTGGGGAATTCTACCAAACATTCAAAGAAGAAATACTACCTATTCTACTGAAGCTGTTTCAAAAAATAGAAACAGAAGGAAAACTTCCAAACTCATTCTATGAGGCCAGCATTACCTTAATCCCCAAACCAGGCAAAGACCCCATCAAAAAGGAGAATTTCAGATCGATATCCCTGATGAATATGGATTCCAAAATCCTCAACAAAATCCTAGCTAATAGGATCCAACAGTACATTAAAAGGATCATCCACCACGACCAAGTGGGATTTATCCCCGGGATGCAAGGGTGGTTCAGCATTCGCAAATCAATCAATGTGATAGAACACATTAATAAGAGGAGGGAGAAGAACCATATGGTCCTCTCAACTGATGCAGAAAAAGCATTTGACAAAATACAGCATCCTTTCCTGATTAAAACTCTTCAGAATATAGGGATAGAGGGAACATTCCTCAAGTTCATAAAATCCATCTATGAGAAACCCACAGCGAATATCATTCTCAATGGGGAAAAGCTGAGAGCCTTTCCCTTAAGATCAGGAACACGTCAAGGATGCCCACTCTCGCCACTATTGTTCAACACAGTACTAGAAGTCCTAGCAACAGCAATCAGACAACAAAAAGAAATAAAAGGTATTCAAATTGGCAAAGAAGTCAAACTCTCTCTTTTTGAAGACGACATGATACTTTATGTGGAAAACCCAAAAGACTCCACCCCCAAATTACTAGAGCTCATACAGCAATTCAGTCATGTGGCAGGATACAAAATCAATGCACAGAAATCAGTTGCTTTCTTATACACTAACAACGCAACTGTAGAAAGAGAAATTAGAGAAACGATTCCATTTACAATAGCACCAAAAACCCTAAGATACCTCAGAATAAACCTAACCAAAGAGGTAAAGGATCTATATCCTAGGAACTACAGAACACTCATGAAAGAAATTGAAGAAGACACAAAAAGATGGAAAAATAGTCCATGCTCATGGATCGGGAGAATAAACATTGTTAAATTGTCTATGCTACCCAGAGCAATCTAGACCTTCAACGCCATCCCAATAAAAATACCAATGGCATTTTTCAAAGTGCTGGAACAAACAATCCTAAAATTTGTATGGAATCAGAAAAGACCCCGAATCGCCAAGGAAATGTTGAAAAAGAAAAACAAAGCTGGGGGCATCACGTTGCCCGATTTTAAGCTATATTACAAAGCTGTGATCACCAAGACAGCCTGGTACTGGCACAAAAACAGACATACAGACCAATGGAACAGAATAGAGAGCCCAGATATGGACCCTCAACTCTATGGTCAAATAATCTTTGGCAAAGCAGGAAAAAACATGCAATGGAAAAAAGACAGTCTCTTCAATAAATGGTGCTGGGGAAATTGGACAGCCACATGCAGAAGAATGAAACTCGACCACTCTCTAACACCATTCACAAAGATAAACTCAAAGTGGATGAAAGACCTCAATGTGAGACAGGAATCCATCAAAATCCTAGAGGAGAACAGAGGCAGTATCCTCTTTGACATCAGCCACAGCAACTTCTCTCAAGATACATCTCCAAAGGTTAGTGAAACAAAAGCAAAAACGAACTTTTGGGACTTCATCAAGATCAAGGGCTTCTGCACAGCAAAGGAAACAGTCAACAAAACAAAGAGGCAACCCACAGAAGGGGAGAAGATATTTGCAAATGACACTACAGATAAAGGGCTGGTATCCAAGATCTACAAAGAACTTCTCAAACTCAACACCCAAAAAACAAATAATCAAGTCAAAAAGTGGGCAGAAGATATGAAAAGACACTTCTCTGAAGAAGACATACAAATGGCTAACAGACACATGAAAAAATGTTCATCATCATTAGCCATCAGGGAAATTCAAATCAAAACCACATTGAGATACCACCTTACACCAGTTAGAATGGCAAAAATGGACAGGAAAGAAACAACAGATGTTGGAGAGGTTGTGGAGAAGGGGGAACCCTCTTACACTGTTGGTGGGGATGCAAGTTGGTACAGCCACTTTGGAAAACAGTGTGGAGGTTCCTCAAAAATTTAAAAATAGAGCGACCCTATGACCCAGCAATTGCACTACTGGATATTTACCCCAAAGACACAGATGTAGTGAAAAGAAGGGCCCATATGCACCCCAATGTTCATAGCAGCAATGTCCGCAATAGCCAAACTGTGGAAAGAGCCAAGATGCCCTTCAACAGATGAATGGGTAAAGAAGATGTGGTCCATATATATGATGGAATATTACTCAGCCATCAGAAAGGATGAATACCCAACTTTTGCATCAACATGGATGGGACTGGAGGAGATTATGCTAAGTGAAATAAGTCAAGCAGAGAAAGTCAATTATCATATGGTTTCACTTATTTGTGGAACATAAGGAATAGCAGGGAGGACATTAGGAGAAGGAAGGGAAAAATGAAGGGGGGGCAATCGGAGGGAGAGATGAACCATGAGAGACTATGGACTCTGAGAAACAAACAGGATTTTAGAGGGGAGCGGGGAGGGGGGATTGGTTAGCCCGGTGATGTGTATTAAGGAGGGCACGTACTGCATGGAGCCCTGGGTGTTATATGAAAACAATGGATCGTGGATCACCACATCAAAAGCTAATGATGGATTGTATGGTGACTAACATAACATAATAAAATTAAAAATAAATAAATAAATAAATAAATAAATAAATAATAAAATAAATTTTAAAAATGTGAAAAGAATAGCAACAATAATAAAAAATAGTTTTAAATTTATTTTTTACATTCCATTATAATTAACATTCAGTGTGCAATATAGTTTCAGTTGTGCAATGTAGTGATTCAGCAATTCAATACATTACTCAGTGCTCATCATAAGCGTACTCGTAACCCTCTTCACCTATTTCACCCATCCTTCACCCACCTTCCCTCTTCTAAACACCAGTTTGTTCTCTTCATTTAAGAGACTGTTCTTTGTCTCTTTTTTCTTTGTTCATTTTTCCTTCAGTTCCACCTATGAATGAAATCATATGGTTTTTGCCTTTCTCTGAGTATCTTATTTCACTTAGCATTATACCATCTAGATCCATTCATGTTGTTTCAAATGGTAATATTTCGTTCTTTTCTATGACTAATATTCCATTATATATTATACACCATGTCTTCTTTATCCATTCATATATGGATGGACACATTCTTTGTTTCCATATTTTGGCTATTGTAAATAGTGCTACAAGAAATATGTGAGTGCATATATCTTTCTGAATTAGTATTTCATATTCTTTGGGTAAATACCTTGTGGTGGAATTACTGGGTTGTATGGTAATTCTATTTTTTATTTAAATTCAGTTAGCCAACATATAGTACATCATTTGTTTCAGATATAGTGCTCAATGATTCATCAGTAGCATATAACACCTGTGCTCATCACATCACAACACCCTCCTTAATGCCCAGCACCAAGGTAATTTTTTTTTTAATTTTTTGAGGAATCTCCGTACTGTTTTCCACATTGGCTGCAGCAGTTTGCATTCCCACCACTAGTGCGAGGGCTCTTTTTTCTCCACATCCTAATCAACACTTACTGTTTCTTGTGTTTTTGATTTTAACCATTCTGGCAGGTGTGCAGTGATATCTCATTGTGGGTTTTTTTAAAGATTTTATTTATTTATTTGACAGAGAGAGACACACAAGAGAGGGAACACAAACAGGGGAAGTGGGAGAGGAAGAAGCAGGCTTCCTGTGGAGCAGGGATCCTGATGCGGGGCTCCAACCCAGGACCCTGGGATCATGACCTGACCCGAAGGCAGACTCTTAATGACTGAGCCACCCAGGTGCTCCTCATTGTGGTTTTGATTTGCATTTCCCTATTGATTAATGATGTTGAGAATCTTTTCATGTGTCTTTCGACCATCTGTATTTCTTCTTTGGAAAAATGCCTGTTTATGTCTTCTACCCATTTTTTATAAAGATTTTATTTATTTGAGAGAGAGAACGCACAGAAGGAGAGGGACAAACAGACTCCCACTGAGCAGGGAGCCTGACACGGGGCTTGATCCCAGGACCCTGGGATCATGACCTGAGTTGAAGGCAGATGCTTAACTGACTGAGCCACCCAGGTGCCCTTCTTCTCCCCTTTTTTTAATTGGATTTTTTTTGGTGTTGAGTTGTTTAAGTTCTTTGTATATGTTGGATAGTAACCCTTTGTAAGATATATCACTTTGAGATATCTTCTCCCATTCAGTATGCTGTGTTTGGGGGTTTTTATTATTTCCTTTGCTGTGCAGAAGTTTTTATTTTGATGTAGTCCCAATAGTTTATTTTTCCTTTTGTTTACTTTGCCTTAGAAGACACACCTAGAACAACGTTCCTACTGCCAATGTCAGATTAATTACTATCTGTGTTTGCTTCTAGGATTTTTATGATATCAGGTCTGAAATTTAGGTCTTTATTCTAGTTTGAGTTTATTTTTGTGTATGGTATAAGAGAGCAGTCCAGTTTCATTCTTTGGAATGTAGCTGTCCAGTTTTCTCAACACCATTTTTGAAGAGACTGTTTTTCCCATTGCATATTCTTGCCTCCTTTTTTCCTTGTGTACTTGAAAAATAATGTACATTCTTTAGTTTTTGGTTGGAATGTTCTGTATATGTTATGGCCATCTGGTCTAATGTGTCTTTCTAAGACACCATTTCCTGGTTAATTTTCTAATTAATGGTGATCTATCCATTGATGTAAGTGGTGTGCTAAAGTCCCCTAGTATTATTGTATTGCTATCAATTACTTCTCTTACGTTTTTTAATAGCAGCTTTATGTATTTAGTTGTTTCCATGTTGGGCACATAAATATTTATAATTGTTATGTCTTCTTGTTGGATTGTTCCCTTTCTGAATATGTAGTGTCTTTCTTTGTCTCTTGTTACAGGTTTGTTTTAAAGTCTAATTTGTCTGATATAAGTATTGCTGCTCCAGCTTTCTTTTGATGTCCATGTGCATGATAAATGCTTCTCCATCCCGGGGTGCCTGGGTGGCTCATTCAGTTAAGCATTGACTCTTGGTTTTGACTCAGCTTATGATCCTAGGGTCGTGGGATCAAGCCCCGTGTTTGGCTCCACACTCAGCCAGGAGTCTGCTTGAGAGACTCTCTCTCTCCGTCTCCTCATCCTCTTCCCCTCCCCACTTGTGTGTGCTCTCTCTCTCTCTCTCTCTAAAATAAAAAACAAGTTTAAAAAAAAGTTTCTCCATCCTCCTCACTTTGAATCTGCAGGTGTCTTGAGGTCTAAAATGAGTCTCTTATAGGCAGCATATAAATGTGTCTTGTTTTTTATCCATTCTGTCACCCTATGTCTTTTGTTTGGAGAATTAGTACATTTACATTCAAAGTAATTATTGAAAGGTAGGTACTTATTGCCATTTTGTTACTTGTTTTACAGTTGTTTTTGTAGCTCTTCTCTGTTCCTTTCTTCTCTTGTGCTCTTTTTGCATGTTTTGGTGGCTTTCTTTAGTGATACACGTTGATTCCTTTCTCTTTATTTTTTGTATAGGTTTTTGATTTGTGGTTACCATTAGTTTATATATAACATCTTATTCATATAGCAGTCTATATTTAGTTGATGTTCACTTAAATTTCAATCTATTCTAAAAGCACTAGATTTTTACTCCTCTCTTCCCCATGATTTAGGTGTATGGTGTCATACTTTACATCTTTTTATTTTGTGAATCCTTTAATGATTTTTTATAGATATAATTAATTTTACTGATTTTGTGCTTCCTACTTTTCTTACTTCTGCTTCTGCTCTTTCCTTTCTACTCAAATAATCCCCTTTAACATTTCCTGTAAGACTGATTCAGTGTTGATGGATTCCTTTAATTTTTCTTTGGGAAACTCCTTACCTCTCCTTCTATTCCGAATGATAGCCTTGCTGGATAGAGTATTCTTTGTTGCACTTTTTTTTTATCACTTTGAATATATCATGCCACTCTCTTCTGGCCTGCAAAGTTTCTGTTGAGAAAGGGATCAATCCAACAAGAGGATATAACAATTGTAAATGTCTACACACCCAACCAGAGCAGCTGAATACATAAAGCAAATATTAACAAACACAAAGGAAGAAATTGATGGTGATACAATAATGGTAGGAATTTTAACATCCCTTTGACATCAATGGATAAGTCATTCAGGCAGAAAATGAGTATGGAAAAAGTGTCTTTGAAAGGCACATTAGACCACATGAACATAACAGATAAACACAGAACTTCTGATATAAAAACAACAGAATAAATATTATTTTCAAGTTCACATGGACCATTCTCCAGAATAGATCACATGTTAGGCCACAAAACAAGTTTCAGTAAAATTAAGAAAATTGAAACCATACCATGCATCTTTTCTAACCACAACAGTATTAAAACTAGCAATCAATCACAAGGAAAAAACTGGAAAAAACACAAACGTGTGGGGGCAACACAACATGCTAATAAAAAACCAATAGACAACAAAGTAATCAAAAAAGAAATAAAAAGTTTATGGAAACAAATGAAAATGAAAACATGACAATCAAAAATCTTTGGGATGCAGTGAAAGCAGTTCTAAGAGGGAAATATATAGCAACACAGGGCTACCTCAAGAAACAATAAAAAGCTCAAATAAACAATCTAAACTTACACCTAAAGGAAGTAGAAAAAGAAGACCAAGCAAAGACAAAGATGAGTAGAATGAAGGAAATAATAAAAATCAGAACAGAAATAAATGACATAGATAGCAGAAAATAATAGGAAAAAAAATCAATGAAACCAAGAGTTGTTTCTTTGAAGAGATAGATAAAACTGATGAACTCTTAGCAGACTCATCAATACAAAAATAAAGGACTCAAATAAATATAATCAGAAAGGAAAGAAGTATCAACTGACACCACAGAAATACAAAGTATTATAAGAGAATACTACAGAAAATTATATGCCAATAAATTGAACAACTTAGAAAAAATGGATAAATTCCTAGAAAAATACAGTCTTTCAAAACTGATTCAGAAAGAAAGAGAAAAGCTGAACAGAACAATTACTAGTAACAAAATTGAATTAGTAATCAAAAAAGCTACCAAAAGATTATAAGTCCAGGACCAGATGGATTCACATGTGAATTCTACCAAATATTTAAAGAAAAATTAATACCTATTCTCCTCAAACTTTTGCAAAATATAGAAGATAGAGAAAAGCTTCTAAATACATTCTATGAGGACAATATTATGCTGACACCAAAACCAAAGACACCCAAAAACTATCTCCCAGAATGAAAACTATAGGCCAATATCTCCAGTGAATGTAGATGCAAAAATACTCAACAAAATACTGGCAAACCACACCCAACAATACATTAAAAGGATCATTCACCATGATCAAGTGGGATTTATTGCAGGGATGCAAGGATGGGACAACATTCAGAAATAAAAAAACATGATACACCACATCAGCAAAACAAAAGACAAAAATCATCTCCATAGATGCAGAAATAACATTTGACAAAATTCAACATCTGTTCACAATAATAACTGTCAACAAAGTGGAATTAGAGGGAACAGATCTGAACATAATAAAGGCCATTTATGAAAAAAACACAGCTAACATCATACTCGGTGGTGAAAAACTGAGAGCTTTCTAAGATCAGAAATAAGACAGGAATGTGCACTCCTGCCACTTTTTTAAAAAATTTTATTATATTATGTAAGTCACCATACAATCCATCATTAGCTTTTGATGTGGTGATCCACGATCCATTGTTTTCGTATAACACCCAGGGCTCCATGCAGTACGTGCCCTCCTTAATACACATCACCGGGCTAACCAATCCCCCCTCCCCGCTCCCCTCTAAAATCCTGTTTGTTTCTCAGAGTCCATAGTCTCTCATGGTTCATCTCTCCCTCCGATTGCCCCCCCTTCATTTTTCCCTTCCTTCTCCTAATGTCCTCCCTGCTATTCCTTATGTTCCACAAATAAGTGAAACCATATGATAATTGACTTTCTCTGCTTGACTTATTTCACTTAGCATAATCTCCTCCAGTCCCATCCATGTTGATGCAAAAGTTGGGTATTCATCCTTTCTGATGGCTGAGTAATATTCCATCATATATATGGACCACATCTTCTTTACCCATTCATCTGTTGAAGGGCATCTTGGCTCTTTCCACAGTTTGGCTATTGCGGACATTGCTGCTATGAACATTGGGGTGCATATGGGCCCTTCTTTTCACTACATCTGTGTCTTTGGGGTAAATATCCAGTAGTGCAATTGCTGGGTCATAGGGTCGCTCTATTTTTAAATTTTTGAGGAACCTCCACACTGTTTTCCAAAGTGGCTGTACCAACTTGCATCCCCACCAACAGTGTAAGAGGGTTCCCCCTTCTCCACAACCTCTCCAACATCTGTTGTTTCTTTCCTGTCCATTTTTGCCATTCTAACTGGTGTAAGGTGGTATCTCAATGTGGTTTTGATTTGAATTTCCCTGATGGCTAATGATGATGAACATTTTTTCATGTGTCTGTTAGCCATTTGTATGTCTTCTTCAGAGAAGTGTCTTTTCATATCTTCTGCCCACTTTTTGACTTGATTATTTGTTTTTTGGGTGTTGAGTTTGAGAAGTTCTTTGTAGATCTTGGATACCAGCCCTTTATCTGTAGTGTCATTTGCAAATATCTTCTCCCCTTCTGTGGGTTGCCTCTTTGTTTTGTTGACTGTTTCCTTTGCTGTGCAGAAGCCCTTGATCTTGATGAAGTCCCAAAAGTTCGTTTTTGCTTTTGTTTCACTAACCTTTGGAGATGTATCTTGAGAGAAGTTGCTGTGGCTGATGTCAAAGAGGATACTGCCTCTGTTCTCCTCTAGGATTTTGATGGATTCCTGTCTCACATTGAGGTCTTTCATCCACTTTGAGTTTATCTTTGTGAATGGTGTTAGAGAGTGGTCGAGTTTCATTCTTCTGCATGTGGCTGTCCAATTTCCCCAGCACCATTTATTGAAGAGACTGTCTTTTTTCCATTGCATGTTTTTTCCTGCTTTGCCAAAGATTATTTGACCATAGAGTTGAGGGTCCATATCTGGGCTCTCTATTCTGTTCCATTGGTCTGTATGTCTGTTTTTGTGCCAGTACCAGGCTGTCTTGGTGATCACAGCTTTGTAATATAGCTTAAAATCGGGCAACGTGATGCCCCCAGCTTTGTTTTTCTTTTTCAACATTTCCTTGGCGATTCGGGGTCTTTTCTGATTCCATACAAATTTTAGGATTGTTTGTTCCAGCACTTTGAAAAATGCCATTGGTATTTTTATTGGGATGGCGTTGAAGGTCTAGATTGCTCTGGGTAGCATAGACAATTTAACAATGTTTATTCTCCCGATCCATGAGCATGGACTATTTTTCCATCTTTTTGTGTCTTCTTCAATTTCTTTCATGAGTGTTCTGTAGTTCCTAGGATATAGATCCTTTACCTCTTTGGTTAGGTTTATTCTGAGGTATCTTAGGGTTTTTGGTGCTATTGTAAATGGAATCGTTTCTCTAATTTCTCTTTCTACAGTTGCGTTGTTAGTGTATAAGAAAGCAACTGATTTCTGTGCATTGATTTTGTATCCTGCCACATGACTGAATTGCTGTATGAGCTCTAGTAATTTGGGGGTGGAGTCTTTTGGGTTTTCCACATAAAGTATCATGTCGTCTTCAAAAAGAGAGAGTTTGACTTCTTTGCCAATTTGAATACCTTTTATTTCTTTTTGTTGTCTGATTGCTGTTGCTAGGACTTCTAGTACTGTGTTGAACAATAGTGGCGAGAGTGGGCATCCTTGACGTGTTCCTGATCTTAAGGGAAAGGCTCTCAGCTTTTCCCCATTGAGAATGATATTCGCTGTGGGTTTCTCATAGATGGATTTTATGAACTTGAGGAATGTTCCCTCTATCCCTATATTCTGAAGAGTTTTAATCAGGAAAGGATGCTGTATTTTGTCAAATGCTTTTTCTGCATCAGTTGAGAGGACCATATGGTTCTTCTCCCTCCTCTTATTAATGTGTTCTATCACATTGATTGATTTGCGAATGCTGAACCACCCTTGCATCCCGGGGATAAATCCCACTTGGTCGTGGTGGATGATCCTTTTAATGTACTGTTGGATCCTATTAGCTAGGATTTTGTTGAGGATTTTGGAATCCATATTCATCAGGGATATCGATCTGAAATTCTCCTTTTTGATGGGGTCTTTGCCTGGTTTGGGGATTAAGGTAATGCTGGCCTCATAGAATGAGTTTGGAAGTTTTCCTTCTGTTTCTATTTTTTGAAACAGCTTCAGTAGAATAGGTAGTATTTCTTCTTTGAATGTTTGGTAGAATTCCCCAGGGAATCCATCAGGCCCCGGACTCTTATTTTTTGGGAGGTTTTTGATCACTGCTTCAATCTCGTTACTGGTTATTGGCCTATTCAGCTTGTCGATTTCTTCCCGTTTCAGTCTTGGCAGCTTATAGGTTTCCAGGAAGGCATCCATGTCATCCAGATTGCTCAGTTTATTGGCATATAGTTGTTGATAATAATTTCTAATAATTGTTTCTATTTCCTTGGTGTTAGTCGTGATCTCTCCCCTTTCATTCATAATTTTATTAATTTGGGTCCTTTCTCTTTTCTTTTGGATAAGTCTGGCCAGTGGTTTATCGATCTTATTAATTCTTTCAAAGAACCAACTTCTAGTTTTGTTGATCTGATCTACTGTGTTTCTGGTTTCTAATTCATTGATCTCTGCTCTAATTTTAATTATTTCTCTTCTAATGTGTGGCTTAGGCATCGTTTGTTGCTTTTTCTCTAGTTCTTTAAGGTGTAGAGTTAGTTGGTGAATTCGGGATTTCTCTATTTTTTTGAGTGAGGCTTGGATGGCTATGTATTTCCCCCTTAGGACCGCCTTTGCAGTATCCCATAGGTTTTGGACCGATGTGTTTTTGTTCTCATTGATTTCCATGAATTGTTTAAGTTCTTCTTTGATTTCCTGGTTGACCCAAACATTCTTGAGCAGAGTGGTCTTTAGCTTCCAAGTGTTTGAATTTGTGCCAAATTTTTTCTTGTGATTGAGTTCCAGTTTTAAAGCATTGTGGTCTGAGAATATGCAGGGAATAATCTCAATCTTTTGGTATCGGTTGAGACCTGATTTGTGACCTAGTATGTGGTCTATTCTGGAGAAAGTTCCATGTGCGCTCGAGAAGAATGAGTATTCTGTTGTTTTAGGGTGGAATGTTCTGTAAATATCTATGAGGTCCATCTGGTCCAGTGTATCATTCAAAGCTCTTGTTTCCTTGTTGATTTTCTGCTTAGATGATCTGTCCATTGCTGAGAGTGGAGTATTGAGGTCTCCTACCATTAACGTATTGTTATCAATATGACTCTTTATTTTGGTTAACAGTTGGCTTATGTAGATGGCTGCTCCCATGTTGGGAGCATAGATATTTACAATTGTTAGATCTTCTTGTTGGATAGACCCTTTAAGAATGATATAGTGTCCTTCTGTGTCTCTAATTACAGACTTTAGTTTAAAATCTAATTTGTCTGATATAAGAATTGCTACCCCAGGTTTCTTTTGAGGTCTGCTGGCATGGAAGATGGATCTCCATCCCTTCACTTTCAGTCTGGATGTATCTTTAGGTTCAAAATGAGTCTCTTGTAGGCAGCATATGGATGGGTCCTGTCTTTTTATCCAATCTGCAACCCTGTGCCTTTTTATGGGAGCATTTAGGCCATTCACGTTGAGAGTGACTATTGAAAGATATGAATTAATTGTCATTGTGTTGCCGGTGAAGACTTTGTTTTTATAGTTTGTGCCTGTAAATTTCTGTTGTATATCACTCTTGGGATCTTTCTCCTTTCAGAGAATCCCCCCCTTAATATTTCTTGCAGGGCCGGCTTAGTGGTCACATATTCTTTCAGTTTCTGCTGGTCGTGGAAGCTCTGCATCTCTCCATCCATTCGAAATGAGAGCCTTGCCGGATAAAGTATTCTTGGCTGCATGTTCTTCTCATTTAGTACCCTGAATATGTCTTGCCAGGCCTTTCCGGCTTGCCAGGTCTCTGTGGATAGGTCTGACGTTATTCTGATGTTCCTCCCTCTGTACGTAAGGAATCTCTTCCCCCTAACTGCCCTTAAGATGGTTTCCTTGGTTCTAAGATTTGCAAGTTTTACTATTACATGCCGGGGTGTTGGCCTGTTTTCCTTGATCTTGGGAGGGGTCCTCTCTGCCTCTAGGACGCGAATGTTTGTTTCATTCCCCAGATTAGGGAAGTTCTCAACTACGATTTGCTCAAATACATCTTCTAGTCCTCTCTCTCTCTCCACTCCCTCTGGGGTTCCAATTATTTTGACATTGGAACGCTTCATGGTGTCACTTATTTCTCTGATTCTGTTTTCATGGATTCTGAGTTGTTTTTCCCTGGCCTCCTCTTTTCCCTTTTCATCTATTATATTGTCTTCCAGGTCGCTTATTCGTTCTTCTGCCTCACTTACCTTAGCTGTTAGATTATCTAGACTAGATTGGATCTCACTGACAGCATTTTTAAGTTCTGCCAATTCAGCTTTCATTTCTGCCCTTAGAGACTCTGTGTTGCCATTAATTGATTTCTCCATTCTAGCCATTGTCTTCACAATTGCTAGCCTGAATTCCGTCTCCAACATCTTGGTTATATCTGCATCCACTTGTAAATCCGTGGCATAAGTCATGATCTCTGAGTCTTTTCTATTTTGGGGGTTCCTCCTCCTAGTCATTCTGTTGATGGGTGTTTGAGGGAATGTATAGAGTCCAAATTATTGACCAGAACCCAAGCAAGATATGCACCTGTTTTCTTGGGACCTTAGGGTTGCTGGTCTTTTGTTTTCCCAGCCTGTCTTCTGGGGGAGGGGCCTGTTGCGCTGTTACTCAGGCAACCCTGTTTGGGCGGAGTTGCCCTGCCCCCCTGTGGCGGGGGATGGGCTCAGCGGGAATCAGTTTGTTGGGGCTTTTGTTCTCTCTGGCGGCTTTCCCTGGTGGCTTTCCGTGTCTCTTCTGCGAGTCAGAGCAGAAGAGACTGTTTCCAACCCTCTTGTCTCAGAGCAGAGAGACAGCAGTCTGTTCTTCAGTGAGCTCTCTAGGCCACACTGTCTCCGTTTCTGTCATGCTGCTATAAACTGCAGCGTCCTGGGATGTGCACCCATCCGCTGCACCCCCAGTCCTGCCTCCAGGTCGGGGCACGTCTCTGCCCTTTGTGCTTCTAAAACAGCCAGCCGCCCCCAGATCACATGCGCGACCCCACAGCTCCAGGTTTCCGGCCCGGTGGCTGCCCTAAAGTCCTTTACCCGCTGTTACTGGTCTGCGAGTCTTGTCCTGTCCCCAGCACGGGAGGCGGTGTAGGATCCCCATGGCCAGGCACACTCCCGCTGCCATTTATCCTCCAATATCTGCCCGCGGAATCAGGGCTCCCTGCTTTGTACCTCAAAACCAACTGCCTGCGATATTCTGCTTTTAGAATCCAGATCTTCTTACATCTCAGGCTGGTTTCATGGGTGCTCAGAGTGGTCTGGTAGATATCCAGCTCAATTCTGGGGACCAGTTGAAATAGGGTCCCCTACTACTCCGCCATCTTTCCTTCCTCCTCCACTCCTGCCACTTTTATTCAACATACTACTGCAAGACCTAACCACAACAATCAGACAAGAAAAAGGAATAAGGGACATCCATATTAGAAAAGGTGTTAAACTGTTACTATTTGTAAATGACATGATATTATACATATAATATCCTGAAGACTCTTCAAAAAAACTACTAGAAGTAATAAGAGAATTCAGTAAAGTTGCAGGATACAAAATTAATACCCAGAATTTGGTAGCATTTCCATACATTAATAATGAAGTAGCAGAAAGAGATTCAAAACTAGAAATCAATAAATGTAGAAAAATTGGAAAAATCAGAAATGTAAAAGTTAAACACACTCTTTAATAACCAGTGAGTCAGATAAAAAAATTACAAGGAAAATTAGAAAAACCTTGAACCAAATGAAAACAAATAACAAAACACACTAAAACTTACAGGATGCAGTAAAAGCAGTGAGAATAGAAAAGTTTATACTGTAAATGCATACATTAAAAAAGAAGAAAGGCCTGAAATCAGTAACAGCTTTACACCTTAAGGAACTAGGAAAAGAAGAGCAACCAAAGCCCACATCTTGCAGCAGGAAGGAAATAATAAAGAGTAAAGTGGAGACAAATAAAAAAGAGAAGAGTAAACAACAGGGAAAAATCAACTCTACATAAAGTTGATTCTTTGAAAGTATCAATTTAGCTAGATTGATGAATAAAAAAGAGAGAACACTCAAATGACTATAATCAGAAATGAAAGTGTTGACATTATCACTAATTGTATAGAAATAAAAAGGATTATAAGAGAGTACTATGAACAATTGTACACCAACCAATTAGATAATCCAGGTGACATGGACAAAGTCCTAGAGAAAATCAACCTTCCAAGACTGAATCATAAAGAAATAAAAAATCTGGCTAGAGCTATCTTTAGTAAGAAGATTGAATCAGTAATGAAAAACTTCCAAAGAAAATAGCTAGACCAGATGGCTTCACTGGTGAATTTTATCAAACATTTAAAAAGAATTAATAATTCTACAAAGAATTAGCAAAGTTGCAGGATACAATTCTCTACATATTCAGCAAAGTTTTAGGATACAATTCTTCTCAAAAGCTTCCAAAAAATTGAAGAGGAGAGGACAATTATTAACTCACTTGACGAGGCCATCATTTACCCTAACACCAAAACCACAAAAAGACTCTACAAGAATACTTCAGACCAATATCCTTCATGGATATTTATACAAAAATAAAAAATAATAACAAATAAAATTCAGGAGCATAGTTAAAGGTTTATACACTATGACCAAGTAGGATTTATTTCTGGAATGCAAGAACAGTTACATATACAAAAATTAATTAATGTAATATGCCACATTAACAAAATAATGGATGAAAACCACACAACCATCTCAAATGCCAAGAAAGCATTCGACAAAATCCAACACCCACTTATGATTAAAAAAAAACACTGAACAAATTAGGAATAGAGGAAAATTCCTCAACAAAATAAAAGACATATATGAAAAGCCCACAGCTAACATCCTACTGAATGGTGAAAGACTAAATCCTTTTACTGTAAGTTCAAGAACAAGAAAAGGATGTCTGCTTTCACCACTTATTTAGCATAGTATTGAAAGTTTTAGCCAGAAGAATTTGGCAAGAAAGAGAAATAAAAGGCATATAAATTATAGATGAAGAAGTAAATTATCTGTCATATATTACATGATCTTATATGTAGAAAACCCCAAAGCCTTGACAAAAAACTTTTAGAGCAAATAAACATATTCAGCAAAGTTGCAGGGTACAAATTAACACAGAGACATCAGTAGTGTTTCCATAGACTAACAGAGAGCAATCTGAAAAGGAAATTATGTAATCAATACATTTTAAAATAGCACAAATGTAATAAGATTAATGTAGAAATAAAGTTATCCAAGGAAGCAAAAAACAAAACAAAACAAAACAACCCATGTACATTGGAAACAATAAAATATTGCTGGAAGAAATTAAAGAAGACATAGATAAATGGAAAGCTCTCCCATGGTCATAGATTGAAAGATTTTATATTGTTAAGATGACAATAATAGCCAAAGTGATCTACAGATTGAATGCAATTCATATCAAAATCCCAATGATATTTTTTCAGAAATAGAAAAAAAATCCTTTGCATGTTTTTTCCTGCTTTGTTGAAGATTATTTGACCATAGAGTTGAGGGTCCATATCTGGGCTCTCTATTCTGTTCCATTGGTCTATGTGTCTGTTTTTGTGCCAGTACCATGCTGTCTTGGGGATCACAGCTTTGTAATATATCTTGAAATCAGGCAACGTGATGCCCCCAGCTTTTTTTTTTTTTTCCCAACATTTCCTTGGCGATTCGGGGTCTTTTCTGATTCCATACAAATTTTAGGATTGTTTGTTCCAGCACTTTGAAAAATGCCATTGGTATTTTTATCAGGATGGCATTGAAGGTATAGATTGCTCTGGGAAGCATAGACATTTTAACAATGTTTATTCTTCTGATCCATGAGCATGGACTATTTTTCCATCTTTTTGTGTCTTCTTCAGTTTCTTTCATGAGTGTTCTGTAGTTCCTAGAGTATAGATTCTTTATCTCTTTGGTTAGGTTTATTTCCAGGTAGCTTATGGTTTTTGGTGCTATCATAAATGGAATCAATTCTCTAATTTCTCTTTCTACAGTTACATTGTTAGTGTATAAGAAAACAACTGATTTCTGTGCATTGATTTTGTATCCTGCCACATTACTGAATTGCTGTATGAGTTCCAGTAATTTGGGGGTGGAGTCTTTTGGGTTTTCCACATAAAGTATCATGTCGTCTGCGAAAAGAGAGAGGCTTTGACTTCTTCTTTGCTAATTTGAATACTTTTTATTTCTTTTTGTTTTCTGATTGCTGTTGCTAGGACTTCTAGTACGATGTTGAACAATAGTGGTGAGATTGGGCATCCTTGTCATGTTCCTGATCTTAAGGGAAAGACTTTCAGCTTTTCCCCATTGAGAATGATATTTGCTGTGGGTTTTTCATGGATGGATTTTATGAAATTGAGGAATGTTCCCGTTATACTTATACTCTGAAGAGTTTTAATCAGGAAAGGATGCTGTATTTTGTCAAATGCTTTTTTTGCATCTATGGAGAGGACCATATGGTTCTTCTCTCTCCTCTTATTAATGTGTTCTATCACATTGATGGATTTGCAAATATTGAACCACCACTGCATCCCGGGGTTAAATCCCACTTGGTCATGGTGGATGATCCTTTTAATGCACTGTTGGATCCTATTTGCTAGGATTTTGTTGAGAATCTTGGGATCCATATTCATCAGGGTTATCGATCTGAAACTCTCCTTTTTGATTAGGTCTTTGCCTGGTTTGGGGATTAAGGTAATGCTGGCCTCATTGAATGAGTCTGGAAGCTTTCCTTCTGTTTCTATTTTTTGAACCAGCTTCAGGAGAATAGGTATTATTTCTTCTTCGAATGTTTGGTAGAATTCCCCAGGGAATCCATCAGGCTCTGCACTCTTGTTTTTTGGGAGGTTTTTGATCACTGCTTTGACAAAGCAGGAAAAATATGCAGTGGAAAAAAGACAGTCCCTTCAATATACGGTCCTGGCAAAATTGGACAGAGATATACAGAAGAATGAAACTTGACCATTCTCTTACACCATACACAAAGTTAAACTCAAAATGGATGAAAGACCTCAATGTGAGTCAGGAATCAATCAAAATCCTAGAGGAGAACATAGGCAGTAACCTCTCTGACATCTACCACAATAACCTCTTTCAAGACACATCTCCAAAGTCAAGGGAAACAAAAGCAAAAATGACCTTTGGGGGCTTTATCAAGATAAAAAGCTTCTGCACAGCAAAGGAAACAGTCAACAAAACAAAGAGGCAACCCACAGAAGGGGAGAAGATACTTGCAAATGACACTACAAAGGGCTGATATCCAAGATCTATAAAGAACTTCCGAAACTCAACACCCAAAAAACAAATAATCCAGTCAAAAAATGGGCAGAAGACATGAACAGACACTTCTCCAAAGAAGACATACAAATGGCTAACAGACACATGAAAAAATGTTCATCATCATTAGCCATCAGGGAAATTCAAATCAAAACCACATTGAGATACCACCTTACACCAGTTAGAATGGCAAAAATGGACAGGAAAGAAACAACAAATGTTGCAGAGGTTGTGGAGAAAGGGAAACCCTCTTACACTGTTGGCAGGAATGCAAGTTGGTACAGCCACTTTGGAAAACAGGATAGAGGTGCCTCAAAAAATTAGAAACAGAGCTACCCTATGACCCAGCAATTACACTAATGGGTATTTACTCCAAAGATACAGATGTAGTGAAAAGAAAGGCCATATGCACCCCAATGTTCATAGCGGCAATGTCCGCAATAGCCAAACTGTGGAAAGAGCCGAGATGCCCTTCAACAGATGAATGGATAAAGAAGATGTGGTCATATATACAATGGAATATTAGCCATCAGAAAACATAAATACCCAACTTTTGCATCAATGTGGATGGGACTGGAGGAGATTATGCTAAGTGAAGTAAGTCAAGCAGAGAAAGTCAATTATCACATGGTTTCACTTATTTGTGGAAAGTAATGAAGAGCATGAAAGACATTAGGGGAAGGAAGGGAAAAATGAAGGGGAGGAAATTTGGATGGGAAGATGAACCATGAGAGACTATGGACTCTGAGAAACAAACTGAGGGTTTTAGAGGGCAGGGGGGAAGGGGGAGGGATTAGCCCAGTGATGGGTATTAAGGAGGGCATGTATTGCATGGAGCAGTGGGTGTTATATGCAAACAATGATTCATGGAACACTACAACAGAAACTAATGATGTACTACTGTATGGTGACTAACATAACATAATAAAAAAAAAGAAAAGAAAAAAATCATAAATTCATGTGGAATCTTAATGAACTTTAAACATCCAAAACAAACTTGAAAATGAACGAAGTTGGTGGACTCACACTTCCTGATTTCAAAACTTATTAGAAATAAAAACAGTGTAAGTCAGACAGACAGACCAATGAAATAGGATAGAGGGTCCAGAAATAAATCCTTCCATATGTGGCAAGTGATTTTTGACAAGGGAATTAAGACTATTCAATGGGGAAAAGATAATTTTTTCAACCAATGTCTCTGGGAAAACGATATCCGTAAGCAAGGAAAACGAAGTTGAGGAAGCTTGGGAAGATGGTGAAGTTGGAGGACTCTAAACTCACCATGTCCCACACTTACACCTAGATATCACTCACATCTGAGTAAAAAAAACAAAGAATGATCTGAAGATTGGCAGAACAAACTCCACAACTAAATGTAGACAAGAAGCTATATCAAAGAGGTTAGGTAGGGAAGAAATGGTGGTCGGGAGTTGCCCACAGGAGGGAGGGAGCTGCAGGTGTGGAGAGGGGAAAGCACCAGAGCTCACATGGGAAAAATGAATCTCCATAATGTTTGGTATTGAAAACCAGAGGGGCTGAATTATTTGAGTTTGTATGACCAGTGGGACTTGGAGCTTGGAGTTTTAAAAGTCAGCTGATTCAACATTGGGTGAGCCAGGAGGGCAAATGATAGATGGGTCCCTGCCCTTAAAGAGACAACAGTGCATAAAGAGGCAAGAAAGAAGCAAAAGGTTGCAAAATGAGAGGAAAAAATGTTTATATTGATTTGAGAGCATGTTGGGGGGCTTCTCTGGGAACAAAGGAGCTCACAGGTGCCATTTTCCTCCCCTGCCTGCCAGCATAAACACAGGGCCACCTGTGGAAGTTGGCACTGCTCTAACAGTTGCTACCTAACATACTAGCAATTTTTTCCACCCACAAGTTCTCCTGAAGACTTGTCTACTCCAGGTCTACTGGCCTTGTCCTGGGCTCAGCACAAATTTTACTAACAGCTTGCACCCCACCCAGCCACCACACACACAGACACCATGCACACCTGGCTGCCACAGCTGCCATGGTGCAGCATGCCCCCAGCAGCCACTGGGCTGTGGGGAATCAGCCTAGGACTAGCAGCTCAGTGCAAATTTTGCTAATTGCCACCATGCCCCTGAGCCTTTCTGCATCCATGCCTCCTTAGAGTTGGCCTGCCTGGATCTCCCTAACAGCACAGAGAGTAAGCATAGCCCACAACAGGCAGAAAGTCAGTGCAGATGTCTGGACTCAAAGGAAAAGCAACTCAGACACAATACCAAGATGCAAGAAACACCCATAGAAGACTCCCTGAAGTGCCAGATTCCGGTGAACAGGGGACACTGCCCTGCATGGCATTATAGGACCTCTTCCTCATAAAGCCACTACTTTGAAGAGCAGAGATGTAGCTTATTTTCCTAGCACAGAGAAATAGACACAGAGAGGTAGACAAAATGAGGAGACAGAGAAATATGTCCTAAATGAAAGAACAGGATAAAAATCACAGCAAAGGAAATCTAAATGAAACAGAAATAAGTAATATACCTAATAGAGAATTTAAAGTAATTATCATAAAGATACTAGACTTCAGAAAAGGGTGGTGGAGATCAGTGAGACCTTTGACAAAGAGATAAAAACTAACAGCAGAGATGAAGTACTCAAGAAATGATATTAAAAATACAATAAATGGAACGAAATCATAGGCTATGGAAGAAGAGGAACATATCAGTGACTTGGAGGATAGAGAAATGGAATGCAATCAAGCTAAACAGGTGAGAGACAAACAGATATTGCATAATGAAAACAGACTTAGAGAATTCAGTGAATCCATCAAGCATAATAACGTTCCCATTATAGGGATCCCAGAAGAAGAGAGAGAAAGGGGAGAAGAAAATGTATTTGAAGAAATAATAGCTGAAAACTTTACAAATCTAGGAAAGGAAACAGATATCCATAGCCAGGAGGCACAAAGGTCTTCCAACAAATTCAACCCAAGGAGGTCAACACCAAGACACAAAGTAATTAAAATGGTAAAAAATTACTGACAAAATAAAGAATTTTAAAGATGGTAAAATACAGGAGAGAGTGAAAGATGGTGGAGGAGAAAGAGACCTTAGTTTCATCTGGTCCCAGGAATTCAGCTAGATAGCTATCAAACCATTCTGAACACCTGCAAACTCAACCACGGATCTAAGAAAAGAGTAGCTGCAACTCTACAAATAGAAAAGTGACCACTTTCTGCAAGGTAGGAGGTGCAAAGTGAATCCGAGGTGATATATGGAAGATAAATCACGGGAGGAGGGATTCTACATAACCCTGCTACTGGAAAGCGATGTAACACTGAAACACAAAATCAGAACTTTTAGAATTCTGTTCTGGTGAGGGACATCCCTGCCTGAAAGGTGTTCAGCTGGTGAAGCGGGGCAGAATCCTAGGTGGGACAGTGTGGTCTCAGGATCCCTGAGGTCACAGAAAGAATGGGGGTGCCTGAGTGCGGCAGAGTTACCAGGCATTAGATTGGGGAAGCCTGCTGTCATCAGCGAGCCCAGGAGTGGGCTCTCAGCTCAGGATTGCTATAAAATGCAAACCGCAACAGGGTCGGGTGACTACTCTCTGAGCAGGGGCCCAACAAGCGGCAGAACCAGCGATACCACCCTTCCTCCCCTGGGAGGAGCAGCGCAGGTGTGCACCTGAGGAGTCTGCAGGGTTTGGAGACTCCAAAGGGGTCCCGTGACTGTGATAGAAATGCTCTGCCACAGGCTAAGTGAGCACAGAGTGCGGATGGAGACCTGAGAGACAGGAGTGATTGATTGCTTTTCTTTGAGGCCCCACTGAAGAGTGGGGTCCTGAGCTCTCAGCTCTGGGGCTGGAGATTGGGAGGCCGCCATTTTCATTCTCATCCTCCAAAGTGGCCCAGAAAGCCTTCAGGGAACAAAGGCCACATAGAGCAATCCAGCAGATTACTTACCTGCCCCCCTGGCAAGGGAAGTACAATTCCACAGGGAAAAGACACTTGAGAATCAACGCAAAGGCCCCTCCCACAGAAGATCAGCAAGAACATACAGCAAAGACTAAGTTTTCTGATCATTAAGAACTGCAAAACTCTAGTGCTGGGGAATGTAGCATATAGAATTCATGGTTTTCTCCCCACAATCCCTTAGTCTTTCAATTTTTACTTTTTTTTTTGTTTGTTTTTCAACCAATTTCTTATTTAATCAACTTTTTAAAAAATCTTTTTTTAATTTTCATTTTTACAGTTACATTCTATCTTTCATCGTATTTAATTTTGTTTTTTAAACATGTAAGTTTTTCTTTCTTTACAATTTTGGGATGCAGTTTCTTCTAACAGACCAAAATACACCCAGAATCTAGTGTATGACTGTATTCTCTTCACCTGTCTGATCATATTCTCTTTCTTCTTCTTCTTTTTTTGTTTTTGTTTTGTTTACATCGTTTTTGGGTTTTTTTTTGTTTGTTTGGTAAAGTCTTTTTTAATTTTCATCTTTACAGATACATTCTATGCTTTCAATGTATTTAACTTTATTTTTATATATATGTAAGTTTTTCTTTCTTTACAATTTTGAGGTGTAGTATCTTCTAACAAACCAACAAACATGCACTCAGGATATAATGTATTGTTCTGTTGTGTTAAACTGTCTGTGTAAATTCCTTCTTCTTTTCTCTCTTTTTTTTTTGTTTTCTGTCTTTCAATTTTCATTTTTACATTTACATTCTATTCTTTCATTGTATTTAATTTTATAGTTGTACATATATGGGTTTTTCATTCTTTACAATTTTGGGATCTAGTTTTCTAACAAACAGACCTAAATACACACGGATCCAGTGTATTACTCTGTTCTGTCCACCTGTCTGAGTATATTCTGTTTTTTTTAATTTTTAAATTTTATTTATTTATTTATTTATTTTTGGTTTCCGGTCTCATCTGATGTGTTTAGTGTATATTTCTCTGAGGTGGTTGTTGCCATTTTAGTATTTTGTTCTCACATTCATCTATTCTTCACTGGACAGAATGACAAGATGAAAAAATTCACCTCAAAAAAGAGAACAAGAGGCAGTACTTACTGCCAAGGATCTAATCAGTATGAACATAAGTAAGATATTAGAACTAGAATTCAGAATAACAATGATAAAGGTACTAGCTTGGTTTGAAAAAAGCATAGAAGACAATAGAGAATCCCTTTCTGGAGAAATAAAAGAACTAAAATCTAATCAATTTGAAATAAAAAAGGTTATTAATGAGATGCAATAAAAGATGGAGGCTCTAACAGCTAAGATAAATAAGGAAGAAGAGAAAACTATTGATATAAAAGACACAATGATGGAGAATAAAGAAGCCAAGAAAAAAAGGGCTAAACAACTACTGGATCACAAGGGGAGAATTTGAGAGATAAGTGATACCATGAAGTGAAACAATATTAGAATAATAGGGATCCCAGAAGAAGAGGAAAGAGAGAGAGGGACAGAAGCTATATTGGAGCAAATTATAAAGGAGAACTTCCTTAACCTGGGGAAGGAAACAGGCATCCAAGTCCAGGAGGCATGGAGAACCACCCTCAAAATCAATAAAAATAGATCAACATGCTGACATATAATAGTGAAACTTGCAAATCTCAGACAAAGAGAAAATCCTGAAAGCAGCTTGGGACAAGAGGTCAGGGTCATATAACCTATAAAGGTAGAAACATTAGACTGGCAGCAGACCTATCCAAAGAGACATGGCAGGCCAGAACGGACTGGGATGATATATTCAGGGTGCTAAGTTAGGAAAATATGCAGGCAAAAATACTTTATCCAGCTAGGATGTCATTCAAAATAGTAGGAGAGATAGGGGCGCCTGGGTAGCTCAGTTGTTAAGTGTTTGCCTTTGGCTCAGGTCATGATCCCAGGGTCCTGGGATTGAGCCCCACATCGGGCTCCCTGCTCCACGGGAAGCCTGCTTCACCTCTCCCACTCCTCCTGCTTGTGTTCCCTCTCTTGCTGTGTCTCTCTCTGTCAAATAAATAAATAAATAAAATCTTTAAAAAAAATAGTAGGAGAGATTAAAAAGCTTCCAGGACAAACAGAAACTAAAAGAATTTGTGATCACCAAACCAGCTCTATAAGAAATATTAAAAAGGGATCCTTTAAGTGAAGAGAGAGCCCAAAAGTAACACAGACCAGAAAAGAAAAGAGACAATATACAGACAGTGACTTTATAGGTAATACAATGACACTAAATTCATATCTGTCATTAGTTACTCCGAATCTAAATGGGCTAAATGCCCCAATATAAAAACACAGTGTATCAGAATGGATAAAAAAAGCAAGACCGATTGACGTGTTGTCTGCAAGAGATTAATTTTAAACCCAAAGTCACCTCCAGATTTAAAGTGAAGGGGTGGAGAACTATTTATCCTGCTAATAGACATCAAAAGAAAGCTGGGGTAGCAATCCTTATAACAGAAAAATTATACATTAAACCAAAGACTGTAATAAGAGATGAGGAAGGACATTATATCATAATTAAAGGGTCTATCCAACAAGAACATCTAACAATTGTAAATACATATGCCCCTAACACGGGAGTAGCCAATTATATAAGCCAATTAATAACAAAATCTAAGGAGCACATTGATAATAATACAATAATATTAGGGGACTTTAACACCCCACTCACTGCAATGGACAGATCATCTAAGCAGAAGATCAACAAGGAAACAAGGACTTTGAATGATACACCGGACCAGATGCACTTCACAGATATATTCAAAGCATTCCATCCTAAACCAACAGAATACACATTCTTCTTGAGGGCACATGGATTATTCTCCAGAATAGATCACATACTGGGTCACAAATCAGGTCTTAACCGGTACCAGAATATTGGAATCATTCCCTGCATATTTTCAAACCACAGTGCTTTGAAACTGGAACTCAATCACAAGAGGAAATTTGGAAAGAACTCAAATACATGGAGGTTAAAGAGCATCCTACAAAAGAATGCATGGGTCAACCAGGAAATTAAAGAATTTAAAAAATTCACAGAAACAAATGAAAATGAAAACACAACTGTTCAAAATCTTTGGGATGCAGCAAAGGCAGTCCTAAGAGGAAAGTATATAGCAATACAAGTCTTTCTCAAGAAACAAGAAAGGTCTCAAATACACAACCTAACCCTACATCTAAAGGAGCTGGAGATAGAACAGCAAATAAAGCCTAAACCCAGCAAGAGAAGAGAAATAATAAAGATTAGAGCAGAAATCAATGAAATAGAAAGCAAAAGAACAGTAGAACAGAGCAACGAAACTAGGAGCTGGTTCTTTGAAAGAATGAATAAGATTGATAAACCTCTTGCCAGACTTATCAAAAAGAAAAGAAAAAGGACCCAAATTAATAAAATCATGAATGAAAGAGGAGAGATCACAACCAACACCAAAGAAACACAAACAATCTTAAGACCATACTATGAGCAACTATATGCCAACAAATTAGGCAATCTGGAAGAAATACATGCATTCCTAGAAACATATAAATTACCAAAACTGAAGCAGGGAGAAATAGAAAACCTGAACAGACCCATAACCAGCAAAGAAATTGAAGCAGTAAAAAAAAAAAAAAAAAAAAAAACTCCCAACAAACAAGACTCCAGGGCCGGATGGCTTCCCAGGGCAATTCTACCAAACATTTAAAGAAGCATTAACACTTATTCTTCTGAAGCTGTTCCAAAAAATAGAAATGGAAGTAAAACTTCCAAACTCATTCTACGAAGTCAGCATTACCTTGATCCAAAATCAGACAAAGACCCCACCAAAAAGGAGAATTGCAGACCAATATCCCTGATGAATATAGATGTAAAAATTCTCACCAAGATACTAGCCAATAGGATCCAACAGTGCATTAAAAGGATTATTCACCATGACCAGGTGGGATTTATTCCTGAAATGCAAGGGTGGTTCAACAACCAGAAATCAAACAATTTGATACACTACATAAATAAAAGGAAAAGAACCATATGATCCTCTCCATAGATGCAAAAGAAGCATTTGACAAAATATAGCATCTTTTCTTGATTAAAACTCTTCACAGTATAGGGATAGAGGGAACATACCACAGTATCATGAAAGCCGTATATGAAAAGCCCACAGCGAATATCATTCTCAATGGGGAAACCTGAGAGCATTTCCCCTAAGGTCAGGCACACGACAGGGATGTCCACTCACACCAGTGCTGTTCAGCATAATACTAGAAGTCCCAGCCTCAACAATCTGACAACAAAAAGAAATAAAAGGCATCTGAATCAGTGAAGAAGTCAAATTCTCACTCCTCACATATGACATGATACCAATGTGGAAAACCCAAAAAACTCCACCCCCAAATTGTTTGAACTTATATAGGAATTCAGCAATGTGGCAGGATATAAAATCAATGCACAAAAATCAGTTGCATTTCTATACACTCACAATGAGACAGAAGAAAGAGAAATTAAGGAGCCAATACCATTTACAATAGCACCAAAAGCCATAAGATACCTAGGAATAAACCTAACCAAAGAGGTAAAGGATCTGTACTCAGAAAACTATAGAACACTCATGACAGAAATTGAGGAAGACACAAAGAAATTGAAAATTTTACCATGCTTATGGATTGGAAGAACAAATATTGTTAAAATGTCTATGCTTCCCAGAGCCATCAATACATTCAATGCAATCTCTATCAAAATCCCATTGATAGGTTTCACAGAGCTAGAACAAATAATCCTAAAATTTGTATGGAAACAGAAAAGACCCTGAGTAGCCAAAGGAAAGTTGAAAAAGTAATTGGGTGATGTCATTAAGGAGGACACATGATGTGATGAGCACTGGGTGTTATATGCAACTAATGAATCATTGAACACTACATCAAAAACTAATAATGTATTATATGTTGGCTAATTGAGTTTAAATTTAAAATAAAGGGGAAAAAAAGAAAAGCAAAGCTGGTGGCATCACAATTCCGGACTTCAAGCTCTGTTACAAAGCTGTAATCATCAAGACAGTATGGTACTGGTACAAAAATAGACACATAGATCAGTGGAACAGAGTAGAGAACCCAGAAATAGACCCTTGAATCTATGGTCAACTACTCTTTTACAAAGCAGGAAAGGATATCCAAAGGAAAAAAGACAGTCTCTTCAACAAATGGTGTTGGGGAAACTGGACAGCAACATACACAAGAATAAAACTGGACCACTTGCTTACACCATACACAAAAATAAATTCAAAATGGATGAAAGACCTCAATGTGAGATAGGAATCCATCAAAATTCTAGAGAAGAACACAGGCAGCAACCTCTTTGACCTTGGCCACAGCAACTTCTGGCTAGACACATCTCCAAAGGCAAGGGAAACAAAGTAAAAAATGAGCTATTGAGACTTCATCAAGATAAAAAATTTTTGCACAGCAAAGGAAACAGTTGGCAAAAACAAAGGACAACTTACGGAATGGGAGAAGATATTTGCAAATGTCTTATGAGATAAAGGGTTAGTATCCAAAATCTGTAAAGGATATATCAAACTCAAAACTCATAGAACAAATAATCCAGTCAAGAAATGGGAAGAAGAAATGAATAGACATTTCTCCAAAGAAGACATACAAAGGGCTAACAGACACATGAAAAAAAATGCTCAACATCACTGGTATCAGGGAAATACAAATCAAAACCACAATGAGATTCCACCTCACAGCAGTCAGAATGCCTAAAATTAACGTCAGTAAACAACAAATGTTGGCAAAGATGCAGAGAAAGGGGAACCCTCTTGCACTGCTGGTGGGAATGCAAGCTGGTACTGCCACTCTGGAAAACAGTATGGACGTTCCTCAAGAAGTTGAAATAGAGCTACCCTCTGACCCAGCAATTGCAGTATAGGTATTTACCCCAATGATACAAATGTAATGATCTGAAGGGGCACCTGCACCCCAGTGTTTATAGCAACAATGTCCACATTAGCCAAACTATGATAACAGCCCAGATGTCCATTGACAGATGAATGGATAAAGAAGATGTGGTATATGTATATACAATTCAATACTACTCAGCCATCAAAAAAATGAAATCTTGCCATTTGCAACAATGTGGATGGAACTAGATGGTATTATGCTAAGTGAAATAAGTCAGTGAGAGAAAGACAATTATATGATCTCACTTATAAGTGGAATTTAAGAAACAAAACAGAGGATCATAGGGGAAGAGAGGAAAAAATAAAACAAGGTAAAATCAGAGAAGGAGACAAACCATAAGAGAGTCTTAATCATAGGAAACAAACTGAGGGTTGCTGGGGTAGGGTAATGGGGTAACTAGGTGGTGGACATTAAGGATGTTACTTGATGTAATGATCACTAGGTATTATATGACTGATGAAACACTGACCCCTATCTCTGAAACCAATAATACATTATATGTTAATTGAATTTAAATTAAAAAAATAAAGATTGTAAAATACATACAAAACTTACATATGAGGGAATCCCCATAAGACTTTCAGCTGATTTTTCAGCAGAAACTTTGCAGGCCAGAAAGGAATGGCATCATGTATTCAAAGTGCTGAAAGGGAAAAATCTGCAGCCAGGCATAGTCTATCCAGGAAGGCTATTATTCAGAATAGAAGGAGAGATAAAAAGGTCCCCAGAAAAAAGATGTTAAAAATTTCAAGACCACTAAACCACGCCTACAAGAAATGTTAAAGGGGACTCTGAGTGGAAACAAAAACTGTAAGAGTAAGAAAACTAGGAAGCACAGAAGCAAAAAAAAAAAATTATTGCTGTAAAAATCAGTCAAGAGAAGCACAACATAAAAGGAGATAAGATACCATATATCTTAAATGTGGAAGGGAGAGGAGTAAAAATGAGTTCAAAATTAATTGAACATAGAAGCAGGGAGATGGCAGTGGAGTAGCAGGACCCTAGGCTCACCTAGTCCCATGAATACAACTAGATAACTATCAACTCATCCTAACTACCCCAGAAATTGACCTGAGGACTGGCAGAACAAACTCCACAACTAAAGGTAGAGAAGAGATCACAGTGAAGAAGGTAGGAAGTGTGCAGATGCAGTTTGGGAGATAAAAGGATCGTGTCTGTTATGGTAGGGAGGTAGTTGCAGTCATAGAGAAGAGAGACAGACTAACACACAGGGGAGTGAACTGTGAAAACAAATCCCATTAGCAATTGGCTAGGAAAGCTGTAGAGAACAAATTTTGTGAGTTATTGCAACCAGCAAAGCATAAAACCTGGAGTTTTAAAGACCAGAGGTGTTAACTTAGCGAGAGCTTGGAGGGCATTGGGGCTGTTATTGGAGAAAAGGCAGGGCAAACAACCTGCGGACATACACTGTGGAAACACCAATCCGAAGAGCACCTGGGGCACAGAATGGGGAGGGTATTTGCTCATCTTGGAGTGCATCCTAGAGAGACAGCATTCATGGAGACACCCCTTTGGGAACAAAGGAATGGCCCAGTGCCATTTCCTTTCCCTGCTCCTCAGTATAAACACAGGGCCACTGGTGGGAAACAGCACAGTGCCTACACTTGCTACCTAGCTTGCTTATACCAAGCCCTGCCTTGCCCCCCCCCCCTACTTTGGTGGAAATGCCCTTCCCAGTCACCTTTGCCTCAATCCCAGCACAGTAGGCCTCCTCCCCCAGAAGACCTGCCCAAACACTTGCTCACAACATATTTCCCAATGTCAGAGTTTTGTGGAGCCTTTGTTCTGGCATCAGTGGCAGCGGGTCTCATTTCATAAACAGACCATGGCACACGTAATTAAAACCTACCACATTCAGACCAGGGACCAAGAACTGTGTACAATAGGCAAAGAGCCTCTGCAGGGGCACCTGGATGGCTTAGTCAGTTAAGCAGGTCGTGATCCCAGGGTCCTGGGATCAAGCCCTGCATTGGGCTCCCAGCTCAGCAGGGAGCCTGCTTCTCCTTCCCCCTCTGCCACTCCCCCTGCTAGTGCTTGCTCTCTCTCTGTCAAATAAATAAATAAAATCTTTTTGAAAAATCATTAAAAAAAAAGAGCCTCTGTAGACAACAGGGCTGAAGAAGAAAGTGGCCAGGAGTAAACAGCACAGCAATTGCAGCTCACATTGGAGACAATCCCTGAAGTGTCCCTGGAGAACAGGGACACTATATGGCAGGGCACTCCAGGACCTCTCCTTCATAAGGCCATTACCCATAAGAACATAAGATGTAGCTGACTTTCCTAATACACAAGAAAAGGCAGAGACTTAGATAAAATGAGAAGACAAAGAAATTTCTCCCACATAAAAGAATTGGATAAGGCCATGACCAGAGGTCTAGCAAAACAGATATATGTAACATGCACAATAGAGAATTTAAAGTAATGATGATAAAGATACTCATTGGACTCAAGAAAAGAGTGGAAGACAACAGTGAGATCCCTAACACAGGGATAAGAAATAACATAGTAGAGATAAATAAATGGAATGAGAAACACACTTGATAAAATGAGCAGCAGGCTGGAAGAAGCAGAGGAAAGAATTAATGACCTAGAAGCCAGAGTAATGGAAAGTAATCAAGTTGAATAAAAGAGGAAAAAAAGAATTATGCAACACGAGAATAGACTTAGGGGACTCAGTGACTCCATCACATCATATTATAGGAGTCCCAGAAGAGGAAGAGAGAGAAAAGGGGGTACAACATTTATTTGAAGAAATAATAGCTGAAAGCTTCCCTAATCTAGGGAAGGAAACAAATAACCAGATCCAGAAGGCAAAGAGAACCCCCAACAAAATCAACAAAAGTGGATCCACACCTAGACATACTGTAATTAAAAAAGCAAAATGTACTGATGAAGAAAAAAATTTTAAAGCATTAAGACAAAAGAAGACAGATACATACAAGGGAAAGCCCATAAGTCTAGTAGGGGATTTCTCAGCAGAAACTTGTAAGCCAGAAGAGAGTGGCATGATAGGTTCAAAATGCTGACTGGGAAAAATCGGCAGCTAAGAAAACTCTATCCAGCAAGGTTATCATTCAGAATAGGAGAGATAGAGTTTCCAAGACAAACAAAAACTAAAGAATTTCATGACCACTAAACCAGCCCTGTAAGAAATATTATCAGGGACTCTGAGTGGAAAGGAGAGACCAAAAGTGACAGTATAATGATAGGAAACACAAAAACAGTAAAAATGAATATTACTGAAAAAAATCAGCCCAGGAACTCAAAAAACAAAAGGATGTAAAATATGACAACATAGGCCTAAAACATGGGGAGGAGAGGAGTAAGAACGGGTTCAAACTTAAATGACCATCAAATTAATATAGACTACTATATGCAGAAGAGGTTATATCCAATTCTGATAGATGACCATATATCAAAACCCACCAAGGAATTTGCAAAGAATAAAGAGAAAGTAATCCAAATATATCACTTAAGAAAAAGAGCAACCATGAAAGAGAGAAAGACAAGAAAGGATCAGAGAAAATCTTCAGAAACAACCACAAAACAATAAAATGGCAATAAATACACATCTACCAATAATTATTTTGAATATAAGTGGACAAAATGCTCCAATCAAAAGATACAAGGTGATAGAATGGATTAAAAAAACAAGACACATCTGTATGCTTCCTACAAGAGACTCATTTTAGACCTATAGACACTTGCAGGTGGAAAGTGATGGAATGGGGAAACTATCTATCATGCAACAGATGTGAAAAGAAAGCCAGAGTAGCAATACTTACACGGACAAACTAGAATTTAAAACAAAGACTGTAAGAAGAGACAAAGTAGAATACTATATAATAACAAAGGGGCCAATCCAACAAGAAGATATAACAAATGAAAATATTTATGCACACAATATAGTAACATCCAAACATATAAACTGTTAAAAACAAACATAAAGAAACTAATTGATAATAATACAATAATAGTAGGGGACTTTAACACCCCACTTACATCAGTGGACAGATATACTAAAAAGAAAATCAACAAGGAAACAATGGCTGTGAATGACACACTGGACCAGATGGGCTTAACAGATATATTCAGAATATTCTATCCTAAAACAGCAGAATACATATTCTTTTCAGGTGCACACAGAACACTCTCCAGAATAGATCACATATTCCATCACTAAACAGGCCTCAACAAATACAAAAATCAAAGTCATACCATGCAGCTTTTCTTTTTTCTTTTTTTCTTTTTCTTTTTTTAGATTTTATTTACTTATTTGAGAGAGAGCGAGTGCACTTACAAACAGAGGGGAGAGGCAGAGGGAGAGGAAGAAACGGACTCGCTGCTGAGTGGGAGCCCAATGCAGGGCTGGATCCCAGGACCCTGAGATCATGACCTGAGCCAAAGGCAGACGTTTAACTGACTGAGCCACCCAGGCGCCCCCAACTTTTCTGAACCCAATGGTATGAAACTGAAATCAACCAGAAGAAAATATCTGGTAAGAGCACAAATACATGGAGGTTACATAATATGCTACTAAACAATGAATGGGTCAATCAGGAAATCAAAGAAGAAATTTTAGAAGTACATGGAAACAAATGAAAATGAAAACACAATAGTCCAGAACTGTTTGGATGCAGCAAATGCAGTACTAAGAGGAAGTTTATAGCAATACAGGCTTACCCCAAGAAGCAAGAAAAATCTCAAACAACCTAACCTTACACCTAAAGGGGCTAGATAAAGAACAATAAACAAAACCCAAAACCAGCAGAAGGAAAGCAATAATAGATATTAGAGCAGAAATAAATGATATGGAAACTAAAAACATGATAGAATAGATCAAAACCAGGAGCTAGTCCTTTGAAAACAATCAATACAATTGATAAACCTCTAGCCAGGCTTATCAAGAAAAAAAAAGAAAGGACTCAAATAAATAAAAACACAAATGAGAGAGGACAAATAAGAACCACTACCATAGAAATACAAACAATTTGAAGAGACCATTATGAAAAATATATGCCAACAAATTGGACAACCTAGAAGAAATGGATAAATTCCTAGAAACGTATAAATTACCAAAACCAAAACAGAAAGAAATAGAAAATTTGAACAGACCAAGAACCAGCAAAGGCATTGGATCAGTTATCAAAAAACTCCCAATAAACAAAATTCCAGGGCCAGATGGCTTCATAGGCAAATTCTATCAAAGATTTAAAGAATTAATACCTATTCTTCTCAAACTATTCCCAAAAAATAGAAAAGGAGGGAAAACATCCAAATTCATTCTATGAGGCAAGCATTACCCTGATTCCAAAATCAGGTAAAGACACCACAAAAAGAGAACTACAGGCCAATATACCTGATGAACATAGATGCAAAAATCCTCAATTAACGAATCATTGAACAGTACATCAAAAACTAATGATGTACTATATGTTGGTTAACTGAACATAAAAAAATAAAAATAAAAAATAAAAATAAAAACGGAGAAAAAACTCCTCAACAAAGTACTAGCAAAACAAATCCAACAATACGTTAAAAAAAATTATTCACTGTGATCTTGCAGGGTATATTTCTGGTTTGCAAGGGTGGTTCAATATTTGAAAACCAATCCACATGATACATCACAGGAATAAGAGAAAGGATAAGAACCATATGATCACTTCAATAAATGCAGAAAAAGCATTTGACAAAGTACAACATCCACTGATGATAAAAACCCTCAACAAAGTAGGTTTAGAGGGAACGTATCTCAACCTAATAAAGTCATCTATGAAAAACCCACAACAAACATCATACTCAATGGGGAAAAACTGAGAGCTTTCCCTTAAGGTCATGAACAAGACAAGGATGTCCACTCTCATGATTTTTATTCAGCACAGTACTGGAAGTCCTAGCCTCAGCAATCACAAAACAAAAAGAAATAAAACTATCTAAATTGGTAAGGAAGAAGTGAAACTTTCATTATCTGCAGATAATAGGACCTATATATAGAAAACCTGAAAGACTACCAGAAAACTACTAGAACTGGTAAGTGAATTCAGTAAAATCACAGTATACAAAATTAACATAGAGAAACCTGTTGCATTTCTATATAATTAATAATGAAGCAGCAGAAGGAGAAATTAAAAAAACAATTCTCTTTATAATTGCACCAAAAATAATGATATACCTAGGAATAAACTTAACTATGGAAGTGAAAAAAGTTTACTCTGGAAATTATGAAACATTGATGAAAGAAATTGAAGATGACACAAAGAAATGGAAAGACATTCCATGCTCATGGATTGGAAGAACAAATATTGTTAAAATTACCCAAAGCAATCTATACATTTAATACAATCCCTATCACAATATTAATAGAATTTTTCATAGAACTAGAATAAACAATCCTAAAATTTGTTTGAAACCGCAAAAGACCCCAAAGAGCAAAAGCAATACTGAAAAAGAGAAAGAAAACTGGAGGTATCAAAACTACAGGGTTCAAGTTATATTCCAATGCCGTAGTAATAAAAATGGTATGGTGCTGGCACAAAAATAGACACATAGATTAATAGAAATGAACAGAAAGCCCAGAAACAAAGCCATGATCATATGGTTCATTAATCTGACAAAGGAGGCAAGAATATGCAATGGAAAAAACAGTCTCTTTAACAAACGGTGTTGGGAAAACTAGAGAGCTACATGCAAAAGAATGAAACTGGTCCACTTTTTTACACCGTACATGAAAATAAACTCAAAATGTATTGAAGGCCTAAATGTGAGACCTGAAACTATAAAAATCCTAGAAGAGAACACAGGCAGTAAGTCTCTGACATTGGCTGTAGCAACAATTTTCTAGGTATGTCTCCTGAGGCAATGGAAACAAAAGCCAAAATAAACTATGGGGATTAATAAAAATAAAAAGCTTCTGCACAGTAAAGGAGGCAATCAAAAAAACTAAAAGGCAACTTATAGAATGGGAGAAGCTATTTGCACATGACATATCCAATAAAGGGTTAGTATCCAAAATATATAAGGACTTGATAGAACTCAACACCCAAAAAACAAATAATCCAAATAAGAAATGGGCAGAAGACATGAAAAGACATTTCTCTAAAGAAGACATACAGATGGTCAAAAGACACATGAAAAGATGCTTAGCATCTCTTATCATCAGGAAATAGAAATCAAAACTGCAGTGAGGTATCACCTCACACCTGTCAGAATGGCTAACGTCAAAAACGTCTTTGTGAGCATGTGGAGAGAAAAGAACCCTTGTGCACTCTTAGGAATGAAAACTGGTGTGGCCGTTCTAGATAGCAGTATGGAGTTTCCTCAAAATATTAAAAACAGAAGTATCCTATGATCCACTAATCACACTACTGGTATTTACCCAAAAATACAAAACACTGATTCAAAGGAACACATGCACCCCTATGTTTTTTTTTGCAGCATTATTTTCAACAGCCGAACTATGGAAGCAGCCTAAGTGTCCATCAATAGATAAATGGATAAAGAAAATGTGGTATATGTACACAATGGAATATTATTCAGCCATAAAAAAGAATGAAATCATGCCACTTGCAACAATGTGGATGGAGCTACAGAGTATAATGCTAAGTGAAATAAGTCACTCAGAGAAAGTCAAATATCATATGATTTCACTCTTAAGTAGAGTTTAAGACACAAAACAAATGAGCAAAGGAAAAAAAGAGAGACAAACCAAGATACAGATCCTTAACTTTAGTGAACAAACTGATGGTTACTTGAGTGGAAGTGGTTGGGAGTATGGCTGAAATATGAGATGGGGGTTAAGGAATGCAGTTGTTGTGATGAGTACTGGATGTGGTATGGAATTGTCAAATCACTATATTGTACATCTGAACTAATATAACACTGTATGGTAACTATACCAGAATTAAAATTTTAAAAAGGAAAGAAGGAAGGAAGGAAGGAAGGAAGGAAGGAAGGAAGGAAGGAAGGAAGGAAGGAAGGAAGGAAGGAAGGAAGGGGAAAGGAAGGAAGGATGAAAAGGAAGAAAAACTCTTCACTATAGAAAACAAACTGATGGTTACCAGAGGGGGTGACTGGTGAAATAGGTAAAGGGTATTAAGAGTACACTTATCGAAGGAACAAGATGACAGAGGAGTAGGAGAACTAAATTTCGTCTGGTCTCAGGAATTCAGCTGGATAGGGATCAAACCATTCTGAACACCTATGATCTCAACAGGAGATCAAAGAAAAGAATAGCAGCAACTCTCTGAACAGAAAAGCGACCACTTTCTGGAAGGTAGGAAGTGCGGAGAAGTGAATCCGAGGCGATATTCAGGAGGATAGATGGCGGGGGAGGGGCCTCTGTCAGCCGATACCGGCAAGTGATAGAGCAGCGGAGCACAAAATCGGAACTTTTAGAAGTGGGCTCCACTGAGGGACATCGCTCCAGTGGCTAAGCGGGGGGTGGAACCCTCGTGGGACAGTGTGGACTCAGGACCCTCGGGGTCACAGAAAGACCGGGGGTGCCTGAGTGTGGCAGAGCCCCCAGGTATTGGAGCGGGGAAGCCGGCTGCGGAGACAGAGCCGAGGAGTGGGCTCTCAGATCGGGGTTGCCATAAACAGCGATCCCTGGCACAGTCGGGCCACTGCTCCTCCAGCAAGGACCCAATAAGCAGCAGATCCGGGGAGACTCCCCTTCCTCCCACAGGAGGAGCAGCGCGGGAGCGCACCGCAGGGATCTGCTGGGTTTGGAGACTCCACCGAGTCGGGCACCAGAGATAGAAACGCTTGGTCACAGACCGGGTGAGCACGGAGTGTGGCCGGAGACCGGGGAGACAGGACTGACTGACTGCTTTTCTCTGGGGGCTCGCTGAGGAGTGGGGCCCCGAATTCTCGGCTCCTCCCAGGCAGAGATTGGGAGGCCACCATTTTCACTCTCGTCCTCCAAAGCTGTAAGGAAAGCTTGCAGGGAACAAAATCTCCCGAGAGCAAACCCAAGCGGATTACTTAGCCTGGACCCGGCAAGGGTGGGGCAATTCCGCCTCTGGCAAAGACATTTGGGAACCATGGCAACAGGCCCCTCCCCCAGAAGATCAGCAAGAACAGCCAGCCAAGACCAAGTTTACTGATCAATGAGAATGGCAGAACTCCAGCGCTAGGGGAATACTGCACATAGAATTCATGGCTTTTTCCCCATGATTCTTTAGTCTTTCAAAGTTAATTTTTTAAATTTTCTTTTTTTTTCTTTTTCATTTTTTTGAACTTTTCTTTTTCCCTTTTCAACCAACATCATATCATTCCTTTTTTTAAAAAATCTTTTTAATTTTTCATTTTTAGAGTCATATTCTATCCCTTCATAGTAGTTAACCTAATTTTTGGTATATATATATATAAGTTGATCTCTCTTTAAAATATTGGGATACAGTTTCTTCTAACAGACTAAAATATACCCTAAATCTCTAGTGTATGGCTTTCTTCTAGTCTCCTGCCTGATCACATTCTCTCCCCCCTTTTTTTAAATCCTCTTCTTTCTTTTTTCAACCGTCTTATCTTATCAATTCCTCTTATAAAATCTTTTATAATTTTCACCTTTATATTCATAGTCCAACTCTTCATCATATTTACCCTTATTTTTGTACATATATAAGTTTTTCTTTCTTTAAAATTTTGGGAGGCACTTTCTTCTAACAGACCAAAATATGCCCAAAATCTAGTGTGTGGCACTGATCTATGCACCAGCCTGATCATATTTGATCATATTCTGTTTTTTTGTTTGTTTGTTTGTTTGTTTATCTTTTTCTTTTTTTTTCTTTTTTCTTTCCCTTTCTTTTCCCATAGTTTCAGGTCTCTTCTGTTTGTTTAGTGTATATTTTGGGGGGGGTCGTTGTTACCCTCTAAGCATTTTGTTCTCTCATTCATCTATTCTCCTCTGGACAAAATGACAAGACAGAAAAATATCACCTCAAAAAAAAAAAAAAGAACAAGAGGCAGTACCAACTGCCAGGGACCTAATCAATATGGACATTAGTAAGATGTCAGAACTAGAGTTCAGAATGATGATTTTAAAGATACTAGCTGGGCTTGAAAAAAGCATGGAAGATATTAGAGAAACCCTTTCTGGAGAAATAAAAGAACTAAAATCTAACCAATTCAAAATCAAAAAGGCTATTAATGAGGTGTAATCAAAAATGGAGGCTCTAACTGCTAGGATAAATGAGGCAGAAGAGAGAGTTAGTGATATAGAA
The DNA here is from genome assembly GCF_003265705.2 of Callorhinus ursinus. Taxonomy (NCBI): domain Eukaryota; kingdom Metazoa; phylum Chordata; class Mammalia; order Carnivora; family Otariidae; genus Callorhinus; species Callorhinus ursinus. Next base: position 794,208 of record NW_027397165.1, read on the forward strand.
GACCAAATGATGGAAAATAAGAAGCTGAGAAAAAGATAAACAACTACTGGATCACAAGGGCAGAATTCGAGAGATAAGTGATACCATAAGATGAAACAATATTAGAATAACTAGGATCCCAGAAGAAGAAGAAAGAGAGAGGGAGGCAGAAGGTATATTGGAGCAAATTATAGCAGAGAACTTCCCTAATTTGGGGAAGGAAACAGGCATCAAAATCCAGGAGGCACAGAGAACCCCCCTCAAAAACAATAAAAATAGGTCAACACCCCGACATCTAATAGTAAAACTTCCGAGTCTCAAAGACAAAGAGAAAATCCTGAAAGCAGCTCGGGAGAAGAGATATGTAACCTACAATGGTAGAAACATTAGATTGGCAACAGACCTATCCACAGAGACCTGGCAGGCCAGAAAGGACTGGCATGATACATTCAGAGCAAGAAATGAGAAAAATAGGCAATCAAGAATACTATATCCAGCTAGGCTGTCATTGAAAATAGAAGGAGAGATAAAAAGCTTCCAGGACAAACAAAAACTAAAGGAATTTGCAAACACAAAACCAGCCCTACAAGAAATATTGAAAGGGGTCCTCTAAGCAAAGAGAGAGCCTAAAAGTAACATAGGCCAGAAAGGAACAGAGACAAAATACAGTAACAGTCACCTTACAGGCAATACAATGGCATGAAATTCATACCTTTCAATAGTTACCCTGAATGTAAATGGGCTAAATGCCTGAATCAAAAGACACAGGGTATCAGATTGGATAAGAAAACAAGACCCATTGATATGCTGTCTGCAAGAGACTCATTTTAGACCCAAAGACACCCCCAGATTGAAAGTGAGGGGGTGGAAAACAATTTACCATGCTAATGGACACCAAAAGAAAGCTGGGGTGACAATCCTTATATCAGACAAATTAGATTTTAAACCAAAGACTATAATAAGAGTTGAGGAAGGACACTATATCCTACTTAAAGGGTCTATCCAACAAAAAGATCTAACAACTGTAAATATCTATACCCCTAACATGGGAGCAGCCAATTATATAAGCCAATTAATAACAAAAGCAAAGAAATACATCAACAACAATACAATAATAGTGGGGGACTTCAACACCCCCCTCACTGAAATGGACAGATCATCTAAGCAAAAGATCAACAAGGAAATAAAGACTTTAAGTGACACACTGGACCAAATGGACTTCACAGGTCTATTCAGAACATTCCATCCCAGAGCAACAGAATACACATTCTTCTCTAGTGCCCATGGAACATTCTCTAGAACAGATCACATCCTAGGTCACAAATCAGGTACCAAAAGATTGTGATCATTCCCTGCATATTTTCAGACCACAATGCTTTGAAACTAGAACTCAATCACAAGAGGAAAGTTGGAAAGAACTCAAATATATGGAGGCTAAAAAGCATCCTACTAAAGAATGAATGGGTCTAGCAGGAAATTAAAGAAGAATTAAAAAAATTCATGGAAACAAATGAAAATGAAAAAACACACACACACACAAAAGAAAATGAAAACACAACTGTTCAAAATCTTTGCGATGCAGCAAAGGCAGTCCTAAGAGGAAAGTATATAATAACACAAGACTTTCTCAAGAAACAAGAAAGGTCTCAAATACACAACCTAACCCTACACCTAAAGGAGCTGGAGAAAGAACAGCAAATAAAGCCTAAACCCAGCAGGAGAAGAGAAATAATAAAGATCAGAGCAGAAATCAATGAAATAGAAAGCAAAAGAACAGTGAAACAGATCAACGAGACTAGGAGCTGGTTCTTTGAAAGAATGAATAAGATTGATAAACCCCTGGCCAAACTTATCAAAAAGAAAAGGGAAATGAACCAAATAAATAAAATCATGAATGAAAGAGGAGAGATCACAACCAACACCAAAGAAATACAAACAATTATAAGAACATATTGTGAGCAACTCTATGCCAGCAAATTAGATAGTCTGGAAGAAATGGATGCATTCCTAGAGATGTATAAACTACCAAAACTGAACCAGGAAGAAATAGAAAACCTGAACAGACCTATAACCACTAAGGAAATTGAAGCAGTCATCAAAAATCTCCCAACAAACAAAAGCCCAGGGCCAGATGGCTTCCCAGGGGAATTCTACCAAACATTTAAAGAAGAATTAATACCTATTCTTCTGAAACTGTTCCAGAAATAGAAATGGAAGGAAAACTTCCAAACTTGTTTTATGAGGCCGCCATTACCTTGATCCCAAAACCAGACAAAGACCCCATGAACTAGGAGAATTACAGACCAATATCCTTGATGAACATGGATGCAAAAATTCTCACCAAAATACTAGCCAATAGGATCCAACAGTACATTAAAAGGATTATTCACCACGACCAATGGGATTTATCTCTGGGCTGCAAGGTTGATTCAACATCCGAAAATCAATCAATGTGATACAATACATTAATAAAAGAAAGAACAAGAACCACCTGATCCTCTCAATAGATGCAGAAAAAGCATTTGACAAAGTACAGCATCCTTTCTTGATCAAAACTCTTCAGAGTATAGGGATAGAGGGTACCTACCTCAATATCATAAAAGCCATCTATGAAAAACCCACAGCGAATATCATTCTCAATGGGGAAAAACTGAGAGCTTTCCCCTTAAGGTCAGGAACATGGCAGGGATGTCCACTATAACCACGGCTATTCAACATAGTATTAGAAGTCCTAGCCACAGCAATCAGACAACAAAAAGAACTAAAAGGAATCTGAATTGGCAAAGAAGAAGTCAAACTCTCACTCTTTGCAGATGATATGATACTGTATGTGGAAAACCCAAAAGACTCCACCCCAAAACTGCTAGAGCTCATACAGGAATTCAATAAAGTGGCAAGATATAAAATCAATGCACAGAAATCAGTGGCATTCCTATACACCAACAACAAGACAGAAGAAAGAGAAATTAAGGAGTCGATCCCATTTACAACTGCACCCAAAACCATAAGATACCTAGGAATAAATCTAACCAAAGAGGCAAAGAATCTGTACTCAGAAATTATAGAATACTCATGAAGGAAATTGAGGAAGACACAAAGAAATGGAAAATCGTTCCATGCTCATGGATTGGAAGAACAAATATTATGAGGATGTCAATGCTACCTAGAGCAATCTACACATTTAATGCAATCCCTATCAAAATACCACCCACTTTTTTCAAAGAAACGGAACAAATAATCCTAAAATTTGTATGGAACCAGAAAAGACCCCGAATAGCCAGAGGAATGTTGAAAAAGAAAAGCAAAACTGGCAGCATCGCAATTCCGGACTTCAAGCTCTATTACAAAGCTGTCATCATCAAGACAGTATGGTACTGGCACAAAAACAGACACATAGATCAATGGAACAGGATAGACAGCCTAACTCTATGGTCAACTAATCTTCAACAAAGCAGGAAAGAACGTCCAATGGAAAAAGACAGTCTCTTCAAAAAATGGTGTTGGGGAAATTGGACAGCCACATGCAGAAGAATGGAACTGGATCATTTCCTTACACCACACACAAAAATAGACTTAAAATGGTTGAAAGACCTAAATGAGAGACAGGAGTTCATCCAAATCCTAAAGGAGAACACAGGCAGCAACCTCTTCGACTTCAGCCACAGCATCTTCTTCCTAGAAACATCACCAAAGGCAAAGGAAACAAGGGCAAAAATGAACTATTGGTACTTCATCAAGATAAAAAGATTTTGCACAGCAAAAGAAACAGTCAACAAAACCAAAAGATAACCGACAGAATGGGAGAAGATATTTGTAAATGACATATCAGATAAAGGGTTTGTATCCAAAATCTATAAAGAATTTATCAAACTCAACACCCAAAGACCAAATGATCCAATCAAGAAATGGGCAGAAGACATGAACAGACATTTTTCCAAAGAAGACATCCATATGGCCAACAGACATATGAAAAAGTGTTCAACATCGCTCGGCATCAGGGAAATCCAAATCAAAACCTCAATGAGATACCACCTCACACCAGTCAGAATGGCTAAAATTAACAAGTCAGGAAAGGACAGATGTTGGCAGGGATGTGGAGAGAAGGGAACCCTCCTACACTGTTGGTGGGAATGCAAGCTGGTGCAGCCACTCTGGAAAACAGTATGGATGGATGTTCCTCAAAAAGTTAAAAATAGAGCTACCGTATGACCCAGCAATTACACTACTGTGTATTTACCCCAAAGATACAAATGTAGGGATCCGAAGGGGTACATGCACTCTGATATTTATAGCAACAGTGTCCACAATAGCCAGACTATGGATAGAGCCAAAATGTCCATCAACAGATGAACGGATAAAGAAGATGTGGTATACACACACACACACACACACACACACACATACACACACACACACAATGGAATATTATGCAGCCATCAAAAGGAATGAAATCTTGCCATTTGCAACAACGTGGTTGGAACTGGAGGCTATTATGCTGAGCGAAATAAGTCAATTAGAGAAAGACAAGTATCATATGTTCTCACTGATATGAAGAATTCTTAGTCTCAGGAAACAAACTGAGGGTTGCTGGAGTGGTGGGAATTGGGAAGGATGGGGTAGCTGGGTGATAGACATTGGTGAGGGTATGTGCTATGGTGAGCGCTGTGAATTGTGTAAGACTGTTGAATCACAGACCTGTACCTCTGGAACAAATAATACATTATAAGTTAAAGAAGAAGAAGAAGAAGAAGGTAGCAGGAAGGGAAAAATGAAGGGGGGGAATCAGAGGGGGAGACGAACCATGAGAGACTATGGACTCTGAGAAACAAACTGAGAGTTCTAGAGGGGAGGGGTGTGAGGGAATGGGTTAGCCTGGTGATGGGTATTAAAGAGGGCACGTACTGAATGGAGCACTGGGTGTTATAGGCAAACAATGAATCATGGAACACTACATCAAAAACTAATGATGTAATGTAGGGTGATTAACATAACATAATAAAATTAAAAAAAATAAAAAGAAAAAAGATAAGCACCAAATAATGTATAGAATTGTTGAATCACTATTTTACACTTGAAACTAACATAAACCTCTTTGTTAAGTGTATTGGAATTAAAATATTGAAAAAATATCAGAAAAATAAAATAACAGATGTTAGAAGGATTACAGAAATTTGAACCCTTGTGCATTGTTTGTGGGAATGTAAAATAGTGCAGATGCTATAGAAAATAGCTGACTGTTCTTCAAAAAGCTAAACATTGAATTACCACATGATCCAGCAATTCCATTCCTTGAGTTCTACCCAAAGGAATTGAAAGCAAGGACTTAAACAGATAGTTGTATGCCAGTGTTTATTTTATTTTATTTTTTTATTATGTTATGTTAGTCACCATACAGTAGATCATTAGTTTTTGATGTAGTGTTCCATAATTCATTGTTTGCATATGACACTCAGTGCTCCATGCAATACATGCCCTCCTTAATACCAGTCACCAGTACTAATACCAGTCACCCATCCCCTCCCCTCTAAAACCCTCAGTTTCTTTCTCGGAGTCCTTAGTCTCTCATGGTTCATCTCCCCCTCTGATTTCCCCCCCTTCATTTTTCCCTTCCTTCTCCTATTGTCCTCCATGCTATTCCTTATGTTCCACAAATAAGTGAAACCATATGATAATTGCCTTTCTCTGCTTGACTTATTTCACTTAGCATAATCTCCTCCAGTCCCATCCACGTTGATGCAAAAGTTGGGTATTCATCCTTTCTGATGGCTGAATAATATTCCCTTGTATATATGGACCACATCTTCTTTATCCATTCATCTGTTGAAGGGCATCTCGCCTCTTTCCACAGTTCGTCTATTGTGGACATTGCTGCTATGAACATTGGGCTGCATATGGCCCTTCTTTTCACTACGTCTGTATCTTTGGGGTAAATACCCAGTAGTGTATGCCAGTGCTTATTGCAGCATTATTCACAATAGCCAAATGGTGGGGAAATAACCCTTGTGATCATCAAAAGATAGACAAAATGTGTTATATATACAGTGGGAAAATATTCATGAACAATAAGGAATGGATTTCTGATATATGGTACCTCATGGACGAATCTTGAAGACATTATGCTAAATGAAATAAGCCAGACACACAAAATGACAAATATTATATGATTCCACATAGATGATGTACCTAAAATGGTCATATTCATAGAGTGAAGACAATAGTAGTTTTTGGGATAGGAAGAGTGGGAATGGCAAGTTCTTTTTTTTTTAATTTGTTCAATTAGACAACATATAGTACATAATTAGTTTTTGATACAGTTCAGTGATTCATTAGTTGCATATAACACCTTGTGCTCATCACCACGCTTGCCCTCCTTAATACCCATCACTGGGTTACACAATCCCCCCACACTCCTCCCTTCTGTAACCCTCAGTTTGGTTCCCAGAGTCCAGAATTTCTCATGGTTTGTCTCCCTCTTTGATTTCTTCCCACTCAGTTTTCCCTCCCTTCCCCTGTCGTCCTCTGTGCTATTCCTTATGTTCGACATATGAGTGAAACTATATGATAATTGTCTTTCTCTGTTTGACTTATTTCACGTAACATAATCCCCTCCAGTTCCATCCATGTCAATGCAAATGGTGAGTATTCATCCTTTCTGATGACTAATATTCCATTGTATACATGGACCACATCTTTATCCATTCATCTGTTGAAGGACATCTTGGCTCCTTCCACAGTTTAACTATTGTGGCCATTGCTGCTATGAACATTGTGGTGCATGTGCCCCTTCTTTTCACTACATCTGTATCTTTGGGGTAAATACCTAGTAGTACAATTGCTGGGTTGTAGGGTAACTCTATTTTTAACATCTTGAGGAACCTCCATACAGTTTTCCAGAGTGGCTGTACCAGCTTGCATTCCCACCAACAATGTAAGAGGGTTACCCTTTCTCCACATCCTCACCAACATTTGCTGTTTCCTGTCTTGCTAATTTTTGCCATTCTAACTGGTGTAAGGTGGTATCTCCTTGTGGTTTTGATTTGTATTTCCCTGATGGCTATTGATGTTGAACATTTTTTATGTGTCTGTTAGCTGTTTGTATGTCTTCTTTGGAGAAGCATCTGTTCATGTCTTCTGCCCATTTTTTGACTGGATTACTTGTTTTTTGGGTGTTGAGTTTGAGAAGTTCTTTATAGATCTTGGATACCAGCCTTTTATCCATAATGTCATTTGCAAATATCTTCTCCCATTCCGTGGGTCGCTTCTTAGTTTTTTTGACTGTTTCCTTTGCTGTGCAAAAGCTTTTTATCTTGATGAAATCCCAAAAGTTCATTTTCCCTTTGGTTTCCCTGCCTTTAGAGGCACGTCTTGAAAGAAGTTACTGTGGCCAATGTCAAAGACGTTACTGCCTATGTTCTCCTCTAGGATTTTGATGGATTTCTGTCTCACATTTAGGTCTTTTATCCATTTTGAGTTCATCTTTGTGTATGCTGTAAGAGAATGGTCTAGTTTAATTCTTCTGCATGTGGCTGTCCAATTTTCCCAGCACCATTTTTTGAAGAGACTGTCTTTTTTCCATTGGATATTCTTTTCTGGTTTGTCAAAGATTAGTTGACCATAGAGTTGAAGGTCCATTTCTGGGATCTGCATTCTGTTCCATTGATCTATGTGTCTATTTTTGTGCCAATACCGTGCTGTCTTGGTGATCACTGCTTTGTAATATAGGAGGAGGGACTCCCTTTGTAATATAGCTTGAAGTCAGACAGTGTCTGATGTCCCCAGCTATGGTTTTCTTTTTCAACAATCCCCTGACAATTCAGGGTCTTTTCTTATTCCATACAAATTTTAGGATTGTTTGTTCCAGCTCTGAAAAAATGTCGATGGTGTTTTGATAAGGATTGCATTGAAAGTGTAGATTGCTCTGGGTACCATAGACATTTTCACAATGCTTATTCTTCCAATCTATGAGCATGGAATATTTTTCCATCTCTGTCTTCCTCAATTTCTTCCATGTGTTCTGTAGTTTCTAGACTATAGATCCTTTACCTCTTTGGTTAGGTTTATTTCTAGGTATCGTATGGTTTTTGGTGCTACTGTAAATGGAATTGATTCCTTAATTTCACTTTCTTCAGTTATGTTGTTAGTGTATAGAAATGCAACTGATTTCTGTGCATTGATTTTGTATCCTGCCACGTTGTTGAATTGCTGTATGGGTTCTAGTAATTTGGGATTGGGGTCTTTTGGGTTTTCCATGAAGAGAGAGAGAGTTTGACTTCTTTGCCAATTTGAATGTCTTTTATTTCTTTGCGTTGTCTGATTGCTGAGGGTAGGACTTCCAGTACTATGTTGAACAAAAGTGGTGAGAGTGGGCATCCCTACCATGTTCCTGACCTTAAGGGAAAAACTCTCAGTTTTTCCCCATTGAGGATAATATTTGCTAAGGGTCTTTCATATATGGCTTTTATGATATTAAGGTATTTTCCTTCTATCCCTATACTCTGAAATTTTAATCAGGAATGGATGCTGTATTGTGTCAAATCCTTTCTCTGCATTGATTGAGGGTATCATATGTTTCTTGTCTTTTATTAATGTGCTCTATCATGTTGATTGATTTGCAAATGTTGAACCACCCTTGCATCTCAGGAATAAATACCCCCTGGTCATGGTGAATAATCTTTTTAATGTACGGTTGGATCCTATTGGCTAGAATCTTGTTGAGTGTTTTGACATTCATGTTCATCAGGGATATTGGTCTGTAATTCTCTTTTTTGATGGAGTCTTTGCCTGGTTTTGGGATCAAGGTAATGCTGGCCTCATAGAATGAGTTTGGAAGTTTTCCTTCCATTTCTATTTTTTGGAACAGCTTCAGGAGAATAGGTATGATTTCTTCTTTAAATGTTCGGTAGAATTCCCCTGGGAAGCCATCTGGCCCTGGACTCTTGTTTTTTGGGAGGTTTCTGATTACTGTTTCATTTTCCTTGCTGGTTACATGTTTACTCAGATTGTCTATTTCTTCCTGTTTCAGTCTTGGTAGTTTATAAGTATCCAGTAATGCATCTATTTCTTCCAGATTGCCTAGTTTTTTTGGCATATAGCTGCTGGTAATAAATTCTAACAATTATCTCTATTTCCTTGGTTTTGGTCGTGATCTCTCCCCTTTCATTCATGACTTTATTAATTTGGGTCCTTTCTCTTCTTCTTCTTTTTCTTTTTTTTTTTTGGATAAGTCTGGCCAGAGGTTTATCAATCTTATTAATTCTTTCAAAGAACCAGCTCCTAGTTTTGTTGACCTGTTTTACTGTTCTTCTAGTTTCTATTTCATTGATTTCTGCTCTAATCTTTGTTGTTTTTCTTCTGCTTGTTTTAGGCTTTATTTGCTCTTCTTTCTCCAGGTCCTTTAGGTGTAAGGTTAGCTCATGCATTTGGGATTTTTCTAATTTTTTGAGAGAGGCTTGGATGACTATATACTTCCCTCAAAGGATCGCCTTTTCAGTATCCCATAGGTTTTGGACTGATGTGTTTTCATTCTCATTGATTTGCATGAATTGTTTAAGTTCCTCTAATTTCCTGCTTGACCCATTCATTCTTTAGCAGGATGATTTTTAACCTCCAAGTGTCTGTGTTACTTCCAATTTTTTCCTTGTGGTTGAGTTCCAGTTTCAAAGCATTGTGGTCTGAAAATATGCAGGGAATAATCTCAATATTTTGGTATCAGTTGAGACCTGATTCGTGACCCAGTATGTGGTCTATTCTGGAGAAAGTTCCATGTGCATTCAAGAAGAATGAGTATTCTGTTGTTTTAGGATGGAATGTTCTATATATATCTACGAAGTCCATCTGGTCCAATGTGTCCTTCAAAGCTCTTGTTTCTTTGTTGGTCTTCTGTTTAGATGATCTGTCTTTTGTTGTGAGTGGAGTGTTGAAGTCTCCTAGTAGTAATGTATTATTATCAGTATGATTCTTTATTTTGGTTATTATTTGGTTTATGTAGTTGACTGCTCCTATGTTGGGGACATAGATATTTACAATTGTTAGGTTTTCTTATTGGTTATACCTTTTAAGTATGATATAATGTCCCTCTACATCTCTTACTACAGTCTTTGGTTTAAAATCTAATTTATGGGGTCCCTGGGTGGCTCAGTCTTTGGGCATCTGCCTTCAGGTCGGGTCATGATCCTGGGGTCCTGGGATCAAACTCTGCATCAGGCTCTCTGCTCCGAGGGAAGCCTGCTTCTCCCTCTCTCACTCCCCCTGTTTGTGTTCCCTCTTTCGCTGTTTCTCTCTGTCAAATAAATAAATAAAATCTTTTAAAAAAATAAAACAACAATGTTTATTCTTCCGATTCATGAGCATGGAATGTTTTTCCATCTTTTTGTGTCTTCTTCAATTTCTTTCATGAGCGTTCTGTAGTTCCTAGAGTACAGATCCTTTACCTCTTTGGTTAGGTTTATTCCGAGGTATCTTACGGGTTTTAGTGCTATTATAAATGGAATTGTTTCTCTAATTTCTCTTTCTATGGTTGCACTGTTAGCGTATAAGAAAGCAACGGATTTCTGTGCATTGATTTTGTATCCTGCCACATGACTGAATTGCTGTATGAGCTCTAGTAATTTGGGGGTGGAGTCTTTTGGGTTTTCCACATAAAGTATCATGTCGTCTTCAAAAAGAGAGAGTTTGACTTCTTTGCCAATTTGAATACCTTTTATTTCTTTTTGTTGTCTGATTGCTGTTGCTAGGACTTCTAGTACTGTGTTGAACAATAGTGGCAAGAGTGGGCATCCTTGACGTGTTCCTGATCTTATGGGAAAGGCTTTCAGGTTTTTCCCACTGAGGATGATATTCACTGTGGGTTTTTCATAGATGGATTTTATGAACTTGAGGAATGTTCCCTCTATCCCTATATTCTGAAGAGTTTTAATCAGGAAAGGGTGCTGTATTTTGTCAAATGCTTTTTCTGCATCAATTGAGAGGACCATATGGTTCTTCTCTCTCTCCTCTTATTAATGTGTTCTATCACATTGATTGATTTGCAAATGTTGAACCACCACTGCATCCCGGGGAAAAATCCCACTTGGTTGTGGTGGATGATCCTTTTAATGTATTGTTGGATCCTATTTGCTAGGATTTTGTGGAGGATTTTGGAATCCATATTCATCAGGGATATCGATCTGAAATTCTCCTTTTTGATGGGGTCTTTGCCTGGTTTGGGGATTAAGTTAATGCTGGCCTCATAGAATGAGTCTGGAAGCTTTCCTTCTGTTTGTATTTTTTGAAACAGCTTCAGGAGAATAAGTATTATTTCTTCTTTGAACGTTTGGTAGAATTCCCCAGGGAATCCATCAGGCCCTGGACTCTTGTTTTTTGGGGGTCACTGCTTCAATCTTGTTACTGGTTATTGGCCTATTCAGGTTGTCAATTTCTTCCTGTTTCAGTCTTGGCAGCTTATAGGTTTCCAGGAAGGCATCCATTTCATCCAGATTGCTCAGAGTTTATGCTAAGTGAACTAAGTCAAGCAGAGAAAGTCAATTATCATATGGTTTCACTTATTTGTGGAACATAAGGAATAGCATGGAGGACATTAGGAGAAGGAAGGGAAAAATTAAAGGGGGGGGAAATCAGAGGGAGAGATGAACCATGAGAGACTATGGACTCTGAGTAACAAACGGAGCATTTTAGGGGGGAGGGGGGGGGGGGGATGGGTTAGCCCAGTGATGGGTATTAAGGAGGGCATGTACTGTATGGAGCACTGGGTGTTATACAAAAACAATGAAGTGTGGATCACCACATCAAAAACTAATGATGTATTGTATGGTGACTAACATAATAAAATAAAATAAAAATAAATAAATAATAAAATAAAATCTAATTTGTCTTTTATGAGAATTGCTACCCCAGCTTACTTTTGAGGTCTGTTGGCATGATAAATGGTTCTCCATCCCCTCACTTTCATTATGGAGATGGCTTTAAGTTCAAAATGAGTTTCTTGGAGATAGCATATGGATGGGTCCTGCTTTTTTATCCAATCTGAAACCCTGTGTCTTTTGATGGGAGCATTCAGCCTGTTCACATTTAGAGTAACTATTGACAGAAATGAATTTAGTGCCACTGTATTACCTGTAAAGTCCTTATTTCTATAGATTGTCTCTTTTGATTTCTGGGGTCTTCTTTTATAGAATCCCCCTTAATATTTCTTGCAGTGCTGGCTTGGTGGTCACATATTCTTTCAGTTTCTGCCGGTCCTGGAAGCTCTTTGTCTCTCTGTCCATTCTGAATGACAGCTTTGCTGAATAAAGTATTCTTGGCTGCATGTTCTTCTCATTTAGTACCCTGAATATGTCTTGTCAGCCCTTTCTGGCTTGCCAAGTCTCTGTGGATAGGTTTGATATTTTCTGATGTTTCTCCCTCTGTACATAAGAAATCTCTTCCCCCTAGCTGCTCTCAGGATAGCTTCCTTGGCTGTAAGATTTGCAAGCTTCACTATTATATGTCGGTGTTAATCTATTTTTATTGATTTGGGGAGGGGTCCTCTCTGCCTCTTGGACATGTTTATTTCCTTCCCCAGATTAGGAAAGTTCTCAGCTATGATTTGTTCAAATATACCTTCTAGCCCTCTCTCTCTCTACCCCCTTGGGGATCCCAATAATTCTGACATTGGAACATTTCATGGTGTCATTTATTTCTCTAAGTCTATTTTCATGGGCTACTAGCCGCTTATCCCTATCTTCCTAAGCTTCCTTCCTTTCTATCAGCTTATGTTCTAGATCACTGATCCATTCTTCTGCCTCATTTACCCTGGCTGTTAGAGTATGCAGTTTAGACTATATCTCATTCATAGCAGTTTTGAGTTTGGCCTGGTTAGATCTCATTTCTGCCCTTAGAGATTCTATATTGTCACTAATGCTTTTTTCAAGCCTAGCTATTGACTTTATGATTGCTATCCTGAAGTCTATCTCTGACATCTTGCTTATATCCACATCCATTAGTCTGTGGCAGAGGACATTGTCTCTGGTTCTTTGTTGGGAGTCCCTCCTCCTAGTCATTCTGTGGAGGGATGGTTAAGTGAATGAACAGAGTCCAAAATATCAACCACGACCCAAGCAAAACGCACCTTAGAAAAAATCCGAAGTGGCCAAAAGCTACCATAGATATGCAACCAAAGCCAAGGTGATCCAAAACAATAAAAAAGAAAGAAAAAAGGCGGGGAGGGGAGAGAAATTATAATCTCTCAGGGTGGACACAGCAAGGTGATCTGCCTGTTCCTGATTGAGTTTTGGTCTGTGTGTTAGAAGACACTCTACCTCAAAATTGCAAAGCAATCAGAACCTATATATATATCAAGATAAAATTGAGTAGATTGAAAAACAGGCTAGTATGGAGCATAAATCTATAAAACATAGATGTGAAAAAAATAAAAGTTAAGAGGAGACTTAAAAACATAGGTTGGGAAATAAGAATCTACTTGAAATGGAAACAGGGTAAAAAAAAAAAAGAAGAAAGAATAAGAAACTAAAAAAGAAATGTACAATTTTATCCTGATGTATAAATGAGTCATGAGGGAACACCTGGAGCTCCCTATATTATTTTCCCCTAGCGCTGGAGTTTTACAGTCCTGTGGGAAAAAAACTTATCATTCACCTGTTCTTCCAGTCTTCTGGGGGAGGGGTTTGCTGCTCGGCTTCTCAGGCATCTTTGCCTGGGTGGAGTTGCCCCACCCTTTGTCAGCTGGTTGGCTGGGCGGCTTTTTTTCCCTGGCGTCTCTCCACTTCTCTTTAGAAAGTCAGAGCAAATATGGCTGTTAGGGAATTTCAAGCCCAGAGCTGCAACGTTGAGGTTCCCCCCCCCAAAAAAAATTCTCCAGGTCAATCCGTCTCCACCTCTGCTTGTACCAAACTCCACAGACTGGCGCAATTAGTGTCCATCACACCTCTCCCAGGGGGAGTTATGGGGACCTGTGAGCGTCTCTGTGCTTTGTGACTCCACAAATGCCAGCTGCTGTGGGCTCATGCATGCACCCTCTTCCACAGCTCCAGGTCATGCTGGGTGCTGCCCCAGTGTCCTTTCATAGGCCACACCACCCTGAGAGCTGTTGCCCTGTCACATGGGCACAAGCCCTTCTATATCTCCCCCAGGATCTTAGACAGCCCGTACCTTCTAGTCCTTTTCAGGGTGGTCAGGCAGAAGGCTGTCTCCCTACTGGCCAGGCTCGTGGTTTTAAGGTGACTGGAGCTGAGAGTCCCTTCTGGGCTCACTGACCATAACCAGTCTCCCTGCTCCACTGCTTGGGCACTCTCTCTGTTCGGCCTCCCCCATTCTTTCTCAGTCTCCTGGAATCCTGAGATCACACTGATCCACCTAGAATTCTGCCCTATTCATCCCTTGTGCCCTTTTCAGAAGGGGGTGCCTCTCACTAGAGCAGATTTCCAAGGGTCCCGATTTTTTCTCCAGTGTTATATCACTTTCTGGTGGCGGGCTTATGGAGGTTCCCTCCCCCCTCCGTTTATCTTCTGATAGTTCCCCCAAAAATTCAAGGTTCCACACCTCCTACCTTGCAAAAAGTAGTCATTTTTCTGCTTGTGGAGATTCAGATAAATCTTCTTACATCTCAGGTTGAATCCGTGTGTGTTCAGAATGGTTTGATAGATATCCAGTTAAATTCGAGGGACCAGATGAAATGAGGTCCCCTACTCTGTCACCATCTTGCACCCCCCCCCGCACTAATGGCAAGTTACTTGATGGTTAACAGTGTTTCTGCTTGGAGTGATAAAAAAGTTTTGGAAATAGATGGTGGTGATGGCTGTATAACATTGTGAATGTACTTACCACCAATGAATTGTGCATTTAAAATAGTTAAAATAAAAAAAATGGTTAGAATCATCAATTTAACCTTATGTGTATTTGGCTACAAAAAATTGGGAAGCTAATGTGACATAAATAGAATTAATGTTTCTACATTTTACTCAAAGTGGTAACAGAAATAACAGTAGGCATGCACCCTCTTCTACAGCTCCAGGTCATGCTGGTGCTGCCAGCAGGTTATGTACATATATGGTAATACCAAGGTAACCACAAAGAAAACTATTCAAAATTATATATTTAAAAATACTAAAATAATTCAAGATGGAGCCCTAAAAATATTAAAGGCACAGGAAGGCCAAAAAAAAAAAAAAAAAACAAAAAACAAACAAACCCAAAACCAAAAAACAGTGGAATGAGTAATAGAAGAAACTAACAGAAACAAATAGTGAACTTAAACCCCTAACATATCAATAATTAATTTAAATGTAGATGGTCTAAACACACCAATTTAAAGCAGATTCAAAGACAGGATAAAAAACACATCTCAACTGTATGCCATCTACATGAATTTCACTTCCACATAATAATATAGGTAGGTTAAAGGTAAAAAAAAATGGAAAAGGATATGTCATGAAAAAATCATTAGAAGAAGCCCTGTAAGGATGGCTAGTATCAAAAAGTCAAGAAATAACAAGTGTTGGTGAGGATGTGGGGAAAAGGGAACCCTGGACACTGTCGGTGTGAATGTAAATTGGTGTAGCCACTGTGGAATAAAGTATGGAAGTTCCTCAAAAGATTAAAAATAGAAATACCATATGATCCAGTAATTCCAGTAGTGGGTGTTTACCCAAGAAAAATATAAACACTAATTTGAAAGGATATTAAGCACCCCTATGTTTATTGTGGCATTATTTACAATAGCCAAGATATGGAAGCAAGTTTTGTGTCCATTGATAGCTGAATGGATTAAAAAGAATACTACTCAGCCATAAAAAGAATGGTATCTTGCCATTTTTGATAACATGTATGGACATGGAGGATATTATGCTAAGTGAAATAAGTGAGACAGAAAAAGACACATACCATATTATTTCACTTATATGTGAAATCTAAAAAACAAAACAAACAAGCAAGCAAAGAAAAACCAGAAACAGACCCATAAATACATAGAAGAAACTAGTGGTTGCTAGAGGGAAATGAGGTGGGAGCACGGGCAAAATGGGTAAAGGGGAGTGGGAGATACAGGCTTCCAGTTATGGGATGAATAAATCACAGGGATGAAAGGTGCAACATAAAGAATACAGTCAATGGTATTGTGATAGCACTGGCTGGTGACATTGGTAGCTACACTTGTTCTGAACATAGGATAATGTGTCGAATCACTGTGTTGTATGCCTGAAACTAATGTAACATTGTGTGTCAATTTTATTTCAGTAAAAAAAGAATCACTTCAAAAGAAAAGTATGGCTTAAAAAAAGTATGGCTTAAAACTGGGGCTTTCAAAAACTGAACACATAGAGGAAAGGAAATAATTTAAATCATTTTACATTCTAATGAAGATGATCTGGCTTTGAATTTTGGCCTACCTGAAGCTGAAGACTAGAGGAATCAAGGCAAGAACCTAGCTGCACTTGGTATTTATTAGTACTTCATATATGTAGCACCAGAATTGTCATTTGAATTGCAAATTAAATGTCCTTTATAGTTTTGCTGATTCTCTAAAAACAAAACAAACTAAACAGAAAGTAACAAGTGTTGGTGAGGATGTGGAGAAATTAGAACCCTGTGCACTGTGGTGACAATGTAAAATGGTGTAATCACTCTGGAAAACAGTATGGTGGTTCCTCAAAAAATTAAAAATAGAATTACCATATGATTCAGCAATTCCACTCCTGGGTGTATATCCAAAACAATTGAAATCAAGGTCTCGAAGAGATATTTGTACACCCATGTTCATAGCAGCATTTTCCACAATAGCCAAAATGTGGAAGCAACTCAAGTGTCCATCAGTGGATGAATGGATAAACAAATGGGTAATATTCATACAATGAAATATTATTCAGACTTAAAAATGAAGGAAATTCTGACATATACTACAAAGTGGGTGAACCTTGAGGACATTATGCTAAGCAAAATATGTCAGTCACAAAAAGACAAATACTGTATGATTCCACTTATATGGGGTGTATTAGAGCAGTCAAATCCATAGAGACATAAAGTTTAATGGTGGCTGCCAGGTCCTGGGAGGGGATATGGAGGCAATGGAGAGTTGTTGTTTAATGGGTATAGAGTTTCAGGTGTGCAAGATGAAAAATTTCTTGAGGTTGGTTGTACAACATTGTCAATGTACTTAACACTACTGAACTGTACACTTAAGAATGGTTGGAGGACTAGGCGTTATAAGTAAACAATGAATCACGGAACACTACATCAAAAACTAATGATGTACTGTATGGTGACTAACATAACATAGTTAAAAAAAAGAATGGCTAAGATAGTAAATGTTATGTATATTTTAAACACAATTATAAAAAATTAAAAAAACAAAGGATGCTAAAATAAATTTATGTTTATTTAATTTAACAGCTGGGTAAAAATGGACCAATCCTCAAAAACCACAAACTACCAAAATGCAGCCAAGAAAATAGACAAACTGAATATACATATAACCATTACAGTAAACAAATATATATTAAAGTCTCCCCAAAAAGAAAACTCCAGGACCAAATGGTTTCACTGGATAATTTTACCAAACATTCAAAAAAATAACACCAATTTTATATACACATGGCAGAAGAGGGAACACTTCTCAGGGGCGCCTGGGTGGCTCAGTTAAGTGTCTGCCTTTGGCTCAGATCATGATCTCAGGGTCCTGGGATCAAGCCCCGCATCAGGCTCCCTGTTCGGCAGGAAGCCTGCTTCCCGCTCTCCCACTCCCCCTGCTTGTGTTCCCTCTTTCGCTGTGTCTTTCTCTGTCAAATAAATAAATAAAATCTTAAAAAAAAAAAAAGAAGAGGGAACACTTCTCATTTTATGAAGGCAGAATTACCCAGATACCAAAGAAGAAAAAGATTGCATACAAAAAAGAAAACTAGAGACCAATATCCCTCCTGAATATAAATTCAAGAATTCCCTCCCAAAAATTTAACAAATGGAATCCAGTAATGTATAAAAAGTATTGTATGTCACAACCAAGTAGAATTTACTATAGGTATACAAGTCTAGTTCAATATTCAAAAGTCAGTCAATGCAATCCAGCTGATCAATAGGATAAAGAAGAAAAATAAAATTTTATATATGATGATATAGAAGAAAAACCATATGATTTTTCAGATACTGTTGATCTTCAGGATTGGCACATAATTTGCACAGAAAAAGGATTTAAGAAAAATCCAACATCCATTCATGATTGCAAGAAGAAAAATCTCTTACTACCCGAGGAATAGAGCAGAACTTCCTCAACTTGCAAAGAGCATCTTAAAAAAAAAAGATTATGCTAAGTGAAATAAGTCAAACAGAAAGACAATTATTTTTCACTTATTTGTGGGACATAAGGAATAGCATGGAGGACATTAGAAGAAGGAAGGGAAAAATGAAAGGGGGGAAATCAGAAGGGGAGACAAACCATGAGAGACTATGGACTCCGGGAATCAAACTGAGGGTTTTAGAAGGGGAGGGCTGTGGGAAGATGGGTTAGCCTGGTGACCAGTATTAAGGAGGGCTCAAATTGCATGGAGCACTGGGTGTTATATACACAAACAATGAATCATGGAACACTACATCAAAACCTAATGATGTACTGTATGGTGAGTAACATAACATAATAAAAAATTATAAAAAAAATAAATTCCAAGCCACTATAACCACATCCTAGCAAACATATCCTCATCCTCTCACAGTCAAGAATATACTAAATGTATATGTATATACTTATAATAATATGATTTTGACAGATGGTTAATTCTAAATGAATGTTTCAGAATGAATAAAACTTATTTTTCAGGTTTCTTTTAAAAAAAAAAACCCACAGGTAATATAATGATGTGAGCTAAATGTTCTTTCTTTAAAACTGAGTACTAAAAGATCTAGCCACTGAACTAAGGCAATTAAAAAAACGTAATACAAATTGGAAAGGAAGAAATTAAACTCTCCTCACAGATGATATGATTGTCTATGTAGAAAATGAAGGGAAACTACCAAAAAACAAACAAAAAAAAATCCACCTAGACTAAGAAGTGAGTTCAGCAAGGTCACACAATACAAGATCAATACACAAAAGTCATTTACATTTCTATATGCTATGGAAATCAAAACACAAAAATGCAATACTATTTACAATTGCTCCAGAGGAAATGATATGTATAAATCTAACAAAAGTGTACAGAATCTGTATGATGAAAATTATGCATTGCTGATGAAAGAAATCAAAGAAAACCTAAACGCCAAGAGCTAGGGGAGAAGCAGTCCAGGCAAACATTTCATCAATATTCAACTAACAGGAAAGAGGAAGAGTAGAACCATGTGGCCTCTCCCTTACACGCTAAAAGAGCCCACCATCTACTAGAGAACAGTGACCTAAAAAGATCAATATTAAGACACATTTTAGCAAAATTACTGGGCCTTTTTTTAAAGGGAAAATATCTAGGGCATGGGAAAAAATAGAACTTGTGACTTACAATGTTAAGAAATTTAGATTATCATCAGACTTTTCAACAGAAACATTTTATACCAAAAGAAAATGGGGTCACATATTTAATAAAGAAAAGTGGTGTGAGCTAAGGATTTTATATCCAGCAAAACTGACTTTCAAGTATAAATGACACAGAGAAACTGTTATCAATATGCAAGACTCAAAGAATATCATTTCCCTAAGCCCTTCCTGGAGAAGAATCTACTGAGAAGATTTAGCTTCAGATAACCAAATATATGTTTATAATCAAACATAAGGACTGATTGTGAGCATTAAATATATAATTATGGTAGAACTAAGAATCGACATGGGTTAAGTGGGAAAGAGTATTATGTAGGCTATCTGCTCTGATACTGTAAATACATATGACTATTTTTTTTAAGATTTTTTATTTATTTATTTGAGAGAGAGAGAATGAGAGAGAGCACGAGAGGGAAGAGGGTCAGAGGGAGAAGCAGACTCCCCACTGAGCAGGGAGCCCGATGTGGGACTCGATCCCAGGACTCCAGGATCATGACCTGAGCCGAAGGCAGTCGCTTAACCAACTGAGCCACCCAGGCGCCCTACATATGACTATTTTTAAAAATTGGTGGCAGAAAAAAAATTGGTGGCAGATAAAAATGGGGATAACATGTACCAAAAATGTTTTACTATCTCCAGTAATTATATTAATAGTATTATTGGTATAAATATAAATGGTAAGTAAGTGAAAAAGATGAGGATGACAATACTCAACTGCAGTCTAGGGATTCACATTTGGTTAATAAAACTACAAAAAATTACAAGGAAATGATTGCTATAAAATTCAGGATAATGGTTTCCTATCTGCAGTAAGAGGGTCTGTGACCGGAATGTGGTACATGGAAGGGGCTTCTTAGGTGACTGGCAAAATTCCATTTCATACCTGAGTGGTTTTCACCTTATAACAAATTCATTAAGCCACACATTTATTCCATGTGGTTTTCTATGTTTGTTTTATTTTACAACATAAAGATTATTTTTAAAAAGAGAGTATCAGAAACTCATGTAGAAGTTGTCCCTTTTCCTCTGTAGCTAGGGTTACTATTCTTCATCCCAAACTATTTAAAAGAATCTGACTTGATAAAGTGTTGTAAGGTTGCAAATAGTCGCAACAATATCAGTTTTGTTTCTCTGTGCACAATAGAGGCTTCTGTGTATTGAATAACTGTTATAAATTGTTATATTCTCTCTTTATATAAATATAGCCTTGGAAATATCATTTGTACAAGATATTGTAAGATTCCAAAAACTTGAGAAATTGTTGCAATGTCCTGTTAAAATCACCTCTAAAAGAAACCTGTAATTCTTATTGGTTGTCTTATTTGATAAAATCTTTGCCCTGGTAATAATGTTGCAATTGACATCTCTGTGTTACTAATGGATTTAAATAATTATTTGTAAGGTTGCTCAATCAAATCAGAAGCCAATCACTAGCACTTTCTTCCCTTTCCATATCAATGACTTTTAAAAGCACCCTTACTTTGAAAAATTTCTCTTTCAACAAAAAAACTATATTATAAGATGGAAAACTCTATAATAATTACAATAAATAAACTACTGTTAGACACAACAGGGTCAAATCTCACAATGTTTACAAAAAGAAGCCAGACACAGAAGACTATCTTACTATATAATTCCATTTATATAAAGTTCAAAAACAAGCAAAACTCATCTAAATTGTTAACAGATAGATTATTACCTATTATTTGGAGAAACTTAGTGACCAGGAGGGAGCATGAGGGGGAGACTTAAACAGAGAAATAACTAGGGAATATTTTGAGGTAGAGCTCGGATCCTACCATTACAGGAGTAGGTGCTATCAAGCTAGCAGGCATTTGGAGTTGCATCTTATATTTCATTTGTTGTTTTCTGAATATATATCTCCATTTAGAACTTTATAGGGAATGTTGACAGTGGCCTGGGAAAAGATTCCATTAACCCTGGGTCCTCTGACAATCATTTGCTCTTAATGCCAGTTAAAAATACCAAAATAACCAATTACTAGGAAAGAGACTCAGAAATTTGACTCATCAAAATGGTGGAAGAAAAACATTGCAATCACAACAAAACTAATTCAAAAGAGAAAGAAAGAAGAGACCTTTCATTCAGCATCATCTGTTTAGTGCATATATTGCATCCAGCAAGACACATACATGACAGGACAGGGAATCTCATGATCATCTGTTGTTGGGTTATGTCCTTGGAAGAGAAAAAAAATCTCTTGTCAGCAAATCTGGCTTCCCTAGGTTCTGCTCCTGGCTGATTTCTCTTGTCCTTGTCTCAGGGACAGTCCTGGAAAGATTACTGGGGAGGTTGACCCCCAGGAGTTGTATGGGTACATCAGCCCATCACTGGCTGGGGCTGGCATCATTCTCCTGGAGTCTGGGAACTTCCAGAGGAGCTAGGACTCCTGGCCATGCTGGTTTAGTTGTATACAGCCTCTGTTCTCAAGGCTTGAGATTATTCTGGTGACATGACTCCACTTGATGATCTGTAAATTTTGATTTTTTAAGACTCTGTTGTCCATAGGACCATGCCAGAAATTGCTCCATTATCTTATAGCATTCAGATTTGGGAATGAAATCACTGAAGGTAGTTTGACACTCTTTCTTTTGTAGGTATCCTTTTCTGTCTGAGAAGTCAGTACAATGTTTCAGAATTACATACATCTGATATTTTTGACCTTTTAAAAACTTTTTATTTTGAAATAATTACAGATTCAAAGGCACAGATCTTATTTTGAGTCTCAGCTCTGCCACTTGCCAACTGTGTCCTTAGCAAGTTATTTAAACTCTCTGAACCTAAATTAACTCTTTGCAACATTTCTACCATGGCACTTAACTCCACACCCAACTCCCAGGACCATGCACTTGCTGGCACTGATCCCCATCCCCAGAATCACTCCATTAGTTAAAAACTGTCCCTGACCATATAGCATCATCTCCACTACCCCAGACCCAGTGCACTAGGCAACATCGCTGCATCTAATCCTTACAGTTTGAGGGTTCTTGAAGTTTCCTAAGCCAGAAACACATGGTCCATTGTACTGGCTTTAAAGCTACTCCACCAGTCTGCAATAGAATTCTGATAGTGTTAGTGTCCATTAATCTATGATAAAGACTTACTATCTTGACAATCTAGTGACCTAGCTAATTCCACCCTGCTTCCAGTCCCTGTTTCCCTGGTCACTGCCCGGATCAATACATTTTCTCATTTTTCTCTCTCTCTAATGCTCTGGCTTCATCTCCCTTCATGTACTGCACTCTATCCCTTCTCCTTCATCTCTCAGATCCTTACAATGTACTCCCTGGAATTTCTGCTTTGTAATACAGACTCTTCTACGTTCTCAAATTCTCTGAATATTCTTTTCTTTTCCTGCCTTAACTCAACCATAGCTATCCCCAGTCATCCAACTTGTATAGCAACTCTCTGCAGTGCGGCTGCTCATTCTCATACTCCCCACATATAGCAGGGTGGAGACATAAAGATGGTGTCATCATTACTTCACAGTGCCACCTCAAGCAGTACTTCCTCTTTATTATGAAAAAAAACATGCTTCTTTGAGGCTTCTGCCATTTGGCTCTACCACTCTTCATTACTGTCATCTACAAATGCATTAGACACATCACCTCACACATTTATAACCTTGGCACTTGGTTCATAGTCCTCTTCACCTCAACTCCTGCCATCATCCTGAATAAATTCAGATATTCATCCTATCAAAACACCTGGTCTCCTTTCCATGTTCTCGTCTCTGATGTTTTTTTCTTCCACTCATCTCAGTTCCTTTATGACTACAATTACATTGTGGATTTATCATAAAGTAAAATTTCTCCACCTCAGAAACTTATTTAAATATCTACTCTGACCAAAGCCTTCTGTCCTTATAGTTTGATACTCCACTGCTTTCACTCCACCTCTTTGTAGACTTCATCAGGATTGATAGAACTGACCCATCTACTTTTTTCCTTTCTTTTTCCCCCCTCTACTCTGTCATTTTCCCCTTATCCAAATTAGAATCCACGGCTCATATTTTCAATGACTGTTTTGCAAATCCTTCATTCCTTTTCCCTATTGACTTTTCTTTGCAATCATTAGACAAATCCCAACCATGGATAGTATGTCCCCTCCCAGCTTGCACTTGGCTGTGAAGTACAGCTATGCAGCTACAGAAAGTCATATAATGTGGCACATTGGTACCACTCTAGATAAATGGTGATAAATGAACCCTTTAAGCTGCCCAGGGGTCCTATCATATTTCTGTTGTGAATTTACTCTTCCATTATCAACAAAACTCTCATTCAAGCTCCTATGCCTTTACACTTAGCAAATGACCTTGTCTTCTCATTTAGACAGAAACTCTCACCTAGAAACAACCTCACCTTTCCACCACTAAATCTATAAAACTATCTCTATTTGCACCAAACTTCACATGTTCCCTCCTCTTTTCTAAACCTCAACCACCACCTGTACTTTCTTTGTCCTTCTGGCATTCTCAGTATCGTTAAGTATTGATATCCCCTTGTGTTGTTGTATTTCCAGCTTAACTGTATTGAAAACACTGTCCTCACTTTGTCATTATTCATGCACTTTCCAACCTCCTTTAGTCTGGTTTGGGTCCAACAACTCTTAAACATGCTCTTGCTAAGATCATTAATGACCAACAAATTACTGAACTCAATGACCACTTTTAAGTCCTCAACTCATTGACTTCTCAATATCATTTAACATAGAGTTGATTATCCCCTCCTATTTTGAATATTCAGCTTTAACTTTCTTGGTAACACATACCTACCAGTTTGCTATAAACTTTTACTATATGTACCCATTAAATACAAAAATTCTTCAGAGATATCTCCTAAAGCTCTTCTGTATTTTATGCTATCTCTCTAAAAAAATCTCACACACACCTATGGATCTAAGTACCACCTATGTGCTGATAAAAAGTGCTTATTATAATAAATTCAAGCAATGTAGAAAAGTACAAAGAAGAAAGCAAAAAAATCACCTTAAAATGCCACACTCCAAATCAGCCATCATTAACATTAGGTGAACATCATTTCAGACAACTCCCAATGCATGAGAAAATGTTGTCATTAAGTTCTTCTATAAGATGATGCATTAGTGGGCAATTTTCTTTTGTCCTTGGGTTGTGTTTTCCTTCAAACGAGGTTTTAAACCTGTCTTTGCATATTATGTTCCTGTTTACTTTTTTTTTTTTTTGCTTTACTATGTTTGTGTAATAGTCTGTTTCTTTTCATGTTGCTTATACTTAAATCGAAAGCCATGTTCAGTCTGCTATTTTCTCTGATATGGGGCAGATGAATTTTCCCACACTCTTATTTACCTTATCTGGAAATTTTTCTCCCCCTTCTCAGGACTACACTGTAAGATGTGTGTCCATCTCACTGTAGCTTAAGGGTTCACAGAATGGTGGTAATAGTGGTGGTGGTGAGTAGTCACTTGGAGGGTCTGGGCTCTAACGCTTTTCAGATTTATGACATGGGGTTAGCTTACTTCCTTGTTTTGTTGTGCCTTGTGGGCTTTTTGCTGGATTTTACTGTTTTTCTTTGGGGTTCATTTTAGTAGGCATAGGAGGAGGGAAATTCTATGATTTGACTTTATGCCACCATGTTTTTTCCTGGCAGCTGATGGCATAATTTATATTTCCAGTCTGGACTTAGCTTTGTTCTCTGGATTCATATAACCAGTGGAGTCATCGACATCCCCCCTTCTATGTTGTGGCAATCACTGTCCTTGGCCTACCCACAACAATTTCCTGCCTCACCTTTCCCATGCAGATATTTCACAGAGATCCCTTGATTTCAAGGAAGAAATGAGAACTGATCTAAATGGGTGATAGTGTTCAGATTCCTCTTAGTTGTTGATTGGCCTAAGGGTGGGCATGCAAGGGAGGTTAATGTGATACAAGAGGAATTATACCAGGGAGAAACTTCCCTTTCTGAACAAAATGACAAAGCCTCAAAGGAAGAAAACCTTTTCCTGCTTTTCTCTTCTTCCTGTCTTGGACTTGGATGCATTGAACAGCATTTGTGACCATGAGGAAAAAAGCCAAGAGAATTACAGTGATGTCGACAATGATATTTTGAATCACTGAACCAACTCCAGCAACCACCTTCACATAGAGACCTTTCATTTTGTGAAAGTTTAGGCCATTGGGCATTCTGTTGGCCTCTGCATTGGTATCAGCAGCCAAAAGAATTACTAACTGTGATGCACACACCTCAAAATGAACGTAAGTGAACTCATGATCCTCTTCACTAAACTCTTTTTTTGAAGATTTTTTATTTATTTATTTGATGGAGAGAGTGCAGGAGAGCACAAGCAGGGAGAATGGCAGAGGGAGAGGGAGAGGAAGAAGCAGGCTCCTGGCTGAGCAGGGAGCCCGATGTGGGGATCAATCCCAGGACCCTGGGATCATGACCTGAGCCGAAGGCAGACGCTTAACTGACTGAGCCACCCAGGCACCCCTCTCTTCACTAAATTCTTTCAGTCTCCTCCATTTTAGTAACTTTTTAGACCACCCACTCAGTTGTCTAAGTCAGAAACACATGAGTCTCCTTAGAATCTTCTACACCCACACACACCTCAACATCCTATCACCAAATGTTGTCAATTCTACCTCTTAAATATCTCTCCAATCTTTCCATATCTGCTGCTACCTCTCTAGTCTAATTTAGCAGCATCTATCTCCTGGACCACTGAAAATCATTCTTAACACATCTCCTCTGGCCCATCTCCAATACATTTTCCAAAACCAGCAATAGTAATGTTTTTAAAGAAACATATCTGATCAAGGCCATCCCTTTGCTTAATACTCTCTAGTGGTTTCCTACTTAACTTAGAGTTATGTCCAAACTCCTTACAGGGCCTACAAGACCTTATGTGACGTGAACCTTGCCTACCTCTCTAGCTTCATCTCAGCCTTGGTCCTCCTCAATCTCCAGATTGGCATTACTGGCTTTCTTTTACTTTCTTAACCACTTTAAAGTCTTTTTCATGTCAAGAACATATATACTATATATATATTATATGCAACATATTTATAATAATTTTACATGTGATATATATTATACAACTATAGGTATTTAGAATAACCTAGGAAAGTCAAAGATGCCCATGATCTATGATCCAGAAAATTCTTTTAGGTGTATATCATAGAGCAATACTTTTTCAAATTGCTAGCTACAGCATTTTAGTGAATGTGTTGTGAAATTGATGTAGTGGGTTGTGACTATCATTAAATTAACTAGAAGAAAACAGAGGGTGGTAAATCAGGATATCTAGTCTTAGGTATTTTAGACACATTCTTTAAATTCTTTTAATCTCTTCCCCCATCTGTGTAACTCCATACATGCTATTTCCTCAGCTGAGATCATCCCCCTTTTATAATCACCTCCTAGAAGTACTACATTTTTCTTCATCTCACAGGCCAGAACTTAGTCACATATATACAATTTGCTGTGATGGAAGCTGAGGAATATAGGTACTTGGTGCCATTTTCTAGAAGCACTTTCACATACTTCTTGCCATGGTCTCCTTGTCTTAATTTTGTAATCTTATTCTTTTAATGCCTGAACAACTGACCAAACCATTTGTGGCTAACCATTACTTAGTACAGATCCTAGCTGTTGCCATCTCACCTTCTAGGCAAAATGAACAATCGCATATAACAGTCAAAGTTTTGCCCCTTGAGATTCTTTTCTCAATTATCTTTCAGAACCACCCCCTAAATGGAGCTGTTATGCTGCTGTCATCCACTTCCTGCTGTTCAAATCATATGCTCAAGCTCTGGTCTATGGATCTTCAGCAAGTAAAGTAAGGAGAGAAGGAAAAATTGGAGATTTGTCAACACCAAAGCAGTGTGTTTACTGGACTCTTTCTGATTTTACAAGGTCACTGTGATTCCTGCTGCCTGCTCTCCTCATTTTCTTTAATTTCTTCCCATTCCCAATCCTGGCCCACTCTTTTCTCATTGATTCCATGAGATGCCCCCCAATCTTCAGCCCAACATGTACTTTCAAGAAATTCTTTTATGCTTAAGTTGACCAGAATTTTATGTTGGTTGTAGTCCAAAATCCTGGCTGACAATGGAAATGATATCAGGAAGTAGGATTCAGGCAATGACCCCTTGGGAAATTTAGGATTTTTTATCAAATTGAGATGGAACAGAAGACAGTAAAGCTCTTTTTTGTTTTAAAGATTTTACTTATTTATTTGAGAGAGAAAGAGATTGAGAGAAAAAGTGGAAGGAGGGGCAGAGGGAGAAGCAGACTCCCTGCAGAGTGGGGAGCCTGATGCAGGACTCGATCCCAGGACCCTGGGATCATGACCTGAGCCAAAGGCAGATGCTTAACCAACTGAGCCACCCAGGCACCCGGCAGTGAAACTCTTATTCATATTTCTAGATAGGAATATAGTGGTGAAATAGTTAAGTTATTGAGCACCTAGAATAAGGTGTCAAAGGAAAACAAATTTTGAATGATTACAGAGCTTCTGTCTAGAGAATGTGAAGAAGACATGAGGAACTCAATGACCATAGGTCATGGTGGCTTTATCTGACCTACTAAATAAATTAAGGCAAGGATGTGATGAACTCCCTAAATTATCATCACAAAGTATGGATTAAAATTCAAATACGTTACACCTAAAGGAGCTAGAAAAGGAAGAGCAAATAAAACCTAATCCAGCAGAAGAAGGGAATAATAAAGATTAGAGCAGAAATAAATGATATAGAAACAAAAAAACCCCAGTAGAACAGATTAATGAAACTAAGAGCTGGATCTTCGAAAGAATTAATAAAATTGATAAACCCCTAGTCAGACTTATGAAAAAGAAAAGAGAAAGGACACAAACAGATAAGTTCATGAATGAAAGAGGAGAGATTACAACCAACACCACAGAAATACAATTATAAAAGAATACCATGAAAAATCATATGCCAACAAACTGGGCAATCTGGAAGAAATGGATAAATTCCTAGAAACTTACAAACTACGAAAACTAAAACAGGAAGAAATAAAAAACTTGAACAGACCCATAATCAGTAAAGAAATTGAGTCAGTAATCAAAAATCTCCCAAAAAACAAAAGACCTGGGCCACATGGCTTCCCAGGGGAATTCTACCAGACATTTTTTTTAAATAATAAGGAATAATAAGCCCTAACATTTTTTTAAATTAACATATAATGTATTATTTGTTTCAGGGGTACAGGTCTGTGATTCATTAGTCTTACACAATTCACAGCGCTCATCATAGTACCTACCCTCCCCAATGTCCATGACCCAGCCACCCCATCCCTCCCACCCTCCTCCACTCCAGCAACCCTCAGTTTGTTTCCTGAGATTAAGAGTCTCTTACAGTTTGTCTTCCTTTCCAGTTTCATCTTGTTTCATTTTCCCTCCCTTCCCCTATGATCCTGTCTTGTTTCTCAAATTCCTCATGTCAGTGAGATATAATGATACTTGTCTTTCTCTGATTGACTTATTTTGCTTAGCATAATACCCTCTAGTTACATCCATGTCGTTGCAAATGGCAAGATTTCATTTTTTGATGGCTGTATAATATCCCATTGTATATATATACCACATCTTCTTTATCCATTTATCTGTTGATGGACATCTAGGCTCTTTCCATAGTTTGGCTTTTGTGGACATTGCTGCTGTAAACATTGGGGTGCATGTGCTCCTTCGGATCACTACATTTGTATCTTTGAGGTAAATATCCAGGAGTGCAATCCTGGGTTGTAAGGTAGCTCTATTTTCAACTTTTTGAGGAACCTCCATACTGTTTTCCAGAGGAAGTCCTGACATTTACTGATGGCTTAACAGTGTGCCAGGATCCCAGCCCTGCTCCTTTTAGTCTTTCATTTTTATCCTCATAATAGTCAAATCAGGAAGATGTTATTACCTCTCCCATTTTATCAGTTAAAAAAACAAGGATTGTGGAGGTGATTAATTTTTCATCCATACAGATCCTAAGAGGGGGCTAGCATTCACATACAGGCTCTGAACCTCCACCTGAACTGTGTCTATGGTGTTGCTGACAAAGAAAATAGCAATCTTTTCTTTTTTCTGTGCCCCAAGTCCATAAAATTATACACATGCTTCTATTTGACCAAACTTTAAAGCATTTTCTCAAACATGTGTGCCCAAGGTTGTCTTGTTCAGGAAAGGGATTGGGGGGCACCTTTTTTTGTTGTTGCAGGAGGTGATTTAATTTACATAGCAGCCACTTGGGGCCCAGCCAGAGCTGGGACAGTGGGGGGATCTATAACCACGGGGCACCCACTGCCCATTCCCTTGAAGACCAGTTCTGACAGACACTTAAATGAGGCTCCCTGGGTTGTGCAGAGGATGTTCCAGTCAAAAGGAGATTTGGAAATAAGGCTGTCCCTGAAGTTGGGGGAAGTCCATGGCCTGGAGATGGTTGCCTACATGGGGACTGGGGGACACTTTTTTTTATTATTATGCTCAATTAGCCAGCATATAGTACATCATTAGTTTTTGATGTAGTGTTCAATGATTCATTAGTTGTATATAACACCCAGTGCTCATCACCACATGTACCCTCTTTAATACCCATCACCCAGTTGCCCCATCCTCCCACCCCCCTCCCTTCTGTAACCCTCAGTTTAGTTCCTGGAGTTCAGAGTCTCTCATGGTTTGTCTCCTTCTCTGATTTCTTCCCATTCAGTTTTCCCTCCCTTCCCCTGTGATCCTCCACACTTTTTGCTGGGATCTTATGTCCTATTGAAATGTGCACTTTATTTTTTTTTAATTTTTCCAGCATTTACATTTTTTACTTTTTTTTTTCCACAGGCAAACTCTACCAAACATTTTTCTTTCTTTTTTTTAGTACACTATAAGTATTTAATGTAGTGTTCAATGATTCACTAGTTGCATATAACACCCAGTGCTCATCACAACATGTGCCTTCCTTAATACCCATCACCCAGTTACCCCATCCCCCTACCCCCTCCCTTCTGTAACCCTCATTTTGTTTCCCAGAGTCCAGAGTCTCTCTTATGGTTTGTCTCCCTCTCTGATTTCTTCCCATTCAGTTTTCCCTCCCTTCCCCTGAAGACATAACTTTTGTTCTTTTTTTTTAATTTAAAATCAATTAGCCAACATATAGTACATTAGTTTCAGATGTAGAGTTCAGTAATTCATCAGTGACATATAACACCCAGTGCTCATTACATCATGTGCCCTCCTTGATGTCCATCACCCAATTATCCCATCATCCCACCCATCTCCCCTCCAGCAACCCACAATTTGCTTGATCCCAAGACCCTGAGATCATGAACTGAGCCGAAGGTAGACAACCAACTGAGCCACCCAGGCACTCCCTCTACCAGACATTTATTTTTATTTTTTATTTTTTAATTTAATTTAATTTTATTATGTTATGTTAATCATCATACAATACATCATTAGTTTTTGATGTAGTGTTCCATGATTCATTGTTTCCATATAACACCCAATGCTCCATGCAATACGTGCCCTCCTTAATACCCATCACCGGGCTAACCCATCCCTCCACTCCCCTCCCCTCTAAAACCCTCAGTTTGTTTCTCAGAGTCCATAGTCTTTTATGGTTCATCTCCCCATCCAATCCCCCCCCCTTCATTTTTCCCTTCCTTCTCCTAATGTCCTCCATGCTATACCTTATGTTCCACAAATAAGTGAAACCATATGATAATTGACTTTCTCTGCTTGACTTATTTCATTTAGCATAATCTCCTCCAGTCCCATCCATGTTGATGTAAAAGTTGGGTATTCATCCTTTCTGATGGCTGAGTAATATTCCATTGTATATATGGAGCACATCTTCTTTATCCATTCATCTGTTGAAGGGCATCCTGGCTCTTCCCACAGTTTGGATATTGTGGACATTGCTGCTATGAATGTTGGGGTGCATATGGCCCTTCTTTTCACTACATCTATGTCTTTGGTCTACCAGATATTTAAAGAAGAGTTCATACCTATTCTTCTCAAACTGTTCCAAAAAAATAAAATGGAAGGAAAACATCCAAATTCATTCTATGAGGCCAGCATTACCTTGATTCCAAAGCCAGACAAAGACCCCACTAAAAAGGAGAATTACAAAGATACAGATGTAGTGAAAAGAAGGGGCACATGCACCTCAATGTTCATAGCAGCAATGTCCACAATAGCCAAACTGTGGAAGGAATCAAGATGTCCTTTAATAGATGAATGGATAAAGAAGATGTGGTCCATATATACAATGGAATATTATTCCGCCATCAGAAAGGATGAATACCTACCATTTGCATTGACATAGATGGAACTGGAGGGGATTGTGCTAAGTGAAATAAGTCAAACAGAGAAAGACACTTATATGGTTTCACTCATATGTGGAATATAAGGAATAGTGCAGAGGACCACGGGTGAAGGGAGGGAAAACTGGGAAGAAATCAGAGAAAGGGACAAACCATGAGAGACTCTGGACTCTGGGAACCAAAATGAGGGTTACAGAAGGGAGGAGAGTGGGCAGATGGGGTAACTGGGTGATGAGCACTGGGTATTATATACAGCTAATGAATCATTGAATCATTGAACACTACATCAAAAACTAATGATGTACTATATGTTGGCTAATTGAACAAAATAATAAACATAATAAAAAATTAAAAAATAAAAAATAAAAAGGAGAATTACAGGTCAATGTCCCTTATGCAAGAATTCTCAACAGAACACTAGCAAATCAAATTCAACAGTACATTAAAAGACTTACTCACCACGATCAAGTGGGATTTATTACTGGGCTGCAGGAGTGGTTCAATATCTGCAAATCAATCAATGTGATACACGACATTAATAAGAGAAAGGATAAGAACCATATGATCCTCTCCATAGATGCAGAAAAAACATTTGACAAAATACAGCATCTTTTCTTAATAAAAACTCTCAACAAAGTAGATATAGATGGAACATACTTCAACATCATAAAGGCCATATACAAAAGATGCACAGCTAATATCATTCTCAATAGGAAAAAATGAAGAGCATTTCCCCTATGGTCAGGAACAAGACAAGGCTGTCCACTGTCACCATTACTATTAACATAGCACTGGAAGTCTTAGCCTCAGCAATTAGACAACAAAAAGAAAGAAAAGTCATCCAAGTTGGCAAGGAAGAAGTCAAAGTTTCACCCTTCACAGTATAACATGATACTCTGCGTAGAAAACCCAACAGACTCCACCAAAAAATTGCTAGACCTAATACAAGAATTCAGCAAAGTTGCAGGATATAAAATCAGTCAACCTGTTGCATTTCTATACACCAATAACAAAGCAGCAAAGAGAGAAATCAAGGAATCAATACCATTTGCAATCGCCCTCCAAATCATAAGATACCTAGGAATAAACCTAATCAAAAAGGTAAAATATCTCTATGCTAAAAACTTAGAACACTTATGAAAGAAATTGAAGAAGCACAAAGACATTGAAAAATATTGCATACACATGGATTGGAAGAGTAAATATTGTTAAAATGTCTATACTACCCAAAGTAATCTACACATTCAATCCAATCTCTATCAAAATAACACCAGCATTTTTCACAAAGCTAGAACAAACAATTCTAAAATTTGTATGGAACAAGAAAAGACCCCAAATAGCCACAGTAATGTTGAAAAAGAAAAGCATTAAGGAGGGCACGTGTTGTGATGAGCACTCGGTGTTATACGCAACTAATGAATTGTTGAACACTACATCAAAAACTAATGATGTACTATATGTTGGCTAACTGAACATAAAAAAAAAAGCAGGAAAGAATATCCAATGGAAAAAAGTCTCTTCAACAAATGATTTTGGGAAAACTAGATGGTGATACTAAGAAGAATGTAACTGGACCACTTTCTTACACCATACACAAAAATAAACTCATAATGGATGAAAGACCTAAATGTGAGGCAGGAAACCATCAAAATCCTATAGGAGAACACTGGAAGTAACCTCTTTTACCGTGGCTGTAGCAACTTCTTACTAGACATGTCACAGGAGGCAAGAGAAACAAAAGCAAAAATGAACAATTGGGACCTCATCAAGATAAAAAGCTTCTGCACAGTGAAGGAAACAATCAACAAAACTAAAAGGCAGCCTATGGAATGGGAGAAGATATTTGCATTGACATATCTGATAAAGGGTTAGTATCCAAAATCTATAAAGAATTTATTAAACTCTACACCCAAAAAACAAACAATCCAGTTAAGAAATGGGCAGAAGAGGGTTACCCAGGTGGCTCAGTCATTAAGTGGCTGCCTTTGGCTCAGGTCGTGATCCCAGGGTCCTGGGATTAAGCCCCAAATTGGGCTCCCCGCTCAGCGAGAAGCTTGCTTCTCCCTCTCCCACTCCCCCTGCTTGTGTTCCCTCTCTCTGTCAAATAAATAAATAAAATCTTTAAAAAAAAGAAATGGGCAGAGGACGTGAATAGACACTTTTCCGAAGAAGACATCCAGATGGCCAACAGATACGTGAAAAGATGCTCAACATCACTCATCATCAGGGAAATACAAATCAAAACCACAATGACATACCACCTCACATCTGTCAGAATGGTTAAAATTAACAACACAAGAAACAACAAATGTTGGTGAGGAAGTGGAGAAAGGGGAACCCTCTTGCACTGTTGGTGGGAATGCAGACTGGTGCAGCCCCTGTGGAAAACAGTATGGAGGTTCCTCAAAAAGTTAAAAGTAGAACTACTGTATGATACATCAATTGCACTACTAGATATTCACCCAAAGGACACAAAAATACAGATTTGAAGGGGTACATGCACCCTGATGTTTATAGCAGCATTATCAACAATATCCAAAATATGGAAAGAGCCCAAATGTCCATCAACTGATGAATGGATAAAGAAGATGTGGTGTATGTGTGTGCGTGTGTGTGTGTATGGTATATAATGGAATATTATTCAGCCATCAAGAAGAATGAAATCTTGCCATTTGCGATGATACGGATGGAACTAGATTGTATTATGTTGTGAAATAAATCAGAGAAAGAAAAAGACCATATGATTTCACTCATATGTGGAATTTAAGAAACAAAAGAAATGAACATAGGGGAAGGGAAGGAAAAATAAAATAAGATAAAAACAGAGAGAGAGGGATGCCTGGGTGACTCAGTCAGTGTCGACTTGATTTTGGCTCAGGTCATGATCTCAGGTGAGATTGAGCCCCGCCTCAGGCTCTGCACTGGGCGGGGGGCCTACTTAAGATTCTCTCTTTCCCTCTCCCCCTCCCCCCCCCAACTCTCTCTCTGTCTCTCTAAATAAAAACAAAACAAAACAAAAAACAGAGAGGGAGGCAAACCACAGGAGAGTCTTAACTATAGAGAACAAACTGAAGGTTGCTCGAGAGGAGGTGTATGGGGGTTGGGCTAAATGGGTGATGGGCATCAAGGAGGGCACTTGTTGTGATAAACACCGAGTATTATATGTAAGTGATGAATCACTAAATTCCACCCTGAAACCAATACTACACTATATGCTAACTAATTTGAATTTAACAACTTTGGGAAAAAGACTATCTTTCCTCCATTGAACTGCTTTTGCACCTTTGTGAAAAAATGAGTTGGCTGTATTCGTGTGTAGATAGGTTAGCTCTTTCTGGGTTCTTGTTTTATTGATCTCTGTCTTTATCACTGTGGCTATAAAACTTGTTGAAGTCAAATAGAGCAATTCTTCCTACTTTTTTCCTTCCCCAGAATTGTGTTATCTATTGTCTTAGCTTTCCATTATCTATTACAGATTATCTATTACTGGCTTGGCTCAAAACAACATAATTTTATTCTCTTAAAGTTCTGGAGGCCACCTTAGAGATGTTGGTAGGTTTGCCCTCTTTCCAAGAGCTATAGGGGAGAATGCTTCCTTTCCTCTTTTAACTTCTGGTGGCTCCAGGTGTTCCTTGGCTTGTGACTGCATAACTCCAATCTTTGCCTCTATCTTCACATGCCTTATCCTTTGTGTTTGTGTCATCTCTTCTAAGGACAGTTGTCATTGCATTTAGTGCTCACTCAGATAATCCAGGATGATCTCATCTCAAGATCCTTAGCTTAATCATATTTTCAGGGATCCTTTTATTGAATAAAATCACATTCACAGATTTGGGGGTTAGGATGTGGATGTATGTTTTAGGGGACCAACATTCAACCCATTTCAATTATTCTAGTTCCTTTGCTTTTCCATATAAATGTTAGGATAATATTATCTGTCTACAGAAAAATCTTGCTGGGAGCTTTGGTAGGAATTCCATTCAACTAATATATCATTCTGAGAGAAAAAATATCCTTACTATGGTGAGTCTTTTAATCAATGAGCATGGAATGTCTCTGTTTATTTAGATCTTTGATATCTGTCATTAGCATTTTGTAGTTTTCAGCATACAAGTCTTATACATATTTTGTTAGATTTACATATAAGCACTTTGTTTATTTAGCAATTGTTCATTTTAAATTTATATAATTTAATTTTATGCTACTATATAAAATACAATTGATATTTTTGTATGTTTATCTTGTATATAAATATAGCCTAGCTGATGTCACTTTTCAGTTCCAGGAACTGTGTTCAACTGGGTCATTTTTATTCTATCTTCAATTTCTCTGGTTATTTTCTCATTTGTCTTCATTCTGCTGTTGAAACCAGCCACTGTTTTTAATTTTAGTTATTTTGTATTTTAGTTCTAAAATTTCCATTTGGTTCTCCATTATATCTTCTATTGCTTTGTTGAGACTTTTAATTTTTTAAATTTATTTCAAGTGGGTTTGAAATTGCTTGTTGAAGCATTTTTATTATGCCTCCTTTACAACACTTGTCAGATTTTATCATCTGTGTCATCTTGGTGTTAGCTCTGTTGTCTTTTCTCATTCAATTTAAGATTTTCCTGGTTCTTAGTACAACAGGTGATTTTTTTTTATCTAAGCCTGGAAATTTTAGGGACGCCTGGGTGGCTCAGTCAGTTAAGCATCTGCCTTCGGCTCAGGTCATGATCCCAGGGTCCTGGGATCGAGTCCTGCATCAGGCTCCTTGCTTAGCAGGGAGCCTGCTTCTCCCTCTGCCTGCTGCTCCCCCTGCTTGTGCTCTCTCTCTCTCTCTCTCTGACAAATAAATAAATAAAATCTTTTAAAAAATAGAACAGATCCTCCCCCAAAAAAGTAGAACAGGGGCACCTGGCTGGCTCAGTTGACAGAGCATGTAACTCTTGTCCCACACTGGGAGTAGAGCCTACTTAAAAAAAAAAGCCTGGACATTTTGGGTATTACTTCATGAGACTGTGGACCTTAGTTAAATCTTCTGTTTGAGCTGGCCTCTTTGAGAAGGCTCTGGCAGGGGAAGGTGTGGTGTCACCTCTTTATTGCCAGGTAGGGGTGGAAGTCCTAGTTCTGCACTTGGCTTTCTCTGATACTACCTTGATGGTGGGTGGAGGGAGGTTGGAGACTCTCATCACAACCCAGAAAGTGTCTAGACTCTTTGCTTGGTCTTTGTTCACGAGGGTGGGGGGTGGAGCCATAGCATTTCTGTGATTTGCTGCAGTAGAATAGTCATTGTCTAAAAGTTTTCTATATTGCTTTATTGGTCCTTTGGCCAGAGAAAGCAGGATTTTCATGTCTGCCTCTGTCAGGTGTTTGTGGGTTGCTGGCTTCTCCAGTATCCAGTTTAGGATGTATGAGGCAAAAAGTAAACCAAGGAACTTACTATAGTGTTGTTCCTCAGGTCCCAATGCCCTAAGTGGACCTGATTTCTCTCTACCATTCAAAGTCCTATGCCTGTTTTCAATATAATATCCAGGGTGTTTAGTTGTACTTAGTGTATGGAATAGGGAAAAGTATATCTTCATCTTCTTTGAAGTAGAAGTCTCCAACATCTTATTTATTTATTTATTTATTTATTTATTATTTATTTATTTTTAGAGAGAGAGAGAGCAAGTGAGCGGGGGTGGGGGGACAGAGGGAGAGGGAGAGAGAGAATCTTAAGTAGGCTCCACATCCAGCAGGGAGCCTGATGGGGGGTTTGATATCACGACCCTGAGATCATGACCTGAGCCAAAATCAAGAGTTGGCCATTTAACCAGCTGAGCTAACCAGTTGTCCCACCAACATATTTTTTAAAAGATTTCTCTTGATTCTGTGTTGAGATTAGACTACAGGGGATAAAAATGGAGGAAACAGTGAGATAGGTTAGGAGGCTATTGTAGTTTTCCAGGTAAGAAATGATGATGGTTTTGGCTAAAGTGACAGCAGTGGAGATGGAGAGAAGTGGTTAGATTCTGGAAACATTTTGAAGGAAAGCCAACAGGATTTCCCTACAGCTTGGATATAGGTTGAGAGAGAGAGATGAACCAGGGATTACCCAAGTTTTTGACTTGAGCAACTGGAAGGATGAAGTTGCCATCTACTAATATGAGGGAGGCCAGGGGAGAAGCAGGTTCAGGGAGGGGAGAACAGGAGTTACATTTTGGATATATTTCCAAGTGAAAATGTTTAGTAGACAATTATACATTACTTTCTCCCCTTTCCCCCTATTTATAACTTCTGCAACTCCAATTACTCCTTTATGAGACCTTCTCATTGTTTTCCACATATTCTAACCTCTTACCTTTTTCCTCTAACTCTATGTGCCATTTGCTGAGTAATTTCCTAAGATCTGTCTCCCATTTAAATGATCTCTTCAACAGGGTCTAATCTGTTTAATTCATTCATTATTTAATTTCAATTATTGCATTTTTCATTTCTAGAAATGTTTTGGTTCTTTTTTTCCAATTTGTCTATTGTTTTTATTTATTTAAGATTTTCTTTATTTATCTGACAGAGAGAGAGACAGCTAGAGAGGGAACCCAAGCAAGGGACAGTGGGAGAGGGAGAAACAGGCTCCCCGCTGAGCAGGGAGCCTGATGTGGGGCTCAATCCCAGGACTCTGTGATCATGGCCTGAGCTGAAGGCAGATGCTTAATGACTGAGCCACCCAGGTGCCCCTGCCTGTTGTTTTTAAATAGTGTTTTGTTCTTCTATGTTTTTTATTTCTTCTTTTATATCCATAGTCAATTTTAACATACTTTATTGGGTTCTTCTATTATCTGAAGTTCATGGAGGTTTAATCCTCCTATCCGTTATGTTTGTTCTTGCTTATTGTGAATTAATTTATGTTCACCTGGGTTGTATTTATGAAATTCTTGTTCAACCTGGTTTACAGACATGTTCATACTGAGAGGTTTGGTGTTTGCTTTTGCCAGATGCCCCAGAGAAACCAATTTTTCTGTTCATTTCACAAGTTGTGGATTCTGGGACCACATGAGCAGTATAGGCTTGAATCACAAACCCATGTGAAGCTCCATTACATGATTAAGAATTCATATAGGAGAAAAATTTGCCCCCCTTCCAAAGCCCAGGCCAAGACAGACAAGCTACCTCACTGTGTCCATATGCCAGTGGGAAGTCTACTTTAGAAAATATACCTTTCCCTGAGGGTATAGATCTTTAAGGACTTCCTCATCTCAAGTGGGTTCATGAGCTTTTCTCCTATGTCTTTTGTGTTAAGACTCAATCCCCTAATCTGTACTTCTGAAACAAATAATGCAATATATGTTAAGAAAGGAAAAAAGAGAGAAAAAAAAAGAAGATAGCAGGAGGGGAAGAATGAAGGGGAGTAAGTCGGAGGAGGAGATGAACCATGAGAGACGATGGACTCTGAAAAACAAACTGAGGGTTCTAGAGGGGAGGGGGGTGGGGGGATGGGTTAGCCTGGTGATGGGTATTAAAGAGGGCACATTCTGCATAGAGCACTGGGTGTTATGCACAAACAATGAATCATGGAACACTACATCAAAAACTAATGATGTAATGTATGGTGATTAACATAACAATAAAAAATTTTTTAAAAAAGACTCAATCCCCTAGGTGCTACTCATTATATTTCCTGAACTGGGTAATGATTACACAGATGCATTCACTTTTTTGTAACAATTCCTCAATCAGCACATTTGGAGTTTGTGCCCTTCTCTGTATGCATATTATACTTCAATTAAAAATTATATAAAAAATCTACAAGTATTTAAACACCTGCAACATGTTAATTCTCTCCAAATTGATCTATAGATTTAATGCAATTCCTTTCAAAATATCAGCAAAGTATCTCTAGGCACAGAAAAGCTTATTCTAAAATGTATATGAAAAGGCACAGGCCCTGGGATAGATAAACAATCTTGAAAAAGAAGAATAGAGTGGGAGGAATCACTCAACTTGATATTAAGGTTTACTGTATAGCTACAGTAATTGAAACAGTGTGGTATTGGTGGAAGGATAGAACATATGATTAATGGTCATAGGCCAGAAAAGAACCTTGACCTAAACATCTTACAGTATACAAAATTTATCTTAAAATGGATCATAGATATAAATGTAAAACATAAAACTATAAAACTTTTAGGACGTTGGAGAAAATTTTCATGACCTAAGGTTAGTCAAAGAAATTTTAAGCATGGGGCGCCTGGGTGGCTCAGTTGGTTAAGCGACTGCCTTCGGCTCAGGTCATGATCCTGGAGTCCCAGGATCGAGTCCCGCATCGGGCTTCCTGCTCAGCGGGGAGTCTGCTTCTCCCTCTGACCCTCTTCCCTCTCGTGCTTTCTATCTCTCATTCTCTCTCTCTCTCAAATAAATAAATAAAATCTTTAAAAAAAAAAAAGAAATTTTAAGCATGATAATTTATAAAATAAATAGATAAATTAGAATTTGTCAAAATTAAAAAGGTTTGCTCTACAAAAGATAATGATAAGAGAATAAAAGGACAAGCTACAGACTGGGAGAAAATATTTGCAAAGCACATATGAAAGAATTTATATCCTAAATACATAAAAAGTTCTCAAAGTTCAATTGTAAGAAAACAAACAGGCTAATTAAAAATATCAAAAAACTTGAACAGGCACTTTCTAACAAAGAGGATATACAGATGGCAAATAAGCACAAATGGAAGCATTGTGTTGTGTGCAGCCATCTTGTAACCATGAAGAAGTATCCAAAGACAAAGCTAATACAACGCGAGGGCAGAACTGAGATACTCAGAACCAAAGCTCTGATTAAATTTTGCCTAAAATCCACATACTTCTAGACTTTGCAATTGCATGAGTTAATGTTCCATGCTTGACTTGGGTTTTCTGTTTTTTTTGTAACTTAAAACATCTTTGTGTCTACCAATCTTATTATCAAAGTAAACAATCTTCAAGATTTAACTCCTCGCACCTCCAGGAAATTTTTCATGGCTGCTAAATGCTCTTTTTCCCTTTTTCCTGTGAGGTCCTCCAGTCTCAAGAGTCTGAATCTTTCACCTTATCTCTCCCTGTTCCCCAATCCCCTTTCCTCTACACACACATGCACATACACTGCAAAACCTTGTGACACTTATATTTTACCTCATTTTCCATTCTTTCCTGTTATAGCACTGACCTTGGTGCAATGCAACATTCAACATTTGTCACACTGAACTGTGACCATCAGTGTTTGTCTCCCCCTGCAAGACTGTAAACTCCTGAGGGCCTGGCAGTCCCTTGACTCCACTCTTCTCTGCTTCACTGTTTCATGAACTGACCTATAAAGATGAGGCTCTGTGGGGGTATTGGAGAGGCTGAAAGGCATCCATTCAAGTTTGTTTACTAATGCTTGTGTATCCCCTCTGGTTACCTGCCTTCATGACTTCACTGGAGAGGAAGCCACTCAGGCTCTCTCCACCTGGATCATCTATTTTCACACATTTCAAATCCTACACTTTCAAACTCAGGGCCTATTCTGGAAGGGGAAGGGTTGTGATTTCCTGGGAAGGGATACGTGGGAACTCCCTGGGTCAAGGATAATGTTCTGTATCTTGATAGGGGTGTGCGTTACATAGGTATATACATTTATCAAAACATATGAAACTATACTCTTAAGATATGTGCATTTCATTATATGGAAATTTTAGCTAAAAAAAGAATCACAAATGTATATTAAACTGTTTAATGGCATGCATGCAGAAGTGTTCAGGGGACATATACAAATGTCTAATTTGAAGTACATAAAAAATAAGATGGGTTGATGGATAGATAGAGGGATGAATAGGTATGTGTGACA
Organism: Callorhinus ursinus; assembly: GCF_003265705.2. Classification (NCBI taxonomy): domain Eukaryota; kingdom Metazoa; phylum Chordata; class Mammalia; order Carnivora; family Otariidae; genus Callorhinus; species Callorhinus ursinus. Next base: position 835,839 of record NW_027397165.1, read on the forward strand.
AAGCAAGTGTAGTAACATGCTAATTGTAAAATCTAGATGGTGGATATATATGGGTGTTCATGGAACAATTACTTTAATCTTTTTCAGATTTTATTTTATTTATTTATTTGAGAGAGGGAGAGTACAGAGGGAGAGTGAGAGGGAGAAGCAGACTCCCTGCTGAGTGGAGAGCCTGATGTAGGCTCAATCCCAGGACCCTGAGATCATGACCTAGCCGAAGGCAGACGCTTAACTGACTGAGCCACCCAGGCGCCCTTACTTTAACTTTCTGAATGCTCGAAAATGTTCATAGTAAAATGTCAGGGGAAAAAAAGGAGTGTGGTTTAACATCTCTGGTATCTTCACAGCCACTGCCCTGGTTTAGACCTCATTGCATCTTAACTGGAATCTTGCAACCCCTTTTCACACTGGCCTCCACACTAACCCGCTTCTGTCTCTCCCACCCCAAGTATCACCAGAGAAAACATCCATGATCAGATCACTGCCAACCTCTTTAGCTTCATTCCCCAACACTTGCCATCTTACTCTAGCCTTTACACCAGCCAACTCAAGGGCTGGTAGTTCCACCCACACAGCAGGCTTCAACTTTCCACTTTTGCTTATGCTATTCCTTTTGCTTGGAATGCTCTATTCCAATACATTCTTCTGCCTTCCCTTGCCTAGTGAATGCCCTTCAATATTCAACTCAGACTTTCTAAAAGTCCTTTCTGCTCCTCAGACAGGGTTCAGTCTCCTTTTTTCATGCTTCCATAGCACCCCATATTTATTTGTAACATAGTATTTATCCCAGTATGCTGTACTTGGGTTCCAAGTCTGGGTACTAAACTTTATGCTCCTTGAGGATCAAGTCCTCCAATGGCATGCACAGGGCCTGACACAAGAGGCTTTGATAAACCACTGTAAAACTGAACCAGTGATATTGAACTAGCATGGATGATACTCTGGCAAATTTCACCAACTTTGTGTCATGAACTTAGTTAATCTCCCCTACAGGAGCATAAGGCTCACCACACCTATTGACTCAAGTCATTTCTCTGTGTCTTTCAAGCACTTTCATCATGGAGCCAAGTCAATTTCCTACCACAGTTTGGAATATTCTCTCCAATTCCTTTGAAGGCTTGATATTTCTGTATCTTTATAAGATTATAGGATTTATTGGGAAAATTTTAAGTGGGGAAAACTCACTGATCACCCAAGTGTCAGATACTAAATTAAGTTCTTTAAAGAAACTAGCTACTTTAATTCCTCCCAACAACCCTGTGAGGTAAAGATTATATCTTCATTTTACAGATGATGAAACTGACTCAAGGAAATAGAAGGTAGCCAGCTCAAGATCACATAGGTGGTAGAGCTGGAATTCAATTTTGGGTCTTTTCAACTTCCAGGCACATCCTCTTTCTACCACAGCCCATTGTCTTCAGGTTGTGCCAGGTTCTGAAAAGCCTTGAAACCCAGAAGGTATAATAAGCAGCAGGAAGCCAGGAATGTTCTTGTGCAGGAGGGGATGATGAAAAGAGGACTTTCAGGGGATAACATTGAAAAGTTGTATATTGATAGAATGGAATGTGAAGGAGGCTTGCTAGGCTCCTGACAAGAAAAATATAAAATGGGTATTGTATATCTCTTACCACATTCATTGGTGAGTGCTGGCATTATGTTGTGGTCCTATGGGGAAGGAGAGGGCCTCAAAAGGTGAGCTATTTTGAGAGCTAAAAAGCCAAAAGGGATAAAGGAGTGCAACTTCTGTCTTGTGGGTTGCATGAGTGGACAACTCCATGGGTCTGCCTCCTGGAAATAGCCTAGGATTTCTGCCCTTTATGAGATGTAGAAGTCTAGGAACAGGTCAGAATTGACTTGACAGTTGGGTGAAGGCTACCTTAGGGAAGTGGCATTTGATAGGGCATTAGAAGATGAGATAGTGCCCTCTCCACCCCTTCTTCACTAACTCCCTCACTGGTCTCCCAGACTTCATCTTGCTTCCTTCTAATCCACTCCTGACTTTGACTGACAAAGGGATATTTTTAAAAAGCAAGTTGGATCATGTCATTTTCTGCTTAAAACCCTTTAATGGTTGTCATTCATGGGATACAGTTTTTTGACTAACATCAAAATTACATCTCTTCCAATTACATATCTGATATTAAAAATAAATATCATGCCTAAAAACCAATCAGCTCTGATCATGTCTTCTCCAACTACACATTCCCCCTTGGAGATTCTGTATGATGATCCCCCAGGTGAAAGTCACAGCTGCAGTTATACTAAATTGCTTGTCCTCTATACACACATGGGTGCCCCCCTCCCACTTGTTTTTATTCATGCTACTGCCTTGGCTTGGACTACTCTTCCCACTGTTCTCCACCAGACTGGCTGATTACTTTAAATGCTTCAGCTCAGGAATCACCCCTGACAGGAAGACCTGCTTCCTGAATTCCCTGCTTTTCCTCAGGACAAATTCCCTGACTACCACCTGTGCTCATCTCTATCACCACACTGTACCATATGGTGCTCTTCTGCTCCACTCAGTTTAGTGGAGGGCAAGTGCCATTTCAGTCAACTTGGCATGAACAGGGTCCTGTTGGAAAGGGAAGGGCCTGTGTACTTGAGGCAGGGAACCCCATATGAACAAGCAGATTTGGGGATCTGTACTCAGGACAGGTCAGGTCTAGGAAGATTCGGTTTGGGAATCAACAGTATCCATAAAGTTTGGGGGTGACCATGCTTCTAGAAGCCTTCATAGTTGAAATAATTCCATCTGGGCAGTGTAGAAACTGAGATCCAGACGATGAGCAATATCCCCCAAATTACTTGGTCATTGAAAAGGCAGGCTCTTAGTGACAAGTCCTGTGTACTTTTCCACTCTATATTGGAAAGAGGAAAGACTGGAGTTGGGTGCTCGTTTTCCTAATTTTTAGACAGGAGCCTCTGATCTGCTGGCACCTCCCGCCGGGATGAGAAGCAAGGTGACCAAGACTCTAACTTATCCTTTAACCTGAGGCTGGTGACCGTGCTTTGGGCCCCTTCCTGGGGAGGGTGGGTTGGGAGTTGATGACAAAGAGAACCCAGCCCATCGTTCCTGCAAAGGCTCTGAAATCCCTCCTCTTTCCTGTAGCATTTCTACCAGAAGACACAGTTCCCCATGCCCCAGACAAGAACTCTTTCTCTTTAGATCCTAATACCAAGATTCAGATTGAAAGAGCTGGAGGAGGCCATTCAGCCAGCAGGTCCCAGATCCACAGTAGTAGAATCTCTAGGATGAAGAAATTCTCACTGGGTCCAAACTCCTTTTACAGTGACTCTCAGACAGTAAGCAGTCCATCCTGAGTCACACAGAGTCAGGGTGGTAGTGGATTTGGAACTGAGGCTGACATTATCCCAGCGGGCTCTCCTCAGGACATAATTCTCAATGCTACATTTTGCACACAACAGGTGCTCAATAAACATCTGTTGGGTCATTGATCTGCAAAAGATTTTCTAAGATAAGTGAGGGGAAAGAACGAGTTTTGGACTCAGGTAGATCCTGCTGTGGAAGACCACTGGCTAACTTCAGTCTCCTTTACTGTAAAATAGGACTAACAACTATCTCAAAGGTTGTCAGTGAGAATTAAATGGGATATCCTAGTAAAACCTTTAGTCCATGCCTGGCATAGAAAAGGCACTTTATAAATAGTAGTGGTTATCAGTAAGTGGTAGAACAGCGATAAGAACACAGACTGGAACCAGGCTGGCCCCACAACTTAAGATGTTTGATGCTGCAAGGTTTCTCTGCCTCTGTTTTCTTATCAGCAGGATGAGGATGTCAGTGAGGATGAAATGAATCACTATACATAGAACACTAAGAGCATGTCTAGCGCAAGGAAATGAGCGTGCCGTGTTAGCTCTAATAATTAATTCTATCCCTTGAATGGGACTTAAGCACAGTAATCAAGTTCAGCCTGGAGGAGCATGTCAGAAAAAGAGAGAGGGAAGAAAAACAAAACCCCCAAACTCCACACTCAAAGAGGATACAGGTATAGCTACTAAAAATAGCCCATGGGAGATATGGAAAGGCTTCCCAACAAACTTGTCAGGCCACTTTGAATTTTTGCCCCCTTTCTTTTCTGCTCACTGTACTTCTACTATTTGTTTTTGGTGTGTCAACTGTGTCTCTCATGAAGGCTGGGATTCTGTCCCTTCCCCACCTCAGGTGTAAGGTTGTGCTGAGTTCATGAAAGGGAGGGAGAGAGAGAATGTAAAGAGAAGGCGGCACTCCTGGACCCATCTCACCACCCCACCACCCACCACCACCAAAAAAAGAATTCCAAGCAAAGCAATTGCCAAGATAAATCACTTTTATCTCTATAGGAAAGGGAGGATCTAAAAAAAATATAAATTACATTAGTAACACAACATAAGAAAAAAACAGGGGAAAAAAAACAACAGAGAAGCCTGTATGATGCTATTCTAACCTGTTTATAAAAAGGCCCTGCATCAGAAATTCACAATCCTACCCACTTCTAAAAATATATTTAGACATGTACAGAAGCGGTGGGCTTGTTTTTAAATTGTTTGCTTTTTTTGTAAAAATATATTAAAGGTGAATAGAAATCCTCTCTCCCTGCCCCCTATCCAACCCCCAGCTCTGTGCTGGGGATTGGAGACCAGAGGTAACTCACCATGTTCTACACCTTAGTTACTACCACTCCCAACCCCTCCCCAACTCACTTCACTTAGAACCTGAAACATAAAAAAAAAAAAAAAAAAAAGCACACTAGCCTCTTTGGAAAAGCATAACTCTGAGGGTAAACTTGCTTTTCATTTAAAACACAAAACAACAAACAGGAGACTCTGAGAGCCCAACTAAACTAAACGGAAACCCAGTCAAATGGAGGTTGGGTTTCAGCTCCACAGAAACTTCTAACAAAGAAACAGGGGAAAGAGGCCTGGAACCAGGGGGATTTGCTAGCAATTAGCTGCCTTTGAAAGATCAAGGGGGTGGGTGTTAATGGGCAGAAGGGCTGGGGTCCTGGTCTTGGTTACAGCAGTCAGGGCCTAGTCAGGCAGTTGCCTACACAGGGACACAGGCTGCCCCCCTTCCCTCCCCTCACTACCCTCTGCTGCCTTGAAATTCCCAAGAAAGCAAAGCTGGGTGGAAACCGAGGAGAGGGGAGTGGGGACCTCACGTGCTAGGGGGGAGGTAGCCAGGCTTTTTGCCTTTGGTGTGACTAGATGGAGGACTGCATGGCCCCTGGGGTCCCCAAAATAAAAAAAAAAAGCGGATGGGTTTAAGGGACCCCTGATTCCAAATAAGGAGAGTAGATGTGGGCTGTAGAGAAAACAAAGACAAACTGGAGACACAAAGACGACAAGGGAAGCCTCACATCCTCCTGTGGCCTGCATGGTAGCTGTTAAGTTCCCCAGAAGCACTGGGCAAACTGGGGTGAGGTTGAAGTGGGGAGTAGAGGGCAAGGATGCACTCCACTTGGGCAGTACCAAAATGGAGGGAGTGGGGCATTCTCCATCCAGCCTAGGGTGCCAGGGAGGCAAGACAGGCAAAGGTGGAGGGAGCTGGGGGGGGGAGGAGGAGGGAGAGGGGTTGGGCACTATCTGGACAATAGAGACATCCACAAGGGGAAGACAGGGAGTGGAGGATCAGGTGATCTGCTCCTTTACAGATGGGCATCTGCTCTCCCAGGCTCAGGCTCCCAAGTAACCCATCTGCACTCTGCTTGAGCGTTGACCAGATGTCTTGGAGCACAAAGGCCCAGAAGTGAAGATGTGAGTTCTGAGGTCTTCTTCAGACCAAGACCTTAGGTGGGGAAAGAAGCAGGGAGGCTCCTGATGGAACCCAGGGGTGAGCTGTCCTGTCATCCTCTCCAGAAGGTCCAGGCTGTGCTCTGTGGTACAGGTGAAGAGAGCAGGCTGTACACACAGCCAGGGTTATCTGCTTCAGTGGTAGGAACTTTCAGACTTTTGGAAGATGGTTTTTCACCTGCTGGGGCCCAGCTATAGCCATGTGAATAATGTTCTGCAGGACCTCAAAATCCAGGCAAATCCCTGAAGCTCACCCTGGGACAGGAGACCTCATCTGTAGCCACCCGAAAGTAGCTTCCTCCAGTGGGCTACAAAGTCATGGTTAAAGGCTTGGGTGTCGGTCCTCTCCCCACCTTGAGAAGTGACAGAAATCTCTCTTCTTCCCAAAGATGAGTGAAGTCAGCCCATAACCTTTCTAGTCCACCTCTGAAAATGGCCCATGGTGGGGCAGTAAGGAGACTCTGGAATCTCCTCTTTATTTTCATGAAACATTTGGCAAGAGGGGGCAGAGGCTAGACCCTTCTCCCAGGAACGAGTCTGGAATGGGACATGTCCACTGGGTTGGGGGAAGGAAGGGGAAGGAAATATGGGCAGAGGTGGACAGGCTTCTGGAGACAGGGCTGGAGCTGCAGGAAGTGTTGAGCACTGGGCCTCCCATTTCATGACCAGGGAAACAGCAAGGGGCCCAGGCTCACTTTATGCCTCTCCTCATCCTGCCTTCCAGCTTTAAGTGGGGATGAGAGTAAAGGGCAGACAAGGTTGGTACAAAGGAAATGGGTTGGAGCAGCAGCAAAGAGGGTTCTAGTCAGCCAGAAACCTCTCCCATTCACCTGCTACTCAGAGGTATGGAGAAGGAAGGCAGGATGCTCTAGTGGAAGTAGGGAAGGGAGTTAGGGGAGTTGGTGAAGGGGCCCGTTGGGGAGTCCGTGCCTTTGGTCAGTTCCAAGAAAGCAGGACAGTGCGCCTCAGCACCTTGTCCGGGGCAGAAAGGATCCAGGAGTGCCCCGAGAGTTGACAATGGAGAAGGCAATGGGGGTGAAGGGGTGAGGGGCAGGACACTAGGGGGTTCACAGAAGTAGTTTGCCATTTCTGTGGATTTTCAGGATACGGCCAAGTCTCTGTTTTGCTGTGGCCAGACCCTTTTTAGGACGCTTTCCTGTGGGGAAAAGAGACGTAAGTAAAGGCTATGGCACGGGCTTCAGCAGCAACTCCAGCACCAACTATCTTCAGTCTACTCCCCTCCTCTGTTCCTCTGCCCACAGAGTCTCCCCATCCTTATGCTGGCTCCAGGCACATCTTGGGCAAGAAGCCTTCCTTACCCACTTCCATCCAACACCACATGCCTTGGCTCTTCCTCCTATGACCTGCAGCAGCTATCAACTCCCTGCTTAGTCTGTCTGGTTCCTTTTCCTCAGATTTTTTTGGTCTCAATCATTTCCTTCCTAAATTCTGTGAGGGTTGTGGTTATGCCTCCCTGTCCTCTTACCCTGACCACTGGGATTATATAAGCACCTGGTTAGTGATTAGAGCTCAGTGTCCCTGAAGGTGCCATCCCTAGGGTTTTGTTTCATTAGAAACCCCCATCTTAAAAGAAAAGAAAAGAAAGGAAAGGAAAGGAAAAGAAAATTAAAGGAAAGGAAAGGAAAGGAAAGGAAAGGAAAGAAAAGAAAAAGAAGGAAGGAAAGAAGGAAAGAGAGAAAGAAAGGAAAGAAGAAAAGAAAGAAACCCCCATCCTCATCACCCAATGCCACACTGATCTCACCACCTTTGAGTGGCATATCTAGGGACTGGGCTTTGAGGGCCAAAGTGAGGAAAAGGAGGGCCTGAGCACCCCTCCCATCACCTCTTCCTCTCTCTCCCCACATCAAATCACCTCTCATGTCCCATGGAACCTCCTTCATATTGGATCAATTTATCCCCTCCCTCTCCATTCCCTCTTCTATAGCCTCAGCCTCTCTTCACAGCAGCCTGAACCTATGTATATGCCTCCTCCCTAGGCTTCCCACCTGGAGCCCACCCTCTCTACTCTGGTCACCAGAAGGCTCCTTCTAAACCCACACCTGAAATGCCTCTGTTTAACACCAGTTAATGTCTCTTCATGGCCTAAGAGATCAAATCCAAGCACCTTAGGTTGGCCAACAGTGTCCCTCCCTCCCAGGTATTCTCATCTACCAGAGTGCTTAGGGTTTGGAGCTGGTGACCCTAAGATCCTTCTCAGTTCTGCAACCATATGGCTGTCGTACCTTGTCCTGCTTGGTTGCTCTGAGAGCCAACTGAAGGGCGCCGCTGGGTCAAGAAGACGCCAGGGGCCATGGGTGTGGTGCTGCGGTTTGCCTGGGCCATACCAAAGGCATTGGGACGAGCAGTATATTCGTGGTCAGCGAGACTCCCTGAGAGGGCCTCTTGTTTAGGTTCAGGAGGAGGAGGGGGTGAGGAGGAGGTGAGAAGCTGCGGTGTAGTGGCCAGAGCTGGGGCTGGTGCTGCCACACTGAGATTAGACTCTTGAGGGCGAGGCTGTTCTACCTCCTTCAACAAAGGCTTCTTCTTGATATATTTCTTCTTTTGGGCCTTCTGCAGCTCCTGAAATACAAGCCAAGTGGGAGGTGAAAATTCAGAAGTGGAGAAAAGAAGATAATTGCCCAGAAAGGAAACTAGACACTGGTCAATGTGGTCCTGCAGCCTCCACCCCAAGTCTAGCCTGGATGTATGTACACACAAGACACAGGCCTTCTAACATCTGAGATCAACTCTTTGGTACCATCCATCCTTAAGTTACCACTGCCATGAAACAGTACAGTGGTAATGGAAGGGTAAATGAATTCAGAGAGTTGGGTTTTGGTCCTAGCATTGCCATTTATGAGGTGGACCATGGACACTTCTAATAAGAATAGCTAAATTTATGACAGCAGTGAAGGCCCTTTATACAGTTGACCCTTGAAAAACGTAGGGGTTAGGGGTACTGACCCCCCATGTGGGCAAAAATCCACATTTAACTTTTGACATCCCCAAACTTAGCTACTAATAGCCTATTGTTGATTGGAAGCCTTACTAAGAACATAAATGGCTGATTAACACATATTTTGTTATATGTATCCTTACAATAAGGTAAAGCAGAGAAAAAAAAATACTAAGAAAATCATAAGGAAAATACACTTATAGTACTACTGTAATAAAAAAAAAATCTACGTATAAGTGGACCTGTGCAGTTCAAACCCGTGTTGTACAAGGGCCAACTGTATACTTACTTCATTTATTCCTCAGAGTAGCCATGAGAAGGAAAATCTCTCAGTTTATAGATGAGAAAACTGAGGCGCAGGGATTAAATAAGTTGAGCCCAAAGCCTCACAGGCGAAGAGTTGTTGGGTCCAGGATTCAGCCAGGTCTATCTGAATACCCACCCTGCACATTTCTTAAAACGGGGCCTCTGTTAGTGAAAGAGCAGTAGTTTTGGAATGAAAAAAAACTTGGGTTCAAATCTAGGTTTGTGCTAAGTGGGATGACCTCCGTCAAGTTACTAACCTTTGTGAATCTCAATTGCCTTATCTGTAAAATGGGCAAAATAAATCTGTTTTTTAGGGTTGTCAGAAAGATTAAATAATGATGTAACGACATATACCACATAGTAGGTACTCAACAAGTGGTAAACTATTATTCCATGTTCATCTCTTACAATGGTTTCTCTTCCTCTTGCTGGTCTTTTCTTTTAATAGAGGACTTGGTAATCCTCCAGGTCACTGGGTCTTAAAAACCTCAATTTTGGATGGGAGGGATAAATAAGGAGTTGTGTCAATTCTCCCAGTATCTTGGATTTCATCCATCCATTGCTCTATGGATCTACTATCCACTGTGTAGTGGGTACCTGTACAGTAGGCATCTGAAGCCCTGAGAACCTGGAAAGGTGCTGCTGAGAGCACGTGAATGACTTCACCTCCTGAAATGCTACACAGCCACACCAACTCAGTGATTACATTTCTTTGCCTTGGCAACACGGGCCTATTTCCGCCTTTGGAAGATCTGACAGGCTGTGGCTATCATAGGAATTTCTGGGGGATAAGAATAAGAATATTAGTAATACATGCCAGGTACTGTTTATAATTTAACTCATTTAATACTCAGAAGAAGTGAGAAGAAAGAATGAAAATCCCATTTTTAAGGAGAAAAAACTGTGGCACAGAGAGATTAAGTCATTTTTCCAAGGTTATAGGACCAATATGTGGCCAAGCTAGGATTCAGACCTAAGCCATCCGGCTTCAGAATCTCTTTTCTCAACCATACTGCTATTCCACCCGTACCAGAAACTACATTTCTGTCCCCATTTCTCTCACCTGAATCCAGAAATTATCTATCCACACCTAGATCACATAGCCTAAATTTTTCTATCTTTGTTGCCAATCTCCTTGTATAATTCATCCAGATTCCCTCACTGAACACTAGACCGTCTTAGGACAGGACCACTTACACCTTGCAAATTTCCTTGCTCAAAAACCTGTTAGCAGATCTGACTTTCATGGTCTTCCATAGTCTGGTCATTCATACTTACCCAATCCATAATGATAACACTGAAAAACTAACATGTCTATAGTACTTGCTCTGTGGCAAGTGCCATTCTCAGAGCTTTCCCACACATTACCTCATCTGGTCCTCAAAGTTTAGGAGGAAACTGAGGCACAGAGAAATCAAGTAATGTGCTAAAGTGGTAGAGTGAGGATTTGAACTCAGGCAGGCTGGCTCCACAATTCCTTTTTTCATCTGAATTTATCTTACCCCATTCCCCAACATGAAGCATCTCCAATGCAGAAAGATCTGCTCATTCATTCATGCATCCATTCACTCACTTGCCCAACACGGACTAAACACTTGTTTAGTATAGTGCGGATATCAAGTTAAATTAGATATATCCCCACCCTTGAGGCACTCACAGTTTAATAAGGGACACAGAAAAGCATACTTATAAGTACCATGAGAGAATATGACAGAAGCACAGAGGCCACTGAAATAAATTGGTGGTAGGTGGTATGAAAGAGTGTTAGGTAAGGGCATCTGAAAGGGACGATCCCCAATGGGCAGAGGAAACAACCTGTGCAAAGGCACAGAGGCATGAGACAATGTGATGTACACTAAGCGAATTACAAGCACCATGGTGCAATAGTATGGCTGGTGCAAAGCGGGGCTGGTAGGAGGTTAGGGAGGAGAGGTGACTAGAGACCAAATTAAGAGGATCTTGGGTGCTTTGCCAAGGATTTCCCTTCTCCTGGAATGCCTCCCTGTTCCTTCTAAAAGCTTAGCCTGCAAAACCCCTCCCAAATTTCAAATCGTCTTCTTTAAGGTCATCCCTGACCAAACCGAACAGAAGTGAGCTCCTTAGAAGGCACTAGAAGTAGTTTTCACACCTTTAATTAATTTATCTGTTTATTTAAAACAGTAAAATCCCACTCCCTTTTTTTCCAAATTACATCTTAGATGGCACCAGGATATACATAACAGAAGTTCTGGTCAAAGAAGGTTTGCTTGGCCTGCTTGGTCTCTGCTGGCTCCCAACAACAGCTACTGAGACATTTCTAAGCAACTCTAGAGCTCCATATAACAGCATATTAAAAACATCATTCTATTAAATTCTACTTAAATAGGATATAATTATTAAATTATGTAAACATTTAACTGCTTTATTGAAATAGCCAAGTTACAGGAAGTTTGAAGTTAGAGGGTATGAGTTTGAATCTTGTCTCCTCCATTTACTGGCTGTATTATCCTGGACTAGTCACTTAAAGAGAGCCTCATTTTCTTCACCTGCAAAATGATGAAAATATCACCTACTGAAGCAGGCTACTAGACAGATTATATGAAACATTGAACATGGAAGCACCTAACGTAAAGTAGATGCTCAACAAATGCTCTAAGCATAAGTAGCCAAGGGGATGTTGATAAGGAGAGAATCAGAAAATTCAACTCCAACTGCTCCCAGGGCTGCTGAGCACAGTATACACATTAAAGAACTTTGCAAACTGTAACCTGCTAGGAGGTCAAGTTGGTTCTAGTGAAGTGACCCTGTAGGATAAAAACTAGTGGGTGAAGTTTTCTTGGGAAGTAGGGAGTAAATATTAAGGCAATAATATTTGGTATACCTCTGGTTCTTTCTTTTGTTGTGAATTCCTCCTAGTCATTTTGCCCAGAGAAGAATGGGTGAACAAGAGGACAAAATCAAAAATATCAACCATGACGCAAGCGAAATACTCATATGTGGAATATAAGGAATAGCATACAGTATCAGGGGAAGGGAGGGAAAACTGAATGGGAAGTCATCAGAAAGGGAGAAAAACCATGAGAGACTCTTAACTACAGGAAATAAACTGAGGGCTGCTGGAGGGGAGGTGGGGGGGATGGGGTAATTGGGTGATGGGCATTAAAGGAGGGAATGTGATGTGATGAACACTGGGTGTCATACGCAACTGATAAATTACTGAACACACTACATCTGAAACTAATGATGTACTATATGTTGGCTAACTGAATTTAAATTAAAAAAAATAATAATATTTGGTACAGAGGACAAGGAAAGCTTCTCCCCCAAAAACAAATTCTGATACTGGCTGGGTGGCTGTGAACTCAAATATACTCAGCTGGTAACCTCCTCGGGGCTTCATCTGAAGGCAAATGCTCTCATTCAAGGACAGAGAAAGTTGGCCTGCTTAGTCTCCACTGGCTCCCAACAACAGCCGCTGAGACATTTCTAGTTTTTGTCCTAAAGGCAAACTGGGATCAGTAGCAGGGCCACTGCCTGGGTGTCAGCACCTACCTGCTGGGCTAGCTTCGCAGCTGCTGCAGCCAAGCCTGTCTCAATGGAAGCTACCCGGGTCCCCTCACGCACAGGACGGTCCTGCTTTGGTAGAGTTGGGGTCACACGGGCTGCAGAGGAAACAGGATGAAAACATTTATCTCAATGTCAAGCATATTCCCTACCTCTGAGCCCCCCAAAGGTGGTCTCATCGGTCTCCCAGATTCTAGCTTCTTACAAAGTCCGATTTTGTTTCCCATCAGGTAAGAAGCTAATTTACAAATGCTCAAAGTACACAAAGCACACAATGATTGTAGGATAAAAATTAACTTTGCTGAACTGGCATTTAAGGTTGTCCATGTTCTGCGCCTGGCGTACCTACCTCCTCAGCCTTATTTCCACACCCATATTCTCAGCTTTTCTAGACAGAATGGATTCCTTATTATACCTCCAGAATATGTACAGCTCACCTTCTCTCCCCCTGCCTTCATCCTCACCACCCACACTACCTAGAGTATCCTCTTTCCTTTGTCCACCTATTCAAAACCTGACCGTCCTTGAAAGGTAAGCTGAAATCAACCTTCTATACAAAACCTCGGGTGCCTGGGTGGCTTAGTCGGTTAAGTGTCTGCCTTCGGCTCAGGTCATGATCCCAGCGTCCTGGGATCGAGTCCCACATCGGGCTCCTTGTTCGGCGGAGTGCCTGCTTCTCCCTCTCCCTCTGCCTGCCACTCTGCCTCCTTGTGCTATCTCTCTGTCAACTAAATAACTAAAAATCTTAAAAACAAAAACAAAAACAAAAAAACCTCTCAGTCCTCTCTTGCTCACATTGACCTCTCCCTCTCCTAAATTTATGATGTGCACCAGTCACTTAATATATAGCACCATACCATCCTGTCTCATTCCCTAACTTTGATGTGCTGTTGTGCATGTTATTTTGCCAACCCAACAGGCTGTGAGCTCCTGAAGACGACTGTCTTCTTGTATAACCCTTTTATAGTGCCTTAACAACCTTGAATCAAAAAAGTTATTTAAAAAAATAGCTATTTATCACACATTTTACACAGCGAATGTATTTTATCAAACAGCCCCAGATGATGAAGAAAAGCTCCCGTTTACAGAAGAACACCAGCTAATAAATGTAGAAGGAATGACAAAATTGGAAAATCACATGTTTGCAAGCCCTAATAAAACAATTGATTCTAGGGACCTGGATACTGACACAGTACCAAACTATTACCTCACATATTACTTGCTAGCCTCAACAAGGAAAAAACTAACTTTACAATGGTGAGATCATATCACCTCCTTAACTAAGTATTAACCTGATTGTTACTAATATTAAGACAGCTGACTTCATGTGCCTCCTGATGCAATGCAATACAAAATTCACAGCATCACCTTGGAAGTAGTTTTGCCAAAGATCTAAAATCGAGTAAGTGGTTCATGTTACTTCCAGTTTTTAGGAAACAGAGATAAGAGAACAAGTTAAATGACACCATGAGAAAACAATCAGACATTCTACTAGATGACTGGCCTGGTTTCATTAAAAAAAAAATGTCACAAGAAAGCAAACACAAATCTAGAAGGTGGGATGGGTCATAGGACAAATATACTAGTTTTTACACAAATAAATAGCAAAAAAAAAGGGAGGGAATGCTCTAGATTGAGACTCAAAAGGCACAACAGCCAAATGCTATGTAAAACTCTGCTCGATCCTGATTTAAACAAACCCACTGTAAAAATACCTTTTTTTGGTTAGACAATTGAGGATATTTTATTATGGACTTAGTATTAGATAATGTACAGGAATTATCAAATTATTACTAATTTTGTTATGTATGATAACAGGATTGTGGTTATTTGAGAAAATGTATTTTTTAGAGATGTATATTAAAGTACATTGGAAATGGGGAATGACACAATATCTAGGATTTGCTTTAAAGCACAATTTTGAAAAAAAAAAGAAAATAATAGATGAATCAAACATGGCAAAATCTTGATAACTGTTGATTCTTAGTGGTGGGTGTATGGGAATTTATTGTACTATTCTATTTTTAATTAATGAAAAAAGTGAATGTCACAGAAAAAAAAGAGGTGGTAGTGCTACCAATCTAGATTTGAAGATTCCTTGGTCAGTTAGCTATTATTATTATTATTGTTATTATTGTTATTATTATTATTATAAAACCTTTCTGTATAAGTAGTATGCAGATTCTAGAATAAGCAATTCAGGAGGCTGAAGTCCTTTCTTTAAAGGTGATACTTTGTTTAAAAATGATCTGAAGCAAGAAGAACAAAGGGAAAAAGGGGCAGAAGGTTTATTGGAACAAATTATAGCTGAGAATTTCCCTAATCTGGGGAAGGAAACAGGCATTCAAGTCCAAGAGACACAGAGAACGCCCCTCAAAATCAACAAAAACAGGCCAACACCAAGACATGACAGTGAAACTTGCAAAATACGAAGATAAAGAGAGAATTCTGGGGGCGCCTGGGTGGCTCAGTTGGTTAAGCGACTGCCTTCACCTCAGGTCATGATCCCAGGGTCCTGGGTTCGAGCCCCACATTGGACTCCCTGCTCGGCGGGAAACCTGCTTCTCCCTCTCCCACTCCTCCTGCTTGTATTCCCTCTCTCGCTGTCTCTGTCAATTAAATAAATAAATAAAATCTTAAAAAAAAAAAGATAAAGAGAATTCTGAAAGAAGCTAGGGACAAAAGGTCTTTAACTTACAAGGGTTAGGTTAACACATAAGGTTAGCAGCTGATCTGGTCACAGAAACATGGCAGACCAGAAAGGAGTGGCATGATACATTCAACCTGCTAAATGGGAAAAATATGCAGCCAAGAATACTTGGTCCAGCAAGGCTGTCATTCAGAATAGAAGGAGACATAAAGAGTTTCCAGGACAAGCAAAAACTAAAGGAGTTCATGAACACTAAACCAGTCCTGCAAGAAATATTAAAGGGGACACTGAGCAGGAAAGAGAGACCAAAAGCAACAAAGACTAAAAAGGCACAGAGACAATCTACAGGAACAGCAACTTTACAGGTAATACAATGGCACTAAATTCATATCTATCAATAATTACTCTGAATGTAAATAGACTAAATGCTCCAATTAAAAGACACAGGGTATCAGAATGGATAAAAAAAAAAAACAAGACCCATCAATATGCTGCTTACAAGAGACTCATTTTAGAACCAAAGACACCTCCAGATTGAACGTGAGGGGGTGGAGAACCAGCCATCATGCTAATGGACATCAAAAGAAAGCTGGAGTAGCCATACTTACATCAGACACACTAGATTTTTTTGGAGGAGGGAGACGGGCAGAGGGAGAGCGAGAATCCCAAGCAGGCTCCACAGCCAGTGCAGAGCCCAGTGTGGGGCTTGATCTCATGACCCTGAGACCACGACCCAAGCCAAAAATCAAGAGTCAGATGCCCAACCAACTGAGCCACCAACTGAGCCACGAGGCACTCCCAGACAACCTAGATTTTATTTTATTTTATTTTATTTTTAAGATTTTATTTATTCATTCATGAGAGACGGAGAGAGAGAGAGAGAGAAGCAGAGAGAGAAGCAGGCTCCCAAGGAGCAGGGAGCCTGATGCGGGACTCGATCCCAGGACCCTGGGATCACGACCCGAGCTGAAGGCAGACGCTTAACCATCTGAGCCACCCAGGCGCCCCCCAGACAACCTAGATTTTAAACCAAAGACTATAATAAGAGATGAAGAAGGGCACTATATCACAATAAAGGTGTCTATCCAACAAGATCTAACAACTGTAAATATCTATGCCCCTAACTTGGGACAGCCAAATATATGAGTGAATTAATAACAAAATTAAAGAAACTCACTGATAATAATATAATGTTAGGGGACTTTAACACCCCACTCACAGCAATGGACAGATCATCTAAGCAGAAGATCAACAAGGAAACAATGGCTTTGAGAGACCGGCTGGACCAGATGGACTTAACAGATACATTCAGAGCATTTCATCTTAAAGCAGCAGAATACACATTCTTCTTGAGTGCACATGGAACATTCTCCAGAACAGATCACACGCTGGCTCACAAATTACCCCTCAACCGGTACAAAAAGACTGAGATAATACCATGCATATTTCAGACCACAATACTATGAAACCTGAAAACAACCACAAGAAAAAATTTGGAAAGAACACAAACACATGGAAGTTAAAGAACATCATACTGAAGTATGAATGGGTTAACCAGGAAATTAAAGAAGAAATTAAAAAATACATGGGAGCAAATGGAAATGAAATCATGACAGTCCAAAACCTTTGGGATGCAGCAAAGGCAGTATTAAGAGGGAAGTACATGGCTATACAGTCCTACCTCAAGAAGCAAGAAAACTCTCAAATACACAACCTAAACTTACACCTAAAGGAACTGGAAAAAGAACAGCAAATAAAGCCTAAAGCCAGGAGAAGGGAAATAATTAAAATCAGAGCAGAAATAAGTGATATAGAAATAAAAAAAAAACAGTAGAACAGATCAACAAAACTAGGATCTGGTTCTTTGAAAAAATTAACAAAACTGATAAACCCCTAGCCAGACTTATCCAAAAGAGAAAGGGCCCAAATACATAAAATCACAAATGAAAGAGGACGGATCATAACTAACACCAAATAAATATAAACAATTATAAGAGAATATTATATGCCAACAAATAGGGCAATCTGGAAGAAATGGATACATTCCTAGAAACACATAAACTACCAAAAGAGAAACAGAAAGAAATACAGAAGCTGAACAGACCCATAATCAGCAAAGAAATTGAATCCGTAATCAAAAATCTCCCAAAAAACAAGAGTCCAGGGCCGGATGGCTTTCCAGGGGAATTCTAACAACCATTTAAAGAAGACTTAATACCTATTCTTCTGAAACTGTTCCAAAAAATAGAAATGAAAGGAAAATTTCCAAATTCATTCTACAAAGCCAGCATTACCTTGATTCGAAGACCAAAGACCCCACTAAAGAAGAGAATTACAGACTAATATCCCTGATGAACATGGATGCAAACATTCTCAACAAAATACTAGCTAATGGAATCCAACAGTCCATTAAAAGGAGTATTCACCATGATCAAGTGGGATTTATTCCTGGCTGCATAGGGGTGGTTCAATATCCACAAATCAATCAATGTGATATACTGCATTAATAAAATAAAGGATAAAAACCATATGATCCTCTCCATAGATGTAGAAAAAGCATTTGACAAAACACAGCATCCTTTCTTGATAAAAACCCTCAACAAAGTAGGGATAGAAGGAACACACCTCAACATTGTAAAGTCCATATACGAAAGGCCCACAGTCATCCTCAATGGGGAAAAACTGAGAGCTTTTCCCCTAAGGTCAGGAACATGACAGGGATGTCCACTCTTACCACTGTTGTTCAACATAGTACTAGAAGCCCTAGCCCCAGCCATCAGACAACAAAAAGAAATAAAACACATCCAAATTAGCAAGGAAAAAGTAAAACTTTCACTCTTCACAGACGACATGATACTCTTTGTAGAAAACCTGAAAAGACTCCACCAAAAAATTATGAACTGATACAAGAATTCAGCAAGGTCACAGGATATAAAATCAACATACAGAAATCTGTTGCATTTCTATACACCAATAATGAAACAGGAGAAAGAGAAATCAAGGAATTGATCCCATTTACAATTGCACCAAAAATCATAATGTACCTAGGACTAAACCTAACCAAAGAGGTAAAAGATCTGTATGCTGAAAACTATAGAACACTTATGAAAGAAACTGAAGAAGATACAAAGAAATGGAAAAACATTCCATATTCTTGGATTGGAAGAACAAATATTGTTAAAATGTCTATACTACCCAAAGCAATCTACACCTTCAATGCAATTCCTATCAAAATAACACACCAGCATTTTTCAGAGCTGGAACAAACAATTCCAAAAATTGTATGGAACCAGAAAAGACCCCGAAAAGCCAAAGGAATATTGAAAAGCAAAGCGGGAAGCATCACAATTCCAGACTTCAAGCTGTATTACAAAGCTGTAATCATCAAGACAGCATGGTACTGGCACAAAAAGACACATTGATCAATGGAACAGAATAAAAAACCCAGAAATGGACCCACAACTGTATGGCCAAGTAATTTTCGACAAAGCAGGAAAAAATACCCCGTGGAAAAAAGAATGTGAAGAATGAAACTGGACCCCTTTCTTACACCATACACAAAAATAAATTCAAAATGGATGAAAGACCTAAATGTGAGACAGGAAACCATCTAAATCTTAGAGGAGAACACAGGCAAACAACCTCCTTGACCTCAGCTGCAACAACTTCTTAGTAGACACGTCTCCAGAGGCAAGGGAAACAAAAGCAAAAATGATTTATTGGGACTTCATCAAGATAAAAAGCTTCTGGACAATGAAGGAAACAACTGACAAAACTAAAAAGCAACTGACAAAATGCGAGAAGATCTTTGCAAATGACATATCAGATAAAAGGTTAGTATCCAAAATCTATAAAGACCTTACCACCTCAACACCCAAAAAACAAATAATCCAGTTAAGAAGTGGTTAGAAGACATGTATAGACCCTTTTCCAAAGAAGACATCCAGATGGCTAACAAACACATGAAAAGATGGTCAACATCACTCATCATCAGGGAACTACAAATCAAAACCAACTGTGCCCCCCAAAATGTCTTTTTTAAAAATTTTTTTTAATTTAAATTCAATTTAGTCCTTGAATAGAACCTGGTTTGAATAAGCAAATTATAAGATATTTTTGGTACAATTGGGGGGAAATTTGAATAAGGATTTGGTACTAAATGATATGAGAAAATAAATGTTACTTTACTTAGGTGTCATAAAATGGTACTATGGTTATAGAAGAAAATGTCATTTTCATAGAAATGCATACTGAACTATTTAGTATGTTACGATGGATGACAACAGCAAAAATGGCAAAGTTAAGGACCTCCAAACACTCACTCCTGAATTAAAACAATGAAAAAACTGGTAAAAAATGTCAGAATAAACTTTTTCAGAACCCTGAAAATTAACTAAAGGCTTAACAGCAACCCTCCAGTGGAGAATTCTAGTCGGGAAGTGAAGGCTGTGGAACAGGGGTGAGAGGGAAAGATTTTACTATATACCCACGTGTAAGTTTTGTCCTTTTGGAGTTTAATAGGGATACATACATACAGAGACACCAACACATATAAATATGTTCACCCCAAATGTGAACTAGGCAATAGGCTAAATGCCTCACATTAAAGAAGTTAGGTAAAAAAGGCATATCCATGGGATAGAATATTTTGTGGCCATTAAAATATTTATAAACAATGGCATAAGGACATACTTATGAAGTAATATTTAAAAGGCCAGGTTTATGAATTGGTTTTCAACTTTTACAGTCAACCCCTAGTTAATATAGAGTATTAATCACAAGGCAATGTAAATGCTAACAACCTTGACAATGTAAAGGAAAATGTGCGATTCACAGAAGGTCGGAAGAAGAAAGAATAGTGTGCTAATGTCTATCTTAGAAAGTGGGTAATCAAGAGAGACTGACAGAAGCTGAGAGGAAGAGAAACAGAGGCTAAGTTTATACATCAAAAAATGGTGGTATAAACCCTATTAGCTTGAGTTTTGGAGGTAATGACCAGAAAAAAAGAAAACTAGAAGGCTGTCTCTCAGGCATGGGACTGGAGGTGAGGAAAGCAGAGGTGAAGACCACTGTATTTCATCCTAAACTCCTCTGTGCTATATGATTTGCTACCATATACACATTAATTTAAAAGTAAAAAAAAAAAATTAAAGCAAGATACAGGATTGTATACACAGTGTAATTTCAGCCATAAAAAGAAATACATAGGAAAAACAGATTTGAAGGTAACACGTCAAAACATTAATACAGGGGCTGCCTCTGGGTAGCAGAATCATGGGTGGTTTCTTCCTTACACGTTCTTCTATTTTCTGTATTTTCCAACTTTCCTACTTTGCCAATCAGCCAGAAACTATAGGAAAAAATACAATTGGAAAATAGTAACATTTGCTGACTGACTCACTAAGAGAGCACTTCTAGGATTACCCTACCACCCCACTCCCCCAACCCCAAGCAAATAGCAGAAAGGCCAGATAGGATGGGTGGAACCAGCAGGGGTTTTCCTAGGGAACCACGGGTACTGAGGTGCAAGCACCGTCTGT
Source organism: Callorhinus ursinus (assembly GCF_003265705.2). Classification (NCBI taxonomy): domain Eukaryota; kingdom Metazoa; phylum Chordata; class Mammalia; order Carnivora; family Otariidae; genus Callorhinus; species Callorhinus ursinus. The sequence continues at coordinate 856,627 of NW_027397165.1, forward strand.
GGCAGACTGTTGCAGTAATGGCTTTCAATTTGCCCACATCTCCCTGCATGCAGATGAGGATTCTGCAGCTCCCTATCTCAAGAGATGTAATCTACATCTCCACCCCTGGAATTGAAGCTTGACCATGTAACTTGCTTTGGCCAGCGGGACAATGGAAAACATGACACAGGCAGAGGCTTGAAAAGTGCTTGCAAATGGGCTTTCCCTCTCTTGCTAATGGACATGCTTCTGCTTTCTTGTGAAAAAGCGCTTGTGCTGGCTTCCTGGTGGACCAGGAGAGTCCACATGGAGAGAGGCACTAGCCACCCCAAATTAGGTCTAGACTCCTGAAGATCTTTTTAGACCACCTGGCCCGGGGCCAATCCAGTCGAGACTAGAACAATAGCTTAGCCAACCTACAGAATCATGAGAAATGATTGGCTGTCATTGTTCTAAGCCACTAAGTTTGGGGTCGTTTGATAAGCAGCAAAAGCTAACCGACACACCCTCCAACTTGAAACCACCCAACCAGTGAGATGAATAAAATTTTTATACCCTCTAAATTCCATGTTCAACTCAATGATCATTCTTTCTTCCTTCCTCAGAGCTGGACTCTCAGCCAGTAAAGGTGACAATCTAAGGAGTCTTGGGCCTTGTAGAGTTCAACAGTCAGCAGAATTTCCTTCATTTGATAACATATTACTAAAGGTCTGGGATGATGGTAGCAGAATGTTCTCAGAAGCCTCAGACTGCTGGCTGGAATCCGCTCAAGGTCTTCTTTTCATCTCAAGCCATATAACATCAGAAGCAACATGCTCCATTACCTCTGACTTTGCTGAGCTGAGTGCACGAAGTGTGTCTTATCATGATCATTTTTACTCCAGCACCTAACATGGTACCCTAGCACACAGGTGGTACTCAACAAATGTTTGCTGAGTAAACAAATGAGTGACTGAATCATGTCTTCTTATGTTAAATATCCCAACTACCCCCAGCCTATTTTCCCCAAACCATACCTACAGAGTTTAAGGACAGAACACTGAATCACCTTTAGGACTCCATGGAGCATCATCTGAATTCTTCTTTTTCTTGGGTCGAGATTTCAAAGCAGGGTCATCATCATCAGACTCCAGGGAAGGGTAAACTGCAGTGAGAGGGAAAAGCAGGGTAGACTGAGATTTCATCCAGAAGGGTGAAGACAGAATGACACATCTCAGCTCCTCCCACTCCCCTACCAGTAGACCCTTTACTTAATCCAGACTCAAGTGCAGGAATCCCTGAATGTACCACATACTCTTCATGTCTTTCAACTTTTGTACCTTTGCTACAAATATCCTTCTCCAAGCATCACCTAATTCTGATTCACTCACTCAACATCCATTTAATGAGTAACCTCATGAGTTACTTTACTGAGCCTGCAAAATTCAGCTCTAGATTCACTTCCTAAGAAGTCTTTCTTGTTCTCCTAATCTGATTCAGATGCCTCAACTCTGTAGAGTATCCTGGGTGTACCTCTACTGGAGTTATTTGTTATATAGTATTTGAGAGTTGAAAAGTAAATATGTCACCCCCAATTTACTGTGACGGCAGGGATAAGTATTATTTGATTTCAAAATAAGGGAGCCTAACACAATGCAGAGTAGGTACTCAATAAATGTTGGCTGAAATGGAAAAAGAAATGCTATACAATATTATTCACACAAAGGGAACAAAAAGACTACTTGGGCTGAACTGGCAACAAGATTACTGAAACTGAAATGATCTGAACGGCAAAACACACATACACAAGTATCTCATTCTATACACATACACACAAGCATCCAGTTTTATCACACTCTCCTCACAATCCACAGGCAACACCTGTAGAATTTAATGGGACAATGATGTAGATAGAGCCTACTGATGAAGTCAAACTCTGTTGCTACTGCTTCTAAACCTAAAAGAGAAGCAAAGTGAGAGTGAAACTTCTTCCTAGTGAACCTACTCCTCCTAATGACCAGCCTCAAATTTCTCTAGAATTCTGCTTCATCAGAGGAATCCAGTCTCATACTTCCTTCTAGTAGGACCTCTTTATAGGAAAATGAGTTCATTTTTCAGGCCTTCTTTTCTTGGGCAAAGAGGTAAAACCCCTGCCTTTATTAAAGAATTTTTTTTTTTAAAAAAAGGGGGGGGTCAACCGATTGTCCTTCAAAAGAAATGACTGCTGGTAACAGTTGTTTGAGAAAGGTCCCATCCCTAATAGCTCCAGTGGCTGTCAATGTTATTTTGTTGGGTCTGAAAGGGTTTTCCGTCTCAAGGAAAGAAGTATGGTATGGTAGAAAAACAATGAGTCTAGGGATCAGATATTACTTTGAAATCCTGGACTGACTCACTATCTTTGTAACTTAGGAAAACTTCTCTAGGTCTCACTATCTTCACCTGTAAAATTGAAATAATACCACCTGCCTGGAAAAGTTGTGAGGATTGAGAGATAATAAGTATAAAGTAACATGCAAAAAGAAATTCCATTCTAAGGTTCATGTCTTATTCAAGAGAGGTTAAGATGTAAATAATAAGTTAAGTCTAGACATTTAAAGAAAATACAAGTTAAAATATGCATATTAAAAATATAAAGCTAGAAGGAGTGATGCCCCCCAAATGGAGTTAGGAGCTCCAAGTATTTGTCCCTCCACTGTAGCAACTGTTGAGCTAGCAAAAACTATAAGAATAAACATTTTGGGTACTCTGGAATACAATCAAAAACTTAAAACAAGGGGAAGGCTTAACAACAACAACAACAAAATCTGCTTAGTTTGGTATTTAAGTAAATTTCTGTCAAGAAATCTCAGTTGACCACTGAGGCTACAGAACGGATACTTCAGTGACCACACACAAAAGGACACAGTCTACAAAAATCCTTTGAAAAGTCACTAAATAAACATAACTTGTAGCTCACAATAAGCAACAACAGCAAACTCTGGGGAGGGAGGAAAATAGGACTTCCAGAGTTACCACATTATATAATATTCAAAATGTCTCAGCTTCAGAAAAACGTATGAGGCATGCAAAGAAACAAGAAAGTATGTCCTACTTACAGAAAAAAAGAAATTGATAAAAACTCTCCATGAGGAAGCTGACATTGGACTTACTATACAAAGGACTTTAAATCAACTGCCCTATATGATCAAAGAGAACCCTGTTTCAACAAAAAATAGAATATCAATAAGGACATAGAAAATATAAAAAGGAACCAAATAGAAATTCTGGAGCTGAAAAGTACAATGTGGTGGTGAAAAATTCACTACAGGGATTCAATAGTTAAGTTTTTGAGCAGACAGAAGAAATAATCAGTGAATGTGAAGAAAGCACAATTAAAATTATCCAGTCTGATGAGCACAAAGAAAGAAGAAAAACTGAACAGAGGCAAAGGGACCTGTGGGATGCTATCAGGCTTACCAATGTATTCATATGGGCATCCCAGAAGGAGAGGACAGAGAAAAAAGAGGCAGAAAGACTATATGAAGGTATAACAGACAAAAACTTCCCAAACTTTACGAAATACATGAAGATAAACATCTAAGAAACTCAATGAATTCCAAGTAGGATAAACTCAGAGATCCACAATGAGCTACATTATATTCAAACAGTCAATAGATAAAAACAAGGAGAGAATTTTGAAAGTACCCAGACACAAGCAATTTGTCATCTCAAGAGGATCCACAATAAGATTAACAATCAATTTCTAATAAAAAACAATGGAGACCAGCGGGAAGTTAGGTGATCTATTTAAAACACTGAAATAAAAAACTGTCAACCAAGAATAATATATTGGGTAAAACTATCCTTCAAAAATGAAGGCAAATTAAGACATTCTCAAGTAGACAAAATCTAAGAGAGCTTGTCATTAGTAAACCCGCCCTTTAAGAAATACTGAATAGCGTCTGTCAGGCTGAAATGAAAGGATGTTAGAGAGTAACTCAAAGTTACATGAAGAAGCAAAAACCACCAGTAGAAGTAAGTACAGAGGTATATATAAAAGCCCATATTGTTGTATTTGTGGTTTCTGACTCCTCTTTTTGTTTGCTATATGATTTAGAATTCCAATGCATACAATAATAACTATAAATCTATGTCAATAGAAACACAATATATAAAGGTTTAAGTTGTGACAAAAATAACAGATGCAGTAAGACAACTGTATACGAACAAAGTCTTTGTATGCTATGGAAGTGAAATGGTACTGATTCAAACTAAACTTATAAAGTTATATAGTTATTAATTATAATCTCCAGGGCTTACCCTATGGAAAAAAAACCTAAAAAACATTTAAAAAATGAGGAGTGAATCAAATCGGTAGACTACAAAAAATCAATTAAACACAAAGCAAGCAGTTACAAGGAAATGAGGAACAAAATGATACATGGAAAACAAATAGCAAATAGAAATAAGTCATTCCCTATTGGTAATCACTTTAAATGTAAATGGATTAACTAAACTAAATCCAAAGCTAACAGAAGGAAATAATAAATATTTGAGCACAGGTAATTAAATAGAGAATAAAAAACAATAGAGAGAATCAGTGACACCAAAGTTGGTTCTTTGAAAAAAAGATCAACAACATAGGCAAATATTTAACTAGAGCGACCAAAAAAAAGGAGAAGACACAAACACCTAAAATGAGAAGTGAAAGTGGGGACATTACTGCAGACCTTCCAGAAATAAAAAGAACTGTAGGAGAATATTATGAACAATATTATGAGCAATTGTATGCCAACAAATTAGATAAACTATATGAAATGGACAAATGGACAAATCACTTAAACTAACTTAAAAAGAAATGGAAAATTTCAACTAACGTACAAGTACAGAGATTCAATCAGTAATCAAAAAGCTTCCAACAAAGAAAAGTGCAGGACTAAATGGCTTCACTGGTGATTTCTACCAAGCACTTAAAAAAAAAATTAACATGAATCCTTATCAAATTCTTCCAAGAAATAGAAGAGGAGGGAACACATTCTAAACTCATACTATGAAGCCAGAAAAAGAAAACTACAAACAATATGCTTTATGATTATTGATGCAAAAATCCTCAATCAAATGCTAGAAAATTCAGTAGCCTATTAAAAGGATTATACACCCTGACCAAGAGGAATTTATCCCAGGAATGCAAGAGTGGTTCAAAGTAAGAAAATTAATCAACAAAATCAATCTATCAATGCATGATGGATAAAGAAAGTGTGGTATATATGTAATGGAATACTAGTCAGCCACAAAAAGAAGGAAATCCTACCATTTGAAACAACCTGGACAGACCTTGAGGGTATTATGCAAAGTGAAATAAGTCAGAGACAGGCAAATACTGTATGATCTGGCTTATATGTGGAATCCAAAAGAAAAAAATCCAAATTCATAGAAAAAGAGATCAGGTTTGTAGTTACCAGAGGCAGAGATTGGACAGTGGGGGAATTAAATAAAGGTGGTCAAAAGGTACAAACTTCCAGTTATAAGGATCAGTGTACAACATGACAACTACAGTTAATATAACTGTCTGGTTTATTTGAAAGTTGCTAAGAGAATAGATCCTTAAAAGTTCTCATCACAGGGAAAAAAACTTTTTTTTTCTTTTTTTGTAACTATATGAGACCATGGATGTTAACTAAACATATTGTGGTAACTATTTCACAATATATGTGCCTGCTACCCAGGCACCCACAGTCAACTGATTTTTGACAAGGGTGCCAAGATCATCCTATGGGAACAGGACAGTCTCTTTAAAAACCGGTGTTATACAGGGGTGCATGTGTGGCTCAGTCGGTTACACATCTGCCTTCGGCTCAGGTCAAGATCTCAGGGTTCTGGGATCGAGTCCTGCATAGGGCTCCCTGCTCAGCAGGGAGTCTGCTTCTCCCTCTGCCCCTCCCCCCTGCTTGTGCTCTCTCTATCTCAAATAAATAAAATCTTTAAAAAAATCTAAAAAAAAACTGGTGTTATACAAAGAAAAATAGTAAAATTTTAACTCAATTGATAAATGAAAATCAAATACTAAAATTTATCCAAACAATCCAAATGAGGGGGAGAAGTGAGAAAGAGAGAAACAAAAAGCAGAGGAAACAAATATAAATGACATAATAAAATGGTAAGCCTTTATTTGAATGTATCATTAGTTACATTAAACGTAAATGGTCTAAAAATAGATTATCAATACGGTTTTTTTTTAAAAAAACCACAAGATTCAACTAAATGCTGGCTACAAAAAACTCACATTAAATGAATCATACAGATAGGTTAAAAATAAAAGAATAACAGTCACTTAAATTTCTCCTGAAAAATATCTAGTGTTGTGTGCATTTTTAATTTGTCAAAATGTCATTGTTTCTTAGTTTCTTATTCAATGCTACGTCTGAGATCTGTATGTTTCTGTGTGTAAATCTAGCTCATTATTTCTGACTGTGCTAACATTTATCACCCTTGACTTCTCCTTTCCCCAAGGGATGGGCATCAAGGCCCCCTACAGGAATATTGGCAGACTGGTCTCCTGATGGATTTGTGGGAGACATTGTCTGGGCTACATGTTCCACAGTGAGATTTCAGGATTAATGTTCCTGTCACCAGACTGCACCAATTTGGTCCCGCCACATCCCTGCAAGCACTGAAGTAAGAATTCTAAATTATACTAAGTAATTATGTGGTTGTATCCATTTGCATTTTCCTGCTGATAAGTGAAGTGTATAGATGTTTCCTGACCTACAATGAATGGGTCAGTTCAATCTTAGAAGCTTATTTTCCTTTCTTTTTTTTTTTCAAACAGTGAATACCAGTTTCCTCTTGGATTGGTTGAGAGAAATGAGGCCTCATATTATTCTAAATTATTTCAGTGAATAGCAGAGAGAACAGATTTAAGCTTTTTTTCCCTCAATTCTGTGTGACCGTGAACTGAATATCACTTGGGAAACAAAGATAAATGATACAGACAGAGTTCTGGGTCATGGTAAATATAAATGAATGAATGAATAAATCAACAAATAAATGAGGATAGAAAAAGATATACCATACCAACATTAATTAAAGAAAGCTGGATTGACTATATCGTCAGACAAAGTAACTTTACACCAAGGAAAATTACCTGATAGGAAATAACATAATAACATAATGACAAGAAGACATAACCATCAATCAACTTGATCTAATTGAAACACTCAACCCAACACTCGTAGAATACACATTCTTCTCAAATTCACAATGCAAAATTATCAACATAGACTAAACCCTGAGTAATAAAACAAATGGTAGTAAATATTAAATAAAACCAAAAGCAGGTCCTTTGAAAAGATCCATTAAATTGATAAAATGCCAGCAAGAAGGACCAAGAAAAAAAAGACAAGACACAAATTACTAATATCAAGAATAAAAAGAGAGAGATGCTAAAGACCTCATAGACATTAAAAGGATAATAGGAGGATACTACAAACAACTCTGCACCCATAAATTCTACAACTTAGCTGAAATGGATCAATTCTCCGAATGACACAAACTATCAAAACTCACCCAAGGAGAAACAGATAACCTGAATAACCCAAACCTACTAAGGAAAATAAAAACCATAGTTAAAACCTGAAAAAGAAATCTCTAGGCCCAGGTAGTTTCACTCACATATTCTACTAAACCTTCGAAAATGAAAAGAATTGCTAATTCTACCCAACTGCTTCTACAAAATAGAAGAGAAGGGAGTATTTCCCAGCTCATTCTTTGAGGCCAGTACTGCCCTGATACCAAAATTAAAGTCAGAGAGTAAAAGAATATTATGGACCAATATCCATCATAAACATAGACACAAAAATCCTCAGTGAAATTCTAGCACATCAAATCCAGTTATATATAAAGAGAATAATATACCATGATCAAGTAAGGTCTATACTATAATTTTAAGTCTGGTTCAATATTTGAAAATCAATCAATGTAACCTACCATATTAACAGACAAAAGAAAAACCATGTGATCATATCCATTGATGGAACAAAAACACTGGGCAAAATTCAACACCCACTCATAAACAAACTCTCAGCAAAATAGGAATAGAAGTGAACTTCCTCGGGGTGCCTGGGTGGCTAAGTCATTAGGTGTCTGCCTTTGGCTTGGGTCATGATCCCAGAGTCCTGGGATCGAGCCCCGAAATAAAACAAACAAACACTAAAGGCATGGGGAAAATATAAACAATAAAGTAACCCTTTAAAAAAAAAAGTGAACTTCCTTATCCTGATAACCTACAGCTAACATTGTAATAGTGAAAAAACTGAATGCTTTCCTCCTTAGATTGGAAACAGGTAAGGGTGTTCACTCTCACCACGTTGTGCTGGAAGTCCTAGCCAGAACAAAAAGGCAAGAAGAAATAAAAGACTTACAGATTAGAATGAAATGAATAAAACTGTCCATATTTGCACATGGCATGATTATCTATACAAAAAAATCCCAAGAATATATTTTAAAAACTCCTAGAATAAGTGAATATACCAAGGTTGCAGGATACAAGGTCAAAACACAAAATTAATCACATTTATGTATCCTATCATTAAACAATTAGAAACCAAAAGTTAAAAAAGGTACCATTTATATCTCCAAAAAATACAGAACTTTGGGATAAATCTAACAGAACATGTGCAGGATCTGTATTAAAATCTAAAAACACTGATTAAAGATATTTTAAAAAAGACTAAATACAGAGGGAATACCATATACATAGAAGACTCGATATCTAAGATGCCAATTGTCTTGCAGTCATTGTAGAAACAGCCTGATGATTTCTCAAAGAGTTAAACATAGAATTACCATACAACCCAGCAATTCGACTCCTAGGTGTATGCCCAGGACAAATGAAAACATATGTCCACACAGAAACAGATGCAAATGTCTGAAGCAGCATTATTCATAATGGCCAAAAGATGGAAATAACCCAAATGCCCAACAGCAGATGAACAGATAAATTGTGGCATATCCATACAATGAAACAACTATTCATCCATGAAAAGGATCAACATACTTATATATGCTACAACTTAGATGAACCTTGAAAACATTATGCTAAAGAAAAGAAGGCAGACACAAAAGGTCACATATTACATGATTACTTTTATATGAAATATCTATAGTGGGCAAATCCATACAGAGAGCAGATTAGTGGTTACCAGAGGACAAGAGGAGGGGGCGGCATGGGTAACAATCACTTAATGGATATGGGGAGTTTTTCCTGGGGCGAAAAAAATGTCTTGGAAAATGCACTAAATGCCACTGAATTGTACACTTTAAAATAGTTAAACTACACGTTTTGTGAATTTTACCTCAATAAAAAAATAAAGATGCCAACTCTCCCCAGATTGATGTATACATTTAAACACAATTCCAATCAAAATCCCAGTAGAAATTTTTGTGGATTCAGACAAACCAATTCTAAAATTTACATGGAAAGGCAAAATTGAAGAATTCATACTACTTGATCTTAAGAATTGCTGTAAAGCTATAGTAATCAAGACAGTGAGGTATTGGCAAAGAGACAGATCTATACATCAATAAAAGAAAATAATCCAGAAACAGAACCACACAAATATGGCCATTTGATTTTTTACAAAAATGCAAATGTAAGTCAATGGGGGGAAAAAAAAGTCTTTTCAACAAATGGTCTTGGAACAACTGGACATCCATACACCAAAAAAAGGGTGAACCTCAACCTAAACATACTTTATGTAAAACTTTAGTCAAAATAGATCATGGTTAGAAATGTAAAACCTAAAACCGTAAAATTTTTAGATGAGAGGCAAAAACTATTATGACCTGAGTTTACATAAAGAATTGTTAAATGAGACACAAAAAGCATAATCATTAAAAGGTAAAACTGATACATTGGACTTTCTAGAAAATGAAAGTGCTGTTTTAAGAAAGGAGGTGTTAAGAATGAGAGAAGCTCAGACTAGGAGAAAATATGTATCTGACAAGAGACTTGAACTCAGACTATATAAAGAACTTTCAAAGCTCAACATTTAAGAAAAAAAAACCCCAATTAAAAACAAAGTTGGAAGATGGAGGAATAGGAGGATCCTGAGCTCACTTTGTTCCAGAGACACACCAAGATAACAGCCACATCAGTGCAACTGACCCTGAAAATGACACAAAGACTGGCAGAACAGACATTACACAGTTAATTATAGACAGGAGGCCACATCAAAAAGGGTAGGAGGGATGGAAACAAGACTAACCATAAACAGAAGGGACATTACAAGCACAAAGAAGTGAGAGGATGAGACCCCACTCCAGGCACCCCAGGCACAGAGGACCCACACTGGGAAGACAAATTTTCCATAACCTTTGGTTTTGAAAACAAGTGGGGCTTCGCTTTGAGAGTTTTTACAATCAGCAGGGTTTACCTCTGGGTGCTTTAAAAATCAACAGGCTTAGATCCTAGAGAGGGCTTAGATCCTGGAGAGCTGGGGGGCAACAGGGAACTGGGTCCTAGCCCCTTAGGGGCCCGTGTAACAACCCAGCCAAGATAAAACATAGAAGCAGCAGTCTGAAAAGCACCTGGGGTATACTGAAGATTTATTTACTAATCTCAGAACTTGTGCTGGAGGGGCAGGGATTTTTAGGAGACCTCTCCAAGAACAAAACTGTTGGTGGGCACCATTTCTCTTCCCCCATCCCCAGCCTAGATGGGCCACTTAGTGGGAACCAGTGCAAACACTGTCCACCTATCTTGCTAGCATCATGTGCCCTAACCCCCCAAGCTCTCCTGCCAATCAGCCCATCCAACATGCCCAACTCAAGGAGGCAGGGCTCCCTCCAAAGCTACTCCTCCTGTCCCAACACACCCTGCAAGCAACCCCAGCAGGGAAGAGTGCCACTCCAAAGTGACTACTGCCCTGGGGAGAAGGAAAGATAATCACACACACCAGAATGCCCTCAGTTCCAGCACCCAAACCTTATAACTGGCAGCACAGAGATAGTGCTCTGCTCATCAGTCCTGGACTGGGGGCAGGCATCTGGTCAGTCAGCCCCACCAACCAATGAAAGCCTTCCAGAGTACTACATAGGGAGATTGCCCTGCAGGTCAATGTGACTACAGCCCCAGCAGATGGGCTGAGGGCAGGCAAGTGTCTAACTACTGATACCACCCAACTACAAGCTCATGGCAACCCCAGACAGACCCTTTAACAGCACAGGGACCAAACCCTGCCCTGTGTGCCCAAAGTAGGCAGAGAGGGCCACTGCAACCAACTGGACTGAAGGCAAACACAGATCAGCTACAACAGTAGGGCACATGCACCCATATAGGAGACACCCCTAAATTGCCTGGTTCTGGTGAACAGGGGGCATTGTGCTACAGGGCACTACAACACCTCTTCTTCATAAGGCCACTACTTTCCCAAGATCAGGAGATGTAGCCTAATTTCCTAATACACAGAAACAAAGACAGTCAGATAAAATGAGGAGACAGAGAAATACGTATCAGATGAAAGAACAGGACAAAACCACAGCAAAAGAGCTAAATGAAATGAAGATAAGTAATATGCTTGATAGAAAATTCAAAGTAATGGTCATAAAAATACTCACTGGACTTGAGAAAAGAGTGGAGGATCTCAGTGAGACCTTCAACAAACATGACAGAAAATATAAAAAAGAACCAGTGAGACATGAAGAACTCAATAACTGAAATAAAAATATACTAGAAGGAATCAATTGTAGATTAGAGGAGGCAGGAGAATGGATCAGCAATCTGGAAGACAAGATAATGGAAAGCAACCAAGGTGAACAGCAAAAAGAAAAAAATGAGATTAAGGAACTCTGTGACATCAATCAAGTGTGATAACATTCACATTACAGGGATTGCAGAAGAAGAAAAGAGAGAGAAGGGGGCAGAGAATTTATTTGAAGAAATAATAGCTGAAAACTTCCCTAATCTGGGGTAGGAAACAGATATCCTGATCCCATAGGCACAGAGAGCACCCAACAAAATTAACCCAAGGGGAAAAAAAAATTAACCCAAGGAGGTCCATTCCAAGACACATAATTAAAATGGCAAAAAGTGGTGATAAAGAGAATTTTAAAAGCAGCAGGAGAAAATAAAACAGTTACATAAAAGAGAAACCCCATATGGTTATCAAGCTGATTTTTTTCAGCAGAAACTTGTCAGGCCAGAAGAGAGTGGCATGATACATGCAAAATGCTGAAAGGAAAAAACTTGCAACCAAGAATACTCTACACACCAAGGATACCATTCACAATAGAAAGACAGATAAAGAATTTCCCAGCCAGGGGTGTCCGGGTGGTTTAGTCGGTTAAGCGTCTGACTCTTGATTTCAGCTCAGGTCATGATCTCAGGGTTGTGAGACTGAGCCCTGCATCAGGCTCCATACTGTGCATGGAGCCTGCTTAAGATTCTCCTCTTCCTCTCCCTCTGTCCCTCCCTTTACTCCCTCTCTTTTAAAAAAGTTTCCCAGCCAAACAAAGGTTAAAGGAGTTCATCACCAATAAACCAGCCCTGCAAGAAATGTTAAAGGGAATTCTTCGAGTGGAAAGAGAAGGCCATAATCATGAGTAAGCAAATGATGGGGAAAATTTTCACAGGTAAAATGCAAACACATAATAAAAGTAGTACATGAATCACTTATCAAACCAGTATGGAGGTTAAAGCACAAAAACAGTAAAATCAATTATATCTAAAAAAATCAGTCAAGGGATTCACAAAATAAAAGGATGTAAAGTATGACATTGTATACATAAAACACGGAGAGTGGTAAAAATGTAATGCTTTAAAATGGGTTCAAACTTAAGTGACCATCAACTTAATATAGACTGCTATATGCATAAGATGTTATTATGAACCTAATGGTAACCACAAATCAAAAATCTGTAATACATACACAAAAAATAAAGGGAAAGGAATCCAAGCATATCATGAAAGAATGCAATTAAACTACAAGGGAAGAGAGCAAAGAAATATAAAAACAATGGAAAAATAACAAAATGGCAGTAAGTACATACCTAGCAATAATTACTTTAAATGTAAACAGACTAAATGCTCCAATCAAATGACACAGGGTGGTGGAATGGATAAAAGAGTAAGACCTATCTATATGCTGTCTACAGGAGACTCACATCAGACATACGCAGATTGAAAGTGAAAGGATGGAAAAACATTTACCACGCAAAAGGAAGCAAAAAGAAAGCTGGGTAACAATACTTATATCAAACAAAATAGACTTTAAAACTAAGACTGCAACAAGAGACAAAGGAGGACACCACCTAATGATAAAGGGAACAATACAACAAGAGGATAGAACAACTGTAAATATTTAGGCACCCAACATGAGAGCACCTAAATACATAAAGTAACCATTAACAGACAAAGGAAGAGACAGTAATATAATAGTCAGGGACTTTAACACCCCACTTACATCAGTGAAAGGATCATCCACACAAAAAAATCAACAAAGAAACAACAGCTTTGAATGACACATTGGACCAGATGGCCCTAACAGATATATTCAGACTATTCCACCTAAAAACAACAGAATACACATCCTTTTTATGTGCGCGTGGAACCTTCTCCAGGACAGATCACATGTTAGGCCATGAAACAAGTCTCAATAAATTCAAAAAGCGTGAAACTATACCATGTATCTTTTCTGACTACAACAGTATAAAACTAGAAATCAACCACAAGAAAAAGAGCACAAATAATTGGAGGCTAAATAACATGCTACTAAACAATGATTGGGTCAACCAAGAAATCAAAGAGGAATTTAAAAAATACATGGAAACAAATGAGGATGAAAACATAATGGTCCAAAATCACTGGGATGCAGCAAAAGCTGTTCTAAGAGGGAAGATTACAGCAATACAGGCCTACTTAAAGAAACAAGAAAAATCTCAATAAACACCCTAACCTGACACCTAAAGGAGCTAGAAAAAGAAGAACAAACAAAGCCAAGCTAAATAGAAGGAAGGACATAATAAAGAGTAGAACAGAAATAAAGAAAACAGAGACTAAAGAAACAATAGAACAGATCAATGAAAAAAGAGCTGGTTCTCGGAAAATATAAACAAAATGGATAAACCTTTAGCCAGATTCATCAAGGAAAAAAGAGAGAACTCAAAATCAGAATGAAGGAGGAGAAATAACAATCCTCACCAGAGGAATACAAAGAATTATATGAGAATACTATGAAAAATTATACGCCAACAAACTGGACAGCCCAGGAAAAAATGGATAAATTCCTAGAAACATATAACCTTCCATAACTGAAACAGGAAAAAATAGAAAATCTGAACTGATTACCAGCAATGAAATTGAATCAATAATCCAAAAACTCCCAACAAACAAGTCTAGGACCAGATGGCTTCACAAGTGAATTCTACCAAACATTTAAAGAAGTGTTGGGGCACCTGGGTGGCTCAGTCATTAAGCGTCTGCCTTCGGCTCAGGTCATGATCCCAGGGTTCTGGGATAGAGCCGCACATTGGGCTCTCTGCTTGGCAGGAAGCCTGCTTCTCCCTTTCTCACCCCCCTGCTTATGTTCCCTCTCTCGCTGTGTCTCTCTCTGTCAAATAAATAAATAAAATCTTAACAAAAAAGAAGTGTTAATACCCACCTATTCTTCTTGAATTATTTCAAAAAAAAATTGAAGAGGAAGGAAAGCTTCCAAATTCATTCTGCAAGGCCACTATAACCCTGATACCAAAACCAGATAAAGACACCAAAAAAAGAAAACTCCAGGCTAGTATCTCTGATGAACACAGATGCAAAAATCGTCAACAAAATAGTAGCAAACTGAATCCAACAATATATTAAAAAAAATCATTCACCACGCTCCAGTGGAATTTATTCCCAAGATGCAAGAGTGGTTCAATATTCACAAATCAATCAACATGATACATCACATCAGTAAGATAAAACCACATGATCATTTTAATAGATGTAGAAAAAGCATTTGACAAAGTACAACATCCATTCATGATATAAATTCTCAACAAAGTAGGTTTAGAAGGAACATATACCTCAACACAATAAAGGCCATCTATGAAAAACCAACAGTGAACATCATACTCAATGAGGAAAAACTGCGAGCTTTCCCCCTAAGATCAGGAACAAGACAAGGATGTCCACTTTCACCACTTTTATTCAACACAGAACTGTAAGTCCTAGCCATAGCAGTCACACAAGAAAAAGAAATAAAGGGTATCTAGATTGGTAAGGAAAAAGTAAAAGTTTCATTATTTGCAGATGACATAATACTATAAATAGAAAACCCTAAAGACACCACCAAAAATCTAGGAGAACTGATAAATGAATTCAGTAAAGTTGCAGGAAACAAAATTAAACACACAGAAACCTGCTGCATTTCTATATATTAAAAATTAAGTAGCAGAAAGAGAAATTAAGAAAACAAATCCAGTTACAACTGTACCAAAAATTATAAATACCTAGGCATGAACTTGAAAGACCTGTATTTTAAAAAACTATAAAACAATGATGAAAGAAATTGAAGATGACACAAAAAATGGAAAGATATTCCATGCTCATGGATTGGGAGAACAAATAATGTTAAAGTATCCATACTACCCAAAGCAATCTACAGATTTAATGCAATCCCTTTCAAAATACCAACATTTTCTCACAGAACTAGAACAAATAATCCTAAAATATGCATGGAACCAAAAGACCCTGAATAGCCAAAGCAATCTTAAGAAAGAAGAAAAAAGCTGCAAAGCTGGAAGTATCACAATCCCAAATTTGAAAATATATTACAAAGCTGCAGTAATCAAAACAGTATGGTGCAGGCACAAAAACAGACACATCGATCAATCAAAAAGAATAGAGAACCCGGGAATAAGCCCACACTCATACAGTCAATTAATCCACAACAAAGGAGGCAAGAACATACAACGGGGAAAAGACAGTCTCTTTAATAAATGGTGATGGGAAAACAGGACAGCTACATGCAAAAGAATGAAACTGGACCGTCTTCACTGGACCATACAAAAAATATACTCAAAATAGATTAAGGACCTAAATGTGAGACCTGAAACCATAAAACTCCAGAAGTAAACGTAGGCAGTAATCTCCTTGACATTGGAAGTAGAAACATTTTTCTAGATAAGTCTCTTCAGGCAATGGGAACTAAAGCAAAATTAAACTATTTGGACTACACCAAAATACAAAGCTTTTGCAGACATCAACAAAACAAAAAGGCAACCCACAGAATGGGAGAAGATATCTACAAATGATATAGTCAATAAGGGGTTAATATCCAAAATATATTAAAAAATTATATAATTCAACACCAAAAAACCCCAAATAATCTGATTTAAAAATGGACAGAGGACCTGAAAGGACATTTTCCCAAAGACATACAAATGGCCAACAGACACATGAAAGATGCTCAACATCACTAATCATCATGGAAATGCAAAACAAAACTATAGTGAGATATCGCCTTACATCTGTCAGAATGGCTGAAATCAAAGACAAGAAATAACTGTTGGCGAGGTTGCAGAGAAAAGGGAACTGTGGTGTACTGTACGTGGGAATGTAAGATGGTGTGGCCACTGTGGAAAACAGTATCGAAGTTCCTCAAAATTAAAAAGAACTACCACATGATCCAGTAATTCCACTACTGGGTATTTGCCCAAAGAAAATGAAACACCAATTTGAAAAGATATATGCACTCCTATGTTTACTGCAGCATTATTTATAATAGCCATGATATGGAAGCAACTCAAAAGATAAGTCCATCCACAGATGAAGAAGATACAAGATATATATATATATATTTATATATTTATCTATATATCTATATACACACACACAATGGACTATTAGCCACAGAAAAGAATGAGATCCTGCCATTTACAACAATGTAAAGGGACCTATAGAGTATAATGCTAAGTGAAATAAGTCAGTAAGAGAAAGACAAATACCATATGATTTTACTCATTTAAGAAATAAAACAAAGAAACAAGCAAACAAAAAACCAGAATATTAAACAAAGAGAACAAACTGCTGGTTGCCAAGGGAGGTGGTTAGGGGGAATGGGTGAAATAAAGGGGATTAAGAGTACACCTATCTTTTTTATAAGATTTTATTTATTTGACAGAGAGAGAGAGAGAGAGAGAGAGAGAGAGAGAGAAGGAGAGAGCGCAGAAGCAGGGGAAGCAGCAGAGGGAAAGGGAGAAGCAGGCTTCCAGCTGAGCAGGGAGCCTGACATGGGACTCGATCCCAGGACCCTGGGATCATGACCTGAGCCGAAGGCAGACACTTAACCAACTGAGCCACCCAGGGGCCAAAAGTACACTTACCTTGATGAGCACTGAGTAATGTACAGAACTGTTGAAGCATTATATTGTGTACCCGAAACTAATATAATACTCTATGTTAATTATACCTCAATAATAAAATAGGCAAAAGTCATTCAAAGTCTCTGTTTAAAGACATCTCAAAAAAGAGGATGTATGCATGAATGGCCAATAGATACATCATTAGCCATTAGACAAGCCACTAAATGAGCTATTCATTATATGCATATTAGGATGGCTAAAATAAATACAATGACAACACCAAGTGCTGACAAGCTTGTGGAATAACTGAAACGCTCACACATTACTGGAAGGAACGTAAAATGGCACAACCACTCTGGGAAACACCTTGGCCATTTCTTATACACTGCCCATACAGTCCAGGAATCCCATTCTAAGGCATTTACTTAAAGCCTGCACGTGCATGTTCATAGCAGCTCAATTCATAATCACCCAAAGTTGGAAACAACCCAAATGTCCTTCAGTGAGTGAATGGATAAAGAAATTGTGGTATACAATGGACTACAGCAATAAAAAGGAACAATCTATTGAAACACAACAACATGGATGAATCTTAAGGGCGTTATGCTGAGTAATAGAGGCTAATCTGAAAATATTACATACAGTGCAACTCCATTTATGTGACATCCTGGCAAAGGCAAAAACCACAGGGATGGAGAGGAGCTCAGTGGTTGCCAGGTGTTAGGGGTAGAGGGAGGGACAACATAAGGGAGTTTGAGGAGGTTCTATATGCTCATTTTGGTGGTGGTTACAAGAATCTAAACATGTGTATACCAACAAAGCCAATTTTACTTCATGTTAATTTAAAAAAATAAAAAAAAACCTTTATCAAAAGGGAAAACACACTGAAAATAAAGGAAAACAGCTTTCAACCTGAGATGTTGTACAAAGAACATTAAGAGAAAGGAGTAAAATAAAACCAGAACTTAAGAGTAAACAAACAAGACGATTAGTAATCAAATGAACTAAACAAAATTGTTAAAATACCACGATCAAGTACAGCCAATCCCAAGAAGGAAATGTCAGCTCAAAAGCAGTAATTCTATTTCTTACTGTAAACCACCACTAACAAATTAACAGAGAAAAACGATGTATTTATAATCAAAAGATGCCAAAAACCATTTGCTAAAACCTAATTCCATTTCTGATTTAAAAAAAAACCAAGGGGCGCCTGGGTGGCTCAGTCGGTTAAGCCACTGCCTTCGGCTCAGGTCATGATCCTGGAGTCCCGGGATCAAGTCCCACATCGGGCTCCCTGCTCGGCAGGGAGTCTGCTTCTCCCTCTGACCCTCCCCTCTCTCATGTTCTCTCTCTCTATCTCATTCTCTCTCTCAAATAAATAAATAAATCTTTAAAAAAAAAAAAAAAAACCAAAAACCTCTAAAACTAGAGATAGATACTCTCCTGAATTTCATGAACATAGCCTACCAGAGACCTACAGAGCCCTATGTATTAAGTGGGAAAACACTGGCAGCATTACCTCTAAGGTCAGAAATAAGCCAAGGATGCCCCCTTATCACTGTGACTACTCAACACTGTAATAAAACTAGAAAAATCTAGATGTATGAATACGTGAAAGAAAAGGGATATTATGAGCTAAATTGTGTCTCCCCAAGCCCCTCCAAAATTCAAATGTTGAGTTCCTAACTCCCAGTACTTCAGAATGTGACTGTACTTGGAGATAAGGCTTTCAGAGAGATAATTAAGTTAAAATGAGGCCAATAGGGTGGGCCCTAATACAACTTGACTGTGTCCTTTAAGAAGAGATTAGGATATACACAAGGACATCAGGGGCCCGTGTTCACAAAGGGAAGATCAGATGAGGAAGCAGCAAGAGGGTGGTCATCTGCAAGCCAAGGAGAGGCCTCAGGGGAACCCAACACTGCCAGCACTTTGATCTAGGACTTCCAGCCTCCAAAACTGTGAGAAAATAAATTTCTGTTGTTTAAGCCATCCAGTCTGTGGTATTTTATTATGGCAGCCCTAGCAGACTAAAATAGGGGACAAAGATCACCTTCCTCAAGAGCCCAAGACAATTAACTGAAAAATTAATAAAACTAGTAAGAGTATAGTAAGGCGGTCTGATACAGATCAAAATGGAAAGATCAATCATTCTCCTGCATACTTGCAACAGCCAAATGGAAAATGTAATAGATAAAAAGATGCCACTTTCAATAGGAATCAAACTAAAAAACACCTAGTAAATAAGCTGAAGAAGACATATATAAGAAAACCCAAATAGAGAGACCGACCATGGCTGAAGACAGAAGGACAAGGTGGCCTGTTTTGTGACTGGTCATGCCCAAAAGGTAAATAGCAGAATGACATCAAAGCCATCCAGAAGTCGCACTGAATTTTCTCACAATTACCGAGAAAGCCTTAGCAATATATGAATACCTATAGACAAAAGCTAAAAATCCCACAATAGTGCTTCCCATTAGAGGAAGAGCAAATGGTGCCTTTGTTTTCTACAAAATTAAGCTCTGATGAGAGAAGAGGATGGCTAAGGAAGCACATCATGGCACTGTGGAGACACTTGCCCTGTGTTTAAAAAGACAAAAAGATTGCTGAAGCTTAGGCCCTGGATCAGATTTTAATTTGATGATACGGATATCTATCTTAAGCAAATGCCCTCAAAAACCTATATCTGCAAAGAGGAAGCCTCAGCCCAGGGGTTACGGCTACCAAGAACCCACTGACTCTGATGCTAGGGGCAAATAACAGCAAATCCTAAAACACCCAAATAATGGCAGTCCTAATAATAATCCTGTTTTGGCTTCAAAGCCACAGAAATTTTGAGGCATGTGCCCCTAATCCTCTTTTTCTTGTAAGCCCTATTATTTTTAGTGTACAAGTTTTCAGGACATGAAGTTTTTCAAGAATACATACATCCTATTATAGCAGAAAGGCCTCTGATGAAAGATGATGGTTTCCATAAATCTACCAATGCCATGCAATACTAATAAAAAAAAAAATCCCAAAAGGATTTTCCATAGAATTTGACAAGCTGATTCTAAAATCCATCTGGAGTAGAAAAAACACAATAGTGGCCTAGAAAGTCTGGAAAAATAAGAACAAGTAGGTTGGCATCTCCTTATTAAACTGCCTTTCTCATGTCGCTGGGCAAAGCAGGAAGCAGAGGGGAGTAGTTAGACCAGGGGCAGATGTTTTAGCTATAGGTTGATGTGACTGTCTGCTGAAGGTAGGGTGAGTGGCCAGGAGAACATGGCATGCCCCTAAGACCAATCACAGTTCCATTCAGAGATGATGGGCTTGCTGGACATCTGTGCCCTCCCTAGGTCTAATGCAAGTTCTGCAGAGGGGATTTGCCCTACCAGATACAAGGCCTATAGTAACTAACCTATGTGGTATCCCAACAGAAATGGACAAATTTTAGAGAACAGAAAAATATTAATAATATCTAACACACAGCATTTACCACGTGCTAGGCAATGTCCTAAGTGCTTTATGTATATTAATTTATTTAATCCTCACAACAACCTGTGAGGTAGGTACTATTCTAACAGAGAAGCACAGAGAGCTTGCCCAATGTCACACAGCTATTAAGTGACAGAGCTGGGAACAGAGTAGAAAAACAAATCCACATACAGATGGGAATTTAGTTTATGACAAAAGAAGAATTTCAAACCAGGGGGATAATGATGAACTACTGAATAAATGGTGCTGGGGCAAATGACTAACCATATAGAAAAAAATTAAGTTAGATTCTTACCTCCCACAATTCATAAAACTTAATTCCAGAGAAAGAGATAAAATTTTAACATCTATACAGGTTTTTGGTAAAAATATATGAATCTTCTTTCACAAAACAAAATATTAAAAAAATTGATAAAGGTAACTACGCAAAAACTGAAATCTACATGCTAAAAGTTACCATAACTAAAATTAAAATACAAGCAGCAGACTAAAAGAAAACATTTTGCAACATTTCCAGAATATATTAAAAAAACACTAAGAAATCTAGACTACATAGAGAACTACAAATCAATTAAAAAAAACCCAGCATCCTAATAGAAAAAATGGGTGAAAGATTGAATGAATTAATTCACAGAAAAGAAATAAAGAAAGGGCGCCTCGTGGTACAGTCTATTGAGCGGCCGACTCTTGATTTTGGCTTGGGTTGTGATCTTAAGGTTGTAGGATCGAGCCCCGCGTCATACTCCAGGCTCACTGCAGAGTCTGCTTTGAGACTCCCTCTCCCTCTGCCCCTCCCCTGCCCTGTGCTCCTTCGCTCTCTAAAGTAAATAAATCTTTAAAAAAAATAAAGAAGAGCCAATAAACATATGAAACCAACTGAAACACCATTTTTTTGCTATCAGATTTCCAAAAATCAAGAAGACTGGTAATATCCACTGCTGGTTAAGGCTCATCTCATACACTGGCTCTTTCAGAGGAGAATTTGGCACTGTTAACATTTATTTTGTACATACTGTTCAACCTAGCAGGTCTAGCACCCTACAGAAATGTTAGCGGGCACACGGGCACAAAGAGTTATTTACAAGAATTTTCACTGCAGCATTGTTAGTCAAACTATAAAATTAGAAACAACCTAAATGTTAATCAGTAGGGAATGGTTAACAATATGATGGCACATCTATGCTACAGACTACTACACAACAGGTAGATTTCAATGTACTGATGAAGTAGATAGATCTCTATGTACTGATGTTGAAAGATGTCCAAGCAAGTTGTAGAACCACGAATACTACACAAAACTGTATTTGTGTCTACATGTGGTTGTAAGTATAAGAAAATGAAAGGTATGTATCAACTGCTAACATAGTAACATAGTTTACCTTTGGGTAACCTTCCTCAGAGAAAGAAGAGTATTAGTCAAAGGTAACTTTTGCTTTCTCTGTCTTGTTCAAATTTTAGTCAATTAGAATTAAAGGTGCTATACGCAACTAATGAATCACTGAACATTATATCAAAAACTAATGATGTACTATAAGCTGGCTAATTGAATTTAAATAAATAATATTAAAACCCACATTAAAGTCAGCTGCACTACACAAAACCGTGCATTATATAATGTAGCACTTAATAAATCTTAGCTTAAAAAAGGTCATCTCTTAAATGTAAAAAGCCCGCCGAAAGGTCATTATATACCTTTGCAAGGGATGTTCCAAACAACAGAGAAGGAAGTGGAAGTGATGGAAATAAAACAGGCAAGAGAGTTTGAAAAAAAGAATTTCCAGCAAAGGTTAGACAATTTTAAAAGTGGATGTGATGAGCACTGGGTGTTACACTTAACTAATGAATCACTGTATATCAAAAACTAATTATGTACTATACAGTGGCTAACTGAACATAATAAAAAAAAATGGATGATAGCTGCAGCACCTGGGTAGCTCAGTTAAGCGCCCGACTTTTGATTTCAGCTCAGGTCATGATCTCAGGGTTGTGAGATCAAGCCCCGTGTTGGGCTCCACACTCAGTGCAGAGTCTGCTTGAGATTCTCTCTCTCCCTCTCCCCTTCACCCCCACATTCTAATAAATAAATAAATCTTTAAAAAAATGAATGACAGCTAATTAATTTCTGAGGGTCTTCCATGAACAAGACAATCTGCCAGGTGCTCTGTACAAGCATCATCTCTAATTCTTGCATCAACCTGTAGATATTTCCATTTTACAGATGAAGAAAACATGACTCAGAGAAAGCAAGCATCAAGCTTAAGGCAAGGTCTTTGCTCATTGTTGTCACAGGCTGTCCTGGATTGGGACTGGGTCTGAGACTGGGGCTAGGGGGAGCACTTCTGGCCTGGACCCAAGTGCTCGGCTGCCCTTACTATACTCTGCATCCTTGAAGCATGCTCCCAAGCTGTCCTGTTCATCCAGACTGGCATTCTCTTCCTCCTCCTCGCTCTCGGTTCTCCAGTATGCTGGCCGCTTGATGGGCCGCTTCCCTGGGGTGCGCTGGGAAGCAGGACTGCTAGACACTGTGCCCAGCCCACTGCTGGAGCTCCCACTGCTTCGGTCCTGGCCCCCAGTCCACCAGGCCTGCAGGCTGGAGGTAGCTGGTGAGGACGATGAAGACTGCAGGTTGGCCATGCACAGCATGCCCTGGATGGCCTCCTGAGTGCTGGGAGAGGCAGGGGCCTCGCTGCAAGGGACAGAGGAGAAATGCTTGAGGGAGTTTCTCTAGTTGTTGGAGGAAACCAGTCATCAGAGTAGTCAGGGAGGAGGGACAATAGCTACGGGAGTTAGGGCAGGAGGAAGGAGAAGAGGACCATTCTAGATGAGAAACCAGAAATTAAACCAACAGATCAAGACAGTATACCAAAGACTGTTTTCATGTAAAGGCCAGTCCTTCTTGCCCCAAGTCTTTCCACAGAGAGCAAGGAAGGTGGCAAAAAGAGGGGTGCACCTCCCTCCCTGTTCACCCATGCTGAATTCTTTCATTTTTTAAAAAAACAGGGCCCAGAAAAGGCCCAGTTTTCCTTCCATGCCTCTTCTAGCCCCTCTTCCAACTCCCAAAGAACCCAAAATTAATCCCCCTTGAAGTTTATACATCTACTCTCCGTCAGATCTCAAGTTCCTCAGGACGGATTTCATGTCTACTTTAATCTTTCAGCCCAAATGCCCTTGCTAATTCTTTGTCCCTTTAAATGTCTCAATAAATATCTGCTGATTGGCTGATCTAGCCTTTTGGGTGGGGGTGAGAGGGTGTGCTGTCTGATCACCTGAAAAGGGAAGATGAAAGCCAGTACTCACGTGAGGGTAGCATAGTCAGGTCCCCCCACCTGCCTGCTGGCCTTAAGCAAATCAAGAATTCCACCAGCGCCACTCCCATTCCCAAGCTTGCCTTCAACCCCTTCTACCATGTCCTCATCTGTTGTATAGTCCTCCTGTTGGGGAAAGAGGATATAATCTCAGCTGCTGAGGGATGGTCTGGTCAGGCCCCAGTACAGTGTTGACATTTTCACTTGGGATGCTAATATCTTCTGAGCACCAAATATAGACCAAGTACTAAGCAGAATATTCACTCTTTCATTTTAATCTCCATAGCGTCTTTGTGAGGTAGGTATTATTATTTTGTGTGTGTGTGTGTGAGGTGGGTATTTTAACTTGTTTTACATGTAAGGAAACTAAGGCTCAGGAAAGTAATAAGTTGTGTAAGGTCTTAACCAGATATTCCAAATCAGATACTCTTTCTGCTACATCACAATGCCTTTTATTCTACCCTGCATTAAAGGATTTTTAAAATATTTCAACTCAATTATGGTCTTCCTGTTATATGCTCAGCTGCACTGCACTTAGCACACCATCTTTCACTTAATAAATATTTTAGGAATTGAATGCATAGGGTATCTTTCCCGACCCCCCGCCCTAACTAGAATGACAATCTGTCTTCTATCTCTATAACCAGAATGTCAGAAGACCAGACAACAGGGCAGGCTCCTACCTCAATGTCAAATTCAACTTCTCCTGGTTCACGAACTCGGTTGGGGTCAGAGCAAGGCTTCGCACGGGGCAACTTTCGGGGAAATTCTAGAAAATAATGAAATTCACGTATTGTGAAGCTAAGATTAGCATCTGAGCCAAACATCCAGGGGAAAAAAGAAAGAATATAATTTTCCTAAAAGTAATGACCACAGACAACTAATTTAGGGAGGTTAGGAATTGGTTTATAAATAACTCTCTAGAGCAAAGAATACATGGAAGCCTAAAGAGCTGGTAAGTCAGAATGTCAACAAGCTCAGGCCTAAGGCCTTTGGTCTATCAAGAGGACCCAAAACATGTGAAATGGGCAAGAAAGGAACAAGAAAGAACAGGTACACACTTGGTCTTATTATCAGGGTCGCCTTCTCCTTTCCCAATCTCTCGTCAATCTGTAGTTCATCATCTGAATCCAAGTCAAATTCATCCTCCATCACCTGTTCTGCCACCAGCCTAGCCTTGTCTGCCTTCTTTGTGAGCTTGGCTCGCCGAGACTTGGATAAGCTCTTTACCCTCTTGGTACTAAAAAGAAAGAGAAGGAGAACATAAAGACAGTCACATTCAGTATTGTTAAAATGGCAATTCCCCCCAAACTGGTCTATAGATTCAATGCAATCCCTATCAAAATCCAGCTAATTTCTTTTATAGAAATTAATAAGCTGATACTAAAATGTACATAGGCATACAAAGGGCTTAATATGGCCAAAAGAATTTTGAAAAAGAACAAAGTTGGAGGACTTATCTGCTCAATTTCAAAATTTACTAAAAAGCAATAGTAGTCAAGGTAGCGTGACATTAGCAAAAAGATCAATGAAACATAGCTGTGAGTCCAGAACCAACCCTTTAATTTATAGTCAGCTGATTTCTGCCAAAGATGCTAAGGCAATTCAGTGGGGAAAGGATGGTCTTTTCAACAAATGGTGCTGAGATAAATGGATAACTGGATATCACATGCAAAGAAATGAATGTGGATTCTTACCTCACATCATACACAAAAATTAACTCAAAATGGATCCTAGATCTAAATGTAAAAGCTAAAACTATAAAACTTCTAGAAAAAGAATATAGGAAACTATCTTTATGACCTGGGATTAGGTAAAATTCAAAACATTTGTGCTTCAAAAGATACCACTAAAAAAATGAAAAGACAAGCCAAAGACTGGGAGGAAATATTTGCAAATCATTTACTTGGGAAATGATTTGTATCCAGAACATTTAAGTAACTGTTAGAACTCAATAATAAGATAAACAAGCCAATTTAAAAATGAGCAAAAGATCTGAATAGACATTTCTCTAAAGATGATATACAAATGGCCAATAATCACACAAAAAGATGCTCAATATCATTAGTTATAGGGAAATGCAAATCCAAACCACAATGAGATACCACTTAATATCCATTAGAATGGCTATAATAAAAAAGACAGACAATAACAATTGTTAGCCAGTATACTGCTGGTGGGAATGTAAAGTGGTACAGACACTTCAGAATAAATTTTCTGTTTCTCAAAGAGTTAAGCATAAAGTTACCATGTGACCCAAAGTTTTACTCCTAAATGAGAAACGGAAACATACATCCATACAAAAACTTGTATGCAAATGCTCATAGCACCATTATCCACAACAGCCAGAGAGTGGAATCAATCCAAATAACTGTCAACTAGTTAATGAATAAACAAAATGTGGTATATCCATACAATGGTGTACTATTCAGAAATAAAAAGGAACCAATTAATGATATACACTACATCATGGATGAACCTCAAAAACATTATGCTAAGTGAAAGAAACCAGACATAGAAGACCACATTATATTATTCCATTTATATGATATGTCTAGAAAAGGCAAATCTATAGACAGAAAGTAGATTAGTGGTTGCTTGGGCCTGGGGAAGAGAATCAAAGGTATAAGTGAGTATGAGGGATCTTCTTGGGGTGATAGAAATGTTCTAAAATCGGATTGTGGTGATAGTTGCGTTGTTCTTTAAATTTACTAAAAGTCATTTAATTGTATACTTAAAGCAGGTTAATTGTATGGTATGTAAAGTATACCTCAAAAAAGCTGTTAAAAATATATAAAGGAAATGGGAAAAACAAAAAATGGCTTAAGTAATCCCATTACATATGGTAAATAGTATTAATCAGTACAAACTGCTGAAATAAAACTTACAGTTAGAAAAGAAACAAGCTTTGGTAAATCAGTATACTTGATATGTACATTCAGCAGTCATTTGGTGAACTGGCTTTCAGTAAATAGGCTGACATTAAATTGACCTGTCTTCTACCTCGCAGGGTTTTAGGAGGATTAAATGAGCTAATGCAGAGACCAACACATGGCAAGTGCCCAACAGTAGCTAACCTTATAATTAAGTTCTCTGGGCCTCAGTTTCCACATTAATAAAATGGAAATAACAACACTTACTGTTCAGGGTTGTTGTGAGGACTAAATAAAATAATGTACTAAACAGCTAAAATAAAGTCTGATGCAGAGCAGGAGCTCAATAAATGGTAGCTATTTCTACCTTGATCTTTTTTTTTAAGATTTTATTTATTTATTTGACAGAGAGAGACATAGTGAGAGCAGGAACACAAGCAAGGGGAGTGGGAGAGGGAGAAGCAGTTTTCCCGCCGAGCAAGGGAGCCCAATGTGGGACTTGATCCCAGGACCCTGGGATCATGACCTGAGCCGAAGGCAGACGCTTAATGACTGAGCCACTCAGGTGCCCCTATACCCTGATCTTTTATTAACTTTTAAATATGAAAACTGTCAAACATTAACAAAAATATAAAAGTATAACTAACTCTCATGTATCTTTCACCCAGCTACGTTTCAGCAATTATCAACACACAGCCAATCTTGTTTCATCTACACCTTAGTCCTTGCAAAACCCTGGATGATTTTGGAGAAAAGCCCAGATGTAATATCATATTGTCTGTAAATACTTCTGTATCTTGTCTCTCTAGGTTCACTTAACTGCAGTCTCTGGCAGCTGCAGGAGGTAATAGAAGCAGCATAAAGACTAGTGGGAAAGGGGCGCCTGGGTGGCTCAGTTGGTTAAGCAACTGCCTTCAGCTCAGGTCATGATCCTGGAGTCCCGGGATCGAGTCCCGCATCGGGCTTCCTGCTCGGCAGGGAGTCTGCTTCTCCCTCTGACCCTCTCCCCTCTCATGCTCTCTATCTCATTCTCTCTCTCAAATAAATAAATAAAATCTTAAAAAAAAAAAAAGACTAGTGGGAAAGGGGAAAACGTCTCGTGTCCTCAACAGCTGTTACAAGCTGGACCCTTAGGACTCTCAATTTTTTCCTCCCCAGGAGACCTACAACAGACTAAGGCAATGCTCAACAGTCTCTCTATTATTGTTTAGTTACTAGGTCTCAAACCCCAAGAATAGCCTTGCTGCTTTCAGAATCTTCCCTACTCTCACACTCCCTTGTCCCTTATTTCCCGGCCAGGTGGACCTACTATACTTGCCCTTGGGATCCGAAGACCTTTTCCCACAAAAAGGCTATGAAGGTATCCTTGGCTCTTGACTGCTCCTGTCTGGTGTTCTGAGTGTCCAGATGATCCCTCTTACTGTCTTCCTCTGCCTCCCTACGTGTTTCAGGGCTTCTGATGATCTACTTAGCTTCTGGCTATACCCATACCATCAACACCACCACTACCACCATCATCTTTCATATTCAACATTTTAATTGTAAGAGCTACCATTGATTAAGCATTTACTATGTGCCAGGCCCCGTGATAAGAATTCAACATACATTATCTCATTTAGTCCTCCAACAATCCTAGGGTAAAAGTTTTATCTATAGAAGAGATATAACGAGGACACTGAGGTGCAGGGTTAATTAACTTGCCAAGGTCACACAGTGAATTCTTGTCAGAGCTGGGACTCAAACTCAGGATTGTCTGATTCCCAAGCCCATGCTTTTTGTTGTGAACGCTTTTATTTGAGAAAATATTCTGTTAGAAATTATTTTAAGAAAAGTAATACATGCTCATTGTACAAAATTCAAATGCTACTGAAGTGAAAATTTCCTCTCCTGGCTCCCTATCCTACTTTCCAGAGACAACTACTCTTACAAGTTTAGTGTGACAAGTGTAAAATATATAACAAATATATTTGCATAAATATGTATGATTATCTCTAGAAAGAAAATCATTGACACTGGTTGTCTGTGGGGAGGGGAGCTGGGGAACAGGGAGGAGCGGGGGAAAAATTTTTCACTCTATATTGCTGCATACTTTTTCAATTTTAAGCTGCATATATTAAATTTTAAACCTCTTCAAAAAAGTTAAATTAAAAATAAAGAAGTCTTCTATGCCATTTTTCTACACAAGCACACACACACACACACACACACACACACACACACACACCTTTCTTTTAAAAATTAAAATAGGACTATTACTATGTATTATTTTGTAACCTGATTTTTTTCACTTAAGAATATATCCTGGACACCTTTCCATGCCAACAGATATTAAACTCATTCTAACAGCTACATGGTATTCTATTCTACAGAGGTACCATGATTCATTTAACCAACCCTTATTGATGAACACCTTTCTAATTACTATTTACAAACAACGATGCTGTAAACACTGAAACACTGAACATTTCTCTTAACACACCTATGTAAATATTTCTGCAAAATTCCTAAAAATCTAATAGCAAAAGGCATATAAAAAGATAATGCTCTTAATCAGCATGCTATATTCTCTCTTATTTCTGCCAGTGGTTCTGACCCACTGACTTTCTGAAATTTCTAAAACTCATACAAGATTTTTCTTGTTAGATTGCCAGTTAGATTCCAGGCCTCTCCCACAACACTACCATGGTTCTCTGAACTAAGCAATGATACCCGATAATATCTGGGTATTTCCCCAAATACAGTCCCTCCCCCACCCATGTCCCAGCCCCAGGTCCCAACTCCATGTCCTGTCTCAGTGACATGTTGCCACTGACAGTCCCAGTATCTCTGTGTTCCTTCTTCCCACCTCACCTGCCATTAGACATCAACAGGGCCAGCGGGCCCTCATTCCCATCAAGGTCCAAGTCTGGCGAGTCATCCTCTGAGTCATTCACGCAGGTACCAGTGATGTTGAACTGCAGAAGGAGGAGGCTCAGTTGTCACCTGTCTGGGACTCCCATGTGAATCACGATGACCAGTTCCTTCCGGTTTCACTGGCTGAGTTCACTGTTAAAACCACCTGAACCAAGGCCTCCTGCTACACTGTCCCCCACCCCCACCCCCAATGATCACAAGAACAGGAGGTTGAGAACGTATGGCTACCTCAGGGGAAACCTATCAATCTTGCAAAACGTGTTCCCTAAAAAGAAGGGAGAGCATCTTCACGTGCCCATGGAGAGCACCACAATCTTGAAGCAAGGTGGAGCCCTGGAGAAGGGCTTTTCTTAAGGACCTGTTCAAGACTCCAACCTGACACTCATATGCCATGTTCTTAAATGTCATTCCCATCCAGCATTTCAAGATTCAGCTCAAGT
This sequence comes from Callorhinus ursinus, assembly GCF_003265705.2. NCBI lineage: Eukaryota > Metazoa > Chordata > Mammalia > Carnivora > Otariidae > Callorhinus > Callorhinus ursinus. Next base: position 886,915 of record NW_027397165.1, read on the forward strand.
GTCATGTTTTCTGAGAAGAGCTCCTGACCATCACTCCTACCCGGATAAACTCATCCCCCCTCTGTGTCTGAGGGTCCCCCACACACCCTTGATTATGGCATCCTCAATACCTCATTGCACTCATTTGTTTTTATGCCTGTCTTTCTCACTAGCCTGTCAGCCCCTTGAGGGTTACGGTCACAGCACCTATCACAGTGCCCAGCACAGACAAGGTCTCAATAAATGCCTGTTAAATGAGTGGGACTGGTAGCCAAACACCAGGGGCCTTAAGGGAGGTGGGAAGACAGGACAATCCTTTCGATCCCCTGCTCTTCCAAGGGACCCAAAAGGGCTGGGCTGAACCCATGGGCCAGCACCCACCTTTGCTTTCTGGGAAGAGCCTGTCTTCAGTGCCTGATGATTGTATGGGTCCATGAGATTATAGCTCAATTGGCCAGCAGGCCCCAAGGCTGAGCTCTCCTTGCCCTTTCGCTCTGCCTTCTTGAAGAGTTCCTTGGGCTTCAGGCCTTTCTTCTTTGAACCACTTTTGGAGGGCAGTGACAGCCTGGACATGGATACTGAAGTGGAATGGACTGGCCTGGTTAAGGGAATGGAGCCAGCTGGGAAGATCCTCTGCAGCCCAAAGATATTGCTCGTCTTCCCAACGTTCTGTTGGAAGATATCCTACAAGAGTATCAGTACACGACGGGGTTAGCGCTTACTCCAGGGTTCTCTCTATGCTAAGAGCAGAGGTCTGTTCATGGCACTGGCAGTACTGCCGTGGAAGCGGCTTCCAGATGCTCCACATCCAGATGCACACCCTAGTTTTTTCACAACGAGCTGATCATCAAGAATTTACTGGGTGGCATTCCTTCACCCGGCCATTGACAAGTAAAGAGAAGACGAGCAAAGAAAAAGCCCAGCACTACTGTCAAAATTGGAGACAAGACTCCAAATGCAGCTGGCATGAGACAGAAAATACTTGAGTACTAAACGGTGTGGGGCCAACCCTAAGGACTGCGGGATGTGAGACAGGTTCTGGTCCGAAGTCTGCTGTGACCTCAGGTAAGTGATCGGACTACTCCGAGGCCCTGTTTGCTCGGCTACAACATTAAAGGAGCAGACTGGAAAGGTGGTTTTCAGAGATGCCTTGTGGCTCCTCTGAACTTCCTGGGAGGAGCCCTGAAGACTGGAGGTAGGTGGAAGGCAAACAAGAGGAACATGTGGAAGATGAAGCCTCTCGCCTTCACCTTATTCACAGCGGCTATGCTTTGATTGGTTGCACATTGACCTTCCAGGTAAGATCTCATTTGACGAAAAAAAAAAAGTTCCATCATTTTAAAACATTTGAAAGCCAGTGGACCAGACATGATCCATCTCTAAGTCCTTTTCTAACTAGCCCAGAGCTTTGTATATACAAAATTGGTTTAAGTGGAAAGAGCCAGAGAAAAGGTAGGCCTTGTAACTAAACTCTGAAGGATTCTGACAGATGGGAATGGAGGAAAAGGAGGTAGGAGGTGGACAATGTAAGCTATGGTGTAGGCAGTGAAACATGCTGCAGGCGGTGAGGCTAGAAGCCCAACCTCCCAGTAGCTCACTCTGACCACCCTTCAGCATAGACTTAGTGCCTATAGCCTGAGTGCTACACAGAAACTGACAGCTCCTGAGCTAAAGGAGAGTTTAAACTTCCTTAAGTCCAATTCTCCTCTGGTGCCTCTGCTACTTCACCAGCCCACACCGAGTTCTCTCTTTGCTGCAAAGTCTATTAATAACAATGGCTCACATTTATTGAGTACTTACTCTGCCAGGCACTGTGCGAGGGGCTCTACATACATTAGCTCTTGAGCCTAACAAAACTCTGAAAAGGTGGTGTAATTCCCCCTTTACAGATAAGGATACTAAGGCTCTGAAAGGCTTGCAAGTGATGGAGCAGGAACCGGAATCCAAGTTTCTCTGAGTCTCTTACCATCTACACCTTACTGCCTCGTGGTATAAGCCACCTGTTGAAAGATGGCTTTGTAATCATGTTTAACCTGGGAGAACTGTCATTTTGTAGAATGCAGAGACTGAGTCAAAATAGTAATACCAACGACTACTACTATGACCTCCACCCACAACTACCATGACCCACCATCAGAATTTATTGAACACCTACTATGTGCCAAGGACTATACTTAGTGCTCGGCCTGTATGACCTTATTTAACCCTTTTAACAACCCCTGAGTAGGTATAATTATCCCCACTTTAGAAACAAGGAAACTGGGGCTCAGACAGTGGACTTTGCCCAGGGTCCTCTACAAGATTCTGAGTTCTTTGTGGGCAGACAATGAATTATTTATGTATTATAAGCACCTAGCCTAATGTGAGGCACACTCGAGGTGCACAATAATTATTTAAATGAATAAACAGAGTCTTTGGTGGGGTTTTCCCAACCCTTCCCCTGAGCTCTCAAGCCAACTGAAGAAGCCTGACCTGCCACTTGAGCCTTGAGCCCTTCCCAAACGCCTCCCCTGCTCCCCTGCTTCTTACTTCCACCAGGCGGATCTCCCTAGCCAGATCTTTAATGAGCTGTACGGTCCGCACTGTCTCTGGAATCTCATCCTCGTGGTCTGGCAGAGCCTGTCAAACAAAAGGCATGAGGAATAGACCCACACATAAATGGACAACTGATTTTTGACAAAGGTACCAAGGTAATTCAATGGAGAAAGGGTAGTCTCTTTAACAACTGGTACTGGACCAACTGGATATCCATATGCAAAAAAAGAACCTCAATCCATATCTTGTACCACCCCCCAACACACACAAACTCAAAATGGATCAAAGGCTGAAATGTAAAATCTAAAACTATAACCCCTTTAGAAGAAAACAGAAGAGAAAATCTTTGTGACCTTGGGTTAGACCAAGATTTCTGAGGACATGAAAAGCATGAGCCTTAAAAGAAAAACAACTGATAAATTGGGCTTAATAAAAAACTAAAGCTTCTCTTTGAAAAACACTGTTAAGACAAACCACAGACTATGAGGAAATATTTGCAAAACCTCACACACCAGGGATGTGAGGAACTCAGTGGTGGGCTTGGGCCATACCCCTCAAAAAGTCAAGGACCTGGAGGAGATCCCTAGGGACAACCCGGTCTCTCCACTTGTGAGGACAGAGCTCAGGGCTGAGCAGCTACAGGTCCATAGCTAGCTCAACAGCAACCCAGGCTGAGACCTCTCTTGGGTGTCTCTCTTTTAATATGTTTGCAATCTTTTTGAGTCCTCAAGATTTACATCTTTATGTAGACTGATTTCTCAAGCTTTTCCCTTGTGATTTTTTCTGCCAGTTTTCACTTCACTTCTGTATCCAGATGACTGATAAAACTTCCTCAGCATTACCTTATTTCCCATGGTTTGATTCTTTTTAATTCTTTTAAGCCATCTGGAATCTATTTTGGTGGCTGGACAGGGGTGCGGTCTGAGAACCCATGTGATCCAGCTGGATAAATTTAATAGCTCCCTCCTCCTGGCCCAGGGGCACTGGAAAGGTGAGGGAGCAAATACCTCCCATGGAAGTCATCTTCATTTCCCAAGACTATGTCCATGAGAATGGGCTCCTCGGATCTGTGTTTTACTCTTTTCCAGCTCCCTTTGGCCATGCTATTTGGGGCCATCCTGGCTCAGGGCATGAGTAATTAGGACTCATCCCCCTTCTCTTTTGTTGTTCCTGGGACAGAGTCCCTCTAAAGTTCACTTCATGGTGGGGGTGGGGCATAGAAATGAAACCCAAGGTAGCCACACTTGAGGGATATGGAGAAACAGAAGACTAGGCTAAGGCCCAGGTGTAGCTATGTCCAAGGAGAAGAGAAGGCCCAAAACATGAAGTCCAAGGATATCTGAGGGGAAGGTTGGCAACGAGAATGGAGAGATTGTACAAGTTAAGCCTACAATGGCTGGAAGGTCCCCTTAAGCCATTGTACACAGGGGGAAAAGTCTATAAAGAATATCAAAAGCATAAGAGAACATGTTGATATTTCTTCTTCTGTTTTGTTGCATTTCTTAAGATTTTTTTAAAGTCAACATTTTGAGTAGGTAATCCATTTACATAGCTCAAAAATCGAACAATAAGATACATATTGAAAAGCCTCAATATATATTTGTCCCTGCCATCAGTCCCATTAACCCACACCCACAGGTAACCACCTTTATTACTGTCTTCTACATCCTTCCAGATTGTGTCTTCAGGCAAATACAAGCACATACAAATATAATTCTTGTTCCCCCCGCCGACACACCTTTTAACACATAAGGTGGCACATTATGCACATGGTCGTACACCTTCACTTGACAAGTTCTGGAGATCTTTCCAAGTCAGTACAGAGAAAACTTCCTTAATCTCTTTTACAACTGTTTCGTATTCAATTGGACAGATGGATATAGGTGTTATTTCTAAAAAGCCATTTTGGCAGTATGCATCAAGGGCCTTATGTTTTTTCATATACTTTAAGCCAATAATTGCTCTTCTAGGAATCTATCCTGAAGAAACGATCAAGAGATGAGGGACAAAGCTTGGAGCAGTCACTGCATGATTTTCTATAACTACCCCCCAAATAAATAAAGCAACAATAAACAAGTGGTTAGGTAAGGATGGTACAACCCTGCAAAAGAATATCATTTAACTATTAAATGTTTGTGGAGAACTTTGAGGTCACAGGAAAATGAACATAAGCCAACAAACTCAGATACAAAACTGTATGTACAGAGTGATAGCAATCATGTTTCTTAAATGCATATAATAAAGACCAGAAGAAAATATACCCAAATGTTAATGTTAATTCCCTCTGAGTGTTAAAATTGCAGGTGATGTTTTTCCCTCCTTATACTCTTCTGCATTTTTTCTAATTCTCTAGAGTAAGCATGTATTACTTTTTATAATCAGAGAGAAAGGTTTAAAAATGTAATCCAAGGAGTCCTAGGCCAGTCCTCCATTCTAACCCCAGGAGCCCACCAGTCTCCCCAGTCTCTTCCACCTCCCCAAAGTATGTACCCAAAGCAAGCCCCTATTGAGGGCAGAACTCTAGAGGACATAGAGAAAAATGTGTATTTACTTCTTTCCTTGTCCAGGCTCTAAAGGCCAAGTTCAGAGCTTTGCCACCATGGACCAGGTATGATGCTGGGTGCCTCCTGTTCTCTCGCAAACCTAAAAGGGGAAAGTGGAAGGCAGAAGGTCAATGAAGCCATGCAGTGAAGTGAAGGAATTGTTACTTTTTTTCAGGCAACCAGAGAAAATACTCAAAGTTCTAAGCATAACTCCAGATCTCAGTTCTTATAAGAGCGTTCATTTAAGGAGTACCTCAGGAGGTACTCCTGAGGAGGACCTTGACTGCCACCTACACAGATCTGAAGGGCCATTAATAAATGCCCTTATTCTGAGTTATTCCAGGAGGAGGTTATGAAAATTAGCCATATTTTGGCTCAATACAGAATTTTCTACTGAACCGAGCTGTTCTGAACAGGCAATAACTGGTTAGTCATCTAGCCTCTGATAGAACACTTAAGTGATAGCCAGTCTAGGTAGCAGAATAAGGGCTTGAAGTAGCGGGTAGGAGACTGTACTCACTGGACTCTGAGGTTCTTTTTTCAGATTTTATTTATTTATTTATTTGAGAGAGAGACAGTACGTGCACGCACGCAAGGAGGGGAAGGAGCAGAGGAGGGAGGGCGGGCAGGGAAAGAATGTCAAGCAGACTCCACAATGAGCACAGAGCCCAATGCAGGGCTCGATCTCATGACCCTGACATCACGACCAGAGTTGAAACCAAGAGTCAGATGCTTAACCTGACCCAGCCACCCAGGCACCCCTGCCTCTGAGGTTCTTTGTAACTAAAATACAGATTCCTCATGTCCAAGTTACCTTGAAGAATCTCAGGTCTGAGCAAGGGGGCTGCTCTATTTCAAAACAGACCAGAAAAGAGGACACAAAGCAGGCTGGCTTCTACCTGGGCTGATACCTGGGAACCAACATAATGATGCCAGGCTGGTCAGGACTGGGCCTTGTCCCCACCCCATAGGAAGCACATTCAGGAAACTCTGAGATTGTCCAGATTGAGTTTTACTTTAATTAGCAGCAAATAGGGATAATTTCACTGTAATTCAATTTTTTCAGCCACCTTTGCTAAATAAAGTTAAAATCCATGCTCTACCTTACATTATACTTAGTAAAAGAGCCAATCTCAAAGGTTCACACACTGTATGATTCCATTTTTTTTAATTTATTTATTTTTTTTAAAGATTTTATTTATTTATTTGACAGATAGAGAGACAGCGAGAGAGGGAACACAAGCAGACAGAGTGGGAGAGGGAGAAGCAGGCTCCCCGCTGAGCAGGGAGCCCAATGTGGGGCTCGATCCCAGGAACCTGGGATCATGACCTGAGTTGAAGGCAGACGCTTAACCGACTGAGTCACCCAGGTGCCCCAATGTATGATTCCATTTTATAGCATTCTTAAAATGACAAAATTACGGAGATGGAAAACATATCAGCAGTTTCCAGAAGTTATGGATAGTGCAAGGGGAAAGAATGGGTGAGACTATAAAGGGGTAGCACTAGGGAGGTCTCTGCGGCGATGGAACAGTACTGTATCTTCATTGATGTGATGGTTATCTGCACATACACACATGCGCGCACACACACGCTCAGGGAAGCAGGGTAAAAGGGGCAGCTGGCAAAGGGATCCATACCTCGAAAGATGTCCAGGATGTGCTTTCCCACATACCAACAGATGGTCTCAAAGTTAGGAAACTTGAAGAGGTCTGCTGTGCTCAGCCGCTTCTCAATCTCATAGGCTCTAGAAGAGGTAGGCACAACAACAATGATGATAACAAGGATTCTGTTTACTGAGCACCTACTATGCATGGGGTATGTTCTAGAATGCTTTGTATCCATTATCTCTAATCCTCACAACTACCCTGTAAAATCCAACTTTGTAGGTTAGGAAACTTGAGCTCAAAGGTTATATGACTTGCCCAAAGTCACATAAACGACTAAGTGAGGAAGGGGTATTCATCCTCACACTGATCATTATCAGGAACCAGTATCTATTCCTTTCTGATCATCTTGCCTCCTCCTATGCTGCACTCCTCACTACAGGGGAGAACCCAAGGACTCTAGCAGATGGGAATGGCCAGCTTGGGATCACAACAGCATCAGCACTCACTTGAGCTGCATTTCGATGTTAAGGCTGTGTAAGAAGTTCCCTCCAAAGGCAAGGCAGTCCACTGGGGTCAGCACAGCATGGATCCATCCTGTAGGTAACATGGCAAAATAACAGCTGGCAGAGGGCCTTACTTCCTCTGGACATCACTGCCTCAACTCAGCTCAAACACAACTTCTTAGAGCAGCCAACCTGGCAGTGACTCTAGAAAGTTCTAGTTCCTCCACTCTCCCAATACCCATTCTGCCACCATCATAACCCTGAACTGCACCAACTTAAGGGGTTATTAAACTCCTTCTACTTCCCTCCTCTCGACTTTGAGTCTCTCTGCTGCCTCGTCCATCTTCTCTCTCATCTCTTAGAAGGGCATTACCTCCTCGCCAAGTCTCCCCTTTCTAACACTACTTTTACAAAAAAAAAGAGCTTTTGGGGGCTCCTGGTTGGCTCAGTCATTAAGCGTCTGCCTTTGGCTCAGGTCATAATCCCAGGGTCCTGGGATCGAGCCCTGCATAGGGCTCCCTGCTCCATGGGAAGTCTGCTTTTCCCTCTCCCACTCCCCCTACTTGTGTTCCCTCTCTCACTGTCTCCCTGTCAGGTAAATAAATAAAATCTTGAAAAAAAAAACAAACCACAAAGAGCTTTTGTGTTGAATAAACCTGAGTTCAAAGTCTGCCATTTTCCAGCTAAACAACTACTTCATAGGTTGGTTGTGAAGTATGCACCTAGTTGGAACTCAATTATTTTCCTTCCCCTTGACTCTACATTGCCTTTTGAGACCTTCTAATTTTTCCTCTTAAACCTCTCTCATACTCATCTCCCTTTCCCCATCCATCCATCCTACCAATGTTCAGATCCCTCACTACCTGTCACCTAGGCTACTTGCAACAGCCTACAAACTGGCTCCTCTACACCAGCAGTTCTCAAGGTATGGTCCAGGGAATTCTGGGGCTCCCTGAGACTCCTTGAGAGCACAGGCAAGGTCAAAACTATGCTCATGATGATACTAAGAAGTTATTTGTCTTTTTCACCCTCGTTCACAGGTGTACAGTGGAGTTTTCCAGAGGGTAAATGACATGATATCACAACATGCAGAAGCAGATTTGAGGGTCCAGTTATTTTCTTTTTTAAGATTTTATTTATTTATTAGAGAGAGAGAGAGAGAAAGCACAAGCAGAGGGATAAGCAGGCTCCTTGCTGAGCAAGGAGCCCGATGCGGGACTCGATCCCAGGACCCCGGGATCATGACCTGAGCCAAAGGCAGACACTTAAGCGACTAAGCCACCCAGGCGCCCTGAAGGTCCAGTCATTTTCTATTAATCCAGACATTAAAAAGGTTTGCAAAAATGTAAATGTCACTCTTCTCACTATATTTTTTATTTGAAGTTATTTTTCATAAAAATTATTACTGATGCTAACATGTAATGAGTTTATTACTTCCCAATGAATAAATTTTTCTCAGTTTTAATTTATAATGTGGTAAATATTGATGAATACAAACTACATAAATAAAAGCCTTGAGGTCCTCAGGGATATTAAAAAGTATAAAGGGGTCCTGAGTCCAAAGTGTTTGCAAACCACTGCTCTATACCAATCTCAATCTCTGAATTCTATCCTCCACATCTCAACCCTAAGTTATATACCTAAAATACACATCTGCCCATGTCATCCCTGCTCAAAATTCTTCAATGAAATGTACATCCACAGGAGAATGGATAAATTGCCATTTACTCATACACAGAATACTGGAAAGTAAGTAAAATGAGTGAACATGTATCAACATGAATCTCATAATCAGTGTTCAGAGAAAAAAGCAAGTTGGGAAGAATTACCTAATATGATTCCATTTATATAACATTCAAAAACATGTAAAACAATCCTAGGTATTGGCTTAATGAGCCATTACCTGTATAATAAAGGAAGAGAAATGCATGAGGATAATAATTGCCAACTTCAGAACAATGGCTAGCTCAGAGAGGGAAAAATGGGAATGGAATTGAGAAGAGGTATACGGGAGGCTTCAAATATATGTGTAATATTTTATATTTTTAGTTGGGTTACAAACACATAAATGTCTATTATATTATTCTTTGTATCTTTTGCTACATAAACAAATAAACCTTCAATGGTCCCCCAGTCACCTCTGGGATAAGTTCAGTCTGCCTACCTTCTCAGCTTCACTTTCTCCTTGATCTTTAGGCTCCAGTATCCATGAACTACTTCACACAGCCTTGCTTTGCTTATGCCTTTCTCTATGTCTGAGAGGACTTTTCTGCCTTTCTTTCCTTGGTCAGTCCATACTTACTGGTCAGGTGTCACTCTTCTGAGAAGATTTTCACAAACTTCCAGCTAGACTAAGTGCTCTTCTCCATGCTCCCAAAACTTGCACTAAATGCCTCTATTGTGGCTATTAGAACATGATACTGAAATGGCCTATCAATCTTTTGTCTCTAGCACCTAGCCCCATGTGGGGGTATTCAGTAGATATGCAATACCTGTGGAACTAAGTAGATTATACCCAGTTCATGGGACTTCATACCAATAAGCGAATCAATCCAACTAAAATCTCTGGTAGGCAAATTCAATTCATCAAACAGTTATTAAACGCCCAGGGTAGAAAAGGTATTACGTGACACCCTATTAGGCAAAGGATTCAAAGATGAATAAATGAATTAATAAATGCCTGGGCACAGAAAACTATAAAAGAGAAAAGCGGATGGGTATGGGGGGAGGTAACATGGCTCACCATATATTAAACATGCTATATAAAACCAATGTAATCAAATCAACATGATATTGATATATGAATAGACAGATATGTGCAACAGAAAAGAAAATCCAGAATTATACAATATCATATTGGACAAAGATGTTAGAACTATATGATAATTTTATTTTTTAAAAGATTTTATTTATTTATTTGAGAGTGAGCAAGCACACAAGTGGGGGAGGAGCAGAGGGAGAAGGACAAGCAGACTCCCCACTGAGCAGGGAGCCCGATGTGGGGCTCGATCCCAGGACCCTGAGATCATGACCTGAGCCGAAGGCAGTCACTTAACTGACTGAGCCAACCAGGCACCCCTACATGACAGTTTTAAAGGAGCTATCATAAGAATGCTTCAATGAACAATTATAAACATGTTTGAAACAAAAAAAAAGAGAAGATATAAATAAACAAATGGAAATTTTAGAACTGGAAAATACTATATCTGAAATAAATAATGAAATGGACTCAACAGAAGAATAAAGACAATGGAGAAAAGAATCAAAAAAACTTGAAGACAGAACAAGAAAAAGTACTCAATATGAACAAAAGAGAGGAAATACACTGAAAAACATAAACTCAGGGACCTGTGGGACTACAACAAAATATATATAGCATTCATATAATCAGAGATCCAAAAGAAAAGAAGTTAGAGTGTGGGACTGAAAAAGCATTCAGAGAAATAACAGCTAAAAATTTCTTCACTAATACGACAAAAAATATAAACCTACACATTCAGGAAGCTCAATGAACACATATAATATAAACCCAAAGAAATACATGCCAAGACACATTATAGTCTAACTATTAGGAACTAAAGAAAAAAAAATTACAAATAGCAAGAAATGACACATATAAGGGAAAAGACAATTTGAATGACAGCCAAAATCTCATCAGAAACTATGGAGGTCAGAACGAAGCAGCACAACATTCTTCCAAGTGCTTAAAGGAAAGAACTATCAACCCAGAATTCTATATCCAGCAAAAATATCCTTTAGAAATAAAAGGGAAATCAAGAAATTTACAGATGAAGGAGAACTAAGAAAGTCTATTGCCAGCAGATCTACCCTAAAACTCTAAACAGGGACACCTGAGTGGCTCAGTCGATTAAGCATCTGACTTCTTGATTTCAGCTCAGATCATGATCTCAGGGTTGTGAGATCAAGCCCCGTCTCAGGCTCTGTGCTGGAGGCCTGCTTAAGATTCTCTCTCTCCCCCCTCCCTATTTATTTATTTATTTTATTATTATTTTTTTAAAGATTTTATTTATTCACTTGAGACACAGAAATACAGAGAGGGAGAGAGACAGCATGAGCAGGGAGAGAGGCAGAGGGAGAGGGAGAAGCAGGCTCCCCGCTGAGCCAGGAGCCCGATGTGGGGCTCAATCCCAGGACCCTGGGATCATGACCCGAGCCGAAGGCAGATGCTTAACCATCTGAGCCACCCAGGTGCCCCCCCTCCCTATTTAGATTAGGAAAATCTAAATAAATGGAAAGACATACTGCGTTCACGGAAGACTCAACATGGTAAAGATGTCAACTTCCCCAAATTGAGACAACTGGGGGAACTTTTTCAAAACACAAACTGAGATCCCACCCCAGACCTACAAATTCATAATTCTAGGGGTGAAGCCTCGGAATGTATTGTTTAGGGGGAGAAGCCCCACCCCACCCCAAGTCACTCTGATTTATAGCCTGCAATGCCAGCCTCCCAGTCACTATCCCTACAGTCATGGGGCTGAGAGACCTATTTCCTATCCATTCACCAAGGTGACATCAGCCCAGTGCAAGGGAGTCCATCAACCTCTCCTGGACCTTCCCACTTGCAACCTCATGAAGTGACCATGCTGCCCATTGGCCATCATGTGAATTTTCCTGTGGTCCAGTTCTGAGTTATCAGCTGATATGAGAGGGATATCCCACATAATCAAATCAATACATCATGGGAAGGCACTGGCTCTGGTGCCACAACCTCCCATCCACTTCCCGCCCTCCTGAAACCCTCCCAGAGGGACCCAGGAAGACCTGTAGGAATGAAAAGTGTCTGTCCTTGCTTCACGGAACACTTATAGCACTTGTCCACCTGGTCCCCAAAGAACATCTCGTTCTGGTTAGAGGAGCTGCTCCAGCACTCAAAGAGAGTCAGGTTGGCATTTGTTGGGCGGATCAGGTAGAAGATCTTCTCACCCTGAAACAAAAAGAGGTTGAAGTGCCAAAAATATCAAGAGTTTCCAGAAAAATCCTCCAGAGGATCTCCAAAAGGATATTCTCTCTCTCATGCTCCAAGACCATGTAATATGCCAGAATTCTTTCCCAACTCCATCCAAGAATCATTTTCATGTAGATTTGAAAACTTTAAAAGGTCCTTTTGCACTTTGTGCTTTTAAGCTTCTGTAAGATTGACAAAAAAATTTGGAAAGGGCATTTCAAACAAAATTGTTCAACTTAGGACAAATGTACACCAAAAGCTCCTATTTTAGATGCAATGCCAAATGAGAAATGGCCTCTATAGATGAGTAGATCAATACTACTAGCCCTAAGAGAATTTAAGGCCACATTACTGATGAAAAGAAAATTGAATTTGCCTTTAAATGCCATTTACAAAGAGTGTTCCTTCTCACACCTGCAATCAAAGCTAATAAAAGTTTAAAAGTTCAGTAATTGCCCAAGGACTTCTAGAAGATTATATGTTAGGCAATTATCTGTTGGAAAAACATTTTATTTCCTAATTATGTTTTGCCTGGCCAATCACCAGATAGATTATTTGGCAGAAAAGAAACAAAAGCCCCCTAGTACAAAAACACCCCCAACCTACAGCTTGATTAGTTTAACCAATATTTCATGATAATAAATTTCAATGTAGAAAGCAACATTAGAAATTACCTATTGTAAAATTGGAGAAATCTGAATCAGATCAGATTAGATAATAGTATTATATCAATATTAATTTCCTGATTTTGATAACTATACTGTGGTTATAAGAGAATGCTCTTATTTTCAAGAAATACACACTGAATTATTACAAGATAAAGAGATACCATGTCTGCAACTACTCTCAAATGTTTCAGAAAAAAATATATAGAGGGAACTTCTGTATTATGTTTGCTTTAGAGAAAGAATATAATAAAATGGTAACATTGGGCAATCTAAGTGAAGGGCACACAGGAATTCTTCCTACCATTTTGCAATTTTTCTACAAAACAGGAAGTATTTTAAAATAAAAAAGTTAGGGGCATCTGGGTGGCACAGTCAATTAAGCGTCTGACTCTTGGTTTTGGCTCAGGTGGTGATCTCATGGTCATGAGATCGAGCCCCACATCGGGCTCCGTGCTCAGCGCAGAAGTCTGCTTGAGATTCTCTCTCCCTCTCCCTCTGCCCTTCCCACTTGTGCTCTCTCTCTCAAATAAGTAAAATAAAATAAAAAAGTTAAGTCTAACATTTGCACAATAGTGATTTACATTCTCCAATTTCATGTTAAACCAATGGAAACAACTAGTTTAAGATTCGTGATCACTTGGACAAGAGCCATACCCAAGTTTTCTGCTCTTTCCTTGGCATTTCTGATAAGAAAATTAAATAGTGTGATGGTGGAAAAGAATCAAAATTACTTAAGAAATTTGTTTTCCAGACCTCAAAAGTCCTTCATAGTCATTGACAATCAATATGCTAATTACAAAATTTTAACAACCACTAAAAGGGAAACTACCCATAGGAAGGTTGACATTAAAAAAAAAAAACTTGTCATATATGCTGTATCTTTTTTTTTAAATAAGACTTTACTTATTTATTTGAGAGACAGAGAGAACAGGGGGAGAGTAGGAGGGAGAAGCAGACTCCCACCGAGCAGAAGCCCGATGTGGAACTCGATCCCAGGATGCCAGGACCATAACCCGAGCCGAAGGCAGCCGCTCAACAGACTGAGCCACCCAGGTACCCCTATGCTCTATTTTGATGGTAGTGGCAGTTATATGACTACATATAACTATCAAAACTCATCAAACTATACATTTGGAATAGACTAATTCTATGGTGTATAAATTATACCTCAATAAAGATAGTAAGGGGGAGGGGAAGTTTCTCATGTTACCAAGAATTTCTATAGTAAATATGGACATTTCCATACATAGTCATAGGAGTATAGATTGGTTCAATTAAGATAAACAGTCAGAGAAAACCTTACGTTATTCAAAAAAAATGTTAAGCATCAAAACTGTAGAGACAGTTTATATGGCATATCCACTAAGTGCCCAACCACAAAAGAGTAGTTATATGGAAATGTCACCCAAACAGAATCTGGGAGGCGGGTAGACCTCAGCAGCCTATTTTTTGCTGCCACCTGAAACAAAGAGGGAGGCCCAACGCCAGGCTGCCTCTAGAAGTCACATTCATTCCTACCTTGAGCACATGATACCAGACCGAGGTGCCACCAAAGTCAATGTGAAAGTCTGTATAGCTATCCCGCACACTCATGAGGCAATACTTCTGCACATTGGGCCTCTCAAATATACACTCCTCTGGCCACAAGTTCTCCACCCATGAGAGCTTCCGAACAATCTTGGGAGTCTCCACAAGGTTAGAAAGCCTAACAAGGAAGGGGTGGAAAGCAGATGTCAGCTGACTGGGAATTAAAGGTTAAAGCCTGAATAAAATGTTCCCCATCCCAGTGAGAGTCAAATAAGAAAAAACACTTACTTCAGTAAGTCTGGTCAGCATCCTCATTCCACTCAGCTCTAGAAGTCCCAAGTCCCAACTCCACAGAATTCCCCAGTTAAAGGAGATCATTTCCTCCACTAAATGCTCATAACTCTCCCAACCCGGATCCACTCACTTGGTACTTGGTCAATAACAGTTACTGTACTGTCCCCATCCCATACTGTCTTTATGAGGAATCATTAGAGAAACCTCTCAAGGGCTCAGTTTCAGGTAAAGAAGTACTTCTCCCAAATATCTCGTTGTTTTTATCTTATGTAAAACCACACACCTTATAATATTGCACTCCCTTCCTTGTCCTGAACTTCAGGAAATTCAATGAAAACTCTACAGTCCTTCTCTACCAACTATCCAGACACTCATACATGCATTTTGTGTGCAGATCACCCACCAGATGCATCCTATTTCCCCACCTTTATTTTCCTTTTGTTCCAATTTTGTCTATTTTTCCCCCTCTGTATCTCTGTAAGCTACTTCAAATAGTCTTTCAAGATGAAGTGAGGTACAGTTTTTTTTTAAATCCTCAGGTTGTTAACTTTGTATGTTAAAACCAACAGCAAGGGTTTTAATATTGTACTATAGTTATGTAAGATGTTGCCATTGATGGAAACTGGCTGAAAAATACACAGGACTTCCCTGTGTATTTTTTACAACTTCCTGTAAATCTGTAATTATGTCAAAATTAAATGTTAAAAAAGTAATCAGACAGTAAGCTTTCTAAGTACAGATATGTTATAATTTTTTGGGATCTCCCACAGTTCTGAGCACAGAGAAGACTACATATATCTATTGAGTCCATGAGTCCACAGAGAGTAATTTAAAGGTTATCAGCTTTTTCTTTTAAATCTAAGAAACCTTATCCTTAGAGAAACTACCTGGGGTTAATTCAGTAAATCTATTTCCAGGGACCTATCCTGGGAGTTAAACAATGACCATACCACAGTCTAAATACCAAAAAAAAAAAAAGTCTAAGAAAGCTGCCCTAGCTCTTGAAGGAGACAAAAATTAATTAAAATAGCTATTGTATACTCTATCCAATGCCAGAAACTGTAGAAGAGAAACACAATTTGGTTGTTATAATGTGATCATCTACCCTAGAAAGTATAAACCAATTCATCATCTCAAAGGAAGAAACTACCAAGAGGAAGGGAAAGAAACACTTATACTCAGTATATCACAAGTTCCAGGGACTTTGTTAGCTTTCTACTTACCCCTGCCCTTCCTACCTGGTATCAGAGAATTCCAAACTAATGACATTGAGGACTTTCTCCCTCTTCCCACTGTAATAATATTTCACAAAATCACCGAGCTTCATCTTGCAGTCGGCCTGGCGGGTCACATCAATCACATCAATCTCTTTGTCAGAACCTGGAATAAAGAGATAGGTTCTGCACCAAGCAGTCTTGGACCAGGGAAGCTTCCCTCCCCTCCTCACCTGTCCCTAGAATGGACTGACACTCAAAACTTCTCACCTCAGACACCGTATTTGTGTGCACATGCTTAGGAGGTAGGGGTAGAAATCCCTCACACTCTCCTTAGATCTATGTGCTGGATCCAGGCCTTCTAGAGCAACAGAACAGCCTGACATACAGCCTCACTCACAGTACAATCCACGTACCTGGGCCCTGTTTCCTCACTTCTCTTGCTATCCCCAAACACTCCTGCCCGGAAGACAACTGGCACATGAGGGCAAAAGTCAAAGGCTTTCTCATCTCAATAGAAGAGAGACCACCATGATCCCTGGAATTCCCCAGGTAAAAGAAAAAATGGGGCTCAGCCTGGGGGGTTGTGGCCTACTAGGAGGAAAAGGAAAAGAAAAGCAGGATTTGGGTTCTAGTTTTGCCAAAGAATGACTCTGGGTAAATCACTTTACCTCAGATTCCCAAGATGGCTAGAAAAGAAATGCAAAGGTAGACTGGAGGGGAAGGGTCACAAGACTTGATGGGAGTAAACAATGTCACAGTTAAGAGGGTCCATGGTGCTTACCAACATAGTGTTCCACATCCCGCACAGTGAATGATGGTGAGGGCAGCGTCATCCCCAATCCATCCTTCTTCAACACTAGGATGGGCACACTGAAGCTATTCTCTTCCAGGAATTCCACAGTCAGCTGACTTCCAGTGGGCTTCAGAATCACTTCATCTGAGCTGTGGGCCACATGAGAGAAAGCCTGAGCCCCAGAGGCTCTGCCACTGAAGGCCTCCCTTGATGCTGTCATTCACCCAAGGGGTGGGGCCTTCCTTAGTGGACCTTAATGTGGGCTGGCAACTAATGGCATACACCTCATGTGCCAGGAAAGAAATGACCTGTCCGAGGCAAAAAGCCTGGTCACTGGCAGAGGTGGGGAGCTAAACCTAGGACATCTTGTCAATAGGGTACTCTTTGCTGGATGGCAAAAGAAGAAATCAGCCAACAGCCTGCCCAGAAAGAAAAGATGTATCTGCAAATTTAGCTAATTTCCTCTAACCCAGAGCAGCATCACCCATTTAAAACATTGGCAAATAAAGAAAAAAGACTGATTTTTGAATGACATATCCAACAAAGGGTTAGTATCCAAAATATATAAAGAACCTACACAACTCAACACAAAAAACCACAAGTAATCCAATTAAAAAATGGGCAGAAGACACGAACATATATTTCTTCAAAGAAGACATACAGATGCCCAACAGACACACGAAAAGATGTTCAACATCACTGATCATCAGGAAAATGCAAATCCAAACTACAGTGAGATATCACCTGTCAGAAGGGCTAAAATCAAAAACAAGAAACAAGTGTTGGCGAGGATGTAGACAAACAGGAATCCTCATGCACTGTTGGTGTGAATGCAAACTGGTGCAGCCACTATGGAAAACAGTATGGAGATGCCTCAAAAAAATAAAAATAGACGGCGCCTGGGTGGCTCAGTTGGTTAAGTGACTGCCTTCGGGTCAGGTCATGATCCTGGAGTCCCGGGATCGAGTCCCACATCGGGCTCCCTGCTTGGCAGGGAGTCTGCTTCTCCCTCTGACCCTCCACCCTCTCGTGCTCTCTCAAATAAATAAATAAAATCTTTAAAATAAAAATAAAAATAAATAAAAATAAAAATAAAAATAGAACTGCCATATGATCCGGTAATCACACTACTGGGTATTTACCCCCAAAATACGAAAACACTAATTCGAAAGGATACATGCACCCTTGTGTTTATTGCAGTATTATTTACAATAGCCAAATTATGGAAGCAGCCCAAGTGTCCATCAATAAATAAATGGATAAGGAAGATGTGATATCTATGTGTATATATATACACACACACAATGGATATTATTCAGCCATAAGAAGGAATGAAATCTTGCCATTTGCAACGACATGGATGGAGCTACAGAGTATACTGCTAAGCTAAATGAATCAGTCAGAGAAAGACAAATACCATATGATTTCACTCATATGTAGCATTTAAGAAACAAAACAAAAGAAAAATAAAGAGACAAACCAAAAAAGACTCTTAACTACAGAGAACGAATTGATGGTTACCAGAGGGGAGGTGGGTGGAGGGGATGGGTGAAATAGGTGACAAGAATTAAAGAGCACACTTATCATGATGAGCACTGAGTAATGTACAGAAGTGTTGAATCACTAGACTGTACACCTGAAACTAATATAACACTGTATGTTAACTGTACTAGAATTAAAATAAATTTAAGAAAGAAGAAAAAGACAAGACTGATTTTAAAAAAACAATTTTTACAACCACTTTCTCAACACATATACTTAGTTAACTAGAAAACAGTTTTTTTTTTTTAAATCATGCTGGAAATAGACTATTTGGCCAAGTTGTGTTGGAACAAACATCTGGAAAAATATTAAGCTCAATGTCTATCTCACTCTTTTACATAATTCTAGATGGATCTAAGATTAAATTGAAAAACATGAAATCATAGAGTAGTAGAAAAAATATGGGAGAGACAAGGCCCAGTAGTAATTAAAAATAGCAATAAATAAATTTAAGTACATAAAAATTAAAATTTCCTACAAAGAAACTTAGGGGTGCATATATCTTTTTGAATTAGTGTTTTCATCTTCTTTGGGTAAATACCCAGTAGTAAAATTACTAGTTCATATGATATTTTTATCTTTAATTTTTTGAGGACCCTCCATACTGTTTCCACAGTGGCTGCACCAGTTTTATTCCCACCAACAGTGCACAAGGGTTCCTTTTTCTCCACATCCTCTCCAACACTTGTTATTTCTTATCTTTTTTATTCTAGCCATTCTGACAGGTCTAAGGTGATAATCTCATTGTTTACTGTAGCATTATTTACAATAGCTAATATATAGAAGCAACCCAAATGTCCATTCATAGATGAATGTATAAAGATTGGGTGTATACACACACACACACACACACACACACACAACAGAATATTACTCAGCCATAAAAAAGAATGAGCTCTTGCCATTTGCAACAGGGATGGTCCTAGAGGATATAACTAAGTGAAGTAAGTCAGAGAAAGACAAATACTATAGGATTTCACTCATGTGGATCACGTTCATCACTCAGGAATGCATAAAATTGCTCAATTATACTGTATAGTTGAAACTAACATAACACTGTGTGTTAATTATACTTCAACAATAAATACATGCTTAAATAAAATTTTCTTCCAGAAAAGCTATTATAAATCAGTTAAAAAATAGGCAGTAACCCAACAGAAAAATTGTCAAATGACACAAGCAGGCAGCAAACAGAAAAAGAAATAAAGACGACTTATAAAGGCACAAAAATATAAGTGCCTTCTTCATAATTAAATGCAAGGGAAAACAACATATCATTTTTATCAGAAAGGCAAAAAAAAAGTTTGATAATAAACAGTGTTGGCCAGGATATAGGGAAAGAGCCACCCTCATTCAGTGTCTAGTGGTAGTATGAAATGGTATTGTCACTTTGGAAACAATTTAGCAACATTTATAAACATTTTTAAAGTACATTCTTTGTGCTCAATTCTCAATTTCACTTTTAGGTAGTAAATCTACACATATACTTATCCACATATGCAAAAACTTAAGTACAAAGACATTCACTGCAGCACTTTTTTCTAACAGCAAAATACTAGCATCAATTTAAATGTTCAATACGGTATTGGTTAAATAAATTATATATGCATACAATGGAATACTAAACATCCATGAAAAAGAATGAAAAACATCTGTATATGCTATTATGGATTAATCTCCAAGATATATAACTTAAGTTAAAAAAAAAAGGAAGATGCAGAATACAGAGTATTTATGCTTTTTTAGAAAGAGCAGGATACACATACACACACACACATTTATATAAACAAAATTATTTCTTAAAGAATGCACAAGACATTGGTTGACTGAAGAAGAGATCTGAGGGAGGAGAAAGGAGACTCACTGCCTCTGAATAAACAAATCAAAGAATATTAAGTTGAAGAAACACCTATTTTCTAAATAATATTTCAATTACAGGAAAGCTGAAAATGGTTGCATGAATTAAAAATTAAGCAAAAGAGAGTGCCTTTACTCATTACTTTTTCTAACTCATTTTTATTCAAGTAATTTATTTTTAATAAGCCCATTTTAATATTTTTAAAAGGGAAAAAAAGCCACCTGTCTGGCTCAGTCAGTAGAGCATGAGACTCTTGATCTCTGGGTCATGAGTTCGAGCCTCATGTTGGGCACAGAGTTTAATTTTGAAATAAAAATTTAAAAAATTTAAAAAAAAAGATTAAAAGGGGAAAATATTTTTTGATTTAAAAGAAATACTTGACCACTCAAACATTTTTTTTATTTTTAAAGTTTCCTTTTCTCTACAATGAGAGAATTAAACTTTCTGATTTTTAGACTCCTAATTGAAGCATTCCTTAGGTGCATGTAACTATCCTCTCCTGACAGGCGAAAACTGATTTCCAATCTACCAAAAGTTTTTACAAGCAAACGTTAACATACTCTGCATGTTAAATGAAACTCTAACAATGTTTCTTAGAAAATGACTAAAACAGGGGCGCCTGAGTGGCTCAGTCAGTTAAGTGTCTGCATTCGGCTCAGGTCATGATCCCAGGGTCCTGGGATCAAGCCCCACATTGGGCTGCCTGCTCAGCAGGGAGTCAGCTTCTCCCTCTCCCTCTGCCATTCCCCCTGCTTGTGCTCTCTCTGATCTCTCTCAAATAAATAAAATCTTAAAAAAAAAGAAAATGACTAAAACAGAAGATCCCTCCCCAAAGGGAACACACAGAACCCTGCAGATATTCCCAAATGGGGGAGGTACCTAATAGGACAGCCAGTGGGAAAGTTGGGAAGAGATGGATCCTAGGCTCCCAGAGCCCTGGCATTCACCAACCCTCACCTGTCAAAGGTCCTACTCCGGAGCTCTCGAATGAATGTAGAGCTTCCAGTCTTCACTGGCTTCCCCTTGTGTGTGTCATGCCCTTTTGAAGATACACGGCGTTTTTTCACTAAGCCAGAAAAAGACATGAGACTGTGAGTCCGAATGGCCATGAGCTATGGTTCCAAGAGCAAAGGCTTCAGCAGATTCTGCTTCTCTTCCAATCTAACAACCTCTTGGAGCACCTGGAGTCAACGAGGCCCTGACAAACTCAGGGCAAGTTCCTGGTGAGGCTGGTGCTTCCTCCAGGGAAGTTCCGAGGGAGATAAAGCTCTACACTTCTGCCCTCTCAGTGGGGCAGCTGCTATAGCCTGCAGGGCCTACACAGGCTTTTGATACTTCCCAAGCATTCAGGCAAAGGCAATCTCCCTTCCAAGCTTCCTTTGCTTTGTCTCACCTCTGGACCATCTCCTACTTGGAAACCCCAAGATCTACTTACTAATGGAGGGCCCATGTAAGACTTCACAGTTGGGGCAGTGGTAGAGGTCAATGTCAGCGGCCTTTTCCTCTTCGACACCAACGCAACTAGAAAAGAAAAAAATCAGTCAAGGTTTATAGAAATTTAGTTTTCATAAGGTCTAGAACTGTGCTGTCCAGTAGACATCGCTATTTACATTTAAATTAATTCAAGTTAAATAAAATTTAAATGCACTCCCTGCATCATACTAGCTATATTTCAAAAGCTCAGGAGCCACATGTTGTGGCTAAAAGTTACCATATTGGGCATATCATCAAACATATTCATCAATACAAAAAGCTATACTGAACCACACTGGTCTAAAACAATTATAACAGAGCTTAAAATGTAGACAGCAAAGCTTCATTAAGACTCAGAATGGTCAAGGGGAGGCTGGGTGGCTCAGTCGGTTAAGCATCTGACTCTTAATTTCGGCTCAAGTCATAATCTCAGGGTCCTGAGATTGAGCCCTGCATCGGGCTCCACGCTCAACAGGGAGTCTGCTTAAGATTCTCTTCCTCTCCCTCTCCCTATGCCCCTCCCCCTGCTCACACACACTCTCTAAAATAAATATTTATTTTTTTAAAAAAAGACACAGAATGGTCAAAGCTTCTAGAACAGTGCTGTCCAATAGAAATATAATGTGAGCCAAATATGTAAATTTAAATGTTCTAATAGCCACATTAAAAAGGTAAAAAGAAACAGGTGAATTTTAATATTTATTTTAACCAATATGTGCAAAATATTCTTACTTCAACATATAATCAAAAATTTAAACTTTATTGAGCTATTTTACTTGACTAAATGAAAAGGACTGAAAAGAGTATTTTATAATCGACAGTGGTTCTGAGCAAAGGATCACAGGTAATCATTTTTCTCTTCCTTATTTGCATTTTCTAATTCTCTACAATGAACATGTGTTACTTATTTCATACTGTAATGGCTAAAAAAGATTTCATTTTGAAAATTTGAGTTTGCATGTATGTGAGGTGGCAATCTTACAAAATCAAACCCTTCCTCACCAAAGAAGTCATCAGCAGCCCCCCTAATAACCTCTGGCTAAGATCAAACTCCTAAATTACTTGTTCAGCCACACACAGCAGGGAGCATAAAAATAGGGCAGAACTCTATAATTGTTTCATCTGAGATCATGTTCACAAACTGACTTCCTGGGATCAGGACCCCACCACCGTCCCAACCGCTAATCCTATGCCTGTAAAACCTGCTGTATATCAATATAAATTGGGAATATCACCATCAACTTGGTAGGTTTTTTTTTTAAGGGCTCAGAGAATGTATATAAAGTGCTTAGCACAGTGAGCACAGAGAAGCACACCTCACCCTTCACCTGCCTAAACTTTTTTTTTTTCAGATTTTATTTATTTACTTGAGAGCACGAGAGGAGAGAGAGAGAGAGAGAGCGCATGAGCAGGGGGCGAGAGGCAGAAGGAGAGGAAGAAGCAAGCTCCCCACTGAGCAGGGAGCCCGATGTAGGACTCAATCCCAGGACCCTGGGATCATGACCTGAGTCGAAGGCAGCTGCTTAACCAACTGAGCCACCCAGGCATCCCTAAACTTTCTGTAAATATATTCCCCAGACCTTGTAGCTAACTCACTTCCTCGGACTATATGCTTTCTGTCTTACACTCGTTAGCCTTGGACACTGCTCAGGAAGGAACCCCTCCAGTCGTTCCTCTCTCCTGAACTTTCATCCCATATAGCTATGTGTGTTTTCTACCCCCAAACATCCACTGGTCATCAACATTCCTAACTTTTCTCTTGTACCCCCAGCAACCCCATTCCTTGGTAAACTTCTCTAATTCACATCCCCTTCAACAAACTCCTTCTTCACTGTCCTGGCTTAACTGACGGCAGCTTCTCCCAGGAGAAAGCCATTTTCCCTGTATGAGTGCCACTCATTGTGGTCCACAGACTAATGTTGATCCATGAGCTGTTTCCCACAGCTCTGTGGTAAGTACAAAAAGTCAGAGTAAGCATCCAAAAACCTGTATGGCAATTTGGCTGAGTAATTTTATGTCTATTGTTGAATCTAACAATAAAAAAAAATTGGGGCTTGTACTTTGTATAGCTTTTATTGTTCAACCATTTTTCTAGCAATTCATTTTTGATTTTGCCAAATGATTGGTCCATTATGGATTGGAAAGTTAAAACAAACCAACCAACCTGGTTCTTAGCCATAGAAAGTCTAAGAAGCACTGTGCTAGAGCCCTGTCAGGCAGAAGCTGTGCTTTCTACCAGCCCCTTGTAACTCAGGGCTGTGCTGGGGGTAGACATTCCCCTCACTCTCCAGTGAGACTTTGAGATCATCTCTCCTCTACCCCTGTGTAAGATCTCTTACTCCCTTGAGCTTCATATCATCTAGCCATGCCTCTTCCCACTCCTCTTCACTGTCAGCTACGCAACTCCCCAACATAACCCTTTCACTTATTAAAGAACCGGCTCACAGATTTCTCTCCATTCCACGTCCTGCCAACATCCCACATGACATCAGTATTGATGCAGAGGCCCAACATCCTGGGCTCTTAGCTCTTTGACCTTCTCATCTTCAGAGGCTGCTCTGCCCACTCCCCTTTCAGCTATCAATTCTCATGGTCATCAACCGGACCTTGTCAACACTTGCAATTGCTCCACATCTGGAATATGAAACTTATACATCACACAATATGACCACAAATGTAATCATCCAGCTCTCATTCATTATACCTGTTCTTTGCCCTCAAAATCCCTTGATCCTACTTTTCACCTACTCTTAACTTTACCCCTCTTCCCCAATCCAGCTTATATTCTAGCATTCCTCACTTCAGCCATTCTCCTACAGATATCCTCCCTTGCCCCGCTGCCTTTCCATCACCCCCATGTGCAAATCCCAACCCTGGCTCAATCCAACCACGTAACACTGGACCATTGGACATGACTGGAGAAAAATCACCCATTGGATTGGTGCCACAAAGAATTTACACTGTCCAAAATATCTGAGTCACAGAATAGCCAACGCAATACCGAATGAAAACAACAAAGTTGGAAGACTGGCGCTACCTAACTTCAAGACTTACTGTAAAGCTACGGTAATGAGGGGCGCCTGGGTGGCTCAGCCGGTTAAGCAACTGCCTTCAGCTCGCAGGGTCCTGGGGTTGAGCCCACGTTGCGCTTCCTACTCAGCGGGGAGTCTATTTCTTGCTCTCCCTCTGCCCCTCCCTCTGCTCATGCATGCACTCTCTCTTTCTCTCTAATAAATAAAATCTTTAAAAAACAAAAAAGAGGGCACCTGGGTGGCTCAGTTGGTTGGGCGACTGCCTTCAGCTCAGGTCATGATCCTGGAGCCCCAGGATCGAGTCCCACATCAGGCTCCCTGCTCAGCAGTGAGTCTGCTTTGCCCTCTGACCCTCCCCCCTCTCATGTGCTCTCTCTTTCTCTCTCTCTCAAATAAATAAAATCTTTAAAACAAATAAAAATAAAAACCAAAAAAGATTTGAAAAAAAAAATAAAGCTACAGTAATCAAGTCAGTGTTGTACCGACGAAAGAGACAAACAGATCAATAGAGCAGAATAGAGACCCCAGAAGTAGAGCCACATAAAGTTAACTAACCTTTGACAAAAGAGCAAATGGGACAAAAAGATAGTCTTTTCAACAAATGGTACTACAACAACTGGACATCCACATGCAAATGAATGAATCTGGACACAGACCTTGTACACTTCACAAAAATGAACTGAAAATGGATCACAGATCTAAATGTAAAATGCAAAACTGTGGCACTCCTAGAGGATAACATAGGATAAAAATCTAGATGAGCTTGGGTATGGCAATAATGACGTTTTAGATGTAACACTGAAGGCATGATCCATGAAAGAAGGGATTGATAAAATAGACTTCATTAAAATTAAAAACCTGATCTTCGAAAGACACTGTCAAGAGAAGGAAAAGACAAGCCAAAGACTGGGACTAAATAGTTGCATAAGACATATCTGATAAAGGATGTTATCCAAAATATACAAAGAACTCTTAAAAATTAACAATAAAACAAACCCGATTAAAAAATGGGCAAAAAGATCTCTATAGAAACCTCACCAAAGAAGATATGCAGATGGAAAGTAAACATATGAAAAGGTGCTCCACATCACATGTCATTAGGAAAATGCAAATTAAAACGAGGTATCACTATACATCTATCAGAATAGCCAAAATTCAGAACACTGAAAACACCAAATGCTGATGAGGAGGCAGAGTAAAAGGAACTCTCATTCACTGCTGGTGGGAATGCAAAAATGTACAGCCATTTTGGAAGACAGTCTGGCAGTTTCTTACAAAACTGAACATACTCTTAACATACAATCCATCAATCACACTCCTTGGCATTTACTCAAAGGAATTGAAAACTATGTCCACACAAAAACCTACACATGGATGTTTATAGCAGCTTTATTCATAACTGCCAAAATCTGGAAGCAACTAAGAGGTAGGTGAATGGATAAATAAACTGTGGTACATCCAAACAATGAAATGTTTATTCAGCGCTAAAAAGAAATGAGCTATCAAGCCATGAAAAGGCATGGAGGAAACTCAAATGCATATTACTAAGTGAAAGAAGCCAATCTGAAAAGGCTACACATTATATGATTCTAACTACAGGATATTCTGGAAAAGGCAAAACCACAGGGACAGTGAAAATGTCAGCAATTGCCAGAGGTTAGGAGGGGAGAGAGCGATGAACAGACAGAGCACAGAGAATTTTTTTAGGGCATTGAAACTATTCTGTATGATACAAAAATGCTATAATGGTGGATGCATGTCACTATACATTTGTCCAAACCCATAGAATGTACACTCACCAAGAGCAGACACGGATGTAAACTATGGTCTTTGGGTGATAACCATGCATCAGTGTAGGTTTGTCGATGGTAAATGTACCACTCTGGTGAGGAATGTTGACAGTGGGAGAGGGTATGAATGTGGGGACAGGAGGAATATGGGAAATCTCTCTACCTTCCTCTCAAGTTGACTGGGAACTTTAAACTACTCTAAAATATAAAGTCTACTGAAAAAATATCTGGGTCATGCTTCCTCACAAACCTGTATTTCCCTGCTCCGGTCTCTCTCCCAGTATCCACAGTGGCTATTTCAAATCCTTGATTCCACTACCTCCCTCTCCTCTCTCAGAAAATGACCCTGCCTGCTTCTTAGACAAAATGAAGTAATTAGAGGGGAACTATCTCAGCTTCCCACACTGACGCCACCGCCTTCTGCACCTGTCCTTTCCTCCTGTTACAAAGAAAGGAATATCCTTCCTCCTTTCTAAAGTCAGCTTTTCCACCTGGGTCACACCTTTTTTATCTTCTCAATTAACCCTTCTTTCTTCAGTATCTTCAACCTCTCCCGCCCTCCCTTTCTTCCTTCTCCTTCACAATAGCATTTAAACAGGCTCACCTGGATCTTTACAGATAAAAAGGAGAAGACGCTCCCTCCCGTCTGCCCCTCTTTGCCACTTCACAGCCAAATATCTTCTTTGCTTAAACCTGTGCAGGTTCATAATGACTTATCTGGACAGTCGTCACTTACATATAGTACAAAACTCGAAAGGTACAAAACTGTATACAGTGAAAAGTCCACCTACTTCCTGCCACCTGGTATTGTCCAGAGACGTTTTACCAGCCAAAACCTTCTTTAAACAGAGCTCATCGATATTCTGACCTCCTTAGGGATACACGCAATAAGCACTTCTCTCCTTTATCTCACTCGATCTCTTAGCAGCATTATCACAGAGGATGCTGACCCTCTGCTCTCTCCACTTGACAAGCTCTCTACCCTTGACTTCCAGAACACCCTGTCTGTCTGATGTCCAATTCTTCAGTTAACAGTTGATGAGCATCTGCCAGGCCCTGGTCCAAGTGCCGGGGAGATAAAGACAGAACAAAGCATATAAAAATACCTGCCTTCATGGAGCTGACATTCTAGTGGGGGAAGCAAACAACAAACAAAATAAATCAATGTAATTAGTAAAATATACTGTATCATAGTGAGAAAAGCCAAGTGGAGAAATCCAGCAGGAAGGGGAATATATATGCATGTGTATATAACTACACACACACACACACACACACACACACACACACACACACACACACAGGAGTTGGGGATGACAACAGTGCTGAAATTTTAGGTAGGGAAGCCAAAAGGCACTGAAATTTTATGTAGGAACTCAATGACAAAATGACTTTTTTTTAAAAAAGATTTTATTTATTTATTTGACAGAGAGAGAGAGAGCACAAGCTTGGGGAGCGGCAGGCAGAGGGAGAGGGAGAAGCAGGCTCCCCACCGAGCAAGAAGCCCGATGCTGGGCTTGATCCCAGGGTCCTGAGCCGAAGGCAGACGCTTAACCCACTGAGCCACCCAGATGCCCCACAAAATGACTTTTGAATAAAGACCTGAAGGGAGTAAGGGAGCAAGCCTCATATCCATATGAGGGATATGAGGGAAGAGCATCACAATTACAGAGAATAGCAAGTACAAAAGCCCTGTGGCAGGAGTGTGCTTCTTACTGAAGCAATGGAGAGGAGGACAGTGTTCTGGAATGGAGAGAGTGGAGGGGGCAGTGATAGGTCAGAAAGGTAATGGGCTCATGCAGTAGGGACTTGTAGGCCATCATAAAGGACGTTGGCTTTTCCTGAGTGAAAAACTGGATGAAATCCATGGGACAATTATGAACAGGGACGTGATGTGATCTTAATTATGTCTCTGGCTGCTTCTTCTGTTTCCCACCACACTCTTTTTCTTCTGCTCACTCCTTAAAGGT
Source organism: Callorhinus ursinus (assembly GCF_003265705.2). NCBI lineage: Eukaryota > Metazoa > Chordata > Mammalia > Carnivora > Otariidae > Callorhinus > Callorhinus ursinus. Next base: position 915,218 of record NW_027397165.1, read on the forward strand.
TGATGTTTCTGAGGCCTTCTTGCCTAGGCATTCTTCTCCCCTCACTTTCCCTTGTTGATCTTACACACCTCTAACAGTAAGCCAGATCTCTCTGCTGAGTTTCAGACCCCTCCCTCAAAACGCCTTCCGGTACTTTACTGGATAGCCTCCTTACATATTTCAAATTTCACATGCCCAAATTCCAACTCTCCCTCTGCCTGCACCCTAAACCTGCTCCCTCTCTTGGCAACTGGCACCGTAACCTCAGACTGTCTGAGTTTATATCCTGGCTGTGCCTGACACTTATTAGCTGTGGGATCTTTTTTTTTTTTTAAAGATTTTATTTATTCATTTGACAGAGAGAGAGACAGCGAGAGAAGGAACACAAGCAGGGGAAGTGGGAGAGGGAGAAGCAGGCTTCCCACTTAGCAGGGAGCCTGATGTGGGGCTCGATCCCAGGACCCTGGGATCATGACCTGAGCCGAAGGCAGACGCTTAACGACTGAGCCACCCAAGCGCCCCTAGCTGTGGGATCTTGGGCATGTTACCTCTCCGTGCCTCAGTTTCCTCATCCCTAAGGTGGGGATAAAAACTGTATGTACATCATAAGGTTATCAAAAATAAATGAGTTAATCCATACAAGGTGTTTACAGGAGTGCCTGGTACACAGTTAAGTGTCTGTACGTGTTGCTATTACCATTCAAGTTATCATCATGTCCTATCGTTCTATCTCTTGATTAGCTATCAGCTGTGCCCTGCTGTCATCCTTCCAGCCCCTGCCCTAATCCAGGCCCCTGTTACCTCTAACTGGGATTACTGTCCTGTCTTCCTAACTGGGCTCCTGGCCTCTACTCTGTCTTCACCCAACTGGCCCTCCACACTACAGCCAGAGTGATCATTTTAAAAATACAAATTGATCCTGTCAACCCTTGCTCAAAACCCCTCACAGGCTTCCTATTTTTCTTAAGGTAAAGTTTAAACTTACCACGGTCTAAAAGGCCTTGCCTCTCTGGCCTCACCTCTGGCCTCTGACACGCAGTGTTAGCTACATAACTGGTGAGGCCTGGTGCAAATCAAAATCAGGGGCCCCTTGTTCATAAAATGGGGGGGGAAGCTTTTTCCTTTTTTCTGTAGTCTCTCTCTCAACTTGTCATAGGGCTTTTTGTTATTTATTGTCATGTTCCCTTGGCATGAGACTACTCAAGAGGCAAGTACAGGCCACGGCCTGTGACTCAGTGCATAGGATATATGCACCTAACCCTGACTCTCTTGCACTTGCACCTGGGCCTGGCGCAGTCAACAGAGAACCTGTTTAGGAAGTAGGGGGGCTGCAGGAGGGAGGACCACATGTGAGCGAAAGCTCTAAGTCCCTAGGACACACTCCACTGTCCCATTGGATTTCACATACAATACACAAATTCAAAGGTAAAGTTATTTTTTTTAAGATTTTATTTATTTATTTGAGAGAGAGAGAGAATGAGAGATAGAGAGCACGAGAGGGAAGAGGGTCAGAGGGAGAAGCAGACTCCCTGCTGAGCAGGGAGCCCGACGTGGGACTCAATCCCGGGACTCCAGGATCATGACCCGAGCCGAAGGCAGTCGCTTAACCAACTGAGCCACCCAGGCGCCCCAAAGGTAAAGTTATTAAGAATTTCAAGATGACAACCACAAAGCATTAAAACTCAAGCATGGGGTCCCCTCCCAAATGAGGCTGTGTGTGACTGGTCACACGCCCATGATGTCAGACCTGCTCTAAAAAGTCAGCTGGTCTCTCAGCGCCATGCTTTTTCTGGTTTTTGGGTCTCATCACACATGGCTCCCTGTGCCTAGAACATTCCTGCTCTTCCTCTTCCCTGCCACCATGGCACCCCCCCCACACTATCCCTATTTCAACACTCACCATGTGGACTTGCAACTGCTCATTTACTTGCTATCTGCCCCCACTACATTTGGCAGACAGCACTGATCTTGTTCACCAGAAGCCCTCACCTTATCCATCTCCCAGTCTTGTTGTATTTATTCTTCAACTCAATTCAACATTCATTGGCCTAGAGAATTCCTCACATCAGGAAGAGAGATGGATGAACATCAGACTTCTGGCTGCACTATCTCAATAATCATCACCTGGGGGGCACCTGGGGGGCTCAGTTGGTTTAGTGGCTGCCTCCGTTGGTTAAGCGGCTGCCTTAGGCTCAGGTCATGATCCCAGGGTCCTGGGATCGAGTCCCACATCGGGCTCCCCCTGCTCTGCGGAGAGCCTGCTTCTCCCTCTGCCTCTGCCTGCCACTCCCCCTGCTTGTGCTCTCTCTCTCTCAAATAAATAAATAAAATCTTTAAAAAAAATTATCACCTGGGACCCAGGGTCCTAAATGCTAATTTGCTTCCTTAGTGAAGAGGCCAATTATCACAGCATCAGGTCTCAAGATTAAGATGAGTTATCCCCAGTGTGTGCCAGAGAGCCTGGTACATGGTAGGCATTCAACAGGATTTGTTAAAGGAGTGAATGCACAAATTCAATAAATACTGATTGAGAACAGCCACTGCCCTCATGAAGTGGACAATCTAGAGGGGGAGACAGGCAAGTGGTGCCTGTTTCATAAGTGGCAAAAAGTAGAAGAGCAGGCTAAGGGGATGAGGGGAAAATGAGCGAATTTGAAGCCTGCATAGAAGGAACTGAGTAGAAAACTGAGCTATGAATATGAATGATACATGTATTATCACATTTAATCTCCATAATCAATCGGGGCATTCACACAGTATTCAGAGGCACTATAGCACAGAGGTTAAAAATACAGCGTTTGGAGCCAAACTGCCTGGGTTCGAATCACCTCTGCCACTTACTGGATGCATGAACTTAGATGGAGATAAGAAGGCAACCTGACTAGGGGCAGCAGGACCTGAAGTAGTGGGGGTCAACAGAGACCAAGAGACCTGGACTTCTATTCCACCTGTCAGTAACTAAGTAGCACTCCCTTCCCCTACCACTAAAGTGCAGTGTCTAAAGAGGCCTGCAAAACCAGAATAATACCCAGAATCTCATAACATAATACCCCAAATATCCAGGAGATCATGAAAATAAGCACTCGTTATATGAAAAACAGGGAAAATCACAACTTGAATGAGCAAAGGAAATCAATAATCTCAGAGCTGAGATGACACAGATGTTGGAATTATCTGATAAGGATTTTAAAGGCATATCATAAAAATGCTTCAACGAACAATTACAAACATGCCAGAAACAAATGGATAGAAAATGTCAACAAAAAAACAGAGAATTTCTGCAAAGTAGAAGACATAGAAAAGAACCAATGGCACTTTTAGAACTGAACGCTACAATAACTTTAATGGGAATTCATTGGATGGGCTCAACACCGAAATGGAGACAACAGAGGAAAAAACAGTAAACCTGAAGATAGAACAGAGATTACCCGACTTGAACAACAGAAAGAAAACAGACTGAACTATGAACAACTCTACACCAACAAATTAGACAACCTACAAGAAATGGATAAATTCTTAGAAACATACAATCTACCAAGACTGAATCAGGAAAAAATAGAAAATGTGAACAGACCAATTACTAGTATGGAGACTGAATCAGCAACAACAACAACGAAACACTTCCAGTTAATAGCAGCCCAGGACCAGATGGCTTCACCAGGGAATTTTACCCAAATATTTAAAGAAGAATTAATTTCAATTCTTCTCAAACTCTTCAAAAATAATCAAAGAAGAGGGAAGACTCTCAAACTCATTTTAGTAGGCCAGCATTATCCTGATACCAAAGCCAAATAAAGACACTAAAAGACACTACAAGAAAACTACACACTAATGTCCCTGATGAATATAGATGCAAAAATTCTCAATAGAATACTAACAAACTGAATTCAGCAGTAGATTAAAATAAGCATTTACCATGATCAAGTGGGATTTATCCTTTGGATGCAAGGATGTTTCAATATAAGCAAATCAAGAAAGGTGACACATCACATTAATAGAATGAAAAAAAAATCATGTAATCATCTCAGAAAGCACAGAAAAAGTATCTGACAAAATTCAACATCTGTTCATGATTAAAAAAAAAAAACTCAAAAAACAGGCTATAGAAGAAATGTGCCTCAACATAATAAAGCCCATATACAACAAGCCCACAGCTGACATCATACTCAGTGGTGAAAGGTTGAAAGCTTTTCCTGTGAGATCAGGAACAAGACAAGGGTGCCCATTCTCACCACTCCTATTCAACACAGTACTAGAAATCCCCACCAGAACAATCAGGCAAGAAAATTAAATAAAAGGCATCAAAATTAGAAAGGAAGACGTAAAATTGTCACTATTTGCAGATGACATGATTTTATATATAGAAAATTGTAAGATTCTCCACTAAGAAACTTAGATCTAATTAATGAATTCAGTAAAGTTATAGGTCACAAAATTAATATACAAAAATCAGTAATATTTCTCTACATTAATAAGTCATCTAAAAAAGAAATAAAGAAAATCAGCCCATTTACAACAGCATCAAAAACTGTAAAGTACTTAGGAATAAAAATAACCAAGAAGGTGAAAAATCTCTACATTGAGAACTATAAGACATCAATGAAAGAAACTGAAGATACAAATAAATGGAAAGATAACCTCTGTTCATGGATTGGAAGAATATCGTTAAAATGTCCATACAAGGAACACTTGTACACTGTTGGTTGGATTTTAAATTGGTACAGCCACTATGAAAAAAAGTATGGAGGTTCCTCAAAAAACTATAAATAAAACTACATGACTTAGTGATTCCACTTCTAGGTAAATATCCAAAGGAAACAAAATTGCTATGTTGAAGAAATATCTGTACCTCCATGTTCACTGCAGAATGGAAACAACCTAAGTATCCACCAAAAGATGAATGGACAAAGAAAATGTGACACATACACACACACACACACACAAAATGGAATACTATTTTATTAAGCCATAAAAAAAAGAAATCCTACTGTTTTCAACATGGATGGACCTTGAGAGCATTTTGCTAAATAAGTCAGTCAGAAAAAGATAAATAATATAGGATCTCACTTATACATGGAATCTAAACAAAAAACAAAACAAGAAAACACAAACTCATAGAAAAAGAGCTAAGACCTGTGGTTACCAGAGGTAGGGGGACTGGGGATGGGGGAATTAAGAGAAAGGTTGTCAAAAGGTACAAATTTCCAGTTATAAGGGATATAATGTATGATATGAGAACTCTGGTTAACACTGCTATATGGTATATCTGAAAGTTACTAAGAGAGTAAATCCTAAAAGTTCTCATCACAAGCAAAAAAAAGTTTTGTTTTCTTTTGTTTTTTTTGGTTATCTATATGAAGTGATGGATAGTAACCAAACTTACTGTGGTAATCATTTCATAATATATGTCAAGCAATTATACTCTACACCTTAAACTTATACAGTACTATATGTCAATTATATCTTAACAAAATTTAAAGAAAAAATAGATTAAAAAAACAGAGCTTCAGCAACCTATAAAACTAAAACCAAAGACAATCTGAAATATTTCTACAATGAAAAACAGCGTCATCAAACTCCTGAACACAAAAGACAAAGGTAAACATTTTTTTTTTTCAGAGAGAGTGAGTGAACACGTGCGAGCAGAGTGTGGGGAGAGGGCATGGGGCAGCAGGGGAAGAGGAGGAGAGAATCTTAAGCAGGCTCCATGCCCAGCATGGAGCTCAATCCCACAACCCTAAGATCATGACCTGAGTGAAAATCAAGAGTCCGACGCTTAACTGACTGAGCCACCCAGGCACCTCCAAAGGAAAAATTTTTAAAGCAGTGATAAAGAAATGACACATTACCTAAAGGAGAACACCAATTCAAGTGACTGAGGATCTCTCATCAGAAACTATAGAGGCCAAAAGGAAGTAGCACAATAGTTTTCAAGTGCTAAAGGAAAAGAACTAAAAACCCAGAATCTAATATCAAATGAAAAGACCTTCGGGGGTGCCTGGGTGGCTCAGTTGGTTAAGTGTCTGCGTTCGGCTCAGGTCATGATCCCAGGGTCCTGGGATCGAGCCCCACATCAGGCTCCCTGCTGAGCAGCGAGTCTGTTTTTCCCTCTCCCTCTGTGATCTCTCTCACTCTCACTCTCTCTCAAATAAATAAAATATTTTTTAAAAAAGACCTTCAGGAATCCAAGGGAAAGCAAGACATTCTCATATGAAGGAAAAATAAGAGTATTTGTTGCCAGCAGACCTATCCTGAAAGAATGGCTAAATGAGGCTCTCTAAAAAGAAAGATAATGATAAAGGAAGGAATCTTTGGGAAGATCAGGAAGACAGAACAAGGGAAGGAGTAAAAATATGTGTACAGTATACTTTCCTGACACTCTTGAGTTTTCTAAATCAAGTTTGACAGTTGAAACAAATATTTTAACACTATCTGATGTGCTTCTCAATGTATGTAGAGAAAATATTCAAGATAATTATATTATAAACAGGGAAGCATAAAGTAGTGTAAAGGGAAGTAAGGTTTCTACTCTTCACTCAAACTGGTAAGATGTCAATACCAGTTGATTGTGGTATGTTATGTATGTATTATGTTAGTACCTAGAGCAAGCACTGAAAAAGCTATACAAAGAGATATATTAAAAAACATAACAGATAAGTCAAAGTGGAATTCTAGAAAATTCCACAGGAGGGTAGGATAAAGAAATCAGAGAAAAGAACAGAGGAAACAAACAGAAAATAAAACAAAACAAAACGACAGACTTAAGCCCTAACATATCAATAACTGCATTAAGTAGAAATGGTCTAAATATACCAATTAAAAGAGACAGGCAGAGCAGGTAAAAATAATACTCAACTATATGCTACCTACAAGAAACTCACTTTATATACAATGATGTAAACTGAAAGTAAAGAGATGAAAAAGGATATACCATGCAACCTTTTATCCAAAGAAAGGAGTGGCTATCTTAATATCATATAAAGTAGACTTCCATGCAAAAAAATTACCAGAGACAGAGAATGACATCATAATAACAACAAAAGGTCAGTCCACCAAGACATAGCAATCTTAAATGCATATGCATCAAACAACAAAGCTGCAAAATATGAAGCAATAAATGATAGAACTGAAAGGAAATAGACAAATTGACACTTGTAGCTGGACACTTCAATACCTCCTTCTCAACATCTGACTGACCTAGATAGAAAATCAGCAAGGACAGAGAACAATTCAGCAACACCATCAACCAACAGGAGTAAATTGACATTTATAGAAAACTCAACCCAACAACAGCAGGATTCTTTTCATGTGACCATGGAACATTTACCAAGACAGAGCATATGCCAGGCCATAAAACAAACCTCAATAAATTTAAAGAAACTGAAATCATACAGAGTATATTCATTGACCACTATGGAACCAAACCAGAAATCAGTAACAGAATAACAGGAAAATCTACAAACACTCGGAAACTAAACAACACTCTGCTATGTAATTCAAAAGTCAAACATGAAGTCTCTAAGGAAATTAAAAATTACATTGAACTAGGAGCAGTTCAGTCAGTCAAGCATCTGACTCTTGGTTTCAGCTCAGGTCATGATCTCAGGGTCATGGGTTCGAACCCAACATCGGGCTCTGTGTGGAGTCTACTTGAGATTCTCTTCCTCTCCCTCTGCCCCCCACCCTCTCTCTCTCTCAAATAAATAAACAAATCTTAAAAAAAATTACATTGAACTACACAAAAAGGAAAACATCAAATTTTGTGGAACACAGCTATATCAGTACTAAGAGGGAAATTAATAACGCTAAATGCTTACATTAGAAAACAGGAAAAGTCTCATATCAATAACTGAAGCTCCCACCTCAAGAAATTAGGTAAAGAGGAACAAAATAAACCCAAAGCAAGCAGAAGGAGATAATAAAGGCAGAAATCAATGAGATTGAAAACAGAAAGACAATAGAGAATGCCAATGAAACAAAAAACTTGTTCTTTGAAAAGATCAACAAAACTGACAAATGTCTACCAAGTCTGAGAAAGAAAAAAAAAGATAACAAATTTTCACTATCAGGAATGAAATACCACCACACAGCCAGCCTGTGGGAATACTGTGAACAATTCTACACACTTATACATTTAACACCTTAGATGAAATGTATCAATTCCTTGGCAAACGCAAACTACCACAATGTACCCATACCCGATATTAAATATATAACGTTAATAGTCCTAAAACTATGAAATAAATATAATCCATAATTTTAAAATGATTACATTTTTAAAAGATTAAACGAATTAGGCAAAGTATTTAGCATAGTGGCTGGCACATCAGCTAGTACTTGATAAACAAAGGTCATGATTATTTTTTTTCATTATCATTTTATTTAAATCATCACAACCACTCGGGGAAACTGAGGCTTCAGAGAGATGAAATCCTTTGCTAAAAGAGTCGGAATTCGAACCCAGTTCTGAAAGCAGTGCCATTTCCTCTAGAGTTTAGAATCACCCCCAGGGGATATGCCAACCAATACTTCCTTTATAGAAAGGAAAAGTGCAAAGGGGTAAAGTTTTGCCAAAGCCCCAGACATCAATAAATGCTCACCAACTAACTCTCCACCAGTGTACAATAATGACTCTCAAAAGTTAGGGTGCATCAGAATCTTCCTTTTCATTAGATTGCTGGATCCCGGCCCAGGAATTCACATTTTTAACAAATTCCGTTAATGAACCACACTTTGAGAACAGTGTACAGTAATATGTTAGCCTGCCCATCCCCCAACATCAGAAGCTGTCACAATCCACAGAAAGGGAAGGAATTGAGATAGAATAATGCTCTAAATCAGTGGTTCTGAGGGTGGCCCCCACTCATCTACTAAATCAGAAACCCTGCAAGTGGGGCCTACCTACCTTGTCTTTTAATAGGTCTCCCACATGATTCTGATGCATGCTAAAGTTTGAGAACCACTGCTCTACAAATCAAAGTGATTTGCAAAAACCCAGCCCTACTATAAAGTAGGAGAAATAAAGCTAATACCAACTTTTTTCCACTTTTGAGAACCTGGGCTCTGGAGCCAGCCAATCCTAAGTTCAAATCCAGACTTAGAAAGTAATTCAATGAATTGTAGATTCTCACTAGCAAAATGGAATAGTCACCTTCCTTGTTATAACCTGTCCAGGAAGTAACTTGGCATTACTATTCCCTAACCGGACTTTAAGAAATCTAGCCTATGGAAGTCATCAGAAACGTGGACAGGTTTGTATCACCTACAGGCATTTGTGGGCTTAACTACTGTGAGCAACCATGAAAAGTCCACAATATTGAGTCACTTTTCAATTGTGCTTAAGTACAATCTTATATGGAGCACTGTGAGCCTGGTGTGTGTGCACGCATGTTTATGCACACAACACACTGAGTAAGCAAGAGCAACCCACCAAGGACCTGATTCTCAGCTAGCTTCCTTGTTTTCTGCTGGCCCATAGAGAGAAACATGAAAAGAGATAAAAACTTGTCTCTTTCATAGAAAAAAAAAAATTAAGGCAATTAACCTGTGTCAGGGTGTTCACAGAAACACAGGACTTACCACAGAAATGTGATTAAGGAGGAGACTGGCCCATAAACCCATTTCCGTATTTGTAAATTTGGAATTCTTAAAGGCCTCCGTGGCATTCGTTATAAGTGTCAAGTCTCTACTGGGCAACAATATTCACCATAATGGCTTTCTTTTTGTTTTAACCAGCACCCCATATCAAAATGAAAAACACTTCCAGAATTCCCCAAGTTTCCCTCATATCACAATATTTTATTATAAAAAAGTAGAAATGTTAAGTATCCAACCACAGAGGAAATGAACAGGTAATTGATGACACATACATATGGTGGGATATCAGAAACGAAGTTTAGAAGAATATTTGATGACCTGGTAAAATACATTATAATGTTAAGTAGGAATAAAAATCAGGCTACAAAATGGTATTTATAATACAATCCTGTGTTATTAAAATAGTTTCATATTTTAAGTCAAAAGACAGGCGTTAATGCAACGAAACATTTAACAGTGGATTATGCAGGATAGCAGATTCATAGATTATTTTTATTTCCTTCTTTTATTATTTTTTCTTTTCTACAATGAGCATATCTCATATATATAATCAGGAAAGAACTTAAAATATTATTTAAAAAAGGAAATATCTAACTTTCAGGGTTGGGTGTGGATTGAAATAATTTATGCAAAGTCTCTGTCATGGGGCCTGGCACCTGAGAAAGCACTTGTTCCAGTTTTCTGTTCCAAGATTGTGCAGTTAGGGTCTCTATATTGTGCACAGGATGGAATTCACTTTCCAGGTTTGAACCTACACACTTCTCACATAATCCAAAGCAAAGGCCACATGCAATAGCCTTTTTTAAGAAGACACATTCATTCATTCATTCACTCACTCACTCACACACTCGCTCATTCATTCATTCAAAAATGCACTCAGTATCTATGACATGTTTAGCACTGAACTAGGTTCTGGGGATACCAAAACTGAAAAGATGGTATCTCTGCCCTCAAGTAGCTCTGCCTAATGAGTGACACAGGTGTATTTATGACTATGATATGATGAAATAATTACTTTCAATAAAGATGTACACAAAGGGCAATGGGGACCAGGAGGAAGGAGGCCTTTTAGAGGAGGTATATGCTGTGAGTTGTAAAAGGGAGGACATTAGTGGGAATAGCATGCACAAAGAAAGAGGCATAAAGGAGTATAAAATTTTCCCAGAACTATAAGTAGTTCAGTCTTGCTGGGACATAAAGAAAGAACCGGGAGGAGGAGTGGCGGGAAATGAGACTGAACAAGTAGATCACAAAAGGTCTTGTCTGTCACACAAAGGAGACTGAATTTTATTCTGTAGGGGAACCACCAAAAGAATTTTAAACAGAGGAGTGACTTGATCAGCACTAGCAAAGATACCAGGAATCCTGAGAAATCATCTTAATCTCGTTGATTTCCAGAGGAAAGAAGACCCCACCCTCTAGTTCTGTCCTCTCTTAAATGAAATAACATGAAGCAGCAAACAGAACTCCACACCTGGCACACAGTAAATACTCAATAAAGATCAGCTGAACATGAATGTGAATGTGCTACAAGGGGCAATCCCTGCTGAGAGCACAATTTTAGCAGTACCAGCACCTTCAGTTTGGTCTTGGGTCAAACAATAGAAACTCATTTGGAAGGGACTAGCGACAACTGAAAATTGTAGAATCTTTAACACGCAGCAGGAGAAGGGCACCATATACCGTTCTGTTGTACTCCAGTGCAGAAATTCCTCTCATGGCTTTCTTTCCATAGCTGGGATTTAAGTCCCGATAATGGGATAACATCAGTTTTTTTCCCACACACACTAATCTACCTCTCTGGGATCCTGGGTGACAGGTGCTTATGTGCACACATGGTTAACTGGAGGAAATTCATTAGTGGTTTTACTCCTGCTGTTTTACCCAATCTCTCTTCTGCTTACCTCAATTAAGTTGAATGGTTCTGCAGATAAATACTGAAGAAATATACATACTATTGTATTTCTGCCTCCACTCACTGAGTGCATGCAAAATGCTTTAAGTAATCAGGACAGATGTATTAGATATATTTTATAGGCGAAGACAATGGGGCTCAGAGAGGCAAAGCAACTTACCCAAGGACACTCTGATATTAAGTTGCAAAGCCACAACTGAAAGCCACATTTGTCGGACTCAGTTATCTCAAGAACAGGGTACTGTATCCTACAAAGTCGGAGTCTAAGGCAAAACAAAATTGCCAGGATACAAAAATGATACATTCTGTGAGGCTGAAAAAATATTTTGTAAATTAAATAAACTCAAAAGGGAGCAAAGAAGAAACATATATGGGAAAAGAGAAAAAGGGGAGAGAGACACCAGAAGCCAACGTCAGCTAGCCCCTGGTCTTCAAAGAGGCATGAGAGAACCTGGGTCTGGGAGGTGGGTTGGAGGTAATTCTTCGCCCCCCGAGTCGTGCGGGGGCGGGGGATTGCAGGGGAGGGTGTTTCAGAGCGGGAACCTGAAACAGGGCCGAGAAAGGAGCGAGCAAGTGAGCACCTGTCCAGCCTGGCCTGCCCTCCTTACCTGCCATGAAACCAGTCCTGGCACATGTCACACTCGATCATGAAACGGGTCACATCATAAGGCAGCCGGCAGAGGCAGTACACTGGCACTGAGGCCATCTTCGCCCGGCCTTGGAGCGCTCGGCGGCGGGCCAGGTTCGTAGCGTCAAGAGAAGCAGGAGGCAGCAGCACGCGTCCTTTCTGGACGATGGCTGGGCACAAACAACACTTTTTACCTAGTGAAACAGGTCCCCCGGGGGTACCAACCCTCAGTTCACGAATGGGCAGTTAGCGCTGCCGGGATGCAACACAGCTGGTGTGGCTGTAGGGGGCAATCGGAGAAAAGTCCACCCGCCTCCAGAATTTCCTTAACAAATAAAGGACGGCGTTCGACCGTCGAGGGTTTTTTTGTGGTTTTGTTTGTTTGTTTGTTTGTTTGTTTCCCTCCCTACCTCCTTCGGGCCCCCAGAGTCAGTGATAACTTCTTTCCGGGTTTCAGGGAAATATCTGACGCCTTTTCAGGAAGCTTCTTTAATCCCTCACGGTACCCTCTCCTTGCTCACACCTTTCTTCATAGGGCTCTATTCTGACGTAAACCAGAACCTGATGAAATAGGCTGGGGTACCTCAGAAAAAGCCTCTTCTCTCATCCCCCAAATAGGGGCAACTAGAGAGAGATGAGGGATCCCTGGAAGTTGGCTCAGATTACTCGAGAATTACCTCGATGCCTTCAAGAACAAGGCAAACAAGACTAGGCGCCCAACTCAAATCACAGTTCTGGGGTCGTGCTGAAAGTTTAAATGGTCTTCTCCTTCACTCTCAAAATCATTCCATTCCCAAAGGAGTATCATCACCCCAACAAATGAAATAAATCTTAATTTCAGAACTGATCCGATCGTCCTCTACTTCAAAGACGACAGGCTCCCGTTGCACCCCCAAAACTAAAAAGCATCTCCTCCAAACCCCTGAAACTGACTAGAATTTCTTCACACTCCTGCAACTAAGCAAGGATTTTTTTGCCTCACCGATCAGAAACCGGCATTTCCTCACAGCCCCCTCAAAGTGACGAGGACTCCCTTGTCCCCAAAACTGACAGAGATCTCATCACAGATCCCAAGACTGCCAGGAATATTCTTGCAGCCCCCGAAACTTACGAGATCTCCTCACGCCTCCCAAATGACAGGAACCTCCTCACGCCCCAAACCTGACAAGAATGTCTTTCGTCCCAAGCCCTACAGAGACCTCCTCATCTGCAAAGCTGCAGGGATTGCTCACACTCGCGGAGTTCAGTTCCAGCGACGCGCCGGCAGCTGGGCTCGCTCCGGAGCGCCTGGGCGCCTAGCTCAGCGGACGATCGGCCAGCAGTTCCGGCCCCACCGGCAGCGCGCGCCGAATTCTGGGATCGTCACGGCAACACTGAGAACCTTGCTCGCCTTCCCCCAGAACCACCCGCTGGGTCGTGCGGCCCTGGGCGCCCGGCGGTGCTTCAGGGCAGCTTTAGCCACGGTTTTGCCCCGGGCCCGGCGTTAGGGCCTACTGGAGCCCGCGGTTCGGGCCTACTCCGGTGGCCGCCCGGTGAACAAGCAAACGGCGTCGTCCCTGGGCCAGCAGGAGATCGCCGTGAGCAAACCAACCACGAATGAGATGCGCCGGCGGCTAGGTCGGAGGGGAAACTGCCCGAAAAGTCGCCGGGAGAAGCCCGGTGGCGGTAGTAGAGGATTCGAAGTAGTCAATAAAGTTTATTCAAAACAAGGAGGAAGTTGAAGCGGAGAGGGGAGGAGAAATACGGGGTAAACAGCTACCATATTGAGAGTGGCGGCGCCGCCGCGGGGAGGCTATCCGACCGCCATCTTATGAGGGCTGGGCACACGAGGTAACCGCGGCAGAGGCGGGGAAGGGAGGCTACCGGCTCCCGCGTGACGCCAGCAGAGGCGGGGCACCACCTTGAGAAAAGGGGACGGGATTCGGCTACCTCTGGACCCGCTCCTTTCCTCTAGGTAGCCAATCGACGCTGAGGACCTTAAGCCACCATCTTAGGCGAGGCAGTCGCTTGGCTCCATTTTGAGTGGGGCCAGAACCCTCCCAGCCTTGCTCCTCCTCCGGGTAAACAAGGAGTTAAGCACCCCCACCCCCACCCCCACCCCGGCACCAACACACACACACACATACTCACTCACTCACTCACTCACTCTTTCCCTCCTCCTACACCCCCTCCTCTCCCTCCTCAGCCTACTTGTCCTATGAGAGGAGGTGAACTCAGTGACTGCAAACTGCAAAACTAACGGGTGGCGGCGGGGGCGGGCTTCGGCCAGGGAAGGGGTGGAGTACTCACAGCAGCTCCTGTTCTTTGAGCACATTCAGCGGGCTAGGCTCTTCTGCACGGTCTCCGAAACGTTATTCTTCACCCTGTAAGGAAAGCTCTGTTATTATCCCCAAGTGAGGACGCGGACTTAGGGAAGACAAGTGGCTTGAATTTCAGAGCCGGGAAGTTGAACTTTGCACCCTCCACTAGCCCCAAGTTCTGTCTTTGGTCCCTCAGTCGGTCCCTCAATCCTAGTTCCTCCATAAAGCTGCTGTCGACTTCTCCCAACACCTCTGAACTCTCTTTTCTTTGACTCCACTGTTTCAGTTCAGTTTGCTTCAGATACAGTGCAAGGATTTTCATGCCCAAGTCCCAAGATTTTCTGACTACAGCCTGAGGGTGGGGTGGGAGAAGAGGTTACGTGAATGGAACTCCACACACATGCTTCAAGATGGCGCTGGTGTTTCCTGACATTATAGAATATTCTCTAGGAATCGTCAAGCTATTTCATTTTCTTAAAGGGTCCCACCACTTTAAACAAAATAACGTGTGTGCACACCAATTTCCTAAGTGGTGGTGGCTTAGGCCCTGGGATACAATGTTGAAGAGGGACTGCAGTGGGGAAATTGCCAGCCAGGGCAGGAGACAAGCTTGCAAGGCAACCATTGGATTACAAGGTCCAGTAAGCACACAGGTACCTCTTGCAAAGTGCAAAAATAAAGTCAGGAAAGTGCATCAGAAGCTGCTTACTCCTGTCAAGGAAGGTTTCAGGGAGCCTGAAGGTTCTCTAAATTAACAAGAGCATTGTAGATAAAAGGATCAACATGTGCAAATGCATGGAGGGACATGGGAAAACATTTACAAAGAGGTGTTAAATATTAGATTTTATCCTGTAAGCAATAACAAACCACTGAAAGTGTTTGAGCGAGAGCAACTGAGTCACATTTTTGTCTTAGCCAGGGGAAAATCAAGGTTCAGTGGGATCTGAAGCTTGTACAGTTTGTGCGGTAGGACTTTAAGAAAAGAATATAGACTTGTGAATACAAAATTAGGCTCAAAGGTAGACAGAGTATTTCTAGAAGCTATTCCTACACCTGGGTAATAACTATAAACAGAAGAGATTCAGTGTCTCACTAAACCCAAACTAAATGTAACCCCTAAATCAACTTCCACTTAGCTGAATCTCAAAAATATCAGGCAGCTCCAACACCACCTAATACAAGAGAAAGTGTGACTGACTAGGAGGAAACCAGTGGAAGGGGAAAGCAGTTTTAACCAATTGTGCTTTAACCATAGTTTGCAAACTTTATAAAAACATATGACCATGTGCCCATATGACAAGTGATAGGTCCTGCAGCTAAAGCTTTCTTAGCTTCACAAGGAGGCAGGAGGGGCTCACTTTGGCCATAATAAAATTGGAAAGACACAAAGAAGATTAACATGGCCCCTGCACAAGGATGACATGCAATGTTATGAAGTTTTCCATAATTAAAAGGAAAAATGAAGGGAGATAGGAGGGAGGAGGCTGTTGCATTAGTAATGAAAAAAAGATGAGGCCTGAATCAGGATAGCTGCCACACAGGTAGAAAAGGATTAGATAAGTGGTATATTTTGGAGGTTTAATAGACAGGGCTTGGGTACTAATTGAAAATAGTAGGTGGAGTGAAAGGAGTCTGAGTTCATTTCTGGGTTGGGTGTCAGGAGTGGATAATGGTGCCATTGACTGAACTAGAGTGCACAGAAGGAAAAGCAGGTTTGGTGGGGAAGAAGAAACTAAGTTCAGTTTGGAGCACGTTGAGTTTAAGTGTGGGGGGGACATTAATTCACTGACCCAGAAATTCTTGAGCATCTACTATGCACCAGTGCTAGGTGCTGAGGATGTAGTGGTAACCCAGACAAGATCCTGGCCTCCATGGACCTGACATTCTACTTGGGGATCAGTCAATAACCAAACAAATACAGTCTCATTCATATATTTATTGAGCACCTGTTATATACCAGTCACTGTTCTAAGCACTGGGGACTCAAGGCAAACACAAAAAGACCAGGTCCCTGCCCTGATGTGATTCCCATTCCAGCTAGGGAAACAGACAATGAAGTGAGTCAAACGTGAGAATCTCAGATTGCAGTGAGTGCTATGAGGAAAATAAAGCAAGTCATGAGATAAAGATTCAGGTCGAAGTTAGTTTGTTTTAGATAAGGTACTCAAGGAAGGCCTTTTGGAGAAGGTGACATGTGATCTGAGATCTGAACAATACTAAGTGACCAGGGACAGGGCAGAAGGAATAAAAAGCGCAAAAGTCTTAATGTGGTTGGCGGGGGGAGGGCAGTTCAGGGCACCCTTTCAATAACACTTCCTGAGCATTTATGATGGACTGGCCCAGATACAGGGGGTGACTGGGGTGGGGTCTCCAGCCATGAATAAGAGACCCTGTATTTACCCTTAAGGAGTAGACGGTCTAAGGAGGGAGTCTAGGTTCATTGAACAATACAAGGCTGAAAAAAGTCAAACCCTAAGTGCTGCCTATACAGGTATCAGCAACATGTGTGGGAACAAAGAGCCACAATTGATTCAAACATGTTCGGTTGGTATGTCAGGAAAGCCTTCACAGGAGCTGGCATCTGACCCAGGTATAGTAGTACTCATCCCTGAAACTTCCTCCCCATTGTTCTCGGGAGGTGGGGTGGGGGTGCTAAAGGATAATGGGAAAGGCAAAGCTGACAGGGAGGCTGCCCTAGAGTCTTTCCTCCCCTACCCCACCTCCACTTAACAGTTATAAAAATTTCCTTTTAGGGGCACCGGGGTGGCTCAGTCCTTAGGCGTCTGCCTTCAGCTCGGGTCATGATCCCAGAGTCCTGGGATCAAGCCCCGCAAGCCCTGCATCGAGCCCTGCATTGAGCCCTGCATCAGGGCTCCCTGCTCAGCAGGAAGCCTGCTTCTCCCTCTCCCACTCCCCCTGCTTGTGTTCCCTCTCTCGCTGTCTCTCTCTCTCTGTCAAATAAATAAAATCTTTTAAAAAAATAAAAATTTCCTTTTAACTGTAGAAGCAATACTAAATGCCTTCCCATTGTAAACATTCAAACAGGCTGAAGATACCCCTGCCCACCACTCAATCCCTGTTTACTTCCTTAGGGGGAACCTCAGTGGCCTCTTTTCCAATTCATCTCTCTGCATATGTTATGTACATTTAACTGTTGAGATGCAAAATGAGATGGGCTAAAGTGGACTATAAAGTACAGGAGAAAGAAGGGAAAATGGAAAAAATAACATGAGGAAGAACAGGCTTGCTCCAAAACAGACTGAGAAGTACAAGGACAGTGAAAACTAAAGAAAAATAATGACAAAAGAAAAATAAAGATAATAACATTATCTGAGGACTTACTATGTGCTAAGCACAGTTCTAGGCTCCTTACATGCATGTGTTAACTCCCTCAATCCTTAAAGCAACCCTATGAGTTAGGGACGGGTACTATCCCCATTTTAAGGATAAGGAATACAGGCATATCTTGAAAATATGGTGGGTTCAGTTCCTGAACACTGCAATAATAAAGTGAATATCGCAATAAAGTGAGTCAAATGAAATTTTTGGTTTTTCAGTGCATGTAAAAGTTATGTTTACACTATACTAGTCCATTCAGTGTGCAATAACAGTATGTCTAAAAAACCAACATAGATACCTCAATTTAAAAAATACTTTATTGTTGGGGTACCTGGCTGGCTCAATCAGTAGAGCGTGTGACTCTTGATCTTGGGGCCATGAGTTCAAGCTCCATGTTGAGCATAGAACTTACTTAAAAAAATACTTTATTGCTAAAAAATGCTAACAATCATCTGACCTTTCAGCGAGTTGTAATCTTTTTGGCAGTGCAGGGTTTTGCCTCAATGTTGATGGTTGTTGGCTGATCAGGGTGGTAGATGCTGAAGGCTGGGGTGGCTGTGGCAATCTCTTAAAATAAGACCACAATGAATTTGGCCACGTCGACTGACTCTTCCTTTCAGAAATGATTTCTCTGTAGCATGTGACGCCATTTGATAGCATTTTACCCACAGTAAAATTTCTTTCAAAAGTGAAGTCAATCCTTCAAGCCTTGCCACTGCTTATCAACTAAGTTTATGCCATATTCTAAAGCCTTTGTTATTCCAACAGTCTTCACAGCATCTTCACCGGGAGTAGATTCCGTCTCAAGAAACCACTTTCTATGCTCATCCATAAGAGGCAACTCACCCATTAATTTTATCATGAGATCATGGCAGTTCAGTCACATCTTCAGGTTCCACTTCTAATTCTAGTTCTCTTGTGGTTTCCACCACATCTGCAAGTACTTCCTCCACTGAAGTCTTGAACACCTCAAAGTCAGAAATCATCCATGACTTTTTAAAAAAAATAGTTTGCATTTTATTTAAAACCAACCAAGCACTGATAAAAATATCTATCACAGCAACCAAAACAAATGATGTAATATATGGTGATTAACATAACAATAAAAAATTAAAAAAATATATCTATCACGGCAGCTGTGATTGCACATCAAACCTTAACAGTAAGAACTTGGCATGGAATTCATCCTTCACATCATGTGCTGGGCCCAGCAGAAGACACCCACCTCCACCAGAACCTCAGGGGAAGAATGAGACCCCTGGTAGAGAGGGCTCAGGTGGCAGGCACTCTGCCTTTCTCCAAGCTGTGAAGGGAAGGGGCCCTGCAGCTCTGGTTGTCTGCTCTGCCACTTGGGTGGATCCTGATCAGCAACTCCTTAGTGGCAGTGAGTGGAGGGAGAGGGGTGAAGAACCATCTGGAGCTGTGCAGACAGGATTAGTCCCCCTTTCTCCTTCAGTATCTCTGAAATCCCCTCAGGGGATCTGACGGCCATTGCAGGTTCTGAGATATAGGCACAAGCCTATGAAGCAGTCACCTTTTCTTTGGTTGAAGGGGGATCAAGATTCTGATAGGGAAAACTCTCTGCTTGGAATCAACTTCTTCTAAACTCTTGTTAATATTGATATGTTGACTTCTTCCCATGAATCATGAATGTTCTTAATGGCATCTAGAATGGTGAGTCCTTTCTGGAAGGTTTTCAATTTACATTGCCTAGATTCATCAAAGAAATCACTATGGCAGCTATACTGTTAGGAAAGGTACTTCTTAAATAATGACTTGAAAGTTGAAATTACTCCTTGATTCATGGGCTAGAGAATGGATGTTGTGTAGCAAGCATGAAAACAACATTAACTTCATTGTACATCTCTATCAGAAATGTTGGGTGACTGGGTACATTGTCCTTTGGAAAGGAATCCTTTTTTCTGAGCAGTAGGTTTCCATAGTGTGCTTAAAATATTCAGTAAACCACATAAACAGATGTGTTGTCATCCAGGCTTTGTTCCATTTATAGAGCACAGGCAGAGTAGATTAGCATCATTCTTTTTTTTTTTTTAAGTAAACTATGCCCAATGTGGGGCTCAAACTCATAACCCTGAGATCAAGAGTTGCATGTTCTACCAAATGAGCCAGCCAGGCACCCCATTAAGGGCCCTAGGATTTTCAGAATGGTAGATGAGCCTTGGCTTCAGCTAAAAGTCACCAGCTGCATTTGCACCTAATAAGAGTCAGCCTGAAGCCAGAGATTGGCTTCTCTTCTCTAGCTATGAAAGTCCTAGATGGCATCGTCTTCCAATCGAAAGCCATTTTGTCTCCAAATTTAGTGTAGCCACCTTCATGAATTACCTTAGCTAGATCTTCTGGAGAACTTGCTGCAGCTTCTACATCAGCACTTGCTGCTTCACCTTACACCTTTGTGTTATGGAGACTACTTCTTTCCTTAAACCTCATGAACCAACCTCAGCTAGCTTCAAACTTTTCTGCTGCAACGTCCTCAGCTCTCTCACCCTTCACACAACTGAAGAGTTAGGGCCTTGCTCTGGATTAGGCTTTGTCATAAGGGAATGTTGTAGCTGGTTTGATCTTCTATCCAGACCACTAAACTTCCTCCATATCAGCAATAAGGCTGTTTCACCTTCTTTTCTTTTTAATAAAGATTTTATTTATTTATTTGACAGAGAGAGAGAGAGAGCACAAGCAGGGGGAGTGGCAGGCAGAGGGAGAAGCAGATTCCCCCCTGAGAAGAGGGCCTGACATGGGGCTCGATCCCAGGACCCTGGGATCATGACCCGAGCTGAAGGCAGATGCTTAACTGACTGAGATGTCCAGGCACCCCAAGGCTGTTTCTTATCATTTATGTGTCCACTAGAGTAGCAATTTTAATTTCCTTCAAAAACTTTTCTTTTGCATTCACAATTTGACTGTTTGGTGCAAGAGGCCTAGCTTTCAGCCTGTCTCGGCTTTCAACATGTCTTCCCCACTAAGCTTAATCATTTTTAGCTTTTGATTTGAAAACCTGTAACTCTTCCCTTCACTTGAATACTTAGAGGACATTGTAGGGTTATTAACTAACCTAATTTCAATATTGCTGGGAATGGGGAGGCCTGAAGAGAATGAGAGAGATGGGGAACAGCTGGAGGGTGGAGCAAACAGAACACACACAATATTTATCAATTAAATTTCCTGCCTTATATGGGCAGAGTTCATGGTGCCCCAGAACAATGACAATAGTAACATCAAAGATTGCTAATAAGAGAGCACCATAACAAATATAGTAATAATAATGAAAAAGTTTGGAGTATTGTAAGAATTACCAAAATGTGACACAGAGACACAAAGTGAGCAAATGATGCTGGAAAAAAAGGTGCAAATAGATTTGCTGGATGCAGGGTTGCCACAAACCTTCAATTTAAAAAAAAAAAACAAGAACAAAAACAACACCCTACTATATGCAAAACACAATAAAGCAAAGTGCAATAAAATGAGGTATGCCCCTACAGAGACTTTATCACTTGCTCGAGGTCATATAGCTAATCCGTATCCAAGATGGAGTTCCTGGTGATACAGGTCCAGAGTCTATGCCCTTCACCACTCCATTATTCCACTAGCTGGATTTAAAAACAACTGGTGTTTCTAAGATCAATGTAGTGGGGGGAAAGTAATCAACCATTCTTCTCATAATTTGAATCACAGAAAGCAAAATAGGGTTTACACTCACTTGGGATAAAAACTAGCAGGATGGTCCCTCAGGTGCCAAACCAGGTAGGTTAAGGACACCAACCCACTCCCCCAGGGCTTGCTTTAAGAATGTGCCACTTGTGGGATTGCTGTCTTGACATTCTTAATAATTTTGTCTTTGACCTTGTGTCTTGTAATTGTAGTCCAACATGACTATGGAGTATACACGCGAACGGTAGAGATACACTGGATGGCAATGTGCACAGCACGGGGCACAGTAGGTTATGTGCATGCTGAGCAGTTGGTCAGGCTGCCTGGCGTGCACGGGCACATCTGGGGCAGTCCGGGGCACCATGCAGCCCAGAGGGGAGACAGCGGGCCAGTGACAATGGTGGTAGCAGTAGCAGAAGCAGCAGTGGTGGTGGGGCGACTATAGCCCCGAGAGAGAGGATGGCTTCTGCCTAGAGGCGGTGATGGGGCCCGGGATGAGAGGCAATCTTGCACTTCTGTCAGCTGAGTGTGTCCTGGCAGCGTCTGCACAAATATTAACTCTGGCTTGAGCACTGGGACTGCTGGTGCTCGGGCAGTAAACTTTGTCAGGAAATTGTTACAAAATAAAAGTGTATCCAAGGACATTGCAGTACAGTACATCGGGAGTTACAATTCTTTGAAGAGTTTAGAATCTCTGGTTCTGAAAACTGCTGCAACACTGCAACAAATAGCCACAGGCATAAAAATGGAAATGAAATTTAAAGATCATCACATTAGACACATTTGATGAAAGCTTCCGATGAGCTGATTATTAATGAGGAAGACAGTTTAAAAGTGTTTTCCTTGTAACTGAAGATACAGTGCTAGAATACATAAACAGGCATTTTGAGTTTTAAATTGTGAAGCCATTTTCCATGTCTTGTATGACCCTGTCTTAGTCTGTTTAGGCTGCTATAGCAAACTTTTATTTCTGGAGGCTAGGAAGTCCAAGAACAAGGGCTTGGCAGATTCAGTGTCGGGTGAGAGCCCACGTTCTGATTCGTATCTATGGCCATCTTCTTGCTGTGTGGAAGGGGTGAAGGAGCTCTTTGTGGCCTCTTTTATAAGGGCACTAATCCCATTCATGAGGGCTCTGCCCTCAAGGTCTAATCATTTACTAAAGGCACGGCTTCCTAATACTGTCACATTGGGGGTTAGGATTTTAACACATAAAGCTGGGGAGGGGGACACAACTATTCAATCTATAGCAACCTCCACAAGTTACAGGAAATGTCAGAGGAAACATCAAATGCCATTGTATAAATTTATATCTAAAATTCAATTCAGACTTTCACAAAAGTGATTTGTATGAAGAGTTAATTTTTTAAAAAACATTTTATTTATTTGACAGAGAGAGAGAGAGCACAAGCATGGGGAGTGGCAGGCAGAGGGAGAGGAAGAAGCAGACTCCCCGCTGAGCAGGGGGAGCCTGATGTGGGGCTTGATCCCAGGACCCTGGGATCATGACCTGAGCTGAAGGCATTCGCTTAACTGATGGAGCCACCCAGGCGCCCAAGAGTTAATTTTTTTTAGAAAAATTCTTCCACAAGAATCATCAGCTCTAGATGCAATAAAATTTTTCTTTTGAAACAATTTATCAGAAATCCATCATAATGTTGCCACAGCCTACAAAAAACAGTCCCAGTAACAGTTGCACCAACAGAGAATCCCTTTCAAAATGAAAAGTTACCAGATATTATTTGCAACATTTTGACTGATGGTGCTTTCCATTATATTGATTGGAAATAAAGTTGCTAAATCTAAGAAACAAAATGAATGAATAAACAAAAAAAGGATCAAACCTATAACTACAGAGAACAAACTGATGGTTGCTAGAGGGGACGGGTTTGGGGGGATAGGCAAAATGGGTGTAGAGGAATGAAAGATACAGGCTTCTAATTATAGAATGAATAAGTCATGGTAGTAAAAGTATGGCATGAGGAATATTGTCAATGATAATGTAATAGTGCTGTACGGTGACAGATGGGAGCTACACTTGTGGTGAGCACAGCATAATGTATGGAGGAGTTGAATCACTATGTTGTACACCTGGAACTAATGTAACATTTTGTGTAAACTATACTCAAAAAAATTTTTTAAAAGAAAATGAGGTTCCTAAAAATATAAATTTTGATGACTAATTGAATTTGCCGAAAAGGGAGGCAGAAAAACATTTTTTAAATTCTTTCTTTTAAAGTTTCTCTTTAAATTGCGGCTAGTTAACATACAGTGTAATATTAATTTCAGGTGTACAATATAGTGATTCAACACTTACATACATCACGGGGTGCTCATCACAAGTGCACTCCTTAGTCCCCAAAACCTATTTAACCCATCCCCCCAACCACCTCCCTCCTGGTAACCATCAGTTTATTTTCTGTAATTAAGAGTCTGTTTCCTGGTTTACTCTCTGTCTCTTTTTTTCTCTTGCTCATTTCTTTTGTTTCTTAAATTACCCAGAAGAGTGAAATCGTATGTTATTTGTCTTTCTGTAACTGACTTATTTGGCTTAGCATAATACTCTCTAGCTCCACCCACGTGGTTGCAAATGGCAGGATTTTGTTCATTTTTATGGCTGAGTAATAGTCCACTGTGTATGGATATATACACACACACATATTTTTATATAATGTGGGATATATATATACATGTATATAGATATATATGTATATGTATATAGATATGTATAGATATGTATATGTATAGATATATATTCCACATCTTCTTTATCCATTCATCAGTTGATAGACACTTTGGCTGTTTCCATAATTTGGCTATTGTTGATAATGCTTTTATAAACATCAGGGTGAATTTACCCCTTTGAATCTGTATTTTTGTATTCTTTGGGTAAATACCTACTAGTGCAATTGCTGGATCATAGGGTAGTTCTATTTTTAACTTTTTGAGGAAACTCCATACTGTTTTCCAGAGTGGTGGCACCAGTCTGTATTCCCACCATTGGTGCAAGAGGGTTCCCCTTTCTCTGCATCCTTGTCAACACTTGTTTCTTGTGTTATTGACTTTAGTCATTCTAACAGGTGTGAGGTGATATCCCATTGTATTTTTGATTTGTATTTCCCTGATGATGAGTGATGTTGATCATCTTTTCATGTGCCTGTTGGCCATCTGTATATCTTCTTTGGAAAAATATCTATTCATGTCTCCTGCCTATTTCTTAATTAGGTTATTCATTTTTGGGGTGTTGAATTTTATAAGTTCTTACATATTTTGGATACTAACCCTTCATTGGATATGTCACTGGCAAATATGTTCTCCCATTTTTTAGGTTGCTTTTCAGTTTTCTTGATTGTTTCCTTCACTGTGATGTATAGTCTCAACAATTTATTTTGCTTCTATTTCCCTTTCCTCAGGAGACATATCTAGAAAGAAGTTGCTATAGCTGATGTGAAAAAAGTTACTACCTGTGTTCACTTCTAGGATTTTTATGGTTTCAGGTCTCATATATAGGTGATTAATCCTTGTTGAATTTATTTCTGTGTATGGTGTAAGAAAGTGGTCCACTTTTCCCAACACCATTTGTTGAAGAGACTTTTTCTTTTTCTTTTTTTAAAAATTTTATTATGTTATGTTGGTCACCATACAATACATCATTAGTTTTTGATGTGGTGATCCACGATCCATTGTTTTCGTATAACACCCAGGGCTCCATGCAGTCTGTGCCCTCCTTAATACCCATCACTGGGCCAAGCAATTCCCCCTCCCCTCTCCCCTCTAAAACCCTGTTTGTTTCTCAGAGTCCATAGTCTTTCATGGTTCATCTCTCCCTTTGATTTCCCTCCCTTCATTTTTCCCTTCCTTCTCCTAAGGTCCTCCATGCTATTCCTTATGTTCCACAAATAAGTGAAACCATAGGATAATTAACTTTCTCTGCTTGACTTATTTCGCTTAGCATAATCTCCTCCAGTCCCACCCATGTTGATGTGAAAGTTGGGTATTCATCCTTTCTGATGGCTGAGTAATATCCCATTGTATATATGGACTACATCTTCTTTATCCATTCATCTGTTGAAGGTCATCTCGGCTCTTTCCACAGTTTGGCTATTGCAGACATTGCTGCTATGAACATTGGGGTGCATATGGCCCTTCTTTTCACTACATCTGTGTCTTTGGGGTAAATACCCAGTAGTGCAATTGCTGGGTCATAGGGTCGCTCTATTTTTAAATTTTTGAGGAAGCTCCACACTGTTTTCCAAAGTGGCTATACCAACTTGCATTCCCACCAACAGTCTAAGAGGGTTCCCCTTTCTCCACAACCTCTCCAACATCTGTTGTTTCTTTCCCTGTCCATTTTTGCCATTCTAACTGGTGTAAAGTGGTATCTCAATGTGGTTTTGATTTGAACTTCCCTGATGGCTAATGATGATGAACATTTTTTCATGTGTCTGTTAGCCATTTGTATGTCTTCTTCAGAGAGTGTCTTTTCATATCTTCTGCCCACTTTTTGACTTGATTATTTGTTTTTTGGGTGTTGAGTTTGAGAAGTTCTTTGTAGATCTTGGATACCAGCCCTTTATCTGTGGTGTCATTTGCAAATATCTTCCCCCATTCTGTGGGTTGCCTCTTTGTTTTGTTGACTGTTTCCTTTGCTGTGCAGAAGGTTTTTATCTTGATGAAGTCCCAGAAGTTCATTTTTGCTTTTGTTTCACTAGCTTTTGGAGATGTATCTTGAAAGAAGTTGCTGTGGCCGATGTCAAAGAGGTTACTGCCTCTGTTCTCCTCTAGGATTTTGATGGATTCCTGTCTCACATTGAGGTCTTTCATCCATTTTGAGTTTATCTCTAATGAGAATGGTTGAGTTTCATTCTTCTGCATGTGGCTGGAACATTCCTCAAGTTCATAAGATCCATCTATGAAAAACCCACAGTGAATATCATCCTCAATGGGGAAAAGCTGAAAGCCTTTCCCTTAAGATCAGGAACATGTCAAGGATGCCCACTCTTGCCACTATTTTTTAACATAGTACTAGAAGTCCTAGCAACAGCAATCGGACAACAGAAAGAAATAAAAGGTATTCAGATTGGCAAAGAAGAAGTCAAACTCTCTCTTTTTGCAGACGACATGATACTTTATGTGGAAAACCCAAAAGACTCCACCCCCAAATGACTAGAACTCATACAGCAATTCAGTAATGTGGCAGGATACAAAATCAATGCACAGAAATCAGTTGTTTTCTTATACACTAACAACACAACTGTAGAAAGAGAAATTAGAGAAATTATTCCGTTTACAATAGCACTAAAAACCGTAAGATACCTCGGAATAAACCTAACAAAGAGGTAAAGGATCTATACTCTAGGAACTACAGAAACCTCATGAAAGAAATTGAAGAAGACACAAAAAGATGGAAAAATATTCCATGCTCATGGATTGGAGGAATAAACATTGTTAAAATATCTATGCTACCCAGAGCAATCTATACCTTCAACGCCATCCCGATCAAAATTCCAATGGCACTTTTCAAAGTGCTGGAACAAACAATCCTAAAATTTGTATGGAATCAGAAAAGACCCCGAATCGCCAAGGAAATGTTGAAAAAGAAAAACAAAGCTGGGGGCATCAAGTTGCCCGATTTCAAGCTATATTACAAAGCTGTGATCATCAAGACAGCATGGTACTGGCACAAAAACAGACATATAGACCAATGGAACAGAATAGAGAACCCAGATATGGACCCTCAACTCTTTGGTCAAATAATCTTCGACAAAGCAGGAAAAAACATGCAATGGAAGAAAGACAGTCTCTTCAATAAATGGTGCTGAGACTGTCGTTTTCTAATTGGATATTCTTTTCTGCTTTGTTGAAGATTAATTGACCATAGAGTTGTGGGTTCATTGCTAGGTTTTCTATTCTGTTCTATTGATCTATGTGTCTATTTCTGTGCCAGTACCATAATTTTTTTATTACTACAGCTTTTAATATAACTTGAAGTCCAGAATTATGATGCCTCCAGCTTTGCTTTGCTTTTTCAAGATTGCTTTGGCTATTCGGGATCTTTTGTGGCGCCATACAAATTTTAGGATTGTTTACTCTTGTTATGTGAAAAATGCCATTGGTATTTTGATTGCATCATATGTGTAGATTGCTTTGGGTAGTATAGACAGTTTAACAATATCTGTTCTTCTAATCTATGATCATGGAATGTCTTTGCATTTCTTTCTGTCATCCTCAATTTCTTTTGTAAGTGTTTTATACTGTTCAGAGTACAGGTCTTTCAACTCTTTGGTTAGGTTTATTCCTTATTATTATTATCTAGTTATTTTTGGTGCAGTTGTAAATGGGATTGTTTTCTTAATTTCTCCTTCTGCTTCTCTATTATTGGTGTGTAGAAATCCAACAGGTTTATGTACATTGATTTTGTATCCTGCGACTTTACTGAATTTGTTTCTCAGTTCTAGCAGTTTTTTGGTGGAGTCTTTCAGGTTTTCTATATATGGTATGTCATCTGTGAATAGTGAACGTTTGACTTCTTCCTTGCTAATTTGGATGCCTTTTATTTCTTTTTGTTGCCTGATTGCTGTGGCTAGGACTTCCAGTACTATGTTGAATAAAAGTGGTGAGAGTGGACATTCTTGTCTTGTTGCTGACCTTAGGGGAAAAGCTCTCAGTTTTAACCCATTAAGGATGATGCTCACACTGGTGTTATATATAAGTGATGAATCACTGAATTCTATACCTGAAACCAATTTTACCATATCTAACTAGAACTTATATAAAAACTTGTAATAAATTTTTTTTTAAAAGGATGATGTTCACTGTGGGGTTTTCATAGATGGCCTTTAGTATGATGAGGTATGTTCCCTCTAAACCTACATTGTTGAGGGTTTTTATCATGAATGGATGATGTATTTTGTCAAATGTTTTTTCTACATCTATTGAAATGATCATATGATTCTTATCCTTTCTCATACTAATGTGATGTATCAGTTGGATTGATTTGCAAATATGGAACCACCCTTGCATCCCAGGAATAAATCCCACTTGGTCATGGCAAATGATTTTTTAAAATGCATTGTTGGATTCAGTTTGCTAGTTTTTTTGTTGTGGATTTTTGCATCTATGTTCATCAGAGATATTGGCCTATAGTTCTCTTTTCTACTGGTATCTTTATCTGGTTTTGATATCAGGATAATGCTGGCCTCAAAGAACAAATTTGGAAGTTTTTTTCTCTTTTTTGGAATAGTTTGAGAATAGGTATTAGCTCTTCTTTAAACGTTTGGTAGAATTTGCCTGTGAAGCCATATGGTCCTGGACGTTGGTTTGTTGGGAGTTTTTTGTTATTACTGATTCAATTTCTTGGCTGGTTATCAGTCTGTTCAAGTTTTCTATTTTTTCCCGTTTTCAGTTTTGATAATTTATATGGTTTTGGAATTTATCCATTTCTTCTAGGTTGTCCAATATTTCGGTGTATAGTTTTTCATCATATTCTCTTATGTTTATATATCTGTGGTGTTGGTTGTTATTTCTTCTCTCTCATTTGTGATTTTATTTATTTGAATCCCTTCTCTTTTTTTCTTGATAAGTCTGGCTAGAGGTTTATCAATTTTATTGATTTTTTTTTCCCAAAGAACCAGCTCCTGGTTTCATTGACCGGTTCTACTGTTTTTTATTTTGTATATCACTTATTTCTGCACTAACCTTTATTATTTCCTTCCTTCTGCTGGTTTGAGGGTTTGTTGCACTTTTCTAGCTCCTTTAGGTGTAAGGTCAATTTGTTTATTTGAGATTTTTCTTGCTTCTTGAGGTAGGCCTGTATTGCTCTAAACTTCTGTTTAAGAACCACTTTTGCTGCATCCCAAAAGTTTTGGACTGTGGGTTTTCCTTTTCATTTGTTTCCATATTTCAAAAATTTCTGCCTTGACTCCCTGGTTGACCCATTCATTCTTTAGTAGCATGTTCTTTAACCTTCATGTATTTGTGGTCTTTTGAGAAATTTTTCTTGTGGTTGTCTTCTAGTTTCATAGCATTATGGTCAGAAAAGATGCATGATATGACTTTGACCTTATTGAATTTGTTGAGGCTTATTTTGTGGGCTAATATGTGACCTGTTAAATGTCCATGTGCACTTGAAAAGAATGTGTATTCTGCTGTTTTAGGATGGAATGTTCTGAATACATCTGTTAAATCCATCTGTTCTAGTGTGTCATTCAAAGGCATTGTTTCCTTGTTGATTTTCTGCTTAGATGATCTGTTCATTGATGAAAGTGGGAATGTTAATTCCCCTAGTATTATTATTGATTAGTTCTTTTATGTTTGCTATTAACTGTATTACGTATTTGGGAGCTCCTATGTTGGCTGCATAAATATTTATAATTGTTACATCTTCTTGTTGGATTGACCCATTTATTTTTATGTGTGTATTTCTTTGTCTCTTATTACAGTCTTTGTTTTATTTATTTATTTATTTATTTATTTATTTATTTATTTATTTATTTATTTATTTTAGAGAGAGAGCGGTAGAGAGCACCAGTAGAAGAGGCAAAGGGAGAGGGAGAGGGAAAGTAAACCTCAAGTGGACTCCATACTGAGCACAGAGCCTGACGTGGGGCTTGACCCCAGGACCCTGGGATCATGATCCCAGCTGAAACCAAGAGTCAGAGGCAAAACCGACTGAACCACCCAGGTGCCCCTACAATCTTTGTATTACAAAGTCTCTTTTGTCCAATATAAGTATTGCTACCCCAGATTTCTTTTGACATCCATTTACATGATAGATATTTCTCCATCCCTTCACTTTCAGTTTGTAGTTGTCTTTAAGTCTAAAATGAGTCTCTTTTAGGCAGCATATAGAGTGGTCTTGTTTTTTTATTCATTCTGTCCCTCTATGTCTTTTCTTGTTTGCACTGACTTTTTAAAAATTATTTTCAGAGGTAGAATTTAGTGATTCATGAGTTGCATATAACACCCAGTGCTCATTACATCAAGTGCCCTCCTTAATGCCCATTACGAATTATCCCTTTTCCCCACCCACCTCCCTCCCAGCAACCCTTAGTTTGTTTCCTAGAGTTTAGTGTCTCAGGGTGCCTGGATGGCTCAGTCAGTTAAGCATCTGCCTTTGGCTCAGGTCATGATCCCAGGGTCCTGGGATCGAGCCCCGCATCAGGCTCCCTGCTCAGTGGGGAGCCTATTTCTCTCTCTCCCTCTACTGCTCCCCCTGCTTGTGCTCTCTCTCTGTCAAATAAATAAATGAAATATTAAAAAAAACAGAGTTCAGAGTCTCTTATGGTTTGCCTCCCTCTCTGTTTTTCTCTATTTTATTTTTTCCTTCCCTTCCCCTATGTTCATCTGTTTTGTTTCTTAAATTCCACGTGAGTGAAATCATATGATATTTGTCTTTCTCTGACTGATTTATTTTGCTTAGCATAATACCCTCTATTTCCATTCATGTCATTGCAAATGGCAAGATTTCAATCTATTTGATGGCTGAATAATGTTCTATTGTATGCATATACCACCTCTTTATCCATTCATCTGTCGATGGACATCTGGGCTCTTTCCATATTTTGGCTACTGTGGACATTGCTGCTATAAACACTGAGGTGTGTGTGCCCTTTCAAATCACTATGTTTTTATCCATTGGATGAATACCTGGTAGTGCAATTGCCAGGTGGTAGGGTAGCTCTATTATTAACTTTTTAAAAATTTAAAAATTTATTTTTATTATTTTTATCTTTTTGAGGAACCTCTATACTGTTTTCCAGAGTGGTTGTACCTATGTCTTTGATTAGAGCATTTAGTCCATTTACATTCAAAGTAATTATTGATAGATATGTATTTATTTTCATTTTATTATTTGTTTTGTAATTGTTTCTAAATATTTTCTCTGATTCTTTCTTGTCTTTCTCTCTTTCACGGCTTCCTAATTTTCTTTATATATTTGGATTTCTTTCTCTTTATTCTTTGCATATTTATTAGTGTTTTTGACACATGGTTGCCATTAAATTTGTATAAACTCTCTTCTGTATATAGCAGTCTATATTAAGTTGATGATCATTTAGGTTTGAACTCATTGTTACTCCTCTTCTCCCCACGTTTTAGGTATAGGTTTTTATATTGTGCATCCTTCTATTTTGTGAGGCCTTGGATTGATTTTTTATGGAAATATTAATTTTTACTGCTTTTTATTCCTACCTTTATGCTGTCATTTATGGTCTCTCCTTTCCACTCAAAGAATCCCCTAATATTTCTTACAGGGCTGATTTAATGGTCACGAACATCTTTAGCTTTTATTTGTCTGGGAAACTCTTTTATCTCTCCTTCTATTCTGAATGATAGCCTTGCTGGATAGAGTATTCTTGGCTACAGATTTTACCCATTCAGCACTTTGAACTTACCATGCCACTCTCTTCTGGCTTGCAAGTTTCTGCTGAAAACTCCCCTGTTAGTCTTATGGAGTTTCCACTTGTATGTAACTGTCTTCTTTTGGCTTCCTTTTATAATACTTTCTTTATCACTATATTTTGCAAATGTAACTACAATATGTTTTGGGGTAGGGGCGCCTGGGTGGCTCAGTTGGTTAAGCGACTGCCTTCGGCTCAGGTCATGATCCTGGAGTCCCAGAATCGAGTCCCACATCGGGCTCCCTGCTCAGCAGGGAGTCTGCTTCTCCCTCTGACCCTCTTCCCTCTCGTGCTCTCTATCTCTCATTCTCTCTCTCTCAAATAAATAAAATCTTTAAAAAAAAAAACAATATGTTTTGGGGTAGATCTGGTTTTGTTGACTTTTTTAAATCATTTCCTTTTTTTATGTTATGTTAATCACCATACATTACATCATTAATTTTTGATGTAGTGTTCTATGATTCATTGTTTGTGTATAACACCCAGTGCTCCATGCAGTACGTGCCCTCTTTAATACCCATCATGAGGCTAACCCATCCCCCAACACCCCTCCCCTCTAGAACCCTCAGTTTGTTTCTCAGAGTCCATAGTCTCTCATGCTTTGTCTCCCTCTCTGATTCCCCGCTTTCATTTTTCCCTTCCTCCTATCTTCTACTTTTTTTTTAAACATAAAATGTATTATTGTTTCAGAGGTACAGGTCTGTGATTCAACAGTCTTACACAATTCACAGAGCTCACCATAGCACATATCCTCCCCAATGTCTATCACCCAGCCACCCCATCCCTCCTACCCCCCACCACTCCAGCAACCCTCAGTTTGTTTCCTGAGATTAAGAATTCCTCATATCAGTGAGGTCATATGATACATGTCTTTCTCTGACTTATTTCGCTCAGCATAATACCCTCCAGTTCCATCCATGTCATTGCAAATGGCAAGATTTTATTCCTTTTGATGGCTGCATAAAATTCCATTGTATATATATACCACATCTTCTTTATCCATTCATCTGTCGATGGATATCTTGGCTCTTTCCACAGTTTGGCTATTGTGGACATTGCTGCTATAAACATTGGGGTGCATGTACCACTTCAGATCACTACATTTGTATCTTTGGGGTAAATATCCAGTAGTACAATTGTTGGGTCATAGGGTAGCTCTATTTTCAACACTTTGAGGAACCTCCATACTGTTTTCCAGAGTGGCTGCACCGGCTTGCATTCCCACCAACAGTGTAAGAGGGTTCCCCTTTCTCCACATCCCCGCCAACATCTGTCCTTTCCTGACTTGTTAATTTTAGCCATTCTGACTGGTGTGAGGTGGTATCTCATTGAGGTTTTGATTTGGATTTCCCTGATGCCGAGTGATGTTGAGCACTTTTTCATGTGTCTTTGGCAGTTTGGATGTCTTCTTTGGAAAAATGTCTGTTCATGTCTTCTGCCCATCTCTTGATTGGATCATTTGTTCTTTGGGTGTTGAGTTTGATAAATTCTTTATAGATTTTGGATACTAGCCCTTTATCTCATATGTCATTTGCAAATATCTTCTCCCATTCTGTCGGTTGTCTTTTGGTTTTGTTGACTGTTTCTTTTGCTGTGCAAAAGCTTTTTATCTTGATGAGGTCCCAATAGTTCATTTTGGCCCTTGCTTCTCTTGCCTTTGGCGATGTTTCTAGGAAGAAGTTGCTGTGGCTGAGGTCGAAGAGGTTGCTGCCTGTGTTCTCCTTTAGGATTTTGATGGACTCTGTTCTCACATTTCGGTCTTTCAACCATTTTGAGTCTATTTTTGTGTGTGGTGTAAGGAAATGGTCCAGTTTCATTCTTCTGCATGTAGCCGTCCAATTTTCCCAATGCCATTTTTTGAAGAGACTGTCATTTTTCCATTGGACATTCTCTCCTGCTTTGTCGAAGATTATAGTTGATCATAGAGTTGAGGGTCCATATCTGGGTTTTCTATTCTGTTCCACTGATCTTTGTGTCTCTTTTTGTGCCAGTACCATACTGTCTTGATGATGACAGCTTTGTAATAGAGCTGGAAGTCCGGAATTGTGATGCCACCAGCTTTGCTTTTTTTCTTTCTTTTTTTTTTACAACATTCCTCTGGCTATTGGGGGTCTCTTCTGGTTCCATACAAATTTTAGGATTATTTGTTCCATTTCTTTAAAAAAGTGGGTGGTATTTTGATAGGGATTGCATTAAATGTGTAGATTGCTCTAGGTAGCATTGACATCTTCACAATATTTGTTCTTCCAATCCATGAGCATGGAATGTTTTTCCATTTCTTTGTGTCTTCCTCAATTTCTTTCATGAGTATTTTCTAGTTTTCTGAGTATAGATTCTTTGCCTCTTTGGTTAGATTTATTCCTAGGTATCTTATGGTTTTGGGTGCAATTGTAAATGGGATCGACTCCTTAATTTCTCTTTCTTTTGTCTTGTTGGTGTATAGGAATGCCACTGATTTCTGTGCATTGATTTTATATCCTGCCACTTTACTGAATTCCTGTATGAGTTCTAGCAGTTTTGGGGTGGAGTCTTTTGGGTTTTCCACATAAAGTATCATATCATCTGCAAAGAGTGAGAGTTTGATTTTTTTGCTGATTCGGATGCCTTTTATTTCTTTTTGTTGTCTGATTGCTGTGCCTAGGACTTCTAATACTATGTTGAATAGCAGTGGTGATAGTGGACATCCCTGCCGTGTTCCTGACCATGTTAGGGGCATAGATATTTATAATTATTAGATCTTCTTGTTGGATAGACCCTTTAGTTATAATATAGTGTCCTTCCTCATCTCTTATTATAGTCCTTGGTTTAAAATCTAATTTGTCTGATATAAGGATTGCCACCCCAGCTTTCTTTTGGTGTCCATTAGCATGGTAAATGGTTTTCTACCCCCTCACTTTCAATCTGGGGGTGTCTTTGGGTCTAAAATGAGTCTCTTGCAGATAGCATATTGATGGGTCTTGGTTTTTTTATCCAATCTGATACCCTGTGTCTTTTGATTAGGGCACTTAGCCCATTTACATTCAGGGTAACTATTGAAAGATATGAATTTCATGCCATTGTATTGCCTGTAAGGTGACTGTTACTGTATTTTGTCTCTGTTCCTTTCTGGTCTATGTTACTTTTAGGCTCTCTCTTTGCTTAGAGGACCCCTTTCAATATTTCTTGTAGGGCTGCTTTAGTGTTTGCAAATTCCTTTAGTTTTTGTCTGTCCTGGAAATTTTTTCTCTCTCCTGTTTTCAACGACAGCCTAGCTGGATATAGTATTCTTGGCTGCATATTTTACTCATTTAGTGCTCTGAATATATCATGCCAGTCGTTTCTGGCCTGCCAGGTCTCTGTGGATAGGTCTGTTGCCAATCTAATGTTTCTACCATTGTAGGTTACAGATCTCTTCTCCCAAGTTGCTTTCAGGATTTTCTCTTTGTCTCTGAGGTTTGTAAGTTTTACTATTAGATGTTGGGGTATTGACCTATTTTTATTTATTTTGAGGGGGGTTCTCTGTGCCTCCTGGATTTTGATGCCTGTTTCTTTCCCCAAGTTAGGGAAGTTCTCTGTTATAATTTGCTCCAATATACCTTCTGCCCCTCTCTCTCTTTCTTCTTCTTCTGGGATCCCAATTATTCTAACAGTTTTTCGTCTTATGGTATCACTTATCTCTCGAATTCTGCCCTCGTGATCCAGTAGTTGTTTATCTCTCTTTTTCTCAGCTTCATTACTTTCCATCATTTGGTATTCTATGTCACTAATTCTCTCTTCTCCCTCATTTATCCTAGCAGTTAGAGCCTCCATTTTTTATTGCACCTCATTAATAGCCTTTTTGATTTCGACTTGGTTAGATTTTAGTTCTTTTATTTCTCCAGAAAGGGTTTCTTTAATATCTTCCATGCTTTTTCCAAGCCAACTAGTATCTTTAAAATCGTCATTCTGAACTCTAGTTCCGACATCTTACTAACGTCCGTATTGATTAGGTCCCTGGCAGTCGGTATTGCCTCTTGTTCTTTTTTTTTGAGGTGATTTTTTCCATCTTGTCATTTTGTCCAGAGAATAGATGAATGAGAACAAAATGCTAACAGGGTAAAAACGACCCCAGAAAAATATACACTAAACAAATCAGAAGAGACCCGAAACCAGGGGAAAACAAAGGGAAAGAAAGGAAAAAGAAAAAAAAAGAAAAAGATAAAAACAAACAAACAAAAAAATAGAATATGATCAAATATGATCAGGCTGGTGCATAGATCAGTGCCACACACTAGATTTTGGGCGTATTTTTGTCTGTTAGAAGAAAGTGCCTCCCAAAATTTTAAAGAAAGAAAAACTTATATATGTACAAAAATAAGGGTAAATACGATGAAGGGATGGCATATGACTGTAAGGATGAAAATTATAAAAGATTTTATAAAAGGAATTGATAAGAAGTTGGTTGAAAAAAGGAGGAAGAGGATTTTTTTTTAAAAAAGGGAGAGGATGTGATCAGGCAGACTAGAACAAAGCCTTACACTAGAGATTTAGGGTATATTTTGGTCCGTTAGAAGAAACTGTATCCCAAAATTTTAAAGAGGGAACAGCTTATATATATATAACAAAAATAAAGTTAACTACTATGAAGGGATAGAATATGACTCTAAAAATGAAAAACAAAAAAGATTTTTTAAAAAAGGGATTGATAAGGTGTTGGTTGAAAAAGGGAAAAAGAAAAATTCAAAAAAAAAAAGAAAGAAAAAGAAAGTTTAAAAAAAATTAACTTTGAAAGACTAAAGAATCAGGGAGAAAAAAGCCATGAGTTCTATGTGCTGTATTCCTCTAGCGCTGGAGTTCTGCCGTTCTCATTGGTTGGTAAACTTGGTCTTGGCTGGCTGTTCTTGATGATCTTCTGGGGGAGGGGCCTGTTGCCGTGGTTCCCACATGTCTTTTCTGGAGGCGGGATTGCCCCGCCCTTGCCGGGTCCAGGCTAAGTAATCTGCTTGGGTTTGCTCTCCGGAGCTTTTGTTCCCTGCAAGCTTTCCTTACAGTTTTGGAGGATGAGAGTGAAAATGGCGGCCTCCCAATCTCCGCCCCGGAGGAGCCGAGAACTTGGGGCCCCACTCCTCAGTGCACCCCCAGAGAAAAGCAGTCAATCACTCCCGTTTCCTTGGTCTCCGGCCGCACTCTGTTTTCACCCGGCCTGTGACCGAGCATTTCTATCTCTGGCACCCAACCCCGTGTGGAGTCTCCAAACCCAGCAGATCGCTGCAGTGCGCTCCCGTGCTGCTCCTCCCAGGGGAGGAAGGGGGGTCTCCCCGGCTCTGCCGCTTGTTGGGTCCCTGCTGGAGGAGCAGTGGCCCGACTGTGCCGCGGATCACGGTTTATGGCAACCCCAAGCTGACAGCCCACTCCTCGGCTTTGTCTCTGCAGCCAGCTTCCCTGCTCTGATCCCTGGGAGCTCTGCCGCACTCAGGCACCCCCAGTCTTTCTGTGACCCCAAGGGTCCTGAGACCACACTGTCCCACCAGGATTTCACACCCCGCTTAGCCACTGGAGCGACGTCCCTCAGCAGAGCCGACTTCTAAAATTTCCGATTTTGTGCTCCGCTGCTCTATCACTTGCCAGAAGCGGCCGATGGAGGCCCCTTCCCCTGCCGTCTATCCTCCTGAATATCACCTTGGATTCACTTCTCCGCACGTCCAACCTTCCAGAAAGTGGTCACTTTTCTGTTTAGAGTTGTTGCTATTCTTTTCTTCGAACTCCTGTTGAGTTCGTAGGTGTTCAGAATGGTTTGATCCCTATCCAGCTGAATTCCTGGGACCAGACGAAATTTAGGTCTCCTACTCCTCTGCCATCTTGATCTGCCCCCTCTGCTTTTGTTGATTTTGATTGGAGTTCTCTGTGCCTCCTGGACCTGGATGTCTGTTTCCTTCCCCAGATTAAGGAGGCTTTCAGCTATTATTTCCTTAAATAAATTTTCTGCCCCTCTTTGTCTCTCTTCTTCAGGGACTCCTATAATACAAATGTTATTACATTTGATGGAGTCACTGAGTTCCCTAAGTCTATTCAGTCTATTCTCGTGTTGCATAATTCTTTTTTTTTCTTTTGTTCAACTTGATGACTTTCCATTATTCTGTCTTCTAGGTCGCCAATTCATTCCTCTGCTTCTTCCATCCTGCTGTTCATTCCACCCAGCTTGCTTCTCATTGGTATATTGAGTCCTTTATTTCTGCTATATTATTCCTTATCTCTGTGTTAAGGGTCTCATTCATGTCTTCCACTCTTTTGTCATGTGCAGTGAGTGTCCTCATGATCATTACTTTAAATTCTCTATCAGTCATGTTACTTGTGTCTGTTTCACTTAGATCTCTGGCTGTGGCCTTGTCCTGTTCTTTCATTTGGGATAAATTTCTCTGTCTTCTCATTTTGTTCAAGTCTCTGTGCCTGTTTCTGTTTGATAGAAAAGTCATCTATGTCTCTTGTACATAAGGGTAATGGCCTTATCAATAGGAGGTCTTGTAGTGCCCTGTCCTTTGCTGTACCTTGTTTCCCAGGGCCTGGCGCTTCCAGGAGTGTCTCCAGTTTGTGCTGCATGTTCTCTGCTGTTGTGTCCTGGCCACTTTTTCCTTCAGGCAGAGGTTCTGTTTGCCTGTTGTGGGCAGTGTTTGGTCCCTGGCCTGAATGTTGTGCCTTTTAACTAGGTGTGCTCTGTTCTATTTGTGAAATGAGGCTTGTCACCACCCCTGCAGGAACCGAGGCTACAGTAGCCTCCCATGTTGGAAGACATGGTGTGAGCAGGGGTTGGACCTGTCTTCGCATGGAAGGGCCCCACTGTGTTGGGACTGAGGCAAGACTGCCTGAGAAGGGCAGTTCCACTGGAGCTTGGGGTGGCAGGGCTTAGTGTAAGCAAGTTATGTAGTGATTGTTGGCACTGCACTGGTTCCCAGAGGAGGCTCTGTGTTTATACTGAGTGATGGAAGAGGGAAATGGTGCTGGCCATTTCCTTTGTTCCTGGAGGGGTCTCTCCCTAAATGATGTCTGTATGGGACATGTGTGCCCCAGGTGCTCTTCAGATCACCCTTTCTATGCTGTATGTCTGCAGATTGTTTGCCTGCCTTCTGTCCAAGAGCAGGGCAATGTCATCTAGGCTCTATCCCAGCCAAGCCCTTTAAAACTCCAGTCTTTAAGTCCCATTGGTTGCCAAAAGTCACAAAATTTGGCCCCTCTCACGTTCCAAGCCAGTTGCTATGGGGATTTGTTTTCCCTGCGTGCCTGTCTGTCTCTCGCCCTTCTCTGTGAACACAGCTCCCTCCCCACTCCAGCAGCCACAATCTGTTTCTTCCCAAACTGGGTCTGAACACTTCCTACCTTCTTTGATGTGGCCCCTTCTTTCCCTTTAGTTGTGAAGTTTGTTCTGTCAGTCTTCAGCTCAGTTTCTGGGGTATTTAGGATGACTTGATAGTTATTAGGAGGAGGTGAACCTAGGGTCCTCCTACTATGCTGCCATCTTCCAACCCCACCCCTATTATATTTTATAAGTGAAATATTTTAAAGGAAAAATCTTTATATTTTAGTACCCTTAACTACACTTTCCACCTCTCTCCTGGTTTTTAAACAAGGAGCCCTCCATTTTCATTTTGCATTGAGCCCCACAAATTATGTAGCAGCCTCCAACTACTGTTGGATGGTAATTATGAGGTAGGTGATTTTAGAGGACTGTAGCCACTCAAACAGTCTCACTGCCCTAACCAAACTCCTCTCCGCCGGGAGTTGTGTTGGCAGTGGGTAGAGACAGAATAACAACACAGATATATGGAGGTTAGTATGGATATTTATCAATTTTCACATGAATAGGATCATACTCTCCATATTATTTGGCTAATTGCTTTCTTCACTTGGCAATATGTCTTGGAGATCTTTCTACCAAAACCAAAATCAACCTTGTTTTCTTTTTGGAATTCTTGTTCATAGAAATCCATAACTCAGGGGCGCCTGGGTGGCTCAGTTGGTTAAGCAACTGCCTTCGGCTCAGGTCATGATCCTGGAGTCCCGGGATCGAGTCCCGCATCGGGCTCCCTGCTCAGCAGGGAGTCTGCTTCTCCCTCTGACCCTCTTCCCTCTCGTGCTCTCTATCTCTCATTCACTCTCTCTCTCAAATAAATAAATAAAATCTTAAAAAA
Organism: Callorhinus ursinus; assembly: GCF_003265705.2. Lineage (NCBI taxonomy): Eukaryota > Metazoa > Chordata > Mammalia > Carnivora > Otariidae > Callorhinus > Callorhinus ursinus. The sequence goes on from NW_027397165.1 coordinate 955,180, forward strand.
AAAAGAAATCCATAACTCAGACAAGTCCTGATTTATTTCCTTACTCCTCTGATGAATATATTTTTAAAATATTTTATTTAAATTCAATTTAGTTATCTTATAGTGTATTATTAGTTTCAGGGGTAGAATTTAGTGGTTCATCAGTTGCATATAACACCCAGTGCTCATTACATCAAGTGCCCTCCTTAATTCCCATCACCCAATTACCCCTCCCTCCCCCACGTTCCCTCCAGCAACCCTTAGTTTGTTTCCTATAGTTAAGAGTCTCTTATGGTTTGCCTCCCTCACTGTTTTTATCTTATTTTATTTTTCCTTCCTTTCCCCTTGTTTTATTTCTTAAATTCCACATATGAGTGAAATCATATGGTCTTTCTCTGACTGACATATTCTTTTTAAAGATTTTATTTATTTATTTGACAGAGAGAGAGAGAGAGACAGCGAGAGAGGGAACACAAGCAGGGGGAGTGGGAGAGGGAGAAGCAGGCTTCCCACAGAGCAGGGAGCCCAATGCGGGACTCGATCCCAGGACCCTGAGATCATGACCTGAGCCGAAGGCAGATGCTTAACCGACTGAGCCACCCAGGCGCCCCTCTGACTGACATATTTTGCTTAGCATAATATACTATAGTTCCATCCACATCATTGCAAATGGTAAGATTTCATTCTTTTTCATGGCTGAATAATATTCCATGGATGTATATACCACTTCTTCTTTATCCATTCATCAGTCCATGGACATTTGGACTCTTTCCATGAAAGTTTGGCTATTGTGGACATTGCTGCTATAAACATTGAGGTACATGTGCCCTTTCGAATCACTGTATGTATCCATTGGATAAATACCTAGTAGCACAATTGCCAGGTCATAGGGTAGCTCTATTTTTAACTTTTTGAGGAAAATCCATACTGTTTTCCAGAGTGGCTGCACCAGTTTGCATTCCCACCAACAGTGTAAGAGGCTTCTCCTTTCTCTGCATCCTTGTCAACATCTGTTGTTTCCTGAGTTATTATTTTTAGCCATTCTGACCGGTGTGAGGTGGTATCTCATTATGGTTTTGATTTGTATTTCCCTGATGCCGAGTGAATGGTGGGCATCTTTTCATGTGTCTGTTAGCCATTTCTGTGTCTTCTTTAGAAAAGTGTCTGTTCATGTCTTCTGCCCATTACTTGACTGGACTTTTTCCTCTTTGGGGTGTTGAGTTTTGTAAGTTCTTTATAGATTCGGATAGTAGCCCTTTATCTGATATATCATTTGTGTATATCTTTCTCCCACCCCATACATTCCTTTTAGTTTTGTTGATTGTTTCCTTTCCTGTGCAAAAGCTTTTTATCTTGATGAAGTCCCAATAGTTCATTTTTGCCTTTGTTTCCCTTGCCTTTGGGGATGTATCTAGCAAGAAGTTGCTGAGGCTGAGTTCGAAGAGGTTGCTGCCTGTGTTCTCCTCCAGGATTTTGATGGATTCCTGTCTCCCATTTAGGTCTTTCATCCATTTTGAGTTTATTTTTGTGTATGGTGTAAGACAGTGGTCCAGTTTCATTCTTCTGCATATGGCTGTCCAATTTTCCCAACACCATTTGTTGAAGAGACTGTCTTTTTCCATTGGATATTCTTTCCTGCTTTGTTGAAGATTAGTTGACCATAGAGTTGAGGGTCCATTTCTGGGCTCTCTATTCTGTTCTATTGATCTATGTGTCTGTTTTTGTGCCAGTACCATACTGTCTTGATGATTATAGCTTTGTAATAGAGCTTGAAGTCCGGAATTGGGATGCCTCCAGCTTTGGTTTTCTTTTTCAACATTACTTTGGCTATTTGGGGTCTTTTCTGGTTTCGTACACATTTTAGAATTGTTTGTTCCACCTCTGTGAATAATGCTGGTGGTATTTTGATAGGGATTGCATTGAATGTGTAGGTTGCTTTGGGTAGCATAGACATATTAACAATATTTGTTCTTCCAATCCATGAACATGGAGTGTTTTTCCATTTCTTTGTGTCTTCCTCAATCTCTCATAAGTTTTCTATAGTTTTCAGAGTACAGACCTCTTTGGTTAGCTTTAGTCCTATGTATCTTATGGTTTTTGGTGTACTTGTAAACAGATCGATTCCTTGATTTCTCTTTCTGTTGCTTCATTGTTAGTGTATAGAAATGCAACAGACTTCTGTGTGTTGATTTTATATCCTGCAACTTTGCAGAATTCTTCTATCACTTCTAGCAATTTTTTGGTGGAGTCTTTCTACATAGAGTATCATGTCATCTACAAAGAGTGAAAATTTGATGCTTCTTTGCCAGTTTGGATGTCTTTTATTTCTATTTGTTATCCGATTGCTGAGGCTAGGACTTCCAGTACTATGTTGAACAACAGTGGTGAGAGTGGACATCCCTGTCATGTTCCTGACCTCAGAAGGGAAAAGCTCTCAGTTTTTCCCCATTGAGGATGATATTTGCTATGGGTCTTTTGTGTATGGCCCCTATGATGTTGAAGTATGTTCCCTCTATCCCTACATTGTGGAGGGTTTTTTATCAAGAAGGTATGCTATATTTTGTCAAATGCGTTTTCTGCATCTATTGAGAGGGTCATATGGTTCTTGTCCTTTCTTTTATTATATTGTGGTGTATCGTGTTGCTTTATTTGCAGATGTTGAACCACCCCTGCAGCTCAGGAATAAATTCCACTTGGTCGTGGTGAATAATCCTTTTAACGTACTGTTGGATCCTATTAGCTAGTATCTTGTTGAAAATTTTTGTATCTATGTTCATCAGGGATATTGGTCTGTGATTCTCTTTTTTAGTGCGGTCTTTGTCTGGTTTGGGGATCAAGGTAATGCTGGCATCATAGAATGAGTTTGGAAGTTTTCCTTTCATTTCTGTTTTTTGGAACAGTTTCAGAAGAATAGGTACTAATTCTTCTTTAAGTGTTGGGTAGAATTCTCCTGGGAAGCCATCCAGCCCTGGACTCTTGTTTGTGGGGAGATTTTTGATTACTGATTCAATTTCTTTGCTGGTTATGGGTCTGTTCAGGTTCTATTTCTTCCTGTTTCTGTTTTGATAATTTGTATGTTTCTAGGAATTTATCCATTTCTTCCAGATTGCCTAATATGTTGGCATGTAATTGCTCATAATATTCTCTTAAGATTGTTTGTATTTCTGCAGTGTTGGTTGTGATCTCTCCTCTATCATTCATGATTTTATTTATTTGGGTTCTTTCTCTCTCTCTCTTTTTTTTTTTTTTTTTGACAGAATAGATCACATACTGAGCCACAGATCAGGACTCAACTGGTACAAAAAGGTTGAGATCATACCATGCATATTTTCAGACCACATGCTATGAAACTTGAAATCAACCACAAGAAAAATTTGGAAGGACCACAAATATGTGGAGATTAAAGAGCATCCTACCGAAGAATGAATGGGTCAACCAGGAAATTACAGAAGAATTAAAAAAAATACATGGAAGGAAATTAAAATGAAAACATGACAGTTCAAAACCTTTGGGATGCAGCCAAAGCAGTCCTAAGAGGGAAGTATATAGCAGTACAGGCCTTCCTTAAGAAATAAGAAACATCTCAAATACAGAACCTAACCTTACAGCAAATGAAGCCTAAATCCAGCAGAAGAGAAATAATAAAGATTAGAGCAGAAATCAATGATACAGAAATTTAAAAAAAATGGTAGAACAGATCAATGAAACTAGGAGCTGCTTCTTTGAAAGAATTAACAAGATTGATATACCCCTAGCCTCTGATGGATATTTAAAGTGGTTTCATTTTTCTCTAATACAAAGTGGGAGCAAACATACCAGGAAGGGCTTCCTGAGCTCAGTCAAGTTTCTCTAGGTGGACACTTCAAAAGTGGGTTGCTGAGACATGGTGTATGGACATTTGAAATTTTAATAAATACTGCCAAATTGCCTTTCAAAAGCATTATGCCAATTTTCACTCTCATCATCAGTATATCTTCATGTTTCCTCAGACTCTGACCTTTAAATTGTTTACTAATCTGATGGATGAAAAAAATGGTAACATGTTTATTTGCTTTAAATTTTCATTCTCTCATCATTGGTGAAGTTGAATATCATTTCCTATGTTTATTGGCCCATCCTTTATGAACTGTTTGTAAACTCTGTCTAGTTTTTCTTTCAGGGTTGTCTTTTCCATATTGAGTTGTAGGAGTCATTTCTAGTTCTGGATATTAACCCTTTTTCTATTATGCATGTTGCTGATATTCTTCCATAATATGTAACGTTTATGGTTTATGTTATCATACAGAAGTTTTAAATGTTTGTATGGTGATTTACTATATTTATATCAACCTTTTTCTTCTATTGCTTTTTCTGTTTTGTTAGAAGGCCTTTCTTATCTAAGGTAACAACCATTTTCTCTTTTTCTCATTCTGTTATAGTGCTTTCCATTTAGGTCTTTAATCTACTGTAAACTCATTTCCTTCTCAAATCTTTTCCTATCTAGATACTCTCTTCCCCCAGATCTTCCTGTGGATAATACCTTCAGCACTTGGTTCAAATATTGGTTCTTCCAAAAGGCCTTCCCTGTCTACCCCAACTAAATTGACCACTCATTCTCCATCAAGATGTGCCCTAGTTTGTGGTGCCTGGGTAGCTCAGTTGGTGGAGCATCTACCTTTGGCTCTGGTCATAATTTCAGGGTCCTGGGATCAAGCCCTGCATCAGGCTCCCTGTTCAGTGGGGAGCCTGCTTCTCCCGCTCCTTCTCCCTCTGCCCCTCCCCCTGCTTGTGCTCTCTCACTCGCTCTCTGTCAAATAAATAAATAAAATCTTAAAAGAAAAGATGTGCCCCCAAAACAGACATATAGACCAAGGGAACAGAATAGAGAACCCAGATATGGACCCTCAACTCTATGGTCAAATAATCTTTGACAAAGCAGGAAAAAACATGCAATGGAAAAAAGTCTCTTCAATAAATGGTGCTGGGAAAATTGGACAGCCACATGCAGAAGAATGAAACTCGACCATTCTCTAACACCATTCACAAAGATAAACTCAAAGTAGATGAAAGACCTCAATGTGAGACAGGAATCCATCAAAATCCTAGAGGAGAGGGCACCTGGGTGGCTCAGTTGTTAAGTGTCTGCCTTCAGCCCAGGTCATGATCCCAGGGTCCTGGGATCGAGTCCCGCATCAGGCTCCCTGCTCCGCGGGGAGCCTGCTTCTCCCTCTCCGACTCCCCCTGCTTGTGTTCCTGCTCTCGCTATCTCTCTCTCTGTCAAATAAATAAATAAAATCTTAAAAAAAAAATCCTAGAGGAGAACAGAGGCAGTAACCTCTTTGACATCGGCCACAGCAACTTCTTTCAAGATACATCTCCAAAAGCTAGTGAAACAAAAGCAAAAATGAACTTCTGGGACTTCATCAAGATAAAAACCTTCTGCACAGCAAAGGAAACAGTCAACAAAACAAAGAGGCAACCCACAGAATGGGGGAAGATATTTGCAAATGACACCACAGATAAAGGGCTGGTATCCAAGATCTACAAAGAACTTCTCAAACTCAACACCCAAAAAACAAATAATCAAGTCAAAAAGTGGGCAGAAGATATGAAAAGACACTCTCTGAAGAAGACATACAAATGGCTAACAGACACATGAAAAAATGTTCATCATCATTAGCCATCAGGGAAATTCAAATCAAAACCACATTGAGATACCACCTTACACCAGTTAGAATGGCAAAAATGGACAGGGAAAGAAACAACAGATGTTGGAGAGGTTGTGGAGAAAGGGGAACCCTCTTAGACTGTTGGTGG